>NC_136254.1:20305000-20905000 GCF_053564925.1 Oryzias latipes
TCAACGCAGGGAAGCCACACATGGAAGGTGTAGACTTAAAGCTACAGAATCTCATCAGCTCCTCAATTTTTTAGACCGTTGAATCTAATGCAACCCATGAGGGAGGAACATCATCCTCAGTGGAGTAAACAAACCACCGCAGGATTCTGCAATCACTGTTTTGCAGTCATCTTAGAACAGCATAATGTCTTTTTAATGATGCTCATAAAGCAGCTTCCTCTTATTACGGGGCTTCCTCATCCACAGAAAACCAATTTTGTGGAGGGCGGCTGACCAAAGCGCAAGGTTCTGTCAAGACGCCCAACTGGCCCAACTCTAATTACCCAGCAGGTATCAGCTGCTCCTGGCACATCTCTGTGGAGCCAAGCAACGTAAGTTCACCATTCTGCACTCTCTGAATGTTGTTGTGTGGCTGGCCAGTCTTTTTTTTTAAGTTGACAAGACCACCTTTAGATGCACGCCACATGCAACAATAAACCCAAGGAGGAACCCGTCTCTTCTGTCAGCCAAGAACATTCAACTAAAACCTTATTGAGGAGGATTATGCCTAGAAAAACATTACATAAAACTGCGTAATTTTTAAGAGTACATTTGGATTTTAGAGTGTTGAGCTGTTTCACATAAGTCACCTAACTCTTGTTGTGCTTCAACAACCTTTAAAGTCACCAGATTTCCTCATTTACATTAGTTTAGACTGCAAACATGTGGTAAATTTGTTTTATAGTATTAAAACAGTCCAATATAGTAATACCAGTGTGGAAAATGTATCTGAGAAACGTTTCAAGCACACAACTGAATCTACTCAATAGAGAAGCAGTTCTAAAGCTGCGTTCACACCGAACTCATGTCCAGTTTCAATTTTAAGTCGATGTACAGACGCCATCAGAGGTCCTGTGGCACGATTCGAGCGTCGAGCATTCGGTGGTGGTCTGACAGGAGCACATTTTGAGTGATACTTTGGCGCAAGAGTTCAAATATCTGAACTTTGTCAATCAGGAAGTCACCTTCATCTCTTGACGCCTTGATCATTTGATCAGCGGGTAGAGTCCAAAACCAACATGGAGGAGAATCTGATCGTTACCGTTTATTCTCATGAACTTCATGATATTTTTTTGTTATTCGTATTTAGACAATAAGAAAAATGTCCTCTAATTTAATTCTTAAACAGCCTTTTAACTTTCTTGGACTATCACTGAAAGCAGCCGGCACTCAGAAGTACTGCCGGCAGTAGATGGAACCCAGATAAACCCAGATAGGGAGACGTGTTTACTGAAGCTTTTGTAGAACTCTTGATGTACCTGATTGCACAATTTTCCCTGTGTCTTGTAAATGAAATCTACAATAAGGCTTCTATGTAGCGATGAGGCTAAAAAACTTTGGACAGCAGATCCTCCCACATGCGGCAGGAGGTTTATTTGGACATTTGGACAAGCGTCCAGCAGCAAATTTTGACGTGCATCCAAAGAGACGCGGTGGATGCAAATTTGATGAGCCAATTGCTGATTTGAACGTAGCAAAAGGTAAAACAGACTGAAGGTTTTAGCAAAGTTTACAGAAAAACCCAGTAAATAAAGTACTTTTTGTGGGGCAGAGCACATGTGTTTAAAGGGCCTTTAACATGCTATTCTAAAGCCTTTTATAGTAAACCATATCCATGTATATGATAATATATTACACCTTTGGTACATTAAAGAACACATTTTACTAAATATTAGTTATTTACCTGTGTTAGTTTTCCAATGTGGAAGTAAGACGACTCGATCTCTGAGGCTCCGCCCATTTCATGATGTCAACCTAGAGTCAGACTCTGCAGCGTGTCGCGTCTCACCCACGAAAACAAACAACATCGGAACTTCTGCAAAGATATATGTGCATATTGTGCTTATAAAGGAAAAGGGTGTTTGCTGAACACCGATATCTCCACGGAGAAAGTGTGTGTGTGTTAGCCTGGGGGCGGTGCTGGTAATGCAGACTCTTCCTGGAAGGGGCTGTTCCTCACAATGTGAGAATCCGCTCCTTTTCATGGATTGGGAGGGGCTGGTGCTCAGAGAGCAGGTTTTTTTTGAAAGTAGTACTCTGAAATTAAAAGCTCAAAAAAATTGATTTTGCATGATATAGGACCTTCAAAGTATACTTTTTGTTAAACCCTTTATCAGCCTGCATTCCTCTAATAAACTTGGCATCTCCTCTTCGTAATGAAGCAGTGACGTGATCAATTCTGTTTTTTAGAGATACGCTGCAACATGCAAATCCCTAAAATAAGCTCAAAGGTCCACCTCCTGCTACCACAAATGCACACAGGCACTTCTAGATGACAAATGTTCAACATCAGAGGCTGAAAATTAGAAGCTAACAAAAACAACTTCACCCTCTTGACACCATTTAGGATTGACTAAAACCATCAGCTATTTCCAGCTCATGAGAAACCCTCTCCTCAGTTCAAAGCCAGAAGCTAAGATAGACAAATGTAATGTTCCTTAACAACTCGCTCCTAACAGATAGCACATCCTTTGAACTGCACCAGCATGTGGTATAATGAGCAACTCCATGATTATGACAGGAACAACACCCAAAGATGAGAAAAAGGATTAACATGGATGCATCACTCTGACACTTCAAAGAGGGAGACTTTGGCAGAATAGTGGCCTAAAAGATGCTCTTTAGTCAACTAAAAACATTGCAAAATTGATTTGATTACAAAAGTTCAACCAGGACGAGCTTTCCTTTAGGCTGTAGTAGCATAGCATTTTACAATACAGTGATCCCTCGCTATAACGCGGTTTACTTTTCACGGTTTCGCTACTTCATGGATTTGCATCGTGCATTGTGTTCTGCATTCTGATTGGCTAAAAAAGTCACTCAGCTTCTTCTCTACCTGTGCGTCAATAACGTTGCAGTTTAATATGTACACGTACGTAAAACAGCTTGCCAAATTTACATTATGTACGTGCAAATTCTCTTGATGTTGGCATGTCGGTGTATAAGGATGTTTTTGATGTTTTTGGGAAGAAGAAAAAAGAGCGACACCAACTGCCGATCACTATGTTCTTCTTCTCCCGAACAAACACAGCTGCACCGCGGGCTGCAAAAGAAGAAAACACTGCAGAGCGGAGTCAGGATGCAGCGGCTCAGTCTGGACTTAGAGCAGTTAAATACACCCGAGTCACTATTTGTCCCACTGTACTTTTTTTAATCATTATTTTATAATGACAATTCTTCGGGTCGCGGTGGACGGGGCTAATCTCCGCGATTTGAAGCCTTCTGTTCACATTGATGATTAAAATTATTATTTGACAGTACAGAACAGAAGTTATTTGTAGAAAAAAACGTTTCTAAGGTACTTTTATTGGTGAAACAAATGCTTGAGCCTGTAAAATAGTTTGTTCTGTCTTTTCAATGTATAATAGAGTATTTAATTGTATAATAATTGTTAAAAGATATAGAGGTTTCTACTTCACGGTTTTTGCCTATCACGGGTTCTTTCTGGAACGTAACCCCCGCGAAAAACAAGGGTTTACTGTACTGCTATTAAGATATTTTTTAAGTAAAACACAAAAATATAAACACTGCTCAAAAATCAAAGAGAACGCTAGGAAAACACATCCTACACCTGAACGAATAAAACATTCTTTTAAAACGCTTTATTCTTTACAACCACACAAAAATGAATAATGGAAATTCAATGTATTAGCCTGTGGAGGTCTAGGTGTGGAATTATTCTGAAAATAAAAGTGGGAAAACACACTACAGGATGATCCAACTTGGATGTAATGTCTTTGAAACGAGTCAAAATGAAGCTCGGTGCTGGGTGTGGCCTCCACATGCCCTTATGACTTCCCTGCAAAGCCTGGGTTTGCAGGGATCCATCTGCCGCCTGATGCGGCGGCAGATGGATCTCTTGGGGGATCTCCTCCCACACCTGGACCAAAGCATCCGCCAACGCCTGGACAGTCTGTGGTGCAATGGATGGACCAGGACATGATGTATCAGATGTGCTCGCCTTGCACGCCCGTGAGTCGATGCGTCCTTGGGCAAGACACTGACCCCCACCTTGCCTCTGGTGGTAGGCGGGCGCCAGTGTTTGGCAGCGGAGCCGCCACCAGTGTGTGAATGTGTGTGTGTGACTGGGGGAATGGGTCTGTGACTGTAAAGCGCTTTGGGCCTTGTAGGTAGAAAACCGCTATATAAGTAGACGCCATTAACCATTTGCTCAGTTGGATTCAGATTTGGGGAACCAGTCTATTACATCAATAGCTTAGTCTAGCAGAAATGCCTGACACACTCCAGCCACATGTGGTCTAGCATTGTCTTGACTTAGGAGGAATCCAGAGCCAATTACAACAGCATACAGACTCACAAGGTGTCTCAGAATCTCATCTAGGTACAAATATCTACCAATTGATCTGACTATATACACAGTACAGACCAAAAGTTTGGACACACCTTCTCATTCATTTGAATGAGGTGTGTCCAAACTTTTGGTCGGTACTGTGTGTGTGTCGTGTGAATTAATAGTATTTTTGTAGTAGTACATAATTAGAACAGATAAGGCGTTGTATTGTGAAAACAGAAAGCAGCAACAATTGCGTTTTGTGTCCTGCTGTAAACCGTGTTATGCGGGGCGGCATGACATTTTAAACCACAGCTCTGTAGACGGGGCTCGAGAAGTGCATGCTTGTCTGAGTGAGGCATGTGAATCTGCCCGGGCCTCAACAAACACTCCTGCGGGCCAGAATTGTTCTTCGCCAGAGACCCGACGCGCAGGGGAGCTCCTGCCGGCCCCGCTGCGCGCCTGGAGAAGAAAGAAAGAAAAAAGAAATTGCGCTCAGTGTGGTTAAACACAGTAACGTATGTTTCAGAGGGTGTTCTATTGGCTGTTCTACATGTCAATCAAGTGACATATTTCACACCAAGAATGATTATTCGCTGACAGCTTTTGAAAAAACATGTTTTCCTTCTTTTGTTAATTTATCTTTAATGGCCCGGGATCTACCAACACATCCTTTGCCATTGACCAGTCAACGTAATGAGCATCCCCGCTGTACAGCCTGCCAAAGAAATGCCACGCCAAACCATTACAAAGCCACTGCCAAACCGGTGGTGTTGAACAATGTTGCAGCCAGGAAAACATTCTTCGCAGCGTCTCCTGACTCACGTGTGTTCAGTGTGAACCTGCTTTCATTTGTGAAGAGCACAGGACGCCAGTGGTAAATTTGCCAACCTCTAGCAAATAGCGAACATCTTGCATGTTGCACAACTCCCACCTGTGGACGTCGGGCCCTCATACCACCCTCATGGAGTCTGTTTCTAACAGTCTCAGCAGACATGTGCACATTTGTGGCCTGCTGGAGGTCATTTTGCAGGACTCTGGCACCGCTCGTCCTGTTTCTCCTTGCACCGAGGAGGCGGTAATGGCATCATGCAGGTTTGTTGCCCCCCTACGGCCTCCTCCACATCCCCTGCTGTACTGGCGTGTCTCCTGGAAGCCCCTGAACGCTCTGGACACTTCGCTGACAGACACAGCAAACCTTTTTGCTACAGCTTGCATGTGCTGCCCAAGACCATGCAATACCTGGGCCACTTGTGTAGGTTGTAGACGCTGTCTCATGGTACCGTTGGAGTGACAATAATGTCAGCATTCAAAAATCACCAAAATAGCAGCCAGAAAACATAAGAATGGAGAAGTTGTCTGTGGTCGCCTTTATTGGAGTCTTTTCTATCATTTCCACCTGTTGTCTATTCCACTTGCACAACAACATGAACTTGATAGTCAGTGTTGCTTCCTCATTAGACAGTTTGATTACACTTGAAGTAACATTGTGTCATACAGTATAAACAGTTTGTTTTTTAATAATTGTGGGGAAAAATAACAGACTTTTTTTCCAATTAAGGCAGAAGGGTTCTGTTGCAACAAAAAAAAAGGTCCATAAATGCGTGTGTGTCAGAGAGTGCGGCAGCTAGAAATGAAAGCCCTCATTGAAGGAACGCAGGCGTGTCAAAACTGCAAGATGCAGAAAGGAGGGGAGAGGAAGGGAGTAAATGCCCCTTTTTATTTGAAAGCTCCTCCTCTCTGTTTTACTGTGTCAACACTTGTATGCTTCTGCTGAAAGTCAAACATGTCCCGACTTACTAAAGTTCAGAGCTGAAATGTTTTTCCAGGTGATTGAAGTGAAGTTTGAGAAGATGGATTTGGAGGCTGATACGTACTGCCGTTATGACTATGTGGCATTGTTTAATGGAGGAGAAAGGGACGACTCAAGGAGGATTGGAAAATTCTGCGGCGATAGACAGCCGGGGTGAGATGATTGCTCCAACGAGAGTTTCCCCTGCTCAGCATGACTCTTGATCTAATATGTTTTTTCCCCCCTTCCTATCTAATGTAGAACTATAGTGACAAATGGAAACGAACTCCTTGTTCAGTTTGTGTCGGATCTTAGTGTAACTTCGGATGGATTCTTGGCATACTACACCAGCGTGCCCCGTGGGTCCCGTACCCCCACTGCAGGAGGGGACTTTCTTTACAGTCTCAAGACCCCTTCTACAACAAGCAAACCAACTGTAAAGCCCAACAGACCGATCAAACCAACACCAACTACTAGACCATTTTTGAGAACCACTCCAAAACCTACTCAGAAACCAACAATAAAGCCAACCCAAAAACCAACCAGGAAGCCAACTTCAAAACCAACAACCAAACCAACCACAAAACCAGCTCCCAAACCACCCCTGAGACCCAGACCAGGCCTTGTAGTCAAACCCACCCCTAAAACCATTAAAAGACCGTCAGGGAGAATACCATTGGTGAAGAAAATCCCACTTCATAGAGCTACTCCCAAGCCTTCAGTCAAGCCCACATCTAAACCCAAACCAACAAAAGCCACACCCAAGTTACCTGATAGAAAACCCACCAAAAAACCCACGGTCAGACCCAAAGTCATAAAAACAACTGCTAAACCAAGCACAATGCCCACATCCACACGTAAACCTCTGTTAAAAACTAAAACCACCACAAAACCTCGAGTGAAACCAGTAAAGACAACTCCAAAGACTGTCGTTAAAGTCAAACCGTCGGTACCGAGCAAGACGGTAACAAAAAAGCCTTCCGTCAGCAAGAAACGTGAGTGAAACCAAAGAATATCAAACCTTTACCATTGGAATATCAAGCAAGAATGTGCACTTATTGTTTGCCGTGTGCATTTCCTGCAGCTTTACCACTGAACCCAATATGCACACAACCCTGTAAGAGGACAGGAACCCTCCAGTCAAACTTCTGTCCTCATAGTTTTGGTGAGTTCCAACCTGAATTGTCACAAAACCTTCTTTAAAACAGATATATTACTGTTTAACATTCTTTTTTTGCTAAATAATCCCCATCCTTCTCCTGTAGTCATCACTGGCAAAGTCACGTCCGTAAACAATGGTCCAAGGGGCTCGGCCACAATTGAGGTGTCGCTGATCAAGGCCTACAAGACCGGACAACTCAAAATAACGAAGTCGGGACCGGTCAAGACAGTGGTGCTCACCTCAACCTGCAAGAGATGTCCTGGAATTGTCAAAGGTACAGTGCAGGGTTGAGCATTAAAAGCCTTTTACTGCCTTAGATGAGGGACTCATAATATTCAAACTTTGGAGCTGTGGTGCAGAGTCAAAGTGGCCGACCTCTGGTGGGAAGGTTGAAGGTTTGGTGACCGCCTTGCCTGCCCGTGTGTCAAATTTGTGCAAGACAGTCGAGCCCACATTGCTACTGGTGGTTACAAGTTGACGCTTTGCCATCAGTGTGTGAATGTTTGTGTGCATACGTGAATAGGACTGTGACTGAGAAGCACTTTGGGCTTTAATCAAGAAAGAAAGGGGCTAAATACATTTACGCAATTCACCATAACTGAAAGCTTTATTGGCCTGTCTTGTTTTTGATTTGACCAAACCAAAGAATTTATAGCTTTTGTTGTCAAAGCTGTGTGAGCAAAGACTTGTAAAGAGTTATACACTGTATGTTATGTAATATTGCAAAAATTCTAGGAAAAGAAGCAGCTGAAAGACGCTTTCGCTATTTAAGAGAGAAGCACTTTAACTCTTTAATACTGGAGATGTCGCCGGCGACAGTAAATAACTTGTGTTCTTCAAACTACCTTAAATCTTTTACACAATGAATGCAATTCTAACGGATTCTGAAGCTGCAGAACCAGTGGGTTTACGTTAATTTCTTAAAAAGTTTACAGTAGAAATGTGTTTGTACAACTAATGTCATTCCAACAGAATTGGAAGCTGCTTTTCAGTGGGTTTATGTTAGATGCAGAATTTGGAATTACGGAATCTAGCTAATTCCAACGAATCCTGAACATGCTTTTTTACGAGTCATACCCAGTTGGTTTGCAATAATTGTATAAACAATTAACTATTGTTAAGTGTTGTATATTAATGCAAAGTTGCTTTTCTCAGCTTTCAGAATCTACTGGATGTACGCTAATCGCACAATGGTCAAACAGTTGTGGTCATTCAAAGAACGTCAACATTGAAACTAAAGTTCTGGTTTTAAAGGGTTAAAGCCCGTGACAATTCTCCTCATTTGGTGATTTTGAGATACAAAACACAAAATAGTGCCTTTCAGCAGTTCCCTCTGTGTTCTCTGTCCACTCTTTGTTCAGGTCGAAACTATGTACTGATGGGAAATGTGGATGAGCGGGGCAACGGCCTCCTGAGCCCCTCCAGCTTCACCCTCCTCTACAAGCCCGTTCACGCCAAACCACTGGACATGCTTTCAAAAACAGCCTGCTGACATCACAGCTCCATCAGCCAATCGGGAGACAGGAAATATTTTCAAGCAACCCTCTTGAAGGAATTGTTATGCAATCAACATGTGGCTGGAAAAAAGAAAAACTTTAACATTTTAAACGCTCAAAGTATTGCATTTAAATTTTGTATGTAAATGGTACAGTATATTATTCAAGCAACATAATGTTAGAAAGTTACCAATAAACACATTTTTTGATCTAATTTTTGAGTTTTGGCTTTAAAATAAATAAATAAATAAAAGGGTAAAAGAAAATATTTAAACAAAAATTCAGAGTTATGTATGAAAGACAAATGTGACGGTTCAATTTTTCACCCAACTTATAAAGCTCTACGAGTTGTGCACTAATGAGCCCAATGTCAACCATTCCACTCCACTGAATCCTTTCTTGCTCAAAACATTTCCACAGTTCCTTCAATGTGATGTGAGAAAACCTTTACATTGAAGACCAAATGTGGGCATTTGATTTGAAAACAAGTCAACACTGGGCAAAATGCAGCACAATTACCCCAAATTATAATACTCCCACCACAAATAACAGTTGGGGAAAAAAAATGTTTCAAATGCAAAACTAAATAAATACGATGACGTAAAGAGGTTTCAATGACTTTATTGAAATGCAGAGCAGCAGCAGGTAGAGGCTTTTTTGGGGAATCTTTGGAGTCGAGCAGAATCCAAAGGCAGCTTTGGTCGGCTCAGACTCTGGTGGTGGAGGACTGCTGTGCTTCAACTCAGCCAACGGTAGGAAAAAAAAACAACACACAGAGGCCAAAGGGTTTGTGTGTACTCTGGAGACAAGGAAAAGGGTACGGAGAGCTCTCTGTTGACAGGAGGCTGTTGTTAAGCTAAGGTTTTTGTGATTTCATTGTGGTGCTTCGGGTCAGCGTGTACTGAGAAAACAGTCAAGGGGAATTGACACCTGCTGCTGTTCAGCCACTCTTTCTGATAATCTAATCTAAGTGGAAGTCTGAGCTGAGAACAAGACGAGCAGCAGATAGAACCACAAGTACCACGAGGTTCTGTTAGTACCACAAAGGGACTAACAGAACCTGATAGACAGGGGGCGGGGCATCTTCTAAGAATTCCTTTTAAAACCTGATATCAATGGTTTAAATAAAGATAAACTAAAGACTCTGATCATCATTTGATCAAAGCGTTTTTTTTTTCTTCAAAATTATAAGTATGCTGTTTTAGCCTAAATAAAACAACCTGTGTTGTTTTCTAGGACATCGTTTCTAATGAACTCAGTAGAAGTTCATTAGAAACTCACCTCTGAGTTGGGGGCGGAGCAAACCCACCCCGTCCTCACCTTACTGAGAGTCCTCTGGTTACGCTGTCTCTCCTGCTACCTTACAGCCCCTCACACCCTCAACCTACCGCCGCAACAAAACTGGCGAGCAATATTGGAGCCGTCCAACCCTACAGTTTTTTTTTTTACCAAATGCCAGCTCATACGAGGAAAACAAAGACGTAAATTGATTTAGTCGGAGGAAGAAGCTTGTGGCTCAACCAGTGTATACGTTCTACATCACAAATACAATATTTGTCTCATAGCATTCTTTTGTCCGGAGTCACACCAATTTGAATTAAATAAAAAAAAGAAAACCCGATTTTGAGCTTCATTTCCTTCATATATGGCCTCCAACAGAAAAATGCCTCAAGGACATGTTAAAAACATGGAGTGGGTGTTTAAAATGAACACAGACAGACTTACGACCATCACAGGAGCACCAACCTTTCATGTTGGATGAGAAAAGAAGCCACAGTGATAAGATGTGACCTGGAAAAACCTCCATTTTAGGAACCACCTCAATGTTTGTCGTGTGGGGAATGAAGCATTTTGCTTGATATCGTGAGGATTACTCAAGTTCTACATGTGATCCTTTTGGAAATCAATCACTTTACATCCATAAAAAAACCCAAAAGGTGATATTTTTAAGTTTTCATACATTTAACACATTTTTTAAGGCATTTCTTTGTGTTTTTGATGGTATTTAAACAAAGTTTGTTGTGCTATGTAGATATTTTTTCTTTTGATTTCCCTCTTTAATTAAATTTTTCTTATTATAAAATATTTAGTCCAATCCAATTATTTATCCTCTTAAAATGATATTTTTGGTGCGTTTCTTCATGAAGCCCCGTCTCATTTGTAGCTTACATCATCATCTGAGCATGTGGAAAAGATGGAAAGATAATTTTTTCACAAAGACAGATTGGTTTGTTTTGCTTTTTCTGAATGTTTTTAATGCAGTTCATGGTTTTCTAGCACAAATAGTTTGTTGGTTTTTCTTGAAACTATCAAACAAACTAAACATTTTGTAATTTGCCTAGAAATATTTGACTAGAAATATTTGACTAGAAAAACAAAGGTTTTATACTAATAAGGTTTTATTATTATTCTCTTTGAATTTTCCCCACTGTTACCCTTGGATTAGAATAGACCTTTTTTGTGTCATTTTTAGCTTAAAAATGAACTAGAGTTAATATAAGAGGAAAAATAAACCTTACATGTTCTGCAGAGGCAGAAAACCCAGAATGAGAAAAACATGTAGACATAAACTCTCCTAAAACCAGTGTTAAAAATGTCCCAAACTTTAAGTAAATGTCTTTGAAGATGCTGAAAAAACTCTTTTCAGATATTTTTTTTTTTACCTCCAACCTTATCTCTGAACTTGACAGAACATGGAATTCAAAAACTCGGCGAGCTGCAGGACCTTTAGTGGTCGTCTGGGTCAGCCTTGCAGAGGCAGGTGCAGAGAAGGCAGCAAACCCCGCCGAACATGAGGAGGCCCGCGAGGATGTAGACCAACGTCGAGGTCCAGAACGCAAACAAGTACACAGTTTTGTCGCAGTAGAGCTCCGTGCTGTTGGAGTTCTTGTTGTAGTTGGGCTCGTAAATGGAGTAAATCCACACATTACCTGATAAAAGACAAAGAAAAAAGGCTGAGTGAAAGGGATTCAAACTTTCCTCCTATACACCAGCTTTTATTTTGAAGGAGAAAAGTCTTTTTTTTGTTTTCTACTAATATTTTTCAAGTTTCTCTTTGAATTGTCATCAATTTTACCCTTCAGTTAGAATAGACTTTATTTAATATTATAGAAACTCCTGTATTCTTAAAAAAAAAAAAAAGTATTTCTTTTGTGTTTACATCTTGTTTACGCTTAGATTTCCTGACAGCGTCTCCTTCCATCATCACCACGCAGAAACATATCGATTCTTCGGCTGCCATCCAAACTAGGACAACAGTCTTTGTTTTACAGGATTCCAGAATAAAAGTGTCATTTCAAACCTAAAGGCCCAGCAGCTTTTAAACATTTGGAGCAAATAGCAAATATTCCTCGGATTTTCTACAAAATAAAATGATCAAAAAAAAGAAGCTCAATCTTAAGGCATCAGTGAGCGGCGCTGGGTCCGAATCGGTCTGAGCCACCGTTTCTATGGCAACCACCCACTCTCGCCAATCAGGAGAAACTTGAGAGCGAGTCCAATGAAACGTTGGCCGTGAGACCGCATCCTTTGATGGAGGCATCTGATTGGTCCGTTTATAACTTCATAAACAAAACAAAACAAAATCTTAAAAATACCATTTTCATCAGAGTGGGCCTTCAAAGATTGAGGTTTACGTGTTTAAAAAGATTTAAAAGGCAGTATAACAATAACAAATGAAAGGATGAAATCCGGTTCGGTTTCTGTTGGCTTCTCCGATGTGTGAAATGAAACCAGACGAGCGGTTCCCGTTGGTCTCGGTGAGCCAAACGTGGCGCTCGGCAGAGTGGCGGCAGCCGAGCCGAACATGTGAGTCTTCCCCGCCGTCACATGGCTGACAGTTGGTGGGACCCAGCGGTGGCAGCTCCCTCGCTGAGCCAGGACTGCTCCTCTGACTCATTTCACACAAAACACTCGAGGAGTACAACGGTGGGAGTTCATCAGGGCCATCAATCCCAGTGGGGAGGAAAAGAATAGAAAAAAAGGACAAAGATGGACACCTAGTGGCTGATAAATGCCACTACATTTCAAATAGTTGGTGACCATCACCCGTGGGCCTCAGGTCAGAGATTTTAGCCCACCAGCTTCAGGTCAAAACCTCCACGGAGAGTCTTGGATGGAGCCTCAGGACTCTTCTCTGTCCTTACGTGCCAAAATGCCAGTCAGATATTCAAATGACATTTTTGAGGCTTAACTGATGCTGGCAGCTTCTTTGAGCCCGAGGCAAATTCCGCCCGTACCAGGGCGGTGCTTAGCATCCGAGCAGACACCCCCCCCTCATCTGTGTGCTCACTTATCGGGCCGCGCTGCTCTGGAGCTTCACACACAGCTGATAGCATTCAAAGCAGGCGTTTGTCGGTTTAAGCCTTTTGCCACCGGCTTCAGAGCTGAAATACGCCAACTGGTCTATTGAAATTTACACTGTCTTGTTTTTATTTTATAGTTTTGTAGGTATGTGCTGCAAAATAACCCAACATTAATACATTTCTGTTTGAGATGCAACAAGAAAATGTGGCTCCAAAATGTGAAAAAACGTTGGACGTCTGTGTTTATAATATTACCATCTGTAATAAACTTTGTTCATGTCGATTCTAGGGATGGGTATCGTTAAGGTTTTAACGGTACTACTACTCTTATTGATACTGCTCATCGATCCGGTATTTTAACGATACTTTTTGAGAACGAAAAATACATAAATAAATAACAAATTACGAACATGAAGTGTTTTATTTCCTCATTATGCAACGCATGTGTTTTTTTTTTAAACATTTTACTTTATACATGAGAATGTTCCAGACAGGATATTTATTTAATTACTTAATGTAATTATTTTTATTCTTTATGAGCGTGATGTTTCCTTTGATCTTTTGTCCACAACCTTGAATAAAGTTTTCTGTCTGTCAAACACCAAAAGTTAAGTTAAGTTAAGTTAAGTTAAGTTAAGTTAAGTTAAGTTAAGTTAAGTTAAGTTAAGTTAAGTTAAGTTAAGTTAAGTTAAGTTAAGTTAAGTTAAGTTAAGTTAAGTTAAGTTAAGTTAAGTGATGGAAACAAATTCACTTCGATGCAGACTCCTTTCTAAGAATTTATTTTTCTTTAAATCCAGTAAACCCAATACATTATATTAATTTTATGGATGACAACTATCATTACTTATTAATTATTATTATTATTTTTATTATTATTATTATGTATTAGGAAGCAGCTGTTAGTTTGTTGCGGGTCTGGAATCAGTGAGTCTAAGCCGCGCCTTTCTACCTATTCGTTGTTTGTTTATTTACTTAATAGTTTGTTTTAAAATTTTACTTAATTTCCGTATTGTTTAAGGGTTTTTGCCGCCCTTCTCTGACTTTAAGCCCCGCCCCTCTAAACTCCTTTGAATGCCCCTGCTTCAGATATTTTCCACATTATCCGTCGCTCCATCAATGAATGGTTTCTTTTTGAACTTATGTCCTCAATGTGGCTGTCAGTCAGTCATTTAGTAACCGTTTCACAATTACTCCAGAGCTGGTTTTGGGACACGCTGCATAGCACCTTCAAAATACCTGTACAGCTACATTCTCATCGCCCTCGGCAACGCTACTTCTAGCTGCCACTTTCAACGATAAGTCTATGTAGACGCTTGTTGAAATCCCCAAACATTTCACTCCACAGGACCTGAATGATGTGATCAGAGTGACTAATGTTTATTTCTCTTGTATTTGCTAAAGAATTGATGTAAAAAAAGAAAACAATTTTCTCCTAGTGCTGAGAAATATGTTTGTGCTTGATATGTGCTGCTAATATGAGAATCTCTTTTTTTTATAGCTTCTTTATGTTTCTTTTGCTTCACTTTTTATCTTTAAACAATTATGGCATTTGCAAGAATAGTCCTAAATTATGAGAAAAAACAATTCATAATTTTAAGAATATAAAGTAGTAAAATTATGAGACAAAAGTAATAATTTTAAGAAAATAAAGTCATCAGATTATGAGAAAAAAAGTCATACTTTTAAAAAAAAAGTTGTACTTTTACGAGAATAAAGTTATTTATTCATTTATTATTAATTAAATTTTTAACTTTATAATAAGTTCAAATTTGAGGTTACAGCCATAAATTTACCACACAAATTAATTAACCACAAGAAAAGAGCAAATCTGGTGTTTCAGTATGAGCGACATTGTAAGCCTTTACTTGAGCCTTTTCTTTCACAATTATGGAAATAGATGACTGGGCGTCGTCAGAAGAAGATTTCTGGCGGACGCCGTCGGCAGTATAGCTGCAGTGGTCCAAATGCATTATTATGGCGTATGGATTCTTGTGATAAACCAGAGCCTTATAACCTATAAATGGGTACATTGATTGATTTAGTCGGCATTTGGAGGTCACGACCAGATTTTTTATTTTTTTTTAAGCACGGCTTTGTCCTCATAAACTTACAACTTCTTTCTCATACTTTTCCTCTCGTGTACATATAGATATTTTCTTTCATGGAGGGCCTCCGTCGTTCATCCTAGTCCGTCACAGTGTTTGTTTTGGCATCTCTCCCTCGACCGACTGTCCCCAAAAACTCACCAGCGATGAACCAGCAGAAGAGGAAGAAGGTCGTCAGCGAGTTCCAGGCCGTGCAGAGGCAACTAAGCTGGTTGGAACCCTGAGTGCAGGGCAGGGCGGCCAGGATCACCAGCAGCAGACTAAAGACCCCCGACACGATCAGATAGATGGGGATGTAAGGCTGCAGCGGACAGTCGTTTAAGTTCACAGCACCTGGTGGACAGACGGTTTTATTACAGTGTACTTCAAATGAAGCGACTTTAGAACTTAATGGTTCTACTTCTCACCTAATGCGATCTGAGCGATGGGCATGGCGCAGAAAAGCACCTTTGAGCATACTGTAAGAGAAAAAATAAAACTATTTATAAAAAGTATGTGGCGAACAAAGATGGAGGCACAGAGTGCGGCTGTGGCATCTCACTTAGTGCGGGCAAGGGGACATTAGAAGACTTGGAGATCAAACCCCGGAACTTGTCATTTGACGCGTTCAGTGCAGACATCTTTCACCTGTAGGACAACAAACACAGGGTTCATCATCAGGACAGTTTTAATGGTCTTTTTACTCATTCCTGACCATTTCCTCATGGTTCATGTCCGTTTTGCTTCTCAAATGAAACGTTCTCACTCAAGGTTCGGCCTTCTCCTGGCTAAACGTTTTGCTTTAATCAACTTTTTGTTTGTCTTTTCTTAAAATGTATTCTGGAAATGCTATTATTATTATTAATTCACCAATTTACATTTTATTAAATAATTTCTAATATCACAAAAGAGGGTGGAATGTTTTGTTCATTTTGGACAAGAAAAAAAGAACTTCAATTGCTGCATTTTTCCCCAAGTTTTTTAATTTAAAATGTAACAGATAACAACTAAACTGGGTTTAAATTAAGGGGAAAAAATGTGCGTTATTTTCATATATTCTTCTCTTTATTATGTTTTCCCTCTGAACCAAAGGAAGTAAGAGAATATTGATCATATTGTGGTAAAAAAAGCTGTTTAACAATTTATTGTTCAAAGCATTTTCATAAATAAACACAGTATTCATTTACAACAAAAAATTTGACATGTTTAATGACAATTAATTATTCAGCTAAACAGCTAAATGAGAAAAAATGGCTAAATTCCTCCAACGGGAGGAATACAGTTTTCCCGCGCTTATTCGCGTTTTTGCAGATTTTTGTTTTCAGTCACATGACTCCTCTGGTTCGTCACAAAAACTCAGAAGACTCAAGACGCTTGAATGAGACAATGTTGCGTCCGCGGAGGGTGCTGCATAAATTTCTGGGGAGGGGAGTGTTGCATCGCCCCCCCAAGAGCTGGTTCTAGCGGTTCCTGAACAGCAAGAACCGAAGTTTGTGACCCTGCATGGAGAAACGCCATCAGCTGACCGTGAAGATATTCGTTAATTTTTTGTTAGTAATACGTAGGGCTGGGCGATATAGAATTTTTTTTTATATCACAGCATAGTTTTTTCCCCCCCATATCAGGCGATAACGGTTAATATCACGATATAATCCAAATAGTTACATTTGTCAAATTTGAACACACTTGACTCATGGGGGAAACGTATAATCTGTTTAGTTTCATACTTTAAACACAACAGATGCACTGAAGGAACACAATTAAAGCGTTCACGTTTCAAAAGGGAACACGAATCGAGCAGAACACTAAACTGTTTGATCAGATCAGAAAGAAAGCATTTACTCTACAAATAAATTCTAATGTATTCATATCTTACAGAACAAACAGAAAACTGTTAAACTAATCAACCTATGAAGCATGTTTTTGGATGTCGGGAGGAAGCCAAAGTTCCTGGAGAAAATCCACGCATGCACAAGGAGAACATGCAAACTCCACACGGAAAGGTCCCCCATTGGTGTTCTGTTTCTGGTCCCCCAGTGGGGACTTTTATATAACTCTTTTTTTTATGCGTTAGTGGATCTACGCTCCTCAGACGCCTGAATTCAGCCTCATGCACCAGCCCTCCTCCCCCTAAAACTGCCCCTAAAACTCCAGACAACAGGTTGAGTGACAGAACCCAAGGTTGACAAACGTCTCTGTGTGGTGCATTCACTGAGCTCCGGGCATTACCGGAATCCAAACACCCAGCCCAACTGCAGATGCCTGCGCAGTTGCAGCCGTGACTGAGCTAATTTGGAGTTTAGCAAGGATTTTAGCAACATGCTAGCTTTTTGGGACTAATTTGGCATCCACTAAGATTTGCTGAAGCTAATTTAAAGTTTAGCTAATATTTTAGCAACATCCAAGCTGTTTGGCTAATTTGACATCCACTGAGGTTCTCGTCCAATTTGCACTTTAGCTAATATTCCAGGAAGCTATCAACTTTAGCCTTTTTTTTAATCTGTAAACTTCAGAATTTTCATCTTTTAGTTTTAGCATATTCAGCGGCCAGATTGAGCAAACAGCATTTACACTTGCATAATTGCAAGTCATGCTATATATCTAGTTATTTATTGTTCTGTTTCCAAACAAAAATATTTGGCTTAACCTTGGAGAACCCACTGGGCCAAATTGTAGTTATTTATTTCATTTTATTCTTAATTTATTTATTGACGCTGTTAATTGCCGTTGCCCATAATGAACAAACCTAATAATAATAATAATAATAATGATCAAATTTAAAAAATAGAATTAATAGGGTTGTCAGTGGTTAATTTATTTTGAAGGACAGGAAGTTGTAGAAACTCCGGCAGGAAGTGCAGGATGGGAGCGTTTCACTACATTATTCATGATTCCTAAAAAGAAGTTCCACTTCATTCCAGCGCCAAACCCACCAAAACAAGTTGAACTACTGCAGTTAAAAACATGACCGGGCTAGAAAACTTTAACAGAGACGTGTTAAACCGGAACAACAAATAGTAGACATGCAGCAAAAAAGGAGCAATCCCACATTCTGACTGCAGCCCAGCAATTCAAAATGTGTGGGTTTTTGCCCTTAGAATTTTTGGCCACTACAAATTGCTAAATTGATTTTAAATACTAAAATAAAATGAAGTATTTTTTGTTTGATAAAAAAAGGTTCTTTCCAAAGTTCTTATTGAATTTCTTACATTTTGTTTCGTCCTGTGCATGAAAGCTGAGTTTTCGTCATTTTCTGTCTTTTTCCTAAGTTTCCCTATTAGTGAAAAGCAAACTAACACAGGTAACAACAATAAAGTCTTAAATTTAAAAGTTAGAAACTCGTCCATTTTGGTAAGCCTTTTTAAAACGGTCCAACTGCTAGAAATGAGGCTGAAAAACACTGTAAAAAAAATAGAGGATAATCCGGGTTTTACGGACCGAGTAAGGAAAATTACTCACCTTCGGGTTGAATCTGGGAGCTCTGTGTTCAGTGTGTTTCTGCTGCGTTTTTGACAACTGCGCAGCCGCGCCTTCAGGGGGCGTGGCCTACGGCCTCCTCCTATCATTGGCGCTCGCGAGGGCACGGTGACATCGAGTAGACCTTTAAAAAAAATACAACAACGTCCCAAAGAGACTGGGGAGAAAAAAGAACAAAAGAAAGACAAAAGTCATTTTCGGAATGTTGACTCACAAAAAAGCTTGTCATGGTCTTACTGCACGACAAAGAAGAGGAACAAAACAAATTCCTCCGACACTACCCACTGACAATTTTCTAGAAGGTAGGGATTCATTGTTTCTTTTGTTTCGA
The DNA here is from genome assembly GCF_053564925.1 of Oryzias latipes. Taxonomy (NCBI): domain Eukaryota; kingdom Metazoa; phylum Chordata; class Actinopteri; order Beloniformes; family Adrianichthyidae; genus Oryzias; species Oryzias latipes. The sequence continues at coordinate 20,323,977 of NC_136254.1, forward strand.
AATGATTTTTTAAACAGGATTTTAAAATAATATTTAACCTGTCCAAACCGTTTTCATTAAATGAAGCCATAAAACCCACTGTCAGATGAATTTTCATCATGTTGTCTCCTCAGAAATGCAATTTTGGTTTTAATTTGCTTTATGTATGACTTTCATCATCAGAAAAATACTCTAAGAAAAAATGTGCTACAAATGTCAAAAACACAGTGGAGAGTGGGTCTTTAAATGTCTTTTGTGAGTTTTGTTCTGAAGTATACAATTTGTTGTGGATGAGAGAATGACTCTGCATCTGTTGAAGGTCACTGAAGGGAAATGAAAGAAACATTTTATGTTTTCTGAAAGAGACATTAAACTGTTAGGAGATTTGATCTCATGCCCTTAAGTTAAAAAATGTGATTTATACATCGCTGTAACTGAGGAATACAAGTATTTGTACAATGACAATAACAGAGGTCAAAGGTTTCCTGTAGGTACTTACCAGATTCACACAGAATCAGCTATTTTGGTCCATTCACCCATACAGACCTTGTCAAGTGCTGTGAAGTTTTGGGCAACACAGACATTCAACTTTCTCCACAGATTCTCTGTCTGATTGAGGTCCAGAGACCGGCTAGAAAAATGCTTTTTATGTAGCTAGTCCTTCGTTGTCTGGGTGATGTGTTTGGGATCAACTTGTTGCTGGAAGATCTAGCCATGTTTCAGTCTCAATGTTCTCACTGATGGAAGGAGGTGTTTGCTCAAAATCTCATTGTACAGTACCCCATTCCTCCTTTCCTTAATACGAATCAATCATCCTGATTTCCTGAAGAAACAAAAAATATATATAAAAAAAAATAAAAATAAAAAGGGGGGAGGACATGAAGATTAATAGTAGTTAGCTCGTGCTGGTTTGCGGCGCCTTCCATCTGTGAAACCAGGGTTCGACTCCGGGCTGCTCCCTGTTCCCTTCTCTACCCCTGTGCCGGTCCCAAGCCCGGTTTGAGAGGGTTGCGTCAGGAAGGGCATCCGGCGTAAAACATTGCCAAGTTTACCATGCGACTTGTTCGCTGTGGCGACCCCTGATGGGAGAAGCCAAAAGAGGAAGAAGACATACTAACAGACTTCAGTGAAATGGTTTTGTATTTTGTGCTTTTGTGTATAAGTTTTGATTGTGTTAAAAGCTATGGACTATACTTCTTTGCTTTATCTGTGTTCTAAAAAAACATTTGTTGTTGGGTGTGTGAATTGTGTTTTTGTTTAGTTGGAGTTGTGTTGGTGACATGGCTAAAGGTAGATAAAGAGAAGCAGGGGCTCTGGGGACAGCATGAGGTCAGAGGTGATTGGGGAACCAGCGTATGCAAAAACAAATGAAACGCAGCAAGGAGGATCTGATAACATCTGACAGGACAGAGCAGTGAAGAAAGACAACGTCTTCCCTCTGAGAGGGTGTCAGAAAAATACAGGAAGATGAGATGCACTTAGGACAGGGAGCTGTGACAAAGCAGGTTCATCTGGGAACTGCTTATCGAACAGGATGATGGACGAACAGCACACACATACGTCCTAAATTAAAAAGAAAACACACAACAACACAAATATTTTGGATGAACGGAAAGTTCCAGTATTAGGGGCTCCTAAATCTTTGATTATACAACGGGTGATGTAATATCTGTAGATGGATATTTGTTAGTAAACTTTTTCTGGAATCACACTGCATAGATATGCTGTTAGCTCACGCCCAGCTTTTCCAGCCACACAAAAAGTTATAACAAGACTGAAAATAAATAAAATAAAATACAAAAAGGAAAAAGATTTTGTGGATTGGACAGACAATACTTATATTCATTCTGCCCACTGACGGGCAGTTATACTGTTTGGACACACGTCCTAGAGATTCAGCCTCTCCTCACAGCTGCAGGTCTGCAGCCTTGAATTTCCCAGGGATTAAACGTTTAATGTCAATAGGAAGACAATATATTGGAAGAAGTAAATGAACAGTTAATTGTGTTGAAGCTGGCAGAGGCTAGGCAGAAAGCAAATAAATTAATAAATGAATAAAAAAATAAAAAATAATTAAATATATAAATAAAATTTCTTAGGTCCACAACTGACGCTCAGTAGTCGCATTTGTCTGGTACATTTCCGCCAGGTCCGGCCTGGTTTCCTTTTACAAACTATGACTCACCTATAAACAGGTTTGGTGGTGATTGCTATCAATCCAACCCTCGCCCCGCAGGATTTAGGGGACAATGATGGGGAGAGGTGGGGTGAGAGGCGGAGGTACACTCAGGGAACTGATGGATGCTGGATTGTGCTATTACTGCGAGGAACCTGGCCATTGGACTAAGAGCTGTCCATACGAACTTTGGCAGCCTTATGGATGGCGTGGGTCCAGGGTTGACCACCTAGGGGCGGAACCCCAAGAGGGCGTGGACATGGGCCTGTTCACCAAATGCCTGCAATGAACTGGCATCCCAGGAGGCATGGAACCTCTGGAATCCTCAAAAACAATGAGACACAGACTCTGCCATACACCAAGTCCTTGAACACTAAGGTCAGCAAACAGACTGAGCGACTACTTTGTGTACTCGCCGACAGTGCAAGTCGATTTTTGGGTTGTGACCTGCTGGTGAAGCTGGGACCCACCACTCTGTGCAGCCCGGATGGGTTACAGGTCATTCTACCAGATGGGACCATACGGTACTCCACTGCCGAGTGGATGAACTCACTCATGAGGCGCAGTACCTGATTCGTCCAACAGAGGAGCCACTGGCAGACTTGTACTGGGGATTGCTCGATCCAGAAATCATAGTGCATGAAGGTATTCTGTCAGCTTTTCTGGTGTGGAAACCTTGGATCTCCAGCCTTGAGCCCTACACCTCCCCACCTGACCCCCTCACATTATTTTTTTTAAGATGGAAATGAGAAAACCTGGTACCAAGGCCCAACAGAAGGACAGTAATAGCAGATTGCTAGACTAAATATTTATGTAGCCTCTGAGGGGTTGGTAGCAGACGCTCTGCTCACACCCTCTCACAAGGCATAGTTTCTGATAGTGTACCCCACGTTTCCCTTACATTGCATCCCAAACATAAATGCCCGTACACACCGGGACGAATTTCGCCTGCGATATTCGCCGACGTTTAACGCCTCGTGACTAAACAAAGGGCACCAGTGTGAGTGTGCACACCGACGCGAAAAAAACGCCACGCGTCAAAGCGTCACTTTTTAAAAAATGCCTCGCGTTCGTTTTTTTGGTTTGACGCGCCGCGTCGAAAACTATACGACCAATGAGAATGGCGCTTTGGCACACGTGTCTGGAGCTTCTGAAGTCACAGTAAAACACAACTTGGGGGCGCTCAAACACAAAACTGTCATGCTGAGCACATATACCAGCGAAGAAGATAGACGCCAAGTAGCGTCTACACTGCCGCGAAGAAATAATGACAGACATTCTAAAATATCCCCGAACCAAGCAGTTGGAGCAACTGGTGCTTGAAATATTCATGTTTTCTTTGTATGATTCTGACAAGCGCATAAATACTTGCTCTCTTCTTCTGAGTGAAAAGCGACTTTAAGAAGCGTAAAGTTGCGCAGCGCCACCTTGTGTACAGGAGTATTTCTGTTTTACATTAAGCACCATCTAATGTCAGTTAATGAAATTGCATGTTCACTTGGCTCATCGTCAGCGAAAATCGCCTGGGTGTGAACACAAAAAACGTGGCGAAAAACGCTATGGAATAACGCCTGGCGAATATTCGTCCCGGTGTGTACGGGCCTTTAGACTAAAGAATTAGGCAGAGTGTTAAAACACGCCTGGGCCCAAACGGATTAGCGGATTAGACTCCCACTCAGATGTCCCAAGTCTGGTTTTCTCCCATAGCAAAAACTTATGGCATCATGGTTGCGGGGAGGACAAAGCCACCCTAGAACACGCTCAGGTACTTTGCCGTCATGGTCATGAGCGGACTGACCATCCCCTGGCGAAGGCCTTAATTGACTGAAAGCCACCTCATCTGTGAGCTCAGGGCACCACAGATGATGGGTCGGTAAATTGCCCACCAATTTGCATGCTGTAAATTACATTTTAAGCGCTTCAACCGTTTCTGATCCTAATCCATACGTAGCCCTGGCCAAACTGGACCACTTGCACTGCTTGTTTACATGCCTTGACCTGGCTAATGCTTCCTCTGTCTGCCTCTACACCCTGAGTGTGGACATCTTCTCATTTACGTGTGAAACCCAGTAGATGCGTTACACGAGTTTTCAACAGGGGTTCGCACTCTCTCCGGGAATTTTCAATCAGGTATTAAAGGAGGTGCTTTGTGATTGTCCCCTGCCAGTCAACGTCACTTTCTTCCAGTATGTGGATAAAATTCTGATAACAGCTCAAACAGTTGATCCATGTTTAGACGCCACAGACATAATTCTTAGCCATCTAGCGGCTACAGGGTGTAAAATTTGCAAAAATTGCAGGTGCCGCAGATGAGTAGATTTCCTAGGACATTATTTCCCAGTCGGGGACTGGCATGTCCCCTGCCCCACAGATCAGCTGTGTTGTCTCATCCTAAGCACATGAAGGTAACTGAAGTGGCTGATATCAAGAAGTCCTAGCAATGGCTAGAAAGGGCTGGCCTACAGGACAGCACTGAAGCGCTCATCCTGGCAGCTCAGGAACAAGCCCTGAGCACCACAGCAATAGAGGCTCAGATCTACCACACCAGACAAGACCCAAGGTGTAGGCTGTGCAAAGAGGCGCCTGAAACAATCCAGCACATAACTGCAGGGTGTAAGATGCTAGCAGGTAAAGCATACATGGAGCGCCACAATCAAGTGGCTGGAATTATATACAGGAACATGTGTGCAGAACATGGACTGAAAACCCCAAGGTCAAAATGGGAAAAACCTCCGAAGGTGGTAGAGAATGACAGAGCAAAGATCCTGTGGGACTTCCAGATCCAGACCGATAGGATGGTAATGGCGAACCAACCAGACATTGTAGTGGTGGATAAAGAACAGAGGAAAGCCGTTGTGGTGGATGTGGCAGTGCCAAGTGATGGGAACATCAGGAAGAAGGAACATGAGAAACTGGAGAAATACCAGGGACTCAGAGAAGAACTGGAGAAAGCGTGGAAAGTGAAGGTGTCAGTGGTGCCTGTGGTAATTGGAGCATTCGGGGCAGTAACCCCCAAGCTGGAGGAGTGGCTACAACAGATACCTGGAAAGACTTCAGACCTCTCAGTCCAAAAAAGCGCAGTGCTAGGAACAGCTAAGATACTGCAGGACCCTCAAGCTCCCAGGCCTCTGGTAGACGACCCGAGCTTGGAGGAGAAACCACCCGCAGAAGGGTGAGAGGGGCGTTTTTTTTTATTTTTTAGATATATATATTACAACATCCTGCACTCTCCTGAGGACCAAGACTTGCTCAGCATCAGTAATATCACTTATTCTACTGCCACTATATTTTCGTACAACGTTTGGATGACTTTAGTGACGCGTGGGACAGCCATCCAATCAGGACGCAGCAAAGCATGACACCAAATCAGCTGTGGCAGTTGGGCTTGACTCAGAACCCTGTTTCTGATCCCTAGGTACGGTAAATGCTTTATTTAATCTCACTGTACTGTACAACTGATTTGTGTGCAGTTCGACTAAAGTGGAAAGTATCAAGAACAGTATCATGAAATCACAATGACTACAATGAATGTTAATCGAAAATGAATCGCACATTATTTGAAAAGTATTATTGTTGTGTGGCGCAAACAATTTCCCTAAATTGTTTTTTTTTTAAATCAAGTAGGAAGAATAGCACATCTGTAAATTCAAAATGCATCACAATGCATGGCATTGTGAGCTATCAGATGTACCTACATCTTCACTGTCCAGTATGTTTAGAACTTAATTTAGGCTACATACAGAAGGAGAGAGACTGAGGGGAGCAAGACAAAGTTCAAATAAATACTGCTTTGTTCAAGGGACTTCATTGTATGCAAGGATGTTATGAAGATTAATTCCAGTTTAAATAAAATCCGTAGAGATCCCACATCTGCTTAAATTTTGATGTTTTAAACCGTTCATGTTTTCACTGAATTTTACTCGGCAATAAAGGGTGAATGTTTTAACTGTGTTGTTCTATGACCATCTTTTGTTGTGTAGTATTTAACCAGTTGTAAAACCCATAGAGATGAAGATCTATGCAAGGGTGACCTGGCCAAGAGGTTAGCAGCAGAAATATGGTTACAATATAAAATCAATGACAGAGTTATTACAAAATTAAGGTCCAGCAAAGTGACTTCGGGCTAAGCAGGGGAGGTGTATTGGGTATCTGTGATTGACAGTGAGATGAGTTTGAGGTAATGTCCCACTGCGTGGTACGGAGGAAAGTGATGCCAGTTTCTCCACATAACCTTCTGTGGAAGTTGAAGATTTTTCTCCTCCACCTTAATTTAATCAAGACCGAAGGGAACCGTGTCTGAGTGTTGAAATGACGCTAGCATCAAAGCTAAAAAGGATAACGTACAAACATCCCGAGTGAAACATTCATTGTAAATCTCATGACCAGGACACAGTTCGCTGAATTCAATGTCAAGTTCATTCAACCACCTTTGCCTTGCCACCAGGTCCACTGAAAAGTTGCGCAAGCCAGTAATTTTTGACAACCGAAGGCAATAAACCGACAAGCCATGCTAAGCCTAACACGCTAACGACCAACTGGTACAGAATCAAATATGGGCGGGGCTTTTGCCACCTGCATGAAAGTGAAAAGAAAGTCTAAGGGGCCATTTGATTGGCTAAAAGTGAACCCGCCTGCTTTGGTGATGAGTTTGATTGACAGATTCACTAGCCAATGATGACATTAGTTGACCTGCTCCGTCAAGGAGTCTCAATATTCACCGTAGAAAAATCTCTCACACATGTGGGGAGATTCAAAAATGAGAGCGGGTTTTTGAATGCACATTCTGCAATTCGTGTGATCTGTGAGTTCACATCACATGTAAACATAAAAATCATGTTTGTGAAGCACCTACTGTGCATTTCTGAGACATGTATTGTGAATTTCTAAAATGTTTTGTGAAACACAGTGTGCACATTTGTGAGAAACACTTATTGTGCATTTGTAAAACATTTAATGTGCATGTGTGAAACACAATGTGTGTGTTTGTGAAACACAGGGTGTGAATGTCCAAATTTATTTTTCACGCTTTCATAAAATGACATTTGTGAATCAGAGTGTGTGTATTTGTGAAACCGGTTGTGTGCATTTCTGATTATTGAGACTGAATTAACTCCATATTTTCGGAATGTTGACTCACAAAAAAGCTTGTCATGGTCTTACTGCACGACAAAGAAGAAGAACAAAATAAATTCCTCCGACACTACCCACTGACAATTTTCTAGAAAGGTAGGGATTGTTTCTTTTGTTTCGAAATAATTTTTTAAACAGGATTTTAAAATAATATTTAACCTGTCCAAACCGTTTTCATTAAATGAAGCCATAAAACCCACTGTCAGATGAATTTTCATCATGTTGTCTCCTCAGAAATGCAATTTTGGTTTTAATTTGCTTTATGTATGACTTTCATCATCAGAAAAATACTATAAGAAAAAATGTGTTACAAATGTCAAAAACACAGTGGAGAGTGGGTCTTTAAATGTCTTTTGTGAGTTTTGTTCTGAAGTATACAATTTGTTGTGGATGAGAGAATGACTCTGCATCTGTTGAAGGTCACTGAAGGGAAATGAAAGAAACATTTTATGTTTTCTGAAAGAGACATTAAACTGTTAGGAGATTTGATCTCATGCCCTTAAGTTGAAAAATGTGATTTATACATCGCTGTAACTGAGGAATACAAGTATTTGTACACATGACAATGAAAGAGGTTAAAGGTTTCTTGTAGGTACTTACGGTGAAAGACCCATTTTAATTGTTTTCTTCTTATTGTTTAACATTTCCTTTGATTGAAGATGGTTTTAATTTCAAAAGAAATATGCTAAAGATGTAAAAGAACATTATAAAAAACACTGTTAATATTTGTAATGTGTTTGAAGACTTTTATTGTGAAGGTCCCACCTACTTCTGTGAAATCCCTGTGTCAGTTTAACAGAAACAAAACAAACAAAAAAACAAAGGAAACAGACAAACAACAGACGGATTACTGTCTAAAGCTATAATTTTTTTTGCATCTAGCTGGAAGGCGAACAGGTATGATTTTTGTTTATATTTACTCTGTAAACATTTTGTGATTATTTTCAAATTGTTTGTGTAAAATAACGAAATATGATTCTGTTTGAAGTTATCCAACAATTTAATGCTACTAGCTGAGGTAAAGAATGGTTTTATATCAAAAAGGAATCATTGTGAGTTTGTTGTTTTGCTTTTCTTCAGCTCTTATGGTGTGACTATGACTGTGGAGTAAATAAATGGGTTGGAATACCCCATAATAGTCCATCAGTTACTATTATTGAGTCCATCGTCTGAATCAAGTCCGGCTGGAATGCTACACTTACCAGATTCACACAGAATCAGCTATTTTGGTCCATTCACCCATACAGACCTTGTCAAGTGCTGTGAAGTTTTGGGCAACACAGACATTCAACTTTCTCCACAGATTCTCTGTCTGATTGAGGTCCAGAGACCGGCTAGAAAAATGCTTTTTATGTAGCTAGTCCTTCGTTGTCTGGGTGATGTGTTTGGGATCAATTTGTTGCTGATGGAAGGAGGTGTTTGCTCAAAATCTCATTGTACATTACCCCATTCCTCCTTTCCTTAATACGAATCAGTCATCCTGTTCTTTTTTGCGGAAAAGCAGCCCCAAACAATGATGATTCCACCCCCATGCTTCACAGTGGGACAGTGGGTATGGTCTCCTTGGAATGCAAACTAGCAGTTCAATTCAATTTTATTTGTATAGCCCAAATTCAAAACAACAGTCGTCTCAATGGGCTTCTTACCGGTAATTGTAAGGTAAACATATATTCAAAAAGGATCATAAATGCACAGAATTCAATAGGATAATGCTAAAACTTTAACTAAACAGACGAACTAAACTGGCATCCATTTTGATCTCCTCTGACCACATGACATTATCTCAACCCTCCCCCGAATGGTATCTGGCAAACTTCAGCCAGACCAGGACATGTGCTGGATTCCATATTGACGCTGTGTGTCACCATAGTAACCTTTGTTACTGTGGTCCCAGCTGTCTTCGAGTCATAGACCAGTTCCCTCTGTGTAGATCTAGGCTGTTTCCTCACTGTCCTCGAAATCATTTGTACCACCAGGTGAGATATCGGATGGAGCTCTAGGTGGAGAGAGATCGTCAGTATTCTTGCATTTTCTAATAATTTCTTTAACAGCTGATCTCTTCTCATCAAGCTACTCGCTTGTTGTAGATTGGTTCATTCCAGTCGTGTTTAGCAACAAAAAAGGTTTTACCCTAAACACAAAGACCCAATCTTGAATTCCAACCAGACCTTCCTGTTGGAAGGAGATGATCCCTAACACCACAAGACTGTAAATGTGATATTTTACATGAAACAATACAAACATCATATCTGATCAAGTCATTTATAGCACTCCTGATCAAATTTCTCCAAAATGAAGAAAAAGGCTTTAAGGTCTGTAATATGTTGTTCACCTTTTGGCACGTCCCTTCAGCTTTCACTGATTTGCACAGGTGGTTTGGCAGAGATTTTTTACGCCTGATGCCCTTCCTGACACAACCCTGGAATGTATCCAGGCTGGGACCAGCACAGGGGGACCCAGACTTGGGTCTCCTTGTGGCTGTTAGGCAGTAGCACAAAGAATCTTGCTCAAGGTGGCCAGATGTGATGTAGTGTTTATTTATTTTTTATCACTATGAGACGCAGGTTTGGTGAGAGTAACGGTTTTAGTTTTTCTATAGAAGAAGGATTTTTTTGCGTTTTTAATAAATATGCAAAGAAGCAAAAGGAGATCATTTCCTCAAACGGTAATCATAAATAAAGAAAAAAATCCATATTAAGTTGCAAAAACATGCATTTATTCCAGAATAACATTCATACAAAATCAATTGTTTGTATGAAAAATACAACTGTGCCATCAAGTGTGTCTCCGTCAGGTCTTGGTTGTGAAAACAGAAGTTGCCATGCCGACAACATGGATGCTGTCATAAATCTGTGAGACAGATGCTGGAAGACGTCTCGACGTAGATGCGACCTATGAACCCCGAGCGAGGACGGCGGTGGCGCAGATCAATCACATGGTTTCGGCTCTTCTCTGACTCACAGGTGTGGAGGTGAGCCTCTCCGAGCAGAGAGTCCCACACCAGACCTTTGCACCATAACTGCCCGCACGCAGAAACAGAACAGTCAGTTTTACGTTGTGTTTCTGAACATCAAGGGGTGAGGACGTGTCAAACCTCCACAGAGATGTATGCGTCTGGGTATCTTCTGTAGAAGATGGCTCTGAGGTTGAACTCAGGGTTCCCCTCCTCTTGGAACAGTCGCGTCCTGACTGCTTCGCTTTCACAGCGCACAACAGCATAAACATGAGGCGCTGCAGGGAAACCACAAGAACAACTCCTACGTCTCCCACAAATGGAGTCAACTCCACAGCAAATAAAACTCTTTGAAGTACAACTCGTTTTTTTCTAGTTGTCCTTCAGCGCTACCTGTCTGTTTGGGAGGGCTGAGCCCCGATGCCCGGCGGAGATGGACTGTGGTCACCACCGAGGGTTGAGGCAGCAAACACTGCAACAGAGAGGGAGGAGGCAGCTCTTCCCTCAGCTCCCTGTACGGATGAAAAGAATGGACCGATTCAATAAAAAGACACAAACAAACGCTCACATGTAAACCCTAAAACCAGAAGTAGAAGAACTTTTTAAGAAAAATCAAATTCCTGGAAGTGGTTTTATTTCAGCATGTTTTTCATCCTTTAGAAGACTTGCTGGATTCAGCTTGTTTTTGTTTCTTTTTATTCAGAACTTAATCTTAGAAGGGATTTTCACTGATGTGTTGTTTCTTTTTTCTGTTCATGTTTGAGATCCGAGGCAAAAAGGAGGAGTACACCAGGTACTTCCTGGTGTATTTTTTTTAGCTGATATGGGAGTAACTCCAGCAGAGATTGGATCAGTAACGTGCTGTCAGGTGAGGCAAGTGAGGCACAGCCTCACCTGTCATAATCGTGATAAAATAGAAAAAGGTAAATTAAGTAAATATTAATTTCTACTGATCTGTGTTAAATATAGATTTTCAGTCAACTCAACATGTTTTCCGCAGTTTCTGAGGTTAAAATCGCCGAATTTGAGTGTTGCGCGATCACAGACAGAGCGGAAACTCCGGGTGAGGCTCTGAAGGCTCTGACGGCAGAGCTCAATGTTAACAGAGACGTGCGGTGGAAGCCCTGCTATAGACCCGCAGAAAAGGCTTTAGATGAGGCAAGCCTCACCAGCAGGGAGCTGGTGGTGCTTTGTAGCTACACTGCTGCCGTAGAAACAGAGTAAGGTCATCTTTCTCCATTGAGAAGGAGAAACTCATATAAAATAAAGGATAATAAGGAAGACTTTGAAACAGATTATAGAGCTGTTTGTGGAGAAGGATCAGTGGACAGACTCAAAAAGTAAAGCCAAACATGTTTTTCAATGTTTGTTTTGTAAAAGTAACATGGGAGTAAGTGGACAAAAATGTAAGTAAAATCATTTATTTTATTTTTATGATCATTTTCACAGACAACAATTGATAACACTGATTAAAGCTCCAGAATATGAAGTTAGAAAAATACCAGAAATAGTTACTGAGGGTCAAATGTGTGCTGAACACATCTTTATACTTTAATTTGTTTACAGTACATATGAATGATTTATACACAAGAAGAGTGTTCTATCTGTCTATAAAGAAATATTCTCTGTAGGACAAATATGTTCTTGTGTATATTTTATAAGCTATTAGTTGCTGTTGGATGAAAGCTGAAATATTAGGTCTTTCATTGTGAATCTGATGCCTCACCAGCCATCAACCTCACCTCATGTCACTGGATTGGATGGAGTCAAAGGTTTAACAAAAACTCACCAGAGTTTGACATGGGAGTGTGTGAAAAGGCGCAGCAGGAAGTGTCCGGTGGTTCCCGGCAGGAAGGTGGTGGGCAGGACGACAAAGCGCCCAGGAGCCAACGTTCCCCTCCAAGTCACGCTGCGGGAGTCCATGTAGATGGAGCTGGCTGCTTGCTCCAACACACACTGCACCCGGCTGCAGCGGTTCACCTCCACCTGGTGGTGAGAACATTTGTGTACGTTTTTGCACTACAAAAACTGAACGTCCTATTTTCTGTCATGCAAGAAAAATAACCCTATGTAGAAAGTTTTAGAATAGCAAAATAATCTTCAGTTTGAGAAAACATGTCTTTGGCTACCTTCATACTGCAGGGCTTAATGCTCAATTCAAATTTTTTGAAAAAATTCGATTTTTTTTGCAAGGCCTTTCACATTTCAAATCAAACGGAATTTTTTGTGATCTCCTGTGTGACCATGAAACTGTTGTTTACGGAAGTAGCTAACGTTAACAACGGATGTCAACAACAGTGTTATCAACAGCAGAGCTTTTTGCTTTATTACATTCATTTTCACAAAGGAGCCAGCCCAATAACAATCCTCTACTTTTAAGAAGGCATTGGACCCAGGATCGTCTGTACCTACTGTTGGGGAATGGAGATGTGAATGTGCTGGGGCTGCGAGGGCGTGTGTGTGTGTAAGAGAGAGGAGAGAGCGCGTACAGCGCAGGAGGGAGTGAGAGGGGCAGTGAGGGCACGCATTCATGTTGTGTGTTACGGAGGAAGGAGAACGATAATAAAAGAAGGCTTACCCCAGAATAAATGCTATTGACTCTCTATTAACCTGCTCTGATGAATCTGAGGGTCCAAACGGGGAAGTGAACCCCAAAGGAAGATCCTCCTTCGGCTCTGGAGAAGGTCTCTCTTCTGACCACGGTCGGAAAGGAAAAAAAAGTATTTGTGGGAAAGATTCAACACCATGCTCGGCCATTTCGCTGGAAATTTTTTCAAAAACCGCCCGGTTGCGATAAGAGCCCTGGAGTTTAGCCTGAATAGAGCTGTCACCCCAAAATATGAATCCAATCGGTGACCTCGCTTCCCTTCCACTGACTGGTCTCAGCAGCATTGTCCGCCATGGTTGATGTTTATGTTCTCCCCTACCTCAATGCAGAATGATGACGTTTGTAGCGTATCAATGACGTACAGGTCGGATTCATGTGGCATCGGACACGTATCGGATTCAGGACTACATACCCAAGTGGCCTGGGTCACAATTGAAAAGATTGGATCTGTGTCGTTCAGACTGTCATGGAAAGATCAGATACAGGTCGCATAGGGGCAAAAAAATCGTAATTGGGTCGTTTCAGCCTGCAGTGTGAACGTAGCCATTGTCACAAGAATTTTTTTTTCCCTTAAAATAAGAACGCTTGGTAAGACCATTTTTCTTACCCTATTGCCAGATTTATTTGCTTATAAAAGAAAATCAGCCAGTGATGTAAGAATTTTTTATTTTTTTGAAGAGTGGGCACTGGAAAATCAAGTGTGGCCCTTCTTTTCCTCACCTTCAGAACTTCAAAGCCAATAGGGAGGTTTTCTCCTCCTCCACATTTCCTCCACATCCTCCTGTCCTCCTGCTGCAGACAGATCAGCACCTCCTCCTCTTTGCCTCGGATCTCAAACATGAACTAACAGAAAAAAGAAACGACACATCAATGAAAAACTGAGCCCCCGAGACAGAAGAATTCAATTTTCTGAGTTGAGATGCTCTTTAAAGCTTTTTGATGAAATCAACAAAAAGCTATATTTTAATGACATATATTATCATTTGTGATTTATTCGGATGATTTGGAAAGTTTTTGTTCACAACAATGTTAGTTTAAGATATAAAAATATTGACATAAAAACCCCCCACCTTATTTACCCACTGTCTCAAATTAGTTCCACACATTTTTACATGGTTCAACTGTATCATAAAGAATTAATTATCAACAAATTTTAAATTCTTTCAGTTCAGCAAGTTGTCATTTAATAAAATGCACAACAATAGATGAGCTATGCTTTTAAAGTTTAGCCAAACCTTTTTACCGCCAAAAGTGTTTTTGCGATTTCTTGGCTGGAGCCATTTTGAAATGAGCAGGGGAAAAAAAACCTTCTACTGTCCCTAGTGGAATGAGAATGAACTACAGTGCACAGAACATGGAACAAGTGATATGCAATGGGAACAATGGATCATGTTAATGAGACAGGGGTCTCAGAAATGCCTTTATCAAATATGATACTAATGGTTAAATATGGGGTTAAGCTTACCTGAGGATTCTGTAAAAACGTGTCTCTGTGGTTGATGCATCCTCCACATCGACTCATCTTAGTGACTTCCAGAAATCCTCCAACATTTTCCCTTCTGATGTTATTCCTGTTTTTATCTGAGTCATATTTCCCCTTTTTCCTGTCGTCTTTCTCACCAAGTCGAGCTTCTTCTCGGTTCTTCTCCTGCTTGGTCCTGCCGTCTTTGAAGTCATTTTCAACCGGGATCAGAGCCGCGTCACTCTGGTTGATGGTGGACAGAGGTGCTTCAGCGGTGGCGGGGGCAGGAGCCCATTCTCCATAGCAGTGTGTTTCCCTCCAGTGCGACCTGGGCCACAGCAGAGCTCTGTCCACCAGTTGGCACACCACCAGATCCGTGAAGTACCGGCAGAAGTCCTGGAATTCCATCCTGAGTGGGGGGAAAAAGTAGCAGCTTGTATAGCCACAAGGGGGCCCAAGTCTGGTTCCCCGTGCCGGTCCCCAGCCCGGATAAAATACAGGGTTGTGTCAAAAAGGGCAAAAATCTCAGCCAAAACCACCTATGCGAATCAGTGAAAGATGATTCGTCGTGGCGACCATCGAAGGGATGTCCCGAAAGGTGAAGAAAAACAATTTTTCTGAAAGCTTGTTTATTGGATAAAGAATTTTTTAAAGAGGAACATTACCAGAACTCCCCAACATCTCGAACAATGAGCCCCATTTTGTCCCTCTCAGCCCGACTCAGTCGCTGCCACTCCTCTGACCTGCAGAGGGTGGAAAACACCAAACAACAGAGTTTGTTACACAGGAAGTAGGGTTTCAACTTCTGGACACCTTCATTGGACCGTTTTATCCATTTTCAGAGGTTCTCAGACTTTCATTATCTACATAGCAGATGTTTCCTCGTAAAACAAATCTTTCACTGTTGTAAAACATCTGAAATTGGCCAGGAAAGTAGCAGTGGCGTTGTAAAACAAGTTGTAAACCACGCTGACACAGTTAAACGTCGGCTGAGGCTTTAGTCCCCAAGTTCCTACAAAACGTTCCTTCTAGGAGAAACCGATTCGGAGCACCCTCACCCCTGACTCCAGGCACCCTTCCAATCTGTGGTTCCCCACGGGTTCCTCATCCGCACCATAAAGAGCCGGGACATCCCGCATGTCTTCAGCCAGACCTTCCTCACTGCTGTCATCCCGTAGGCATGTCCTCGAACGAGACCGCAGTCCAGCACAGACTCCACAGTCTCCCCATCGGCAGGCTGACAGATGTAAATAATATTCAAACTCAATCAGACGGTGACGGTTTAAGGATCTACTGGGTCAGAAGAAAAAGTTCTACCCTTATAGAGCAGGTGATGAGGGCTTTGCGCTCATGGACTTTGGCTAAACTGTGAAAGAGCTCCTTCCTCTGGTTGCTATGTAGGCTCAGGAAATCACGATCCAGGCTAAGAGGCTCTGAAACGCCACCGGTGAAGTCAATGAGAGCCTCCGCAGTGTTTCCACCCTCCAGCGCCTCGTAGCAGCCGTTCAGCCTGAAAAAAGACAGCTGATGTATTCTTTACAGAGAAGCAAAGTTCTAGTTCAGCACATCATCGCTTCAGTGGACGAAATACAAAATAACTGGAATCTCTTAACAATTTTTCTCTCAATGGCTACTTCATGTCTGAGGAGGCTTTATGTTACCAATACATGTTGTTGAAAATACCAGAAAAAATACTAAGGCTTCATAAAGGGTAACTGCTTTGCTCCAAAGCGCCATAGCAACAAGCTGCTGGCTGGAGTCTCAGAAACTGCCTTTTCCTTGTGAAGTTGACATGTTTTACATGCATGCGCGTCCTCTGGAGATGGTTCCCTCAACAGTGTGATTGTGAGAGGCTGTGATGGACTGAGGACTGAGAAAATATTCCAGATGGATGCCTCTGAGGCAGGTCTTAAGTGTTAAGTTGAGTGTTACTGCCGAACTATGTAGAAACAAGGGGGCCCTAGTCTGGGTCTCCCTGTGCCGGTCCCTAGCCCGGATAAAAAAACAGGGTTTTGTCAGGAAGGGCATCTGGTGTGAAAATCTCTGCCAAACCACAAAAACGGATTTGTCAATCACCAATTTGGAATGTTTTAAACCTTTCTGAACCATAAAAATGATTGAGAATGGTCTGTAATGTTCATCATAGATATACTTCAGCTATTAGAGGAGGAATTCTTTTAAAAATTCCAGGAAATCACACTGAATGATTTTCAAATAATTGATTTGTATGAGAAATAAATGGAAAATACGTATTTTTCTCCTACAAACATGAGACGCATGGGTCAGGATTTTTGTGCCCAGTTTGATGACTTGCATTAGTTCGAGGAGGGAAAGAATAAAAATAAGAATTAAAGTAGAGGAACTTTTTATTATTGTCTCAATATAAGAAACATATCATGACGTTCAGGAGAAGAACCATCTGATTCTTGTCCATGTTGGTTTGGACTCCACCTGCTGATTACATCATCAACACATCATACACCCAAAATGAGTTTCTGATTGGTCGACATGACGCGAATTCTTCACCAAAGCTCAGATGTTTAAACTCTGGAAACATGGCAACGTGCGTTAGAATTTTTGCCGCCACACCCGAAACGGATTGCTGCTAGAGATTTGGCCTGCAGGACGTCGGATAGCGTCTGTACATTGAGTGAACATTGAAACTGGACCCCCCTCCCCCCCTGCACAAATCACCTTAGATGTGAACACAGCTTAAGAATGTGATGGCTCCACGTCCACCCTGAAAAGTGCTATACAAGAGTAAGGCTAAACACTTTTACTGGATCCTAATCCCGCTGCTGTTGGGTGAAGGCGGGGTACATGGTGTGCTAGTCCATCCCAGGGTGACCCAATCACACACATTCACACCTAAGGCACTATTTAGATTCACCAGTTGAGCTAAAATGCATGTTGAATGTGGGAGGAAACCGGAGTGCCCGGAAAAAACCCATACATGCACAAGGAGAATGTGCAAACTCCACACAGAAAGAACCTAACAGGGATTCAAACCAGGTCCCTCTTGCTGTGAGGCAAAAGTGCTAAAAATGACTCAACCGTACAGCCTGAGGTGTTTCTCACACAGTTAAATAAAGTTTGCTTTTTAAGTTCAGTGTTTGTGCTTTTTCCAAATGCCCAACACATCTAATAATAATGTCAAGGTTGCTGAAAAAAGCCTGGCAGGACTCAGGGATCTGTGCTCCCAAAACCTAATTTTAAACCTGTTAATCATAGACTCCTAAAGACAAAAGTTGGTGGCTGTGTCACATACTAGGATGTGAACAACAATGACTCTTTAGTTTTTCCTAAAGTGCTTTAAAATTTGACCAAAAGTACAAAAACGTGAAACTCCAGGGCAGAGCAGAACCAGAACTGTCTATTACAAAACATCTAACACAGTTCCAGAAAAGGATGCTCTATAAGCAGTAACAGATGAAAGATGAATGCGACAAACTTAGCATAGGCTTTCTCCAACAGGGCACTCCAAAACTCCCTTGGTGTTGCAGAACGACAGAAGAGCAGCACTCCGTCTTTGCTGACTGGCAGCCGATCGTCCACCACAACATCCACCCAGCGACCAAGGCGCCAGAACCGAAAGTGGAAGATCCCGGCGTACAACTCAGGACGCTTTGGGTTCCACTCCTGATCCACATGGTCAGGAATGACCTGGAATAAGTGTACGTAAAAAAAACATAACAAAAAAACACATAGTTATACATGTAAAAAAGAGCAATGTTCAGATAAAGCAGTTGACAGACAAACCTTCTTCCAAAGTGATGGCTCAGAGGCCAGGCAAGAAATGGCCGCCACCATCCAACAGTTACCCAGGCTGCCTTGGTGCAAGTCACGAGTGCTAATGCCGTCCACAAACAGACGAGGGTCCTTACATATTTCCTACATGTAAAACAAAAAAACAAATTTGGAAGTGAAAACCCAAACTGTGTTTAACCCTTTAACACTGTAGATGTCTCTGGTGACACCTTAATATAACACGCCCTTTGACCTAATGTAACGATCAACCTGAATCAGCGGATTTGGACACAAAGAAAAGGGACTTTTCACATCGGTTGGTGCAAAGACGCTTTTCTTTGCATCAGAATCTGCTGGAATTACTTTAATTGCCTAAATGGTTGAAGAGTCACAGTAGTCGACAGAACGCCATCACTGGAGCTAAAGCTTTGGTGTAAATAAGTTATCATATAGTGAGTAGCACTCAGCCTGAAGCTTTCTAGCTGTTATGTAGATTGGACTTTGATGCTAAAAAATATGTCTGACAGATTTAAAAGCACCTAGAACCATCTGGAAAGGTTCTAATAATATTAAGAAATCCAGCTAGATTAATTTTTGCCTTTCATACCAACACCAACCTCCTTCAATCCAGAAATAAAGCTATAGCAGCATTTCTCTTCTGTACTGGAGCCTCCAAAAAGCAATGAAACCACACACTTTGGCCAAAATGATTGTACTCCAAATTCTAGACATTCTTTTTGCCGTTTGTTTTGTCCTTAAAGCTCGTTTTAATAACCATCACTGTGACCTCTGTGAACTGGTGGACAGGCCCTCTCGTCACACTCACATCATCATGATCACGTCTTCAGCACGTCACTGGCCAAAATTGAGTTCCTGATTGGTTGGGTGATGTGTATTATTTGCCAAGTTCATATATTTTGGACTCAGGAAATATTACGTCGAGAGGCGCCACCTGAAACGCACTAGTGCCAGGACGCTGCGGCGCACCTAATGCTCAAAGCACGCCAAACCTCTGATTGCGTTTTTACATTGGAACTGGATTCCCCTGCCACCCAAATCGTATTCTATGTGAAGCTTTAGTCCAAGTCCCACAGTCTTAGCTGCTAGTCTGTGATGTATCTATCAGTCCATTTATATTCCAAACCAGCTTTATCACTCTCAGTTTGCTGGAGCCTGTCCAGCTTCCTTTGGTTGAAGGTAGCTGGATCCACCTTGGACAGGTCGGCAGTCCGTCGCAGGGCCACACACTTACATGATATGTGTTCAACTCCAATTGAACATTAAATAATCACAAAGGTCACTATGGTCCATTGAACCCTCCAATCGGAGTGAAATAGAATCCGTTAACTTTGTGGGTGTTTAAACGCAGTTAAGTAACCCTGGTTACGATATCAGACAACTCTGGTTTCAGTTTGCTGATGCAAACCAATCGCAATACGAAGAGACAACTGATACTGAGCAGCCCAGTCATGTGTCTTTTCTTCACTACATCTTTCTGCAATATCTGTTACCATCCTAGCTAATTTTTTGTTGTTGTTGTTCACCTTTCGTAACATCCTGTCAGAGGGTCGCGCAACGAATCCCCTTTCCTTGAGTCGCACAGGTAGTTTGGCAGAGATTTTTGGGCCGAATGCCCTTTCTGACTAGGGCCCCCTTGTTACTACGTAGTTCGGCAGTAGCGGGAATTCTTGTAACAAGACTAAAACGCCAGAAGCCTTCAGTCAGCAGACGGTAAGGTAGGTAGAGACCTCAATGGTTCCATGAATTATGAAGCACATGAGAGTGGAGTCATGCAGCTTGTTGCCAAAACACAGAGCTGAAAGGCCGACATGATTACCAGCAGTGTGTTTACCTCTGCAAGCATCCATGAGTGTCGTTATTTGATCAGACTATTAATTACTGGAATAGCTGTCATGGTAACGTGGGACGGAGGATCTCGCTGATGACAGCAGCCGTTAGAGTCGTTTACGCTGCTTTATGAGCGGACTCAGAGCGTCATAGCGCTGCTGAGCGGACACATTCTGCCCCGTGGACCTGATGATCTCTCCTCCAGGTAACTGTAGATGTGCTGCTGCATGCAAACACGAATACATGCAGCAGCAGGACACGTATGCAGGGGTCGTCTACGGCTGTAACCTGAGAGAAAAGTCCCCTGGAAGATGGACATTTCTGCTCAGGAGGATGGTGAGGTCAGGGCTAAAAACAAATCTGACCATGAATCTTAAACTCCCTTTTTGCAGCTTTTATTAAGGTACACATGGTCCGCTGCAGTTCAGCCAACACGCATGTTAACAGAAACCCACACCACCACAACACACCGCTAAAAAAAACCTTCAGTTATTTACATCCACTGCTGCTTTTTCTCAACTCTACTGTACAGACAAACTCGGACGCACTATTGGAACGCTCCATCAGCAGCTCGCCACTTTAGGGCTAATGTTTCACCGCCCGACACCTCTCCAATTATAGTAAGAGCTTCGATGAGTCCCATCTATTGAGACACAGCATTCCGAGGCAGCTGCTGGGTTTCATAGTTGAGAGGCGACATTTTTCTGACGGTTTTTCAGCAGCGAGGCTGTTTGATCCATATGTAATGAAACAGAACGCACTCTTGGACGCTTCCAGGTCAGCCCCGGCGGGGATGCTCTCTTGTAAAACAGGGACAGGTCGGAGGCAGGGAACAGCGGGTCCTTGAAGAGCACCCCTCGGCGGAGGCAGGCCCGCCTCAGTTTCCGAAAACTTTGGCCCTTGAAGTCATGCACTTGTCTTAGCATTCTGGATGCATCGGCCTAAGAGGTGGAAAAAAAGGAAATATGGGATAAAGAGACACTCATGGGAAGATTGACCAGTTTAAACTTAAAAAACTGTAGGCCAAACCTTAGTTTTTTTGTTCCTTCATTCTAAGGATGAAGTCTTACTAAGACTACGGCAAGTTTTTCAGCAAATGGCTGTGTGGTGGTATTAAAAATTAGGATGTGGCAGTCAAATTTTAAAATGCCGCGCGGCGGCCATGGAGATTTTCAGGAGAGGTCGGTGGGTGGTATGAAGGCAGCAGCACAATAATTGACTGACAGGAGGGACTCAAGGGTCCCCTGAATCGACAGATGATCTGACGATTTCAGGCTGCCACACTCCAGCCAGCCCCCCATGCCCCAGTGCTGCCACCGACCGTTGTTAGAAATCGTACGGTAGCAGTGCGAGAATTCAGCGTTGGCGGGGGCCTCACAATGACTGTACATCAATCTGGCGATCCTGGCCATCCTGGGTCCTGCATATAAATGGGGAGACAGCAATGAAGCTGGACAAAACTCATTATGGCATTGATGGAACCTCTGAGACCTGCATCTTAGCAACTGCATCTTGATGAATTGCAGTTGATGCTAAGAAGAAGACAGAACGTTGTGCCTGCTGCTCATAGAAGAGCAATGCGCAAAAGAAGGGGAAGAAAAGGTGGTTGGGTGAGCTTGTGGTTGCAGCGCAGAGTGTGACTACCGGCTACCAGGCGACTGGCGGCACTTGTTATGCATGTCGGTGTGTAGGGACATTTACACATCGTCCAATTAGAGCTGCTGCCGGCCGGCGTTCCTGCTGCCTCTGCCCTGTACCCGCCCAGCTGTCGCCCGATTTCGTAATGGCGTCATCCCTGCCTGACTGCCGCCGTCTACATTCATGACCACGCCAACAATTTTCAAAATTGGGCGGGGGCATGGAATCTTAAAATGTTCTCCTGAGGCCTCCCCACGGCAGGGTGGCTGTTTTATTTGATACCATATAATGAGAAATCAACTCCAACTTCTTGTTTTCCAGATTTTCTGAAAGCTTTAGAATTTTCTTCTACACTGAACTAAATCCTTTTCATATTTTTAGTTTGTTTTGTCACTTAAGAAGGAAAGATTAAAAAAAACTAAGAGGATGGCAAGTCGGATGGCAGCCACAGGATTCTCAACACCAGAGGCGGCGCCTCAGGTGTGTTTGAAACATTGACTGGAGTTTGCCTAAGCGTATTTTCAATGTTACAAATACGATCGTTTTCAAACTTTTTTTGTCTGCTCCTGATTCACAACAATTGGAATAAAGAAAATACTCAGAAATGCAACCTTAGCCTAGTTTTCATTCTATATGTCCTCCATCATCAGAAAAATGCCACAAGAACTCATTAAAAACACCACAAAGACGATTTTCACCAGAATAGTTCTTCAAAAGAAAATAAATACCTAATAAAGCACCTTACTTTATCTATATACTGACCCTAAAACAAACTCAAATGAATTATTTAACATCACCACATTTTAAATTACAAAAAAATATATATACGTTTCTGTTTATTCCATTTAAGGTAATGCAAAAAAAGTGGATTCCTGGATTAAATGATACGTTGCAAATTAGTGACATGTGGCATGAAGGGAAGAGTATTGGTGAGGTAACAGGAAGTAGAGGGAAAGAATATGAAGAATTTTGGGGTCCAATCCAGAGAAGCGTAGAATGTGGAAAGGCGGTAAGGAGTTGGTGGAAACTACAAACCCATAGTCTTTCTTTTAAGTTAAATTGAAGAATCTGACAGATTTTTATGAACATTGTTTTTTTGGTTTTTCGAAAAAGGTGACAGTCTCCTTTCTGGTTGTTGGTCTCCTGCAGGGTCAGTGTGTTTGTTTGTGTGTTCGAGCTGTTGTTTAAGTCATCAGTGAAACGAACTGCAGAGTGTACGTTTGGAAGTGTCATATGAGAGCAGAACGCTGTGCAGACGGAGACCAGGTGAGTGTTTGGGGTTCACTGTTGCTCCAACGATGGGTGCTGATCAGTGGCGGCCACTGGTCTGTCAGAGAGGGGGAGCTCATTTTCGGCCTACATCATAAAATTGTCTATTTATTTAAACGTAAAAAATCAAGCACTTTCGCCAAACAAAAATATCAAAGAAATAGGTTGCAGCTGTTTTTATTTCGACTGAACTTGAGAAATCCGCGATGGGACTGAGAATAGCTTCAGTGATTCCTTATAGTACAGAATCGCTGTCAGTCAAAAGACACAGACCCTCCAATCATCACGCAGAAACTCGGAGTCCGGGCCAGCCCACTCCCCATTCGCTGAGCGTCCGTGGGCGGGACATAATCACAGCGTTTATCCAATGACCGTCTATTTTTGAAGCGCTGAAAAAAAACGTTCAAAGCAGCCCCATTGAAGTCAATGGACGCTGGGCTTCAATAGCGAAATCCACTGTGAGATGTATGAGAAGGAAATCGAGTCAGCCGACCTGCTATATGTAACTGATTCTGAACGAACTCGTCTTTGAGATGAACGTTTTCTAACGCATAAAATGTTAATACAATAGTAAATATTTGACCATTAATTTTGCAGTCTTAAAGAAATCGTCACTGGTGCTGATGCATATACCTCCCATGTCTGCGTGATTCCTCACTTTCATTCGATAAACAAGAATTCAAGACAGAACTGTGGGAAAAAAATATGTTTATGATCATCAAGAAATTGAATGATGTGATTTAAATTTCATCCATTCATCTTATAAGTCCACACCCTGGATAGTTTACATTGCAGGGCCACACAGAGACAAACACTCAGATTCACATCTAAAGAACAAATTAAAGTCAACCTCTGAAGCGTGTTTTTGGAAAACCCACACATGCACGAGAACATATGAGACAGGATCTGAACACGAGTCCGTCTTTCTAAGACTATTGAGTCTCTCACCTTTACACAAAATGAGCAAATACCAACTCCTAAAGTGTCTGGGCCCCAGGACAGACAGCACCAAGGATCGACTCCCTTTAAACACCTGAAGCAGCAGCAGCAGATCCAATGACAGCTCATGTTCCAAAACCATTTGATGCTGCTTTTGTTGTGAACCTACATCAATTAAGTGTTCCAGTTTGTTTTTTAAAGCTATTTTCTTTCATTTTTGCTTTGTTTTTTAGTATTATGGGCTCATTGGGTTGCTTGAGCCTATCCCAACTACTGTTAGGCAAAGGTAGGGTATACCCTGAACGGATTGCCAGCCTCCTGCTGGGTCACCAGAAATCCTGCCTCATCTGCTGCTGATTACCTGGATCAGGTGTGTTTAGCCAATAAGGAGCTTCAATGGCAGGGTGGTCGGAAAACATGTAGAACACCGGCCCTCGAGGTCTGGATTCTGACTTAGAGTCACCAATTAACCAGTGAAGCATGTTTTTGGACTGTGGGGGAAAACCCACACATCCATGGCGAGAACATAGAAAGGACCAGCTAAGATTTGAACCAGGAACCTTTCACTGCGAGGTGACAGTACTAACCACTGCACCACCGTGCAACCTTTGGGGAGGAATCTTTATGCTACTTTTTTTTTTTTTTTTTTTTGAAATTTTTTTTGATTTGAAATGGTTTATTTCAAGCAATTAAGTAGAAATAATACACAACAGCAATATAAACATCAGTTATACATTCATACAGTAACTAATCATACTTAGGATAATTAGACATTAATAAATATTGCTTGAAAGGGAGTGGAAGGAAGCTAATTTATATAATCCCACCCGTTATACTATAACCATTTTATTACATGATTTATCAATATCCGGTTCCCAGTTTTTATTAGAATTAAATTATTAGAATTTTATTAGAATTAAAAATAATAAGATATCGATAAAGCACATGACAAAGATGAATTACTTAAGTAATACGTCAAAAATAACTATTTTAGAAATCAACATGGCAAATGCAGATCAGTCATCTGAAATATATGCAGATTATGTTACTTATAAAAGCCATTTATATGAATAAAACATAATACTATATCAGTAAAGTAGACACAACACTGTTTCAGGAATTTTCATAGCAAAATTTCATCAAGTATCAAAAGTAAAAAACATGTGCAAAATTATGCTACATTAGGAAAGAGGGCATGGTCAGCTCTCTTTTTTGGGGAAAATCAACCTTTTAAGTAATTTGAAGATAGTTGTATTCGCAGAGAGGCACGCCAACGTCCTGCTGTGTAACCCGCAACCAGAAATCGCTTTCGTTCGCACTTTCGTTCCTTCTTCTTGGTTTAATCATCACTTAAAGTCCCATTTCTACAGGCAGCACTGGATAAAGTCTTTCTAAGTCCTTAGTTTCAGTTTTACAATCTGAATGTAGCTCTGCATATCCTTTTGGGCCATTTTAACCATAAAACAAACAGGAAAGGAACAAAACTACCATTCAAATATTTATCTAAGTCAAAATGTATTTTCTTGGTTTTTGCAGAACCATCTAAAGACCCACTCTATGTTGTTTTTGCTGTTTTTAACGTGTTCTTGTGGTCTTTTTCTCATGATGGAGGACAAATATAAAGAAAACGAAGCTTCATTATTCAAATTGTTATGACTCAGGAGCAGATGAAATCCTGGCTGTAAACATAGAGCTCTCAGCAATGGGGAGGGGTATGGGGGCGAGGTTGCTCTGCGAAAACAGTGCCGCCCACAACTCAGAGGTGAATTTCTAATGAACTCCTGCCGCTCGGCAGAAACGATGTCCTAGAACACAACAGTTTAAAAAAAATAATTGACTAAAAACGGTATCATCATAACTAAAAGACCAGTGGGATCGCTTTGAAAATAGATCCACAGGTGATCGCAGTGGGACTTTAAAGCACCCACTGAGTGCAAAGGGAGATCCCATTCTCATCCGTGTATGGGTGACAGTCACAAATGTTCATGCTTACCTTTCAGCTGCACCCTGATGAAGAAGTGTTACGTTGAGACGAGTCAAGATTCAGACCACCTGTCACTCATGTCAGGACTTTAAAAAGGAGCCTCTGAGAGTCCGGCCTTCTTCCTTCAGCATGCGTCAGCTCCCCCAGAGGCACTCTTGTCGTCTGTCCTCTGAATCTGTCGGGAGTCTTTGCTGCATCTCCAGCTGTGGCTCAACTCATTGGTTTCCCTGAAACCTGTGAGCCAAGCATGAAGGTCTCTGTGTGACTCTGCAGGGTTCGACTGTGAACGTTTATGGAACAGCTTCTAGAGTTGGGAGTCTGTAACTTTACCTCAGGTCCAGACAATAGAGCCAGCCGGCAAAGTGATATAACAATGAAGGCAGCAGTTACCGTAGCAACAGTTTCAAACACATCACCCATGGACACAGACTTTCCCAACACTTACTCCTGCTGTGTGTTCTCCTCTTTCCCTTGCTGCATCTCCCCTTCGTTTCACGCGGTTCCTCTGCTCCTCACCACTTCCTGTCGTTTCTCCTCTTTTGCTCCTGCAGGGCTTACTCCTGGAGGATCTGCTGCTGCCCCTGAAACCCGAGAAACCGGGGAGCAGCTTTAACTGCTTCACTGCTGAGTTTTGTGGACATGCGTGCAAAAGCGCAGGACGCTACATTTGATGTAAGGGGAGTATAGGCGTCTTTGCTCTTTGAGGAGATAAACTCCATCGCTTGCTGCAAAATATTTGATCCTAAATTTAAAAACAACTCCTGTTGTTTGCAAAATGGATTCATTTAAATCTTATTTGAAAGATTAGCTTCACAGATTCCACGATCAGACAAGCCGTTTATGTCCCAAAAATGTGTTTAAGGTTCAATGTGTTTCTGAGTTATGAGGTACTCAGAATTGCAATTTTTAACTTTATTTTTTTTATACATGTCCTCCATCAGCAGAAAAATGCCACAGTAGATATTTAAAAGATACAATTCACAGAAATGGATTGTTATACTGATGTCTTGACTTGTATTAATTCCTTTACTTTGTTGATAGACTACACAGTAAAGGTGTTGTTTAAGCTGAATATTTTAGGCTAAATTAATCAATCTCTTTCTTCTTATATGTATCTATTTACTATATATAGATAGTCTAAAGGTGATGTAGAAGAGATTATGGACTGAATGCTGGGAAATTTTACACATCAGTGAAGCAGCTTTTTTTGTTCTTTAACAAAGGAAACCTCAAACGTAATATATTCCAGGTGGTTTGTGGACTTTTTTCTGTCCTAAATAAATATTTCCGTGTTAATTGTTGCTTAGTTTACTAAAAAAGTATATTTTTAAAGGTTGTTCAGAGGCTACAGAGTGATGTTTGTCTGTAATCAGAGCTGATTAACCTCAGCTGTGATCCTCCAGCCTCCAGGTTACCGAGTAGGGAAAAAAAAAGCTATTGAAAATGCAGCAAACAACGCGTCTTGTTTTTGTTTATTCTGCGGTTCTGGTTGAAGTCCTGTACAGAACCGGGTCAGTCGGGGGTTACTCGTATCAGTCCGAACCTTTGTTCCGGTCCTACGCGGACCTGGAAGCGGCTTCGGCGTCGGGGCGGCCTAGTTCCGCGGAGGTCTACGTGGTGAGGTGTGAGGCGGACAGCGTGGAGGTGGTGGTAAAAGCCCCCCCTGATGACATTGGGTTCTTTGAGGAGTCCGCGCGGCCCAGGCTCGGGCTGTCCCGCGCGCGAGACCACTGCGCCGCCAGGCTGTCCGCGAGCGGAGACTACGTCATCCACGTTCCGCTGACAGAGTGCGGGAGTTCAATGATGGTCAGCGGGGGGCTTTCGTCGTGTCGCAGCTGCTGAATGCTGCCGCCTAGCGGTGTAACCTGATAGTGCTCTGTGTCCTCCACGCTCTAGTTTACACAGAGTGCTGTACTTTTCAGCAACCTGCTGCTGCTGCCTCTCCCCTCATCAGCCGTGGACGTGGAGGAGGCCGCCATTCCTGTGCTGTGTCAGTATAAAAGGTAAGGAGGAGGGGCTAAAAAAAACCCAGAAACTAAACATATTTACATTATTACCGATAGATCAAAATCAGATTAAAATTTGTAGCTGGTAGTGTTTCTTTTGGAAAATTTAAGATGGCAGCCTTTTCCTGAGGTCAAAAGTCAAAAAAACTTCTTTTGTGGTAGTAGACTTAGCTTGATGACATGTGTGTGAAGATTAGCATTTCCCATTTTCCGCAAAAACATGATAATCGCCACATTTCCTCACAAAATGCTCGCCAAGCCATAAATGCTGTGGCCATCCCATAATAACTTTTTACACTTTGTCTAAATGACTCTGACGTATGTTTTCATTTCGTTGGTGGGCTTTAAAAAAACTTTTTATGAGCACCATAAAAGATTTTTCTGGTCCCCAAATTCTTTTTGTCGGTCTCACCTGCTGTGATGTCATCATGGGGGGGGGGTCCTCTTTCCTCCCCAAAATTCATTTTCAGCAGATTTTATGTACGTGCAAATTTCTGGTGAATTTTCGTGTCTGTATCCAAATTTGGCTCAAAGCCGCAGTAAGAAGGAAGAATTGTGAAATTGCAGTCCAGGAATCCTGTGGAACAAAATCTATGGAGTTAATTCAGTCTCAATAATCAGAAATGCACACAACCGGTTTTACAAATGCACACGCTCCGATTCACAAATGTCATTTTATGCAAACGTGAAAAAAAAATTCGGAAATACACACCCTGTGTTTCACAAACACACAGATTGTGTTTCACACATGCACACTAAATGTTTTACAAATGCACAATAAGTGTTTCTCACAAATGTGCACACTGTTTTTCACAAAAACATTTTAGAAATTCACAATAAATGTATCAGAAATGCACAGTAAGTGCTTCACAAACATGATTTTTAGGTACACATGTGATGTGAACTCACAGATCATTCAAATTGCAGAATGTGCATTCAAAATCCCGTTCTCGTTTGTGAATCTCCCCGTGTGTGTGAGAGATTTTTCTACGGTGAATATTGAGACTCATCTGACGGAGCGGGTCGACTAATCTCACCATTGGCTAGTGAATCTGTCAATCAAACTCATCGGCAAAGCAGGCGGGTTCGCTTTTAACCAATCGAATGGCCCCTTACACTCCTCACTTTCAAAGTGACGAGGGAGAGAGCTGTTCAGCACAGCAGTTGAAAGGACGCGGGCGGCAAACATGGCGGAGAGGTCTTCTGAACGGGATCAGTCTCAGCCCGTAAGTAATGCACTTATTTGATCATTCCCTCGTTGTACGTCCTGTAATGTTATTGAATACTAAGTTGAAGCGTTCTCCTTTGCCAAGTGACATGTGTGAATGCTTTATGAACACTGCAGCCGAGTCGTTTGCAGAGTACCCCCACCGCAAATTAGCTTAGCTTTGTTTTGCTTAGCCTGTGCAAGTTGTGTCTGCCTGTGAGTGTGAGTGAAGTTCAAGCCGGTGTCGGTTCAAGCTAGCGTCTATAGCCAATGATCTGTAGGTTCTTAACATGATTCATAAGGAACTAAGGGGAAAAGCATGCCGGATTTACAGCAGCAAAGAAAGTATAATAAAAAGTATTGATTTGGAGACGGCGATTTGTTTAACACTGATGCTATGCTATGCTAACTAGCTAGTTGTTCCGTGTGCTGCCTTATGTAAACGCGATCCGGGTTAAAGTTAGACACAGCATTTTCACAACCCAGACTTTAAGACGGGGTGGACTGTGCAACAAAGTTATTTCATATGACATTCATGAAAACGGCATTTTTTAAATATAACAGACATGAATCCACTGTTGAATGAAAGAAGCCTCTAAAGCCACTAAAATCCCCGTATCTTTACTTCCAATGACGTAATGACAAGAATCCCAAACATTATGTTTTTAGGCTGTTTTGTAGTCGATAAGTAGTCACAGAAAGGGTGGATGGGAGAAATCAGCTGTCAACAGTGATTAGAGTAGAAGTTACTGTAAGTATTACACACAGGCTTCCTGTGATCAGTGTCTTGTCTCTGATTTTTTTTAAAGGTGTTCTTTACTACAAGCTCAAGTAATCATAGCAAGAGTGTTTTAAAAAATTCCCCTTTCATATATTTGAAAATTATGTAATTTAAGATCAGACAGCTAAATTATCTAATCCATGTTTGTCATGTTTTTATTTATTCTCTAGGAATTACTGAATGTGACAGCGTGACAATCTTTTGTTCCTCGTGACATCAGGCAATACAACTCTCTGGCAGGGCATCTTACAAGTAATTTCTTTTAATTTTACCCACTGATTTTCCAATTATTTACCTTATTTTATCAATCTTTTTATTTTGTGATATTTCTATTTGTAATGCATGTAAAAACACATAAACACTTATGTGTTTTTTTAAGATGGCCATTTAAAAAAAAATTCCTCAGGGATTATTAAATACCCTTCTATTCTATTCTATTTCATATTTTATCATCCTATTGTTTTACTGTTTTACCTGTCAATTGGGAATTTAGCATTTTTGCCGCCGTAAACATCTGTCAGTTGAAAGTATTTGTACTTGTATTCCATAGATCTTGTACCTGAGAAGATAGCAGACAACAACTGTGCAGACACCCACTTGGCCTTCTTCAGTGACGCTGTGAACGTTTATGGCTTTCCTCTGAGGTATTCATGTTATTCATAAAGAAATATTTTATTCACATATCAGGCAGTATAAGTACTTGGTTATTTGTACAAACATAAAATAACTTTTTTTAGACTCCTCTCCATAAACAAAGTCAACTCTAAAACTTTCCCCTCATGAATAACATTTTACCCCCCCTTAACAGTCTCTCTCACCTCATTTTTTTCCTCAGTGATACATGTAACCCACTCCTGCAATTTTTTTAACCTAGAAATTCTACTTATTGGCATCATACATAAGAACATTACATTTTAAACTGATGTGTACCGTATTGGCGATGCATTTGTAATTATGTGTTTGAGACATGATTTTCATGTTATTGTCAGGGTGAGAGGAGATCACGGAGGAGAAAATGTGGGCATAGCCGAGTTAATGCTCACAGTACGTACAACTGACACAAACGGCTTCATTGTGGGAAAAGTGTACACACAATCAACGGTGAGTTGAACCTAGTTTTAGAAGCTTTAATATATACACAGGGCTCCAGACTGCGTCCATTTGGTCGCATTTTGCGACCAAAATTTGAGAGTGTGCGACTGAATTTTACACCCAGTCGCACATGTGCTACCAGTAAATTTGCCTCCTCCACCCTCCGTATTTTTTATACATTAAACATGAAAGGAGCACGTCAATGATCGATGAAATGAGAGATGAAATCATCAATGAGACGCGAGCGCACACGCACGCAGGCAGACACACACACTCACGCGAATACTCATGAGACTGGACCACACGCGAGCACACACTCGCGTTTCATTGAGTGATGCCTGAGGCGGCCACTGCGTGTGAGAAGAATAGGGAAAGTCACTGCAAGTGGCCAAAATATGTGGAGGGGCGGGGCCTAGAGATAATCGAGCGCGCGTAAACATCCGTGGGAAGGAAACGGAGACAAATATCACAACCTGATATGTGCGTCTGAGCTATGAGCAAGCGAACTATTGATTCGTTCTTCCGACCTGCAGCTAGTGTACCAGTGACAGAGTGTACAGCAGGGGTCTCAAACTCGCATGAAGTCGAAGCTGCAGCGAGACTGAAAGAGACCAGGAATTAGGAGTTGTCCTTAACATTCAATTTCGTTTTAATATGCCTCTCCCCCTAAGTATGAGCTGTGATATTACATCTTTTATAATTATTTTAATGTTTTGTAATGGATGTAGCCTTTTTTTAATCAGTTGGTATTTTAAATTATTTTAATTGATCAGTGAACTACAAAAAACCCATCAGGACGCATGTCCCATAATGCATTGTTTTTTAGTCTGTAGGGCAGCTTTTAGTCAGTTCAATACTAAATTTCCAGCTGCGTTCGCTCTGATTGGTGTCTTGCTCTCACCCCTTTCTCGTGATATTTTTGTTTTGATTGACAGGTGATGTTGGAGCAAAAACAAAAATATACGTCACACACCAGGTGATCTGTGCAGTGTTGCGTCCATCTGGGTGATCTCAAACACGCTTATTGTGCATCTTGGCTGAACCTATTTGGTGTCACCAACATGAATTTCCATCCTCTAATATTTACATACATTTAAGTATTGTTTGAAACTGTGAAATGACCGAAAGGTTACTACGGTAATCACTTGTTACTAAAAACTTTTTTTTATTCTAAAAGTATGGTATTTTTTTTACTATTTTTACTTAGTTGTACTGTCGTGACAGCAATGGTGCTGTCAGTTTACCTTCATGTTGCATCTTCAAAAGTGCAGAATAAAATATGACACCGAATTAGAAACAGCACATTGTAATTTCTGCATCTAGTATTAAAGTATTTATTTGTAATACAGTGGAAATTAGTAGATTTGGTTAGAATGTTGATTTACGGTATGCGCCCCTAAATTTTCTGGTTGTGCCCCTAAAATTTTCAGTTAGGGGCCACTATGCTCCTAGTGAAAAAAGTTAGTCTGGAGCCCTGATACATAAAAGTGAATGATGTATTAAAAATAAATCTGACAATATAATATTTCTTTTTGCTTTTTTCCAAATACAGGATTGAGCTCCTCTGGTGTGACGTCTTCATGAGTGTTACTGGTTTATATTACAACATCCTGCACTCTCCTGAGGACCAAGACTTGCTCAATATCAGTCACATCACGTATTCTGCTGCCATTACATTTTTCTACCACGCATTCAGGCCAGTTTGGATGTCTTTAGTGACGCGTGGGACAGCCATCCAATCAGGACGGAGCAAAGCATGACACCAAATCAGCTGTGGCAGTTGGGCTTGACCCAGAACCCTGTTTCTGATCCCCGGGTAAATGCTTTATTTAATCTCACTGTACTGGACAACTGATTTGTGTGCAGTTTGACTAAAGTGGAAAGTATCAAGAAGAGTATCATGAAATCATAATGACTACAGTGAATTTTCATCGAAAATGAATGAAAAGGATTATTGTTGTGTGGTGCAAACAATTTCCCTAAATTGTTTGTTTGTAGGAAGAATAGCACATCTGCAAGTTCAAAATGCATCACAATGCATGGCCTTATGAGCCATCAGATGTACTAATGTCACTACTTTGTTAAGGTTCACTTATTTGAAAATTATAAACAGTTATGGAGATATGAGGTCTGCCTGCAAGCAACAATATAAGTTATTATTAGTCGGTCACTGTTCCTACATAATCTAAAACACAAAAAAACAGTGCTGTTCATAAACAGTTTTTTTTTTTTTTTTTTTGTCAGGGTATGCTGGTTCCAGAGATTGAATGGGAGGAGAGTGGATCCATGACTGAACCTCATCCTGGGATCAATGTCCCGGTATTGGACAGTCCTCTTTTGGGTCCACAAATGTTGGAACTGCAAGACGACATCAATCCATTGTGGAATTCAGACCGTTTGGGAGTTGACCTACATCTTTACTGTCCAGTGTGTTTCGAACTTAATTTAGGGGACATAATTACAAACAGAAGAAGAGAGACTGAGGGGAGGAAGACAGAGTTCAAATCAATACTGCTGTATTGTTCAAGGGACTTCATTGTATGTAAGGAAGTTATGAAAATTAGTTCCAGTTTAAATAAAATTCAAATCAGTAGAGATCCCACATTTGCTTAAATTTTGATGTTTTAATCTGTCCATGTTTTCACTGAATTTTACTCTGCAATAAAGGGTGAATGTTTGCACTTTGTTGTTCTATGACCATCTTTTGTTGTGTAGTATTTAACCAGCTATAAAACCCAGAGAGATGAGGATCTTTTTTGCAAGGGTGACCTGGCCAAGAGGTGTATATGTATATGGTTACAATATAAAATCAATGACATTTGAGTTATTAAAAAAATAAAATTAAGGTCAAGCAAAGTGACTTCGGGCTGAGCAGGGGAGGTGTATATTGGGCGTCTGTGATTGACAGTGAGATGAACTTGAGGTAATGTAGTCCCACTGCGTGGTACGGAGCAAAGTGATGACAGTTTCTCCACAAAACCTGTGGAAGTTGAAGATTTTTCTCCTCCACCTTCATATGATCCAAACCGTGTCTGAGTGTTGAAATGACGCTAGCATGAAAGCTAAGAGAATAACGTACAAACAATCCCGAGTGAAACATTCATTGTAAATCTCATGACCAGTACAGAGTTCGATGGATTCAATGTCAACTGCATTCAACCACTGTTGCCTTGCTTCCAGGTCCACTGAAAAGTTGCACAAGCCAGTAATTTTTGACAACCGAAGGCAATAAACCGACAAGCCATGCTAAGGCTAACACGCTAACGACCGACTGGTACAGAATTAAATATGGGCGGGGCTTTTGCCACCTGCAGAAAGCGTAGAGAAAGTGTAAGGGGCCATTCGATTGGCTAAAAGCGAACCCGCCTGCTTTGCCGATGAGTTTGATTGACAGATTCACTAGCCAATGGTGACATTAGTTGACCCGCTCCGTCAGATGAGTCTCAATATTCACCGTAGAAAAATCTCTCACACACACGGGGAGATTCACAAATGAGAACGGGATTTTGAATGCACAGTCTGCAGTTCGAATGATCTGTGAGTTCACATCACATGTGTACCTAAAAATCATGTTTGTGAAGCACCTACTGTGTATTTCTGATACATTTATTGTGAATTTCTAAAATGTTTTTTGTGAAACACAGTGTGCACATTTGTGAGAAACACTTATTGTGCATTTGTAAAACATTTAGTGTGCATTTGTGAAACACAATCTGTGTGTTTGTGAAACACAGGGTGTGTATTTCCGAATTTTTTTTTCACGTTTGCATAAAATGACATTTGTGAATCGGAGCGTGTGCATTTGTAAAACCGGTTGTGTGCATTTCTGATTATTGAGACTGAATTAACTCCATAAAAATCAGTCGATGACATTTTGGTAAAAACAAGGAAAAAAAATAATTTCAGAATTAATTGCAGTTAAACTCAGACCTATGAAATGAGTTTTTGACTGCTCTGCATAAAAACCTGGTTCTTTGTTCTCACGTTATGAGTGCTCTGACATATAAACGGCGCACACTTCTAAAGTGCTTTCCAGTCACACACTGACTCTGCTGCCGACCCTGGCGACCTCTAACCACCAGAGGCAAGGAGGGGTTCACTGTCTTGCCCAAAGACACTTTGACATATGGGTGGGCGAGGAGGGAATGGAACCTGCAATCTTCCAGTCTTCTTCCCGCTGCCCCATGGCCGCCCCATGGACATGAATTTCAAGATAATGACATAAATCTGATGACATTATCTGTAAGAATGTTATGTAGTTTTGAGAACTGGAACTCTTTAGTTTAATATTGTATTTTATGTGAAATAAGTAAAGATGGCTGGCTTCTCTACTGGATACGTTTCTTTTTTAGAGTCTTCATATTATAAAAGGATTTGTGTTTTGGGTTTCATATGTATTTTATGTACATCACATCCGTAAATATTGTATTGCATTCATTTCAAACATTGATTTTTCTCAGATTTTGAAAAATCAACTTTTTCTTTAAACTTTGCAAACTCTTTCATGTATTAAAAATAAAGGTGGGATCTTGGTTCAAATATTTTCCTTGATTTTGGTTTTTATTATTTTTAAGAGAGAAGTTACAGGCTGGGCGATGACGTCATCTGTTCATGAAGACTACAAGATGAAGAAGCTGCAAAGCCACAAAGTGTGGCTCCGTGTCTCAGACATGATGGGTTCTGTTCTTCCTGCTGACTTTATCCACCAACACCACAGAGAAAAACCTTGGAAGGGTTAAATATTGACCAACATGACGTGTTTGTTTATTTCTGTGGTGTTGTGAGTCGATCCTGACGACAATATCGGGCACAAAGCAGCAAAGTCTGTGTGTGACCTGCTGGACGCTCACATTGTGGGTGTGGTCAACTTTGAGGTCATTTTTTCTCACTTGAATTGTTTTTTTAGCGAGGAGATAAGTGATGTCATTCCTGGAACTTCAGAAGAACCATATTCTGTGTTTCTGTGGAGATTATTTCAACAATAATGACAACTTGGGATGTTTTTGTGATCATTTATGGCGAGTTTCAGACAAACTGCGGCTGGAGCTCGTTTTCAGTTCTGGTCAATGGAACCAAATCCAAGGTTTTTCTCTGTGGTGTTGGTGGATAAAGTCAGCGGGAAGAATAAAACCCATCATGTCTGAGACACTTTGTGGCTTTCTACTTTTAATTGCAGCTCATCTCATAGTTTTCATGAGATCAGTTAAATCTTAGTTCTTTGCTTTTGTAGCCTTTCCAAACTCAGAAAATCACGGAAAAAGATTAGAAGATCACGTTTTTTTTTTTCAGTTTTAATACACAAGAAAAAATTGTAGGACGTGTTTGCAAAGATTATAGTAATAGTTAAATTTAAAAATCAACCTATAATTGTCAAATGTCTGACCCTGGGTGATGAGCAAAGAATTTCAATGTAAACTAAAAGCATCCATGCAGATTTTACAGGAAAGGAATACATTTAGAGGTGAGAGGCTGCACTTCCTTCCAAGAAATGTTTGGTTTTAGCTCTTCAAATGTTGTATTTCATATCATCAGATGTGAGCTTATACAATGTTGCTTATTAAACATATCATAATCGGTAAATACTTTCTTTTAACTGCAACAAACTACAGCTGCATCTGGCTCAAAGCTGCACGGTGGGAAAGCTCCGGGATTGCTCGCCGTTTTTGTTGCACTGCTAATGTTTGGTTGGGATGTGAGGGGCTGTAAGCTAGTGGGAGAGAATATAAACAGATGGATAGTGGGGGATTACTCCATGCCAACTGTTAAGTCCGGCCTACATCTCAGAAGTAAATTTCTACTAAACTCCTGCGGAAAGTAAACAACAGTTTTCTCTGTTTTGGCTGAAAATGCCAAAATCCTGATTAAAAGAGCACTGGGAACGCTTCTACAATAGATTTAGAAGGTGACCGGAGCGGGTTTTTTCAGGCAAACGGTTGAAATGGATGTTTTGTAAAGGCGAGGTTCTCCTCCATGTCCCGCAGGAAGTACACGGTGAGCAGCGGCGAGCTGAGGCCAACCTGGACTCCTCACATCTCTGTGCAGTCCACTCACCTGCAGCTGGACTTCCGCCTCAGACTCATGACGAGTGAGTTCACCCGCGCCGAATCCAATGTGTCGCCGCAACAGACGGCTGGAAAGGAAGAAAAACACAAAAAGAAAATTTTCTTTGCCCTTCCAGGTGACTGGAGCTCTGAAAGGAAATTCCCCGTCTACTTCATGGGAGAAACGGTCAACATGGAGGCCTCCGTGGATCATCCCAACCCTTCTCTTCGCCTGTATGTAGGCAGCTGCGTGGCCACCCTGACCCCCGATGTGACCTCTCACCCCAGATACCCCTTCATAGACCACCGCGGGTGAGGCCCCGCGCCTTCTGCTGTCCCTCCGCCTTAATGGATGTCACTGACGCCATCGGTCTGGGCTGAAAAGAGCTTCTTCTGTTCTCCGCAGATGTTTCACGGACTCCCTGCTGAGCGGCTCCAGATCTCGCTTCCTGCCCAGAGTTCAGGATCAACTCCTCCATATTCAGCTGCAGCCTTTCCTCTTCCACCAGGACCACAGGCGCAATGTCCGTGCCAAGTGAAAGATTTCTTTATGTTTTGTTTGTTTTGGATGTCAGGGGGAAAGTGTGTGATCATGTGACCTACCTTCCCTTCAGATCTACATCACCTGTTACCTGGAGGCTGCTCTGGCATCAGAGCACCGGGCGTGCTCCTTCATCGATGGGAGGTGAGCTTTCACAGGTTTGAGCCGAACCTCCTGCAGGGTTTCCAGCGTGACGAGGCCGGTTTTCCCGACAGATGGAGGTCAGTGGATGGAGAAGATAGTGCATGTGAGAGCTGCAGCAGCCCTGAAGAGGCTCACAGCAGCGCTGCTGAGCACGGCCACAAGAGGGCGCAGAGGAGTCAGTGGGGGCACGCACACACCGGTGCAGCAGCCGCCTCTGACCAACTAAAACCTGCACTTTGGGGAACGTCTGAGTAACTCTGATTTCATACGTCTGCAGAAACCATCGTGGGTCCGATCGTGTTTCTCCCGGAGCGCGACGACTATGAAAAGAAGTGATTCTGTCTGACTTTGAGAACAGACACAAAGTTACAGAACATCTGAATAATTTGCAGTTTTTTTCATAAAAAATCCAAAATTAAAGAAAAGCTGTTTAGATGCTGGTTGTTTGCCACATCTTTTCTGATCCAGGCCGAGCACTGATGAAAAATATAAAAGAGCACGGCAGCTTTTAGTTGCCTTTCTCTCTTCTATTGCTTCTAGCAGAAGCTGGAAGGACTAAAGACCTGAAAACCTGGTTGTTCCTGCACCAAACGTCCCTGTGCCGATTGGATGAGGGTACAAACATTCTGGGAGCAAATTGTTGCTTTTTGATCAGCTCATACATCCGGTCAAGGGACTTCTCTATGTTGAGATGCAGAAATAGGTTTTCCCTGTTTTAGTTGTTCAACAATCTTGTAGGAAGTGGTGCATCCTGGGAGTTCAATGGGTGGCCATCAGTAAAAACTGAGACTAGATGCTTTATACGACAACAACAATGGAATAAATCTGGAATGGTAATCCCATTCCGATCATCTTCTGATCTATTTTCAAAGCGTTCCCAGTGGTCTTCCCTTTGCTGAGAGCTCTCTGTTTACATGCCCTCTCACACCCCCTACCTGACATTAGAGGTGCGACAATATTGGAGCTACCCAGTCAGACAGTTTTTAAGCCACGTTCCAGCTCAGACGAGGAAAACGAAGACGTTCATGGATCTAGTCGTCTAGTTGGGATCTTGAGATCGGCCCAGTGTGTTTCTATGAAACACACAGGATCTTTTTCCAACTGTGTTTATCCTCTGCTCCTGATTCACAACAATTAGCATAAAGAAACACTCAGAAATGCAGTTGTAAGCTTCATTTTCCTAATTATGTCCTCCATCATGAGAAAAATGCCACAAGAACAGATGAAAACCACCGAAAACATGATTTTATTAGAGTGGATCTCTATAGGGTTTTACCACAATGTAGTTTGATGCTTGTTTTTCTTTACGACAGGCAAATTTGGTTTTATGTTTTTTTCTCCCCTTGATTAAAAAAAACCCCCGCCTCATCTGAAACAAACTGAATATTCAGAAGAGAGTATTTTGTTTCCGACACCAACACAAATTTCTTGTGTAGCTTGAAAAAAGACAAAGTTTTAGAATTTTTCCAAACCAGAGAAAATCCTCCAACTCTTCCTCTCCAAGATCTCCTGTAGTCGTTGGTTAAAACAACAATGGCAGCTCCTCTTCACTCTGCCACACATGTTTCCCATCAAAGCAGTTGTGTGAACTGCCGTCATTACAGTTCCGGATGCAGGGAGAAAACGTTTTGGAGCGGCGGCGGCGGCGAGCCCAGGAGTCAACTGCTCCAACAAAGGTGCATCATGTTCAGTTAGCTCATTTATCAGCGTGACGCCAGCGCGAGCCAACAGGACTGCAGCCCGTGCAACAGCTGCCAGTGTCAGGAACAACTCTGGATTACACTTGGAGCTTATAAACTTTGTCTTGGCCAAAGAGTGGGGTGTGAGGCTCCCTTTACAGACACTGCATTTCCGCTTATTTCTCCTATTTGAGAAACCGGAACTGTAGCATCTGAAAGAAAATCATTTGAATCTTTTTTTTTTCTTTTGTTCGGTAAAGCTAAGTATCCTGTAGGGATAAATACTGGATCGGAACCCGTGTCTATCCCATCCTTCGACCATCAATCGCCCAACGCAGCAGCTTCCTTAGTGTTTGACGGGTTGATTTCCCTTAAGATGAGGACAAAACCACAAAAACACTGCGTTTAGATTCAGATCCTAGTTATCAAGGACTAGAACAATTCTCTTAGGATAAAATCTCCCATTTTGACATCAAAATCATCAATTAACTTCCTTTAATTTTGCTTTTTAATGCTCTTTTTGAACATAAAAACAAAAAAACCCAGAAAAATATTCATTTGTGGAACAATCAGCTTTTATATGGCCATCAGTCTTTGTTTCTCAGTAGCTCATTTGACAAAAAAAAAACCTTTCAGGGTTTCTGTCAAACTGTCCACATGGCTAGTTTGTGAATTCATAAACATTTACGACTTAGTCGTGTCTCCGGTTTTTCTGCAATCTGCCCGTTGGGTCTGCAGTTACATCTATTGTAACAGGCAGTCAGTGCAGACGCTTCATAAAACACTCAAACGGTTTTATGGTCGTCTGGGAAACGGTCGACTAACTTAACTTCTTCTTTGAACTGAAAATGTTTGTTAAAAAAACAGCTCCACACTTTCTCCATGTATAAACTGATTGAAAATGACAACAGATGCGTTTTTGACAGTTATTTTAAAGTACAGTTACTTTTCAGAATTCAGTTTTGTTCAACAGAGTTATTTTGGAAAAGTGAAAGAAAAACATTAAGACTTAAATCAATCGTCAGTTTTCACTTCTGTTCAGTGGAGGGTCTAGAACAATTTATCTGGGGGGGTAGAAGAAGATATTTCTTAATCTTTGTCAACAAAGATACTAAAATTGACTCAAAAATTGGAGGTCAAGTGGGGGTAACTGCCCCACTTTCCCCTCCGTAGCTCCGCCCCTGCTCCTGCTTTTACATCCTTTAACCTTTTACTTCCCACCACAGATAAAAATGGCTTTAAATAGCTAATTAAAAAAAAAAAAATGAATAAAATGAAATATAACATTGATTCAACTACGGGTTGATTTGTTTGCAGAGCTCTATAAAAAAACAGCAGACAATTATAACAACGCTGTTTATTGACATTAAAAAAGTAGAAAGTTCTATACAGCCAAAGGATGTCGGTGCTAACATGTTTTTTTTTTTTTAAAGGAGATATTTTCCTGCAACAAACTGCGGGAGCTGGGATAGGCTCCAGCAACCCTATGACCC
This sequence comes from Oryzias latipes, assembly GCF_053564925.1. Taxonomy (NCBI): domain Eukaryota; kingdom Metazoa; phylum Chordata; class Actinopteri; order Beloniformes; family Adrianichthyidae; genus Oryzias; species Oryzias latipes. The sequence goes on from NC_136254.1 coordinate 20,364,694, forward strand.
TAAAAGGGATGGAATGAGTTTGGGAGATGGATGGATGTATTTTTTGATTCAAACGTGAGAATAAAGTCCCCTTGATCAGCTGACTCCATATTCCTGAAATGAAGTCCATAAAGATTCAAAATGCTTGTTAGAAATGTCACAGATTTCAGATCTGACAGATTTCATGTAGGCCGCTTTTAAGTGGTCGGTGGGGGGCTTCCAACAAGCCCTCTCCAGATTGATAAGAGTGGTTGCCATAGAAATGTTGACTCAGACGGATTTTGACCTATCACAGCTTACTGACATTATCTGGCCCAACATGGCGTTGGTTGTATCGCAAAGAAATGGCGACAGAATCGACTTCATTCGGTTGGAGACAGAAGTCAGCTATTTTCTATAAATGACTTTACACTCACTTGTTCTAGCTCTCATATACAGTCAATGGGACCATCTTTGCTGTGTTTAAGGCCATTTAGTGGTTACATGTTGAACTAGACTTCTCTTCCTTTAGTTTTTTGCTTTTTTAATGTGCTTCGATCCGGAAGCGGTGGGATTTCTACATGTAAAGTCCAGAACATTCGCGGAGGCAGATTTTTCCTCACTTTCTTATCCTTCTGCAGACTTCCAATAAACTCACGTTGGTGAGCAGATAAATCCTTAACCATGTTTTGGTTAAACTTGGATTTTTGAGGCACTAAAAAGCTTCCCAACTTTTCAATGTTTGATAAAAGAAAGAAAATAGAGCTGAGATGAAGTCACGTTGTCTTCAGAGTTATAAGCATGAAGTAATGCATCTGAAAATGTTTGCACGTTCACGTCACTTTTGATTATTAGGCAGATGTAATTTGCCAAACACAGCCCATAAGGGTGTTGTGAAATCTCTCTCTTTTTTTCATATTGGGTCAAAGCTACATTTTGTATTTCATCTGACTGGTGTTGTGTTTGTTGTGTTTGTTGTGTTGTGGCGCTGGCTGGCTCGCTCCAGTGGAAAGCTTGGCAGCGCCGAGCACCTGACTCAGACCACCTTCAGAGCTCGCCTCAGCAGTTTCATGTTTACTTCCATTATTTCAGGGAGGATTTCTGTCATCAATTACAATTTGTAATTCTGAAGTTGCTCATGAAACCCACCTCGGATTTCTCCAGAGTACATTATTGACACACAAACTGCCCCCCCCAAATTTACCTTATTGCACTTGTCCTGCATCCAAGCATAGCATGTCTTAAGTGCACTGTAGCAACACACAGCCAGCACACCTGGGGAAACATTCCTCCAGGGAAGCCATCAATCAGTTTTATGTCCTTCTCTGGGAAAGTTTCCTCCTCTCCAATCAAGCCTCTTCCGTCCCCGTCCCCCCCACCACCACTGCCTCCCCTCAATGCTTGCCTTGATTCCTTTTCTTATATTTCCATCTGTATCAGTTTTGCTTCACATCTGAGAGCCATCCACTCCGGCCAATTACCTTCAGCCGCCTTCTGTGTTTTCGCTGAGGGAGAACCGGACCGGGACCTCCGTCTGGACACATCACACAGCGGCACCCTTGTCCTGCGTTTGCACACAACTGCTTTTAGACTTCAGGGTCAAGTGAAGACATTATAAAATTAAAAGGCAGTTAGGTCTGCAGTTCTTCTGTGTTCATAGAGAACACAGACTTAAAAATGATAGAGGTTTACATGAAGAGCATGGTGACCCTGTAAAGGCCTCTGTATCAAAGAATTTACAGAAAATACAAGTACTTTTCTTGGAATTAGGATGTTTTTAGACCCGTTGATGAAATCCACATAGAAATGTGCTAAATCATTTTTTATGAGACTGATAATATCAATTCTGATTTGGTAAGTTTTGCTCAAAACAATGTTAGTTTAAGATGCAGAAATATTGCCATGCGTGTCAAAAACACCTTATTTACCCACTGTCTCAAATTACCTCCACACATTTTAAATATGATGTAACTGTATTGTACAGAATATCTCATTTTTTCAATCCATAAAGTGCTCATCACAGTAGTCCATAACAATAACTTACTATACTTACTATAAAGATTCTTAAAATTAGCTAAACATTTTCCAGCCAAAAATGTTTTTGAGATTTTGAAATGAGCAGGAAAAATGGCTGCCTGTCTCATAAACATGATCCAAACTTTCCTTAAAAACCCCCATTAGGTATAAGTTTGTTCATGTTGTCTGCCCTGTAGTTCCTCATCATTCCACTAGGGGCATCAGAAGCATTTTCGACTCATTTCAAAATGGCGGCTTCCGTGACAGTTTTTAAAAACACTTTTGGTGGAAAAAAGGTTGGCTAATTTTTCAAACTTCACAGTGAGAGTAACTCATCTGCTTTTTTTTTTTCAAAATGACTTCTTGCTATATTGAAAGATGGAAAATTTGTTTTTTCTTTATAATACAATTAATTTAAATTTTTGAGTCAGGAGGTAAATAAGGTGTATATTTTTTCCTGAACACTGGTCATTATGTTTACATCTTAAACTAACGTTATTATGAGCAAACACTTTCAAAATAACCCAACAAATCATAATTGATACTATCTGTACCTCTTACAAAATGATATTGCAATTTTGTTGTGTGGAATTCATCAAATGGTTTTAAAAACATCCTAAATTTAAAAAAAAAGAATTTTCTCTCAATTCTGTATGTAGCAGGCTTTACAGAGTTGATTCATAAATTACAGAGCTGTAGTAGAGCAACCTTGAGTGGAAACTGCAAAGATCCTTTTTTAAGATTAAACTGCTTTCTCTGTGAAAGAGAAAGCAATTTAGAGACTCTGGAATTTACTGCATTATTTTTGGACGTCTGTCACCAGTTTTAGGCTGGCGTTTTATAATTGTTAACATTAATTGTTGTTCATTTCTGGTGTTTTATTCTTCCATCCATCTTCTAAACCCGTTTAGCCCCTTTCAGGGGAAAACCTAACCCAGCCACTCGTGGACGAAGGCAGAGGCTATCCTGGACAGGTCGTCAGCCTAACACAGGGCCACACTCATACACACTTGCATTCACACCTATAGGGATACATTGCAGCATGTTTTTAGACGGTGGGAGGAAGCCGGAGTCCCAAGAGGAAACCCACGCATGGACGGGGAGAACATGCAAACTCCACACAGGAAGGTCCCCCATTGGTGTTCTGTGTCAGGTCCCCCAGCCAAGACTTAAACCAGGGTCTTCTCGCTGTGAGGCAAGAGCGCTAACCACTGTTCCACCCTGGTATTCTTGTATTTGTTTAAATAAAAAAAAAATCAAAACAAAAAAAGCTATCTAGGGGCAATTGCTGCAAATCAGTTTCTGCTAAAAGGATAATAATGCTGCTGCTTCGTAGTATATTTTTATATTTGTCCCTATTCAAGTAACACATTTACATTCTGTGAAAATAATGCAGAAAAATACAGATTGTAGTTTTTATTTGTGCAGGTTCACTCGAAAATTTAAAGAGTTTCTGGACATTTCAATCCCATTATACCCTTTTAAACATTCCTTCTTGTGTTTCATAAATTAATTTTCAGGGATGCATTTAAAAAGAAGAAAAAAAACGTCCACAGGAAATATCATTCAGGACTTTGATAAATCACCGTTGCTGGAGAGAAAGCAGCCTGAAGGCAAAAGGAGAGAAAAAAACGGATCCATACATCCACCCTGTCATCTAAAATGATCCTGAGACTTTTGTTTTTGAACTGAAGAAGAACTTTCAGAGGGAGGATTTGAGGAGCACCTGTGTCAGGATTGGAAACCAGACAAATTCCAGAGGACGTCCAGAACAGGGATGTCAAGTTTCTGGATTTAACATTGAACCCAGCTGGAACCCCTGTAATCAAAGCAGTGAGGCGGAGAACATTAAATGGACCACAAATCCCCTCCGTGTTCATCCACGCTTTCATATCTGACATACTGAGGGGAAATTAATGCCCTCCTGCAACCCCCCACCAAAAGGTGGTGTTCATAAAACTGTTTTTAAGTGAAGGAGTTCAGTTAAATGTGCTCATAATGAGAAATAAATGGCTTCCTGTTAATCAGGGAGCCATTTGGGTCAGTTCCTTACTGACCAAAACTCACCAAGATCTCCCAAATCCCACTTCACCTTTAGAAAAATACACTTTATTTATGCGTATTTTTTATATAAAATGTATCTTTTAAATATTTACAATAATTAAATGATGACAGTGTTATTTTTCTTCCGTATTTTACTTCCTCTCACGTGCGCAGTTTGTAAGGTCAACCTGCTCCTTTTGGAGCCCTTCTGTAGATGTGCGTCATTTCAATTTAGTTTCTGTTTGTTCCCAGTGAAATATTCCTTTCTCCTCGGGGTTGGGGGGCTCTAAATTGTTGTCAAAGCAGACACCTCCCATGCCGTTCATCTCTCTCCTCCTCTTCTTCCTCCTCCTCCTCTTCCTCGGCTGCTCCCTCTCTCCCCTCGGCGCGCTCGTCTTCAGCTCAGGGCGCCTCTGTGGATGTCAGGACTCGCTTCTGCGCCGCTCTCGATGACCAGGGAGCAGAAGGAGGATCGCTGGGACGCACATGGTGAGCTGCTTCACGCTGCGTTTTAGTAGGGATGTTTTTTTAAACCCGCAGCTCCCGAAGGTTGCGCGCGCGCTTGGAGCGGCGCGTCAACTGCGGCGCATGGGGAGAAAGCAGACAAACTGAAAAAAAGGAGAATGTTCACCTAAATAACATAAAGTATTTTAAGTTTAGACTTTTAAATTTAACATTTTTAAATTGAAACTTTTGAAGTTAACCACCATAAATATTGGCGCAACCAGAAAATGAATCCAAACGCGTTTTCCTTATAGTTTATTTATTAGGATAATAAATTATAAGAAACATGGCAAATGTAAATTTGTGGAACTCATATAAGTTGGTTTTATAACTTCGTTATTATGTCATTAATTAAAGAACATTATCTCTTGTTTTTTTCTTTTGCACAACAATTTTCATTTTTCTTTCTGCGCACTTTGTTTCCATACCTTATTCTTTTATTTTGTGTCTTATCAGCAAATCAAAAGATTCTATCTTTAACAACAATTTTCAGTTATGGCCCTCAGCTTAATTAAGAGCCCATTATTTCTTCCTAAATGCCAACATGTGCAGCCTCTTATGGAGTTGTTTGATCAGGCCGATAGCCTCTTCGTGCGCAAATATTATTGTTCCTCCGCTGTCACATAATTGACTGCAGCAAATTTCTGCTCAACAAGTGTAATTACAGCAAGGCAATTACAGGCCGAGCTTCTCTCAGCGTCCTGCCAAAGTAATCCAGTCCTAATATGATGAGCATTTACGCCTAATGAACCGCAGCTTTCTGCACATGCGCTCTTTAATTTGAACAGTGGGAATTTTACAGTCTGGCTCTTTGGAGTGGATTTTTTTAAATGAAAGTAAGCTGTGCAGGTTGTTTATTTATTGACTATATTAGAAAAAAAAACTTTTTGTTATTTAATGATCCGACACAAAGCAGTGGGAGGATGTATTTTGCTGCATTTTTAGACAATTAAACCCAGAAGTTGAGTGTTTTTGATCATATCATTGCCCACTTTTTGTCGTTGGCTCCTCAAACAAATGATTTCATCTCCATCTGCTTTTCAATACCATCAAGAGGAGCTGGAGCTGAGAGGAGCCTCCTGCCAACTCATGTGAGGCACCACGGGGGGAGGCCTGCTGCCTTTAAATATCAACATGTGTTTTTTGGTTCAAAAAAAAATTTGAAGCCGGTGAAGCTCCAGACAGCTTCTAAAGCAAAGCACGGTTAGGCCCTGCAGGAGCCCAGAGCGACAAACGTTGAGGATGAAAGTCGAAGACGCGAGAAGTCCTGATCCATTTTGTATCTGTCGCGTCTACTGTCAGGTCTATCTCGCTAAAATTAGATTATTCCACCTTAAACAGAACTCCTGGAATCAGACGCTGTGCAGGCAGGAATGCAGCTTGGAGAAGACAAACATGGCCGCCGTCTCAGCCAGAGGCCAGTATTGGATTTCTGAAAGAGCTGAGAACAATTGCAAATTAACAAAGGTGACACAAACAGGTGCAGGTGCAAAGCAAAAAAAATTTAAAGAAAGGTTTTAATATCAACTGAATTTCTTTAAAAGTGCAGAAATGAATCCTGGCAAGTTTTCCAAACTCCATCAACTTTGCGTTTACATATTGCGATCTTTCCCGATCTCGTCTTTAGGGATCAGGGAACCGGACAGAGCTGCTGGCCATGACGAGGAATGTTAAAGCATGTGAGGCCAAATGTGGCTCATCTGCGGAGCTGAGCGAGCGCCTGCAGACGTGCAGCTCTAAAGTGCGAACAGGTCAGGGCAGTTTAACAGGTAGCAGGAGAGAATTCCAGACGCCAGCTCCAGTTTGCTGAAAATTTGGTGGAAAAAAAAAACAATTTCTACTCCAAAATACTTTTTTGGTGTTGCTTTGATCTCAGTTTCCAATTCAGTCAATAAAAGGAAGTTAGCAAAAGTGAAACAGCATTTAAGAGCAATGATCTTTGCAATTCATAAGGCATAAAATGGTAAAAAATACGTTTTTAGATGCAAATCTTACAAAACGTATGAAGTATAAATCCATTAAATGTCTAAAGTATTGCACTATTGTCTCTTTTTATGCTCAGATGTTGTTTCAGTAGAACGAAGAAAAGCTCCTGGATATAAATGAGGACTGCAGAGCGCCGCTCTCCTCTGCTGTAAACATGCCCTCAGGTTGTCAGCAAGCTATTTTCCAGCCGCTTGCTGTCCAAGCATAGCTGCCTCCAAAGATCATCTGCTAGAATTTGCTGAACTCATCATTTAAGCATTTTAAAGAGCAATTACTCCCGTGTTGTTTGAAAACCTTCCTTATCTGCACTTTTTTCCCCCAGTTTTAAATGCTAACAGGGGTTAGCAAATTTTTTGGCATCTTTAAATGCTAACAATGGTTAGCAAAACTATTTTATGTCTACTTTTAATGCTAAAAAGGCTTAGCGAAAAACATGTTTGGCAGCTTTAAATGCTAACGGGAGTTAGCAAACATTTTATGTCTGCTTTAAAAATGAAGAGGCATTAGGCAAAAGACAGTTGGGCAACTTTAAAAGCTAACACTTGTTTGCAAAATACAAACAAAAAAAACATTAGCAGCTTTAAATGCTAACAGGCATTACTCAATTTTTTAGGAGCTTTAAATGCTAACAGGTTTTAGCCAAATTCTTTTTGGCAGCTATCATTGTTAAAAGGTGTTAGCAAAAAGGTTTGTGGTCCCAAATGTTAACGGGGTTAGCAAAAAGAATTCAGCAGCTATCATTGTTAAAAAGGTGTTAGCAAAAACGTTTGTCGCCCCAAATGTTAACAGGGTTAGCCAAAAAGATTTTGGCAGCTTTTAATGTTAACAAGGGTTAGTGAAAATTTTTGGAAGCTAAATGGTAACAGTGATTAGCAAAAACTGTGTTGAGTGAATTCTTTTGAAAAGGGGGCAAACGGTCTCTGATTTCCAAAATGCTGCTGGAGTTTAATAAAAGTGAAAGATGAAGAGTGGTGGAAACTGTATCCAGCCGGTTCATGCCACAGTGCTAGGATCTTGTTTCGGAGGAGAGGAGAGCCTGTCTTTTGCCAAAAGGGGCACATTAAAAACCTCTACGGCCTGTCTCACACAAACCACCATTTCTGAACATGGTTGTAAAAAGCCAATGCTCAATTAGTCCTGTGATGTGACAAAGGCCAGAGCAAGTGCATCTGGTCCCACCTGGATACTTTGGCTCACAAAATCTAAAAAAAAAAGGTATTTTCCGGCCAAAAATGCTAAAGTCATTGTCTATTCATTTGTATCATTTCTTTCCATCAACTTATAAGTCCTGCTTTTTATCGATGCCTTCAGATTCCCATGGGGCATGTCTCAACATGCCAGGAATGGCGGGCTGAGGCATTCTGGACCTCAGGAATGCGGCTCGGTGAGGCTAGGGGTCACAGTCAGACCACTCATCGCTGCACTTTTCTGTAGCAACCCCACAAACGCCAAGCCTCCCCTCCCTTCCGCCCCATCTCCCCAACATTTGGCGGGTGCACCTTTCATCCCAAGATTGCTTCTGGAGGTCAAGAGCGGAGCAGCAAGTACGAGGAGGCAAAGGGAGCGCCGGAGCGCGGACCCCTCGGGTGCTGTGTGGTCCTCAGGGGAGGCCTCAAATTTCCATCGTTGTCTGGATGACGAAGCCAGAGAGGCTCCCGGCTGCGGCCCCTCTTACAAGTTTGGTTTGTGCAGTCCTGCTGACTTTGCTGTCAGTGTCAAACGCTTGTTAGGACATCATCAATCTCAGAGCAGTTAAGAATATTTCTAGACCAGAATGAAGGGGGCAGGTGATAGACGGACAGGGAGAGGACAAAGGAAGACGAAGGAAAGGGAGGATGATTCCTTTGCAGTTTAACAAGAAAGACCGTAGTCACAACTGCCCTACGTGTGGATATGGACCATCTTTGGGCAAAAAATGGGCAAACCTGTACGGAGCGCGCAGTTGGCCCGCACAAAATTTTACAATCGTAGACCACTCGGTGAACCCGTAGATAGAATGGTAATGCACATTTTTTTTCTACACGCAAAAAACTGACTCAGAAAAAACTGCGGGTGACAGTTTGTAGCAATCACTTATGCAACATAGTAGGTGAGGCAGAGGCACTTACTGATTTTTCATTTTTTCAACCCCTCCAAACCCTAGTCACTGTGCAAGGGGCCTGTTAATGCTGCTCAACGGGTGCGCACCTATGACTACCTACCTGTTGTGTGCTCTTGCATTCAGCCTGTTAGAAACTTTAAAAAAAATATAGTTTGTGAGAGCATCCAACAGAGACTTGCGTATCACCTGCACACCCTGCAGCATTTGCACGTGGTCAGTAGACCAGAGTGTGGCGTAAGGGACATATCATCATCTGTACGTCATGATATAATTACTACACGCACAACAATTGTGTGTTCCATTTTTATGACGTCCCTCAAGGTGGTCGTATGAGCCTCAAGGGAACTGCATAACAAGATGCAGCCGAACTTGTCTACAACCCTCCACGGGCCCGGACAACCCCAAAACCAGCAACACCTGTACGGGTCAGCCTCTGTACAAATGCAAGAGACCAAGGCCAAAGAAACAGAAAGCTTCAGAGAAGGACTTTGAAAATGCGTATGTGTGTTCACAGAGCTTGTTCATTGTGTCCACATACCAACTCCACGCTCTCCACTGTCAAAGGATAATTTACGATCATCCCTGGTTGTAAGAAACGGGAAGAGATTTGCTCACACTCCGGAGCCACACAAGTCCGTGTTTGTCTTCTGCACGGAAGAGGATCAAGCCCAACATGCATTTTGATGCATAAATCATTCCCAACGATCCTGAAAGCTAATCTCCGTCTCCTTCTCGACATTTTCTCACGTCCTCCTTTCGGCACACATGCGTGCCCAACTACAGGAAAAAAAAAAGGTCTTTAAATGTGATAAATGTGGTCCAGAGACGAGTTTGGCTCCAGCTGTCAGGCCTTTTTTTGTGTGTCCTGTTGACAAACCTGTTGCTCTTCTGGGAGATTTTAAGACAAACTCATTTTCAAAGGTTGTCAGTACTGTGGATTTGCACCAGTGGTTGACAAAACAGTGGATATTGGAGATTACATTTTTACAGGATGAGGTCTTTGCTGGCGTTTATGGAAAGTCTGTACGGTGCAGCTGGATCCATGTCAGCCTTTTGATGATATCATGTGTTTTTGATGAAGGTGCAGGTGGTCTCTCTTATATTCCATTCCTTGACTCCAGTTTTTTCTTCTCTTTTATGACATAACTTTGTTCACAGATTTCTCCTAAAATGAATCTTTTTTCTCCCCCCCACTCCAGGCTCGATGACATGATGTTCCTTCCCTTCTCCCCTTCCCCTTCCACCTTGCTGGTTCCCATTCTCCTCAGACTCTTCATCCTCATCCTTCCCTTGACTCCAACTTCGTCGTCTTTCTCCCACACCCCGCTAAGCTGGACGTCACCTCATGACCCTTGCTACAACCCTGATGGTCGTCCTCGCCACTGCCTGTCAGAGTTCATCAACGCTGCTTACGGTGTCCCGGTCAATGCGAGCAACTCGCTGTGTGTACATAACACCGATGGCAACATCACCACCTTAACAGATCTCCACAACCCTAACAACATCACCTGCTGGATGGCTCATGCGGGTCACGAAACTGGGGACTGGGTCCTCACCCTCCCACTTGGTCGACGATTTGAAATCACCTACATAAGCTTACAGTTCTGCAACCAGGAAGAGCCCCCAGACCCAATCTCCCTGTCCATCTTCAAGTCGATGGACTATGGACGTTCGTGGCGGCCCATGCAACGCTACTCCAGTGATTGTGTCGTACACTTCCAGCAACCCACCCAGACCATCGCCCAAACTAGGCACCAGGAGACAGATGCTCTTTGTTCAGACCCTCGCCCCTTTCAAAGGCAAAGGGGCGGGGCGGTGCTTGCCTTTTCCGCTCTGGATGGGCGGCCGTCCTCTCCTGATTTCGACTATAGCCCCACTCTACAGGACTGGGTGACAGCCACAGACATCCGCATTGTCTTCCACCATATTTCTCAAAACCTCAAGGCGGATAGCTTTGATAGGCCAAAAGTAACAGCATGGAATGATGGTGCAGGTGATGCCAGGGGAACTGGAAGTCCAACGGGGAGATCGGACATCCAGCGCCACACTGGGAGTCAGAAAGGCGCAATGAACAGAGACAACGTGCCTCTGTTTCTGGACAGGGAATCTAAGATATCAGACATTGGCGAAAAGAAGACAAGCATGCAGAGTAGAAAGGGCACCCAAAAGGGGACAGATCAAGACGAAGACGGCTACAATGTGACCAGCAAGGAAGGAGAAGACCTCCTTATCATGGATTCACTCGCTGTTTCAAAGAAAGGCGGAAAGGTCAGAGGTGGTGCTCACAAAAAGGAAGATAAACAATGGGGGTCTTGCCCAATTGGGGGCTGTAAATGGAAAGTTGAGGGGCGGGGCAGGAAGAGCAAGGGAAGGGAACTGAGGAAGAGAAGGAACAATAATTTAAACACAAGACCAGGAGTCAGAGACCTTCAAGTGGTGCCGCCCCTTACCTTTGTCTCTCCTGTCCAACCTCCTATAGCCATTTCTGACCTACAAGTCGGTGGCAGATGTAAATGCAACGGACACGCTTCCAGGTGTCGCCGTGATGACACAGGCCGCGCAGTGTGCGTGTGTGAGCATCACACAGCAGGGCCAGACTGTGATGTGTGCGCGGACTTCTATGTGGACAGACCATGGCATCGGGCGACGCCCACTCACCCCAACCCATGTGTTGGTGAGTCCAGCTGTCTACAGCTGTTCTGAAAAACCTGCTGCACCAGCAACAAAACATGAGCAGTGGAATTCTCACCATAAAATATAAAAAAGATAGATAGATAGATAGATAGATAGATAGATAGATAGATAGATAGATAGATAGATAGATTTGCGCTTATATAAAATGCGTGAAACAGTCGATCAATTAAATATAATAAATATAAACAAAGAAAAAATTATTCCCTAATTTACAAAAAAAAGCAAGTTCTTTCTCATGTCTTTATTATACTTGGAATTTTAGACATTATAATTTATCTCAATTTTGATGAGAAATCATTTGTTCATTTGAAAACATGGAATACAGAAAATGTTTTGTTTGAAAACGTACTAAATCAGTTAGACAATCCTATTTTATTCCTGTCTATACACAAACAATGTTCTGTTTATTTACTATTTCATATACTTAAGAAGCTCAGACTTTTAGTCACTTAAAAAATATTTTTTACATCACATTGATTTTAGATGAATTCACAGAAAAATGTATTCAGCAAATCCGCTCACTCTTATCGAAAATATGAAATGAAAACCACAATCATTTAAGCAAACAACTAGAGAAATCTAATTTGGGTAAACTTTTTGACTCGTAGAACACTAAAGTTTCTAAAAATTAACAGAAGGGCCGGACCAGTAGCTAACTGGAGTGTTTTGTTAATCTACGTCATACGGGTCAGAAATAACACGGAATCTAGAACATGGAAACATGTTTTGATTAAAAATTAATATGTTTATTTGAGTGCCGAACATTTTGTAATTTTCATTTCAAAATTGTGTTGTTTTTTTTTAAATCTCATTGTGGCACCAATTGCAACAATGGGTTGATGTCATTCAGGCAAAAATGCATACTTAGAGGAATGCTGCATTCATGTGGTATTGGACTGATTGGAAAAATGACTTTCCGACTCAGAAAACACAAAATCTTCCAAAATCACATGAATGCAGAATAACTTTGTGCACTTAAACAAAGGTCAATGTATCTATACTGTGCTGTCTATGGAGATCAGTTGTCTTACTTAAGATGAAAAGTCAAACTAGAAAAGCGTCTTATCCAGAGGGACGTTCTCTGTGTTTGTTAGGTAAGCCGGTCTCTTCACTGTCGTGGACACTGGAAGCCTGGTTTCTGTAACAGAGATGGAGGATTAAGAAAGAGAGAAACCAGATAGATTTCTCCCAGAGACTGTTGATCACTACCATAAACACAACTGAAACCCATCAACAGATTCAATATTCCTTTTTACAGCACAATGTAGTTCCCAATGAGACAGAATCCCTCTGTTTAAATAATCCCAGAGATATTAAATATGAATATATGTTTTACTGAAAGCTTCACACTTTTTTAGAAACTGCTCAAATGGGACAAGCAATGCTGGAATGTTTCCCATCTTTAATAAATTTGATTTGCTGCGGTTTAATTATGTCTGGAGTGCTCCACATTGGCGTTGGAAAGCCCGTCAACCTGTCTGATTTCCGCAAGATCAATCAGAGATTCTCCCAGTACGGTGAGGTTTCAGTGATACTTCTATCTCTCCGTGACCCATTTGATAATTCCGCTTTAGTCTGAAGAGGGAAAAAGTAAAAAAAAAGACTAAAAATTAGAGGAATTATTGTTGTTTTTTCGAGACAAATCAGAAAAATATCGTGAAGTTCAAGATGAGAACAAACAGCAACGATCAGCTTCTTCTCCATGTAGGTTTTGGACGTCAGCCATTGAAATAATGGACAAACATCATCTTCCAATCAGCAATGTCCCTTAGTATACCTGACTTTTCCAGTTTCCATGACAAAGCAAAAAACTATTTGGGAGTCATTTCCAGAAATCAAAACAAAATGTTGAAAAACAAAACAGAATGAGAAACTGGAAAAGGTTGTTACTATTAGATATCACTGATTGGATGATGATGATTATTGACCTATACTGGATTGGATTGGATCATCATCCGATCAGCGACATCCCATAGTGCCTACCTTTTCCGGTTTCTCACTTTGTTTCCTTTTGCTAACATTTCCGATTGTTTTCTGGAAATTAGTTTTGTTTTCTAAAATGTAATGTTGTTTTTTATTAATTGTTTTAATTGGTGTTTTAAACTTTAAAATGTTTTTGCGTGAAGTGATTTGTTTGGAATTTGCACTTCATGGCACCCGTACATTAACATATGCTGAGCTAAAACACAAACTTAAAATAAGACGTTTTTTTAGATTATTGCCTTAAATTTGGGAAATTTTTGTTAGAAAAAACTTAAAAAGACAAAAAAATGCTTTGATACGAGGTGCAAATATATTTTAGCAGAAAAAAGGAGCCCAGACACTCATCCATACTTATAAAAATCAGAAGGGTTAAAGAAAATCGAAAACTCTGAAAATGAAAGCAGAAATAAATCATTTTGAATTCATTGTGGCTAAAAAAAGCCAATCAAAAATATTGATAGATTGTTGTCAACCACTCAAATTGTCATTTTTTGCAACCTGTTAGACAACTGGTCACAAATTTTCTGAATAATAACTGATGTTCTGGAGCTTTACAGCAGAAACCTTTTTATCAGTAGTTGATTGTCTACTTGGTACTTTAGTTCTTACACACATCAAAACACTTTCTGAGTGTTGAACCTAAGTACTGAGCAAGAAACGTACCTTCTCTTTGACCCTTTGATTTGTTTATTGTCTTTTAGAACAACGTGAATAGAGAACTGACCCAAAACTTTTATAAAAGTATAACTAAAAATAGTTGGTCCTTTAACCAAGTAATTGGCTGGAAGCAATCCAAAGCCACTCACACTACTGACATATTTCTTAGGTTTTTGTCTCGACGTCCCCCCAAATAATCAAACTTGAAAACATATCCTCTCAAGCACTAGAGGTGCTTTCTGTCAACTCTCTGTTTTCTTCTGCTCCCGTCCAGCATGCGATTGCAACGGCCACTCAAACAAATGCCGTTTCAGCATGGAGGTGTTCTTGCAGTCGGGCCGGAAGAGCGGAGGTGTTTGCCAAAAGTGTCGCCACAACACGGCGGGACGCCACTGCCAGTACTGCCAGAACGGCTACGCCCGCGACCACACCAAGGCGCTCAGCCATCGCAAGGCCTGCCAACGTCAGTCCCCCTTACGTGTGTTTGTCGTGTCAAGGTGATCGCCCAGGGGGGGTGTTTGTCTGGTTGTGTTTGAAGGGTGCCTGCACTTTACAAATAACTATTCCTGTTAGCAGTGGACACTAAACCCCCCACTGAGCCGCCACCTGTAGTCCCGTCCTTACCACAGGTCGGCATCCACATTAAACCCCTGACCTTTGACAGGTCACTAGTGACCGCGACACTGCGGTGTGCTCATGGGGATATTTGACCTGTAGTGTAACAAATCACCAGCTTTCAGCCTGTTTGCACTTATTGTGTAGAATTTGTATCAGTGTTTTGCTACACACACCAGTGGTGTGTTCAAGAACTCCCTGAACGCAGGTTCTTAAACGTGCGTTTAGCGAAGAAGTGCAAATTTCGCCAATCTTGCTCCAGGTGTTTCCTTTCATAGCTCTATTCTAATAGATAAAACCCTCTGTGTCATAAAATACCGGCTGGGGGCAACCTGGAATTATTCAATTCTACTACGTGATCAATTTTTTAAACTGTTGGTGTTTTGAAAAAGGCTGTCATACATCACTATCAAATCCAAGTCCCGGATTGGTCAAAGTTCAACTGTATTACTTTCGATAGCCGCATAAAATCAACAATCTAGCCATGAAATCTAGTTTTTTTGCTGCTCTTACGGAGTATTTTATCTTTGTTCACTCATTTGGAAAGCACCCAGGTCTCTGTGGTATATTTGCCCTATGCAAGGACAAACCTTAAGGACAGATGCCTGCTGTCATTTCGGATTAAATTACTGTCATAACATTGACAGATGGTCTTCTTCCTCCTATGTTCTGTCTGCTTTTGTCTCTTTGTGTATTTTTAATCACCTCCACTTTGTCATGGTCTAATGATGTGGTGAAAGACCATCTCTGGCCTTCACTGCTAAGACGTTTGTTTCCGTCTTACGTCCTATTTGTTCTGGTGTCTTTTTGTGACTGTAAATGATTTAGACCAGCCCAAAGCATTTTAGTTTTTGCTTTCATCTTCTGTGGCCATGGTGCAGAGGTACAGTGGTCAACCTCTGCCCGCCCACATGTCAAAGTTTCATCGGGCAAGACGCTGGACCCCACACTTGTGGTTATAGGTTGGCGCCAGTGTATCGGCGCCATCAGTTTGTGAATGTGTGTGTGCATGGACTGTAAAGCGCTTTGGGTCTTCGAGGAAAATAGTAAAGCGCTACACAAGTACACGCCATTTACCATTTGTCTGCAAAGAAAATGCCTTGTTGTAGGTGTCAGATTCTGCATCTACTACGCACATCGTCTGATTTTCTTTTCCCAGCGTGCCAGTGCCATCCCGTGGGTGCAGTGGGTCGATGGTGTAACCAGACTTCAGGTCAGTGTTTGTGCCGGGACGGAGTGACGGGCCTCAGGTGTAACCGCTGTGCGCCAGGATACAAACAGGGCAAGTCCCCCCTGCGGCCCTGCATACGTAAGTCTGCCAGCTGAAGCTGTGGAAAGTAAGCAAAAGTACACAAAGTAAGGAGCTTCACACCAAGCGTTGTCTAACTACTTCTTTACACGGGTGAACTAACGTTTGAAAAAATATTAAATTAAAGTTTTTCCGTTTTCTAAAGGCAGTTGTGAGTTTTTACAACTTTAATCTGTTCTTGAGGTTCATTTGGTTCTCTTCTACTACATTGATTAAATTTGTATCACATCTGAGTGTGGGAGGGACCTGTCAGGGTTCTGACTTTTTCCTTAATAAAGAGAAGAACCACACAGGAGATGAGAACTTTTGCTAAACTTCTGCAGAAGGAGAATCGGTCTGTGACAGCGCGAACTGTCACAGAGGAGTTCTGCCATCCTAGTGCATGGAGCCTTCTTTTATTGAAAACTGAAGGTTGCAGACATGAATGTGGGTCATTTAATCAGAAACAACAGGAACATCATATTCTCTTATAATCAGAACTTTTCAGGTCATTGTTTTCTTACTGAAAGATAGAAATGAGACAATCATATTATGGAGATTATAGTGTGCAAGCAAATAACAATTATATAACTTTAACAGGACCGTTGGTGCCGCACAAACCCGGACCACCCTTCCTCTCCAGAGTTGTTGAGAGTTCTCTGTTTACACTCTCTCCCACTAGCCTACAGCCTGTCACACATTGTAGTGCAACAAAAATGGTGAGCAGTATTGGAGCCATAGAGATTTGAGCCAGATTCCATCTCAGACAAGGAAAACAAGGCCGTCTAGTTGGGAGCTTGTGGCCCACTCAGCGTATTTTTAAAAAGCATTTTATTCGTCCTGATTCACAATGATTTGAATAAAGAATTTCTCCTAAATGTAATTCTAAGCTCAATCATATTTATATACAGTGTCCTTCATCATCTGAAAAATGCTACAAGAACACGTTAAAAACACCAAAAACTCCATTTTCATTGCAGTGGGTCTTTAAGACTTTCATTAAACAAAGTGTCATGTAAAAAGCCTGCTGCTCTCCAGGTTAATTTAGCTCCGTCATTCGTCAAGTCTTCTTCTCGGAGACGGTCTCCACAGCAGTGTTAACATGAGCCCACTGGAGCAGGGGAACCTCCTCTTCCGCTGCAGGGATCAGCCTCAGATCCAGAGGATTGCTGCCTCTCGTATCTCAATGACCAGCACCAAAAAATCCGCCTGACGTGTTAATCCATGTGCGCATCCCAAATTAATCGCACAAGTGTTGAGAGCTCAGCAGGCAATGTGGGTCCCCATCAGGTGGGGGGGGGGGGGGGGGTCACACCTGTTACGTGGATGAAAACACCCCTAAGGCCTATAGACTCATAACTCTTTCTGTGGAAGGGGCGAGTGAAAGAAAACCTTGTGGCCTTTTCAGTGCTGCCACCAACAACAACTCTAGATTAAGTTTAGCTTTGGCCAACAAAATAACCGACATTTTATAGATCCGCTCTGATGAAAATGGTGTTCTTTACATGCTTTTGTGGGATAGATAGATAGATAGATAGATAGATAGATAGATAGATAGATAGATAGATAGATAGATAGATAGATAGATAGATAGATAGATAGATAGATAGATAGATAGATAGATAGATAGATAGATAGATAGATAGATAGATAGATAGATAGATAGATAGATAGATAGATAGATAGATAGATAGATAAAGAAAATAAAGCTTAAAATTGCTTTTCTGAGTATTTCTTTAGTGATTCACGTTGTGAATCAGGAGCAGACAGGGGAAAAAAATGCAGTTTGACAAGTAGCTTGTCTGCACGGGCCACAGGCAACCTGCTCCACTCCATTCCGATGCATCCACTTGTAGACGAGTAGATCCATGTCCAGTGGTCCCTTCCTCTGTTGTGGTTCATCTATGGCTATGTTTTTCAACCAGTGTGCAGTGAGAGATAGTCGGGTGTGTCGTGGGAAATTGCCCATTTTCACTGATCTAAAAACATTTACCATCTCCAGGATATCAGCTCTGTGTTCATCCAAACAGGCCCTAATAAAACACTGAGTAGTTAGCTAAGACACGGGAGTCTGTCTGTGTCTGGCATCACTACATCTCACATGATGCATTGGGTCAAAGTCACTGCATCTCTGCTCTACTGATCCCTGTAAAACTGTGCTACAATGATCTCTGTAAAACGTCTTGAAACCACAACGAACACACATTCAAACCGTTTTTAAATCTTCTTGATGAAATCAGAGGTCAACAGTTTAGTTCTCCTTCAAGGTTTGTGTTTATTAACAGCCAAACATCCCAGAGTTTGGTCCAACTCATCTTTCTAACTGAAACACTTTTGTTATAACGTCTGGATTATTTAATATGTTAAACTTAAGAAGAAATAATAACAACATTTAGGAAACAGGATTAAGGTGAAGTTGCCAAATGACACAATTAAATCAAATTGAAACAATTTAATCATCTAAAACTTGTGTAGCTACAGAAAAAATAAATATAATGTTAGTCTTTTTGTGTAAAATTTATCAAACATATTGTGATCATATTGGTAAAAAAATTACAGTTGCCTTTGCACCAACATTGAAAAATATGAATATTAAAAAAAACACAATTTAGAAAGAATGTATTTGTATTTCTTTTGTGAGGTTACATAAAATTGCATGTTAATAAAATGGAGGGAAAAAACAACTACCAGGGTAATATACTAAAAAACTAAAAATAATTTAGTTGAAAATGATTAATGAAAACTAACTTAACTTTTATTACAACTTTCAGAATAAAACAGCTGCAACTTCCAGCTTTTTCTGCCACAATTATCACAAAAATGCTCGTGAGATTGCAGAGGGACTGTACATCAATACAGACTATGAGTTTCTCCTTTTTCTTTTTAATTTTTTGATGCTTGTGTGCTGCGGGATTTTTGTCAAGGATAAAGTGTGCCTTGGCTCAAAAAAGGTTGAAAAACACTGATCTATGGCAACTTTGCATGCTATTTTTTTTTAAACAATTCACTGGGTTCTGCATTCTGATTGGCTGTTGATCATGTCAAGCAATCTCGTTCTCTGTGCATGAGACTCTGCCTGACAGCTTGACAGAGTTACATACATTTTCAATTGCAGTCAGCTTTTTGTTATTTATTCTTCAAAAGGTTTGAACTTTGATAGTTTAAATAGGAGAAAAAAGTGTGAAAAGGTTCATGTCTGTCTGAGAAAAGTGGAGAAAGTGTGCAGTGAGGAGTTTTACAGCCTTAAAACTATCTGTAATTCTGCTTCACTGATTTCAAAGATTATTTATGGAACGTAACCCCAGCAATAAAGGTGGGAACAATTTTTTACTCATGACAAATGTGTGTGTGTGTGTGTGTGTGTGTTGAATGGGGGACATTTTCCTTCTTTTCATTTTCTTTCTTTCTTTCCACCCTTTTACTTTAAAATATCTCTCATTTTCCTTTTTCACCCTGATCGGCTCTTTCTGGAGCCACGTCTTGGAGAAAAAGCGGAGGAAGCAGCATCGGCTTATAAGGCGATGAGCTTCTACACTTTCACTGCTGTGACACCTCTGTGTTCACATCCAGCCAGCAGAGCTGTTAACCTCCACTCAGACTCTGTTTAATGTCTGAGGCGAGCTGCTGCTCACCAAGGTCTGACCTTATAAAATGACCAAAAGCAGCGTTTGTGAGCTGGAGCCGCCCTCATGCGGTGCAATTCTAGACCATAAAAGGAACAAAGTCTTGGTCTGTTTTGACGTTAGCTTATCTTCCGCGCGGCAATGCCCACATACCGCAGCCCTCCAATCACAACACTTAGTTAAACACACGTCTGCACCCAGCTAACATGCGAGCTGACGTTTGTCTACCTGACACCTGTCTGATCGTGTCTGCAGGGATTCAGGAGGCTGCTCCCACTCCAGTGTACCAACCTCAGTACAGCATTGGTAAGTAACCTCACCATTTACTGCATTATTGCTAAAACAATGAAGTGAATTTGATCATAGTTGGCATGTTTGAATGGCTTTTGTCTCAAAATGAATGGATAATCTCTAAACATCATCAGTTAGCTATGAATGCACTTCTCATTTTAAAACTAGAACTGATTACAAACACGGTTCATACTACTCGAAGAGTAACAAACAACCCCGATTGTAAAAACGAAACATGTCCATCACCAGAAGCACTTAGCTGCAACGCGTGTCTTCATTTGCTGGACACAACAAAAAAAAAAAGAAAAATAATAGAACTAAGGACAATTTGGGAGACAACAAAAGCTTGATGTTGATGTTTTTGCCTTATTTGTTGCACGTCTGAAAAACCCAGACGTACAATTGGTGCTTTTTAGCAAAAAAAAAAAAAAAAAAATTTTAAATGTGCAGAAGACGGCTGGATCCAAATGCATCAGGTTTATTAGTTCAGCTAATAGTCCACAAAGCTAAATCAGGGTTAGGCAGGAGGGGGTCGATAACAGAGTCAGAGTCAGGAGACAGAAGATCGGGTCCAGATATAATGCTCAGTAAGGAAGGCAGAGTGGCACAAACAATACTTCACTCTGAGCTTCACTTAGTGCAGTGCTTTAGTATGCTGTGGTTGATGGATAAAAGAGAGAAAGTGCGCGCTGGTGGTTGCTGGAAGTTGTAATGTGGCTAGAACTCTTGGGACGGTTCCCAGAGGTGTGACCAGTGGGGAAGACAGAGCTCTTACTTTTGACAAATATATATATATATATATATATATATATATGAACACAACATGCAATAGGACCATGATAAATCTACAAAATGTAATTTGACAAAATGCATTCCAATATTTGAGATTTTGAACATTTAGAGAAACTAGAAAACCTTGGGACATATCTGTCATTTATGACTCCACCTACTAAGATGATGTCACCACGATGAACCGAGGTGTACAACTGAAAAAAAAAACAATTAATATAACAAAAAACTGAAATTTTTTTGTTCATTTTTTTAGTTATACTGTCTAGTAGCTGAACAAACAGATAAGAGCTGAGGGCCTTGTGCTGATTGTTACAAAAGCGGGTTATACATCATTGGACACAATAGGAGTATATTTGCATAAGTCCCCTTTTGTATTTGAGGCTACACTTAATTTTTACTTATATTTCTGAACATTTTCTTTTAAAAAAAGAAAAAAAGAGAGAAAAAAATCTGTAATTTGACGTTATGAATAGTTACAGAAACAAACAAAACTTGGGACAGAATTGGCCTGTATGACTCCACCTTTTTAGATAATGTCGCCAAATTGAAACTGCACAATTGAAATAAAAAAATATATACATTTTTACAGAAAATTCTATGAGTTATTTTTTTTATTTTTTTTAACTTGTCCTGTCCAGCAGCTGAGCAAACAGATACGATCTGGAGACTGCTTGTGTTAAACAGATGTTACTGTTACAACAGGGCTTTGGACACAGGAAGAGTATGTCTATATAAACCCCTTTTGTATTTGAGGTTAAACTTTTTTTTTAATCTTTGGGTGCATTTCATTTGGGGGGAAAAGGGGGAGGGATTTTCTAATTTGGTGCACTGAAAGCTGGCATAAAGAATAAAATTATTTTGTCATCCTTAGTCCTCTATCCAATAAAATCCAATAATCCCTTTTGGGCTTACAGGGTTGCTGGAGCTTATCTCAGCTACTGGAGGGAAAAGGTGGAGTACATCCAGGATAGTTCATCAGTTTATCATGGGGCCTTTAAAAGTGATTTTATTTTCATAGGCTCACACAACAAATAAAGCACTCCTCAGGAGGTTTTAACAAAATTACCTCAACTTCCAAAATATTTACATTGTGTATGCAACTGTATATTTTTTAATATTTAAAAAACGTTTATCAGATCAGGCCGCTGCTGTAACTCCTCATGAGGCAGCCAGTCGGGCCCCCGCCTCCTTTCTGGCGGTTGGAAATGTCTCACCTCCTGCAGCTGTGGGATCGTGTGTTAGTCAGAGGATACTGTGATGACAAATAGGAGCGGCCATATTGTAATTAGGGCAAAAGACATGTGCTGATATGCGTGCTATGAAATGATAGCATCTCATTCTCCCTTCTGCCCCCCTGCCCAACCCCACCCACACCACATCCTGCAGCTGAGGAGTGCGTTTCATACTGTCAGCCCACTCAGGCTGAAGTCAGGATGAACCTGGAGACATATTGTCTCAAGGATTACGGTCAGTGGTTTCATTTGAATTATTATTTAAAAAAAAATCGTAAACACGAATAAAATACTAAAAGTGTAAAAAACAAACAAACATTGACAGGATTGTGTTTGCGTCACAGTGCTGAAGGTGCAGGTGAAGGGGATGGAGCGTTCCGGTCCCTGGTGGCAGTTTTCCATCACTGTGCAGGTCGTCTTCCGCACGCGCTCCGCCTCTCGGATCCGCAGAGGCCCCCAGTCTCTCTGGGTCCCCAATCGGGACCTGACGTGTGGCTGCCCTGCCCTCCACGTGGGTCGCACGTTCCTCCTGATTGGCGCAGAGGAAGGGGAGCGGGGCTGGGGCCCCGAGGAAAGCCGCCTGGTGGCGGACCGCTCCACCCTGGCCCTCCAGTGGCGGGAACACTGGAGCCCCAAACTTAGAGCCTTCCGGGGTCAGGACAAACGAGGCCGCTGTCCTTCCAAATCTGACCGCAGCAAACTGAACGCAGGCCCCCAGCCCGGGTACGTCCCCCCTCACCTGCGAAGTGAGCCTCACGCAGACACACGCTCTGTGGAAGGGACAGAGACTCCGCCCACTTCTTCTGCTGCTTCTCCAGTGTGTTCGACTCCAAACGCCTGAGTTAAGAAAAACGCTTTAGCCACAAAAAAGAAAACACTTCAAGACTTTCACTCTCCACGTCTGAAAACACTCAAGCTATGTTCACACCGAGCAGGTGATGCAGGTTCTTGAACGTGCATTTGGCTTCTGGTGTTCACACTGGACTGTCGCTACCCAATGCTAGCTCATGTCCGCCAATTAAAGTTCGAAGAGGCTTGGTGCGAAATGTCGAAGCGGTGCAAATCTTGTTCCAAACGTTTCCTTTTCACCGAAAAATAAAAGACTTGGTTTCATAGAATTCCGGCCGAGGACAACCCATAGTAATTCATTTCTCCCCATGATAAATTTTCAAATGGTCGATACTTCCATGAATTAAAAAGGGCGCCATCCATACCTCACTACCAAATCCAAGCCCCTGATTTGTCAAAGTTTAACGTGCGTTCAAGGGATTAACGTTTTGTACGTAGAGCCAAAAACAGTCCTAAAACTTGCATAACTAAGCATGAACACAGTTCAGTTTTGGACCGGAAGCCTGAAACTTGCGTTTACACACGTTCACATCGACTTGTGATTGGAAGTGGTTGCTTGAACGTGCGTCACTGAGGGCGGAGCTTAAGAGCTTAGAAGCAGATCCAGTTTGAGGAGACCAGAGGAATAAATCTGGCATGTAATTAATCACGGACCTTAACATAAAACTGCTAAACCCAACTAAAATAAAAGTTTGTGACTTGTACTACTGGAGTTCTGGGAAATGTACATGTATGACTTTTGAAAGTTCAAAATAAAAGCCTTAGTAGTTTTGAAAATTTTTTGACCAAATTTGTCTCTAAATCGATCTGTTATTTCACCTAAAGCCCCGCTCAGATCTTCTTTTGAAGAAGCGTTCCCAGTGGTCTTGTAGTTATGATTATGCTGTTTTTATCCAAAAAAATAAAAGAATAGTGTTGTTTTCTGGGACGTAATTTCGGCAGAGCGGCAGTACATCAGTAGAAATTCACCTCTTGAGTTGTGGGCGGGACTGTTGGCACGGAGCAACCCCACCTCCCTTTCCCATCACCCATATCTGTGCTCTCTGTTTGCACGCTCTACTGGGAGCTTACAGCCTCTCACAACAACAACCTAACATTAACGCTGCAACAAAAACAGCGAGAAATGCTGGAGCCATCCAGCCATAGAGTTTTGATCCAGATTCCAGCTCGGACCAGGAAAACAAAGACAAACACAGATCTATTTGTCTATAAGTGGATGAATTAGACTGAATTAGAACGTGCCCCGCCTGACGTCACAAACACCATCTTTTTCACATGGCATTTTTTGAATCTGCTCCTGATTTACAATAATTTGAATGATGAAATTCTCAGAAATGCACTTTTGAGCTTCTCTCTCTATATATATATATGTGTCCTCTATCACCAGAGGATTAACAGATTAAAACCACCAAAAACACAATTTTCATTGAAATCGGACTTTGAGGTGAAACCAGAACAAATGTGCAGATTTGAACTTTTTATTCTTTTTTTTTAAAAGGATGGATGCAAAACTGTCTTTGCTTGAATTATGTTGCAATAATTCATAAAATACAGTTCAGTCCAAGAAAAAAATCCTTTAGACAACTTTCAAAAAATGTTTAATATCATCAATGTTTTGACTTTGAACACAAATTCTTCCTTTAACAGAGACTTTTTTGTGCATTTATATGTATTTTTATCCTGAATCTTTTATAAGAGCTGGTTAAGCAGAGTTTATTTAGACCCTCTCTGAGCAGCTGACAGAGACTAACTTCAGCCCCATTTCCTAACTGTGCAGGAATCCTGCAGATAACGGATCTAAAAAGCATCCATCCAACCTGTCGTCATGGTTCGGTTTCCATTTGGAAGGCATGGCCTCATGGCTCTTGGGAAATGGTCGGCGCTGTGTCTTTTTTTTTTCTTTTTTTTTTGGTTTGTTTTATTTTTGAGACAGATGGAGGCGCTACCATTCGTCCAGCGGCTCTGTTGCTTTGGCGACTCCCGCGTCAGCCATTGGCCGAGCTGGAGCCTGTGACTGAAAACAAAAAGTGAAAAATAGACTCGCTGAGTGACGGCTGAACCTGCACGCCGCACTGTTTTTACATCCATTCTCCTTCAGCCCAGACGTGATGCTCAGTTTGTGTTTTCCTAAAGTAACCCCCCCCCCAAAAAACTTAAAAACTTAAAAACTTTGGTATGAGTTCAGAAATCTAACTTTGGTATGAGTTGAAAAAATATCCCAAAAATATTAGCGAGTTAAAAAAAAATCTAAAATATCTGGTAAGAGTTTATTTTTTTAAATTTTTTTTTTAGTTTTTTTCAATTAAAAATAAAAATCTTAGAAATATAGAAATATCAAATCATGTTTAGCACCAGTGCAGCGTTTGTTCAGAAAGAAAGAACTGAATTGGGGTATTATTATAACAGTGGTAATAAGAACCTTTTTAACCGAAAAACTTAGTTTTTTAGAAATCCAAGTTAAAAGAAAAACTACATTTTGAAGTTTGATCTAAAAAAATGCATTCTCGTATTTTAGTTTTTAAATTTTTTTTTTATAGTTCTGAAATGTAACCAATTAGAGCATTTCTGGTGAAAATGTGACATATTAGTCAGCAAATAAGCTGTTGAAATGCCACTTCCTAAATTTTATTAACAAAGAAATGTGAGTTATAGTTGTAGAATTTTTCTTAAAATTTTAAAAAGAAAGAAAAAAAATTAAGTTAAAAAATCTGCTTTTTTCACAATAAAAATCATTTTTTAAACTCAACATTTTTTAAATATGTTAAATCAAAGATCTCAAGCAAAATATAAATAAAATGTTTTAATTTTATTTTGCCGTGTGGCAACTTTGTTTCCATGTGATTAATCTTTTTTGTGTTTTAATTCTCAAATTGACACCAGTTGTTAGTTAACTTTCATCTGTAGAAATCTGTTTTATGTTTTTATTTGGCTTTTTTTCTGCTGTATTTTAAAAATAGGAATGCTCAAACAAAATGACCCCTTTTTTCATGTTTTTTTGATGAAAGCTCGTTTTATTTAAAAGTTTTAGGACAGTTAAAGACAATTTGTTCTTCTTCATTGAATCTTTTGTGTTTAAATTCTGCATTTATGACCTTTATCGCTGGTTTCTCTAAATACATGTCAACGAATTCCACTTAGAAGGACTGTTTTAAGCAGGAAGATGGGATTTCAGTTGTTGGTAGAAACTCAAATGTCTTTATGTTTTGATTAAAGACATTTGCGGCAGAAAAAGTGTCCGGAATATTTTTTAACCTGAAAAACCCCAAAATAGAAATAAAATGAATAGAAAATAAATTTTCTTTTAAAAAATAAATGCCCAATTAATAGAAAAAATTATGCAAATTGATTTTTTTTTTTAATGATTGAAAATAAGGACACGCACTACCAGCTGCTAAAGAAAAAGTAAAAGAAAACATTTGAAGGAAGAAAATAAGATTAAAAAGTTTGATTACAAACTAAATGAATAAATATAATGTAAAAAAAAATTGAAAAAAATGTATGACAATTTTTATAAACAATAAAAAGAAATTATAGCCATTTTTAAAAAATAAAATAAAATAAAGAAGAAAAAAAACTCATTCACACAAAAAAAGATTGATAAAATAAATGAACTAATTAATTGTTGAAATGCCTTTTATTGTTGAAAATAATGAAATAAAAAAACAGCTGGCAAAAAAATAAATAAATACATAAATAAATAAAAAAGAAAGCAGCTTTTTACTAAATTGAATTTAATAAATAAAATCAACGTGATATTTTTTATTAAGTAAAACCCTGTGGGTTATTTAAGATTGAGTTAAAATATTTTTATGTTTTTGATTCTCTCTTTTATTTTTGTCATTTTCAACATTAACTATCTTTCATAACAGTAAAATGTCAATGATTACAGTTTAACAGACTAAAAATGACACAACAATCCAAATGAAAAAGCTGTCATTTCCATGCTGGATGCAGAAATGTTCTGCACCTAAAATGTTGATTAAGAGCCGTTTGAGCACAAAACAGGAAGAGCAGCTCATAGCCAAGAGTTAACTTTAGAGCCCAACTTCTGTGTCGGATGGAAAAAGTGTGTTCATACATGCACAATCATGTCCTGGTGCTAAAGTGTCTGCATGTGTGTGTGTGTAAGTGTGTGAGCACAAAGCACCTGCTGCGTTGCTGCAGGAAGCACCTGTCAGCGGCCGTCTCCTCGGTGCTGCCTCTGTCGACATGAGGGTTTGATCCCCAAACTCCCGGAGCACACACTGTTACACAGACACTAACAGACATCTTAAGCCGGCGGCTTTCTCTGCCGCTGCACGCTCGCTGGGCCTCATGTTAAACTGACACTCCTAGTCTGGTGGCACATGGGGGGAAACGGAGACCCTGCTCCTCTGGTGTCAGGAGAAGGAACCTATGAGAGGGTGGAATTAGGTTTACGGGCTGAACGGGGACGGTTTTACGAGAGGCGACTCCTCCAGCTCTGCAGCCGGAGGCAAAGTTCAACAAGCCGACCCCCAAACCACCACTCCTGTCCTTTTACACACCTGTCTTATACTTTGAGGTTTATTTTCTGTCTTGAACCACTTTAAATCTTTGCTTTGTACCTAAAAGTTCAATCAAGTTTCACAAATCTCACTACTTTCAGTTCAAACTCACACACACACACACACACAGACACAGTCAGGGCTTCTGTTAACCCGAGAGGCAGGGGGTCAATCCCAGTGATTCACAGCCTGCATGCCTTCCATGCAGACACGCCATCAACCCGGCAACCCGACTCCCCGCCAGATTAGGCCCAATCAGGCTTGGTGCGGCTATGAGCAGCAGCGCCACGGCTGACCCACGGACACGGGCACCACTGCAGCGCGGCTCGTGTGTTTCAAGCACGGCCGCACCTGCAGAACGTCGTTCCCCACAAGTCACGGCACAATCGGGGACTTGCAGAGAACAGATGGAAGCAGCTTTGGACGCACCAGTCAGTGATTTGTGGGCCAACGCTTGTTTCTAAACCAGTTGAACCTTGACCAATCAGGGACTTGGATTTGGTAGTGGCTTACAAATGGCGTCCCTTGAATTCAATAAAGTACCAACCTTTTGAAAATAGATCATGGAGAAGAAATTGATAAATGTGGTTTATGTCGAGACAAAATTATTAGACACCAAGTCTTTTACATATCGGAGTAGAGCTGTGAAAGAAAATGCCTGGAGCAAGATTTATGAAATTTTCACCACTTTGACATTTCTGTAGGTGGCGGAGATTCGCTAGTAAACAGAAGCAGAAAAGAAGAAGCCCTTCCCTTCATTTCTGGTGTGAATACCACGGGTTAAACATGTTATTAATTATGGGTCAGATTGATGGTCATGTGCTGCACGTATAACATCTTTATTTCAGCTTTACACTGTAAAAAAACATTAGTCAAATCTACTGACAACTTCTGACAGATATGTACGGTCCAAATCAAATCAACAAATCACTACATGCAAAAACGTATTTAAAATCATAATAATAAATGAAAATAAAATAACATTTTAGAAATCGAAACAAAATTCCACAAACTAAAAAATTTAAAAATGTAAATAAATTTGTTTTTTCCAGAAATCAAAATCTTAAAAAATGATACAAAATAAGGAACCGAAAAAGGTAGGAAATATGAGATTTTTAACTTTCCCGATTTCTTCTTTTATTTTAAAAATATTAACATTTCATTTTGATTTCTAGAAATTCATTTTGTCTTTAAAACAATTTCCTTTTTATTTTGTTAAATTATTTTGGTTTCTGGATTTTTTTTTAAATTTATGTCTAAAACGTAATTTTGTATTTATGTATTTATTTTTTGTTTCATTTTTTTTTAATCGTTGTGATTTTATATGTATTTGCGTTAAGTCATTTTAGTGGTGTGATTTGAACTTCAGGGCCACCGTAAATGTGGCTCCTATAAGTTTACTTAAAGATGATAAAGCCCTGTTTTTTACTGTTTCATCCAAAAACTTGAAGTTTATTTCTGTAAAAAGTCCTGCAGCTATATAAAATATCCTATATAAATTTGTGAGGAAAGAAATTCCCGACAAACAATTTCGAAATATGTTTAATTAGTCCAGAAAATACCAAAGTTATAAAATAATAAAACTGTTACATTTCAGTTTATTGAAGTCAAACTTTAACAGCAGTTTAACAGTTTATTTAACATTTGACTAAAGTTGGCATGTCCAAAGTCCGGCCTGTGACCCAAATGCAGCCCTCATTCAGGTTTCTACTAACCTGTAGCCTTCTGTCACAGAATGAATACCAAGTGGCCCCCACACTTTCTAAGAACTACAATTTCTTGATTGTGATTGGCTAAATTGCGTTCTAAGCCGTTGTGAACATCTGGCTACTGCACCTTCAGAGCCTAAAGGGCCAAACGACAAGAACAGATTTATTTGTTCTGTGATCAGAACTACAGTGGTTAGATGTTTACATTGAGCATTTAACAGTGAATAATGTAACATCTCACATGAATCCGGATTTAATGTTGACAAAATATTTTTTTCTTTCTTTTATTTCTGGTCTTCAAATATGAAATTCATTCAATTTGGTGAAAAATAAATGTAATTATACTTCTTTCTGTTCTATGAAAAGTGTCCCATTTTCAATAAAATGTTCATCAAACAGTTTATTCACATTAAATGTTATTACGGCTGGTCGGCCCTCATAAGTTTTCACCTCACCAAATATTAGGTTCATTTGTCTGCTGCTACATGTTTACACATATGTAAGAGTTTTTTCCCTCTATAATTTGTATTTATTATATTGAACTTGAAATATGCTGCTACGACAACTTAATTTGCCTGCAGGATTAATAAAGTTAATCTTAATCTTAATTTGGCCCTCTTTAGAATGTAATGTAAACCCTTTTCAACAAATTCCAATAAAAAAACCTGAAATCTTAAATGTCATTTTAAAGAAATAGAAGTTTTATGTTCACATAAATAATTATGTTTTATTATTTATTTTTAATCTCTCCCTTTATTATGTCATAATCATACCAAATACAATTATAATTTAATTTAATTGTAAAAACAAAAACATTAAAGTTAAATAAACGAATTAAGCATGGATTTAACCAAACTCATTCTTTTATTTTCATCTCCATTTTTCTGTGAAGAGTTATAATTACTGGTTTTCTAAATATTTGTTGTGGTTGTAGCTTTGTTCACGTTTGTCAAATTTTAATTAAAAATGCAAGAGTTGCTGTACCAAAAAAAAATATAAAAAAGCTCAAGCGCAGACACTCCAAAAAAAACAAAACTTGTATGTGCCCAGGAGGGAAGCAGCTGCTCAGAGAGCCTCAAACTATTCCCCAAATCCTAAATAGACAGAACATTTAGAAGGTTTTCCAGTTTGAACACATTGGGAAAAAAAGGTCTTAAATGAATGAACTCCGGTTGTTGCTTTTTAAATTTAAAGTGATATAAATGAAGCACTTGTAAATAGTATTTTTTTGGCTCATTTGGTGCACGTGACAAACAGCAGAGTTTTTTTTTTTCCTTGTTTACTGTCAAAGCGCTGCGATTTTGATTCCTTCTGTGGTTCTGATTCAAGAAAACTCCCGATAGCAAAAGCAGCTTACACAGAAGACGCTGTCAGATATTAGAAAAATGCAGTAAAAAAAACAAAAATGTCTGTGAGTGTCTGAGGACTTTTCCTCATGCGTTTGGGAAAGTTCCTCGCAGGTGTTGAGCAGCCGTCGGCTGCGGCGTTCAGGCCCTCCTCGGCTCTTTGTAGTCTGCAACGAGAACCTGGTTTTGTCTTTGTGGCCATCAAGCGGAACCAGACCCTGGCAGCCTCCTGTTGGAGGGGGACAGGTGATTTATGCTGCGGGGGGCCAATAGGGGGGATCCTGCCATTTGTTTCTTCGTTTGTGGGAGTGTGGGTGGGTGTTATGCCTACACCCTTCTGGTCTATTAGCAGAGTTTGACTCTCAGAGGAGGATTAGCCATCAAAAGAGTGATGGGGCTTCTTTTTTTGGGGTTGAGGAAACAAATGCTCCGCCTGCCCAGATGGTGCGGCTTAGAGGGGGGTTCCCATCTGCGGGTCGAACTTGGGCCGTGTGTGTGTGAGAGCGTCTGACATTTATGAGGCCGTACACTTTGCCGTGAACTCCGTTTAGTTGAATTGAAACCGTAACCGATTGGATTTCAAGCTCCAAGAATTGACCTTTGACCTTGTTTTTTTCTACAACGTGCTCGTCGAACTTTTCCTCCAACCGCATATTAGCCGCTGGATGGCACCCACTTCTTCTGCCGGTATGAGCCACAGCTAACAGAAACGCTCAGCACATTAGAGATCTTCGGCAATAAAGAAGTACTGTGTTTTATTTTGAAAAGTCCTCACAAAAAGCTGAGGTTTTTGACCTCTTCTTTTTACTCAAGGTCATGGAAAGGGTGTCATATGTAACTTCCATTACATGCGTTGATGCTCATACACACACCGTTCTCTGACATGCATGCAACTGTTCACAATAATCATATCTGAACAAATCCACAGCATCTATAGAAGACTTCCTGCCACACATCGCTCCGACCGGCACCTCCTCGTGCACACAGACATGAATACATGGGATTACACATCCCCAAAAATGAACAAATAAAACATCGACCATGCCCGTGTGTAAATACGCAACCTAAACCAATATTCCAGCCGAGTTCCTGTTTCTATTTGGCATTTTGTTGCATTTAACCCTTGTGCTGTCTTAGATGACCCCATCCTTACATTGACATGTTCCCCCTACCATGACAAAGGTGGATAAAGGTGGAAAGATTTCATGTAATCCATGGACACCAGTGAAGATCACAAATCATTGAAGAAAAAAGGTTCAGCGCACCGTCTAGTGGGTCTAGATGACCCAACTCCCAATGTTAAAGTGCCTAGGATAGCACAAGGGTTAACAATGAGAGACATTTTTGAACATAAGTTCAAAAATAGACCATTCATTGACGGTGCCTCTTATAATCAGGTGTGCCCTATACCAGTGACGTGCAGTCAGGAGAGGCAGGTGAGGCTGTGCCTCACCTGTCATTATGGGAAGATAAGAGAAAAAATAAATTCAATTATTATATTTAATCAGTAATTTGTGCTTTGCAGTCATTTTCCATTTAAATGTACCATTTTTGGGTGTTTTTTCTTTTCAAAATCGCTGAATTTCCGCATTTGCCGTTCAGATACTAAGTGACGTGCGATGAGGCACCAGCACGCTGAGCCTCACCTTGGATTGTGCAATACCTATGCACTCAGACGGTACTGCTGTCTCTCTGTATGTCGGTTCAATCACTTGTACTATATGAGCTGAGTTTACATAATTTAGCAGATGTATATGATGTACAGTGTTTGTTTTTATAAATAACTGTATGTAAGGGACGTGTTTCTTGTGCTGAGCGCTAAACGCCGGCAAAAAGGCCGCTGGGTGAGGCCAGCAGTTCTCGTGCCTCATGTTAGGGGGCGCTGGTGAGCCCTGAGATTATGACGCTAAAAAACAAAAGAATAAGTGATAGCAAGCGGCAAGTCATTTTCTTCAGAAGGAGCGGCGTATGGACTTTACAAGTAAAGGTAAGATGATAATAAGGTTTGTGCTTTTTTCTGCTGCAGTTTGTATATGAAAAAAACATGTTGAAATGATATTTTAAACAAAACACGTTAACTGTTGTCAATTAAATGGTGAATAAGTTACTCAGTATGGTTCATATGTTTGTAAATCTGACTGATGACGTCAGTGCCTCACCAGCCATTAACCTCACCACACGTCACTGTGCCCTACAGTGAAGAAAACACTATTTTTGCCTAATCTTCTATAAATACAAAAACAGCATATTGTTTTGTACAAAAAAAAAAG
This sequence comes from Oryzias latipes, assembly GCF_053564925.1. Lineage (NCBI taxonomy): Eukaryota > Metazoa > Chordata > Actinopteri > Beloniformes > Adrianichthyidae > Oryzias > Oryzias latipes. The sequence goes on from NC_136254.1 coordinate 20,397,177, forward strand.
AGTCAAAAAGCCTTCTACTGTTCTGAATAAATACTTTATTGTCCACACACTGCTTGGATCTCCTGTCCAGCCCCCACGCAGATGGTGGCCTCACATGTGGGTGGTCTCGTCTTCGTCGTCCGCGTCGTCGTGCGGCAGAGACGTCTGGGCCTCGGGGAGGTTGTTGCACTGAAGGTAGCAGAGAACCACCTGGACCTGAGCGCACACAAACACACAGAGCGTGCTCACGCGGGAAGCAGAGGACGCTTCTGGCAACTGTTCTTTCAACTTTTTTTTTATAGAAAACATTTCATTTCTGAGCTGCCTGTTGTGTAAAAAGCAAAGGTGGAACGATTTCTCTGAAACCAAAACCAAGACGTTCCACTTCCTGTTTGAAACAGCCAAAAAGGGAGTAGTTTTCTGGATGCATGAACATTAAAAAAGTAAGTGGTGTGTTCACATTAGCAACATCATCGCAACTGATCTAAAGCAAAGCCTTATCAAAGAGTAGTGTACTAAAAAAAGTGTGCTACAATTATTCTTACTCTACTCAAAAGTGAGGCGGTATACTTGAAGTTTAGTTTTTGAATGCTGCTATATATACATTTAAAATGTTTCAATTTAGTTTAATGAAGTAGTAAGTTAATATACTTCCTACACTACACATACACAGTCTGTAGTATACTTGCTTTACTTATACGGAAGTATACTCAATAAAATAAACTTCAAGTGTACTACTTTTACCAAAGGGGAAATCCAAAGTGGAATAAAGAAAAATCATTGAGCTTTATTATGAAAGGCTGAACAGTGTAAATCTAACACAAAATAAATCCTCACGTATTCATTATTTCTCTTTCATATTTTTTTTTGTTTTGTTTTTATTTAAAGATAAAAGCATTTTGTCATTTCTGTAACAATATCTATTGGTTTGTTTGTTTTTGTCACTGACAAAAACATGCAGAGCTGTTCTGGAAGCAAAATTTAGTTTTTTTATTTTTAAATAAAGTTATCTGATGATGTAGTATAATGACAGCAAATAAAATAAAAATTAAAAAAAGCAGTTTTTTTTTCATTTTAAAAAGTAAGCAGAACTAAAAAGACTTGTTTTTGTCCTATAGGTTTTATCTTAAAGGAATGAAAAACTACAAAAGAGAATTTGGGTCACCATTAAAAAATTAATATGTGTGCATATATGACAATCCATTTTCATAATTTTGCTATATAATTGTATGACTTTTAAAAAAATTACAACTTTATATTGTTAAAATTTCAATTTTTTCTCAATTTTACTGCTTCATTGTGGTTAAACTTTTGACTGTTTTCTCGCAATTTTATGACTTTATTCTGTTAAAATTAAAAAAATGTTCTCATAATTTTACTGCTTTATATTGGTAAAATATTTGAAGTTTTTCACATAATTTTACGACTTTATTCTGGTAAAATGTCAACTTTTATCTCATAATTTTATAACTTTATTATAGTAAGATTTCCTTTCTTTTCTCATAACCTTATCCTTTATTCTGGTCAAATTTAAACATAAGTTTACTACTTTATTCTATCAAATTTGTAACTTTTTTCTCATAAATCTACTACTTTATTCTGTTAAAATTTAAACTTTTTTACTCACAATTTTACTGCTTTATTCTTGTAAAATATTTGACGTTTTTCCCATCATTTTACAACCTTATTCTGGTAAAATATTCAACTTTTTTCCTAATATTTTTACTGGTTTATTCTGGTAAAATGTAAGCAGAACTACACGACTTTATTCTTGTAAAGGTGTAACTGTTATCTCATAATTTCATGCTATTTGCTTGTTTTATTTTTTGTTAACTGCTGTACCGTAAAGAACAGACTGGGTTTGGTGTGTTTTGGCTGACCTGGACGACCACCTCGTGGGAAATGTCCAGAGAGGCCCCGTTCAGTCCAGCCACTGGGGGGCGTAACAGACTTGGACCAAAAACTGTAGCCAAGTTCATCAAAGTCATTTTGTTGAAGTCTTGCATTTCTGCAACTCTGAGAAAAAAAAAGTGTTAAAAAAGATCAAGCAAGAGCTGTAGAGGAGTGGAACCAGTAACCACCATGACACTTGTTAACCAAACTAGTCAATGAAAGAAGAAGCGCAACAAACCGTTGCAAGTGATGCATGAGGTACAGGAAGGTGTGCTGGTTGGCGTGGGGACAGGACCGCAGCAGCGACAGCATGGAGGCCTGCCGAGAGTTCTCATCCTGGATCTCTTATGAAGGATCCACAAACACAAGGTGTCAAACTCTACATATACACAACTCAAACAGACAATTTGTGTTGCAGTCAGTGAAGCTTCACTGTTTCAGAAATACGTTTGGATCATTTCTGTTTTTCCAACTTTACCTTCAAGGACAAATCAGAGGTGAGAACCCAATAGGTTCTCTATGCTTTAAATTGGCTCTATGCTCTATTGGCTCTATGCTCTAATTTGTCTCTTTTCACCAAAAACCCACTTTTACTATCTGCAAGGCTGGATTCAGATGTCTAGAAACGTTTAAGTGAAGACAACGAGTGCCAGAACTTTCCCTTTTGTTCAAATGTGATCTCACCAACAATGACAAGGTTTTAGCCCAGAGAGGATTCTGCATCCCTTAACACTTCTAGAGTCCTTCAGGTCGATTTCTCACTGATCACAACCCAAAAGGAGCCACAAAAGTCTGACTTCAACCTTTAGAAAAATGAGACACTGATTTGTGTTATTGTAACTTTTAGAATACCTTTAAATGAACTACTCTTTTTGGTATAAATAACACGTGAATTTAAAGACAAAATATCCTTTTTTTATTTGAATTTTAAAAAGTTTACAGCTTTTGAAAGAGTTTTAGATGACTCCCTTTCAAAATTTTGATTTGATTTTGATTGTGTATATATAGACACGATCAAAATGTTTTAGCACAACTTGTGAGTTGTTTTGGGCTTAAGTTAGTTTACTCTTTTAAGATTACTACGTACTTACATTTTAAAATACAAATATTTTATTTGTTTTAAACCGCCACATGGAGGGGTCGAAGAGCCACATGTGGCCGCAGAGCTGCAGGTTGTAGACCTGCTGCTGCTGTTTCTACGGAGCCCGTGTCCTGACATTAAAAAACTAAAATTAATCTCAGTCCCACAAATTAATATCTTGTTCGCACGAAATAATATTCAGTTCCCACAAGATATTATTCCGTTCCCTCGGAATACTATTTCATTCCCACATAGTTAGCATGTAGCCGACTAGCCTTCAATTGTAAAGCGACTGCTAAAGAGTATGTTAATAAAAGACAAGTCCTGAATATTATTATTCCTATTCGACCCTAAACTACAATATCAGCTGGCTGTCTGTCTACCGGCCAGTCAGCTACCCGAATGCCGGCATGACAAGCAAAAGAGCTCCGCGGCGGAACTAGTAGGAGCTATGTCCGGGAAATTGTGTGGCAAAGCAGCAACCCTAGGTATCATAAATCTTATGATGTTTTTCTTATATTCATTGAGACAATAATAAATTGATCATTCTTGTTTTTCTTTTTCCTTTCTTGCACGACTGCGGGTCACAGAGACACGGAAGTTACTGCTGAAAGTGGTTTTTGCGGCCGGACGGAGAGCATATCCGGGTTTTTTGAATGACTTATGACGTGAATAATTTTTCTGTTCGCACAAATTCATTATTTCGAGGGAACGAAATAGTGTTTCGAGGGAACAGAATATTATCTTGTGGGAACGGAATATTATGTTGTGCGAACAAGATATTGATTTGTGGGAAGAAGATATTAATCTGTGGGAACGAGATATATTTTAGTTTTTTAATGTCTGGACACGGGCTCCGTAGTTGTCTGCTGCTTGTGGAGGAGCAGCCACGTCCTAAGGGGAGCGCAGGTGTGTCTATCAGTTAAAGGCTTGTAGAGCCACCTTCGTCTTGAAAATGGAACGTACCATTGTGCTTGTGGGAAAAAGTATTGTGAACTATTTGTGAGGTTAGAAGCCGGACTCATGACGTGCTGTCGTACGGTGTCCTTCACGCCACACACTAGTTGTTGGTAAGATTTCTCCTAACTGATCACGAGCAAATGCTGCATGATGTGAAGGTGAAATGTAAGTGCACATAGGACACCTGAAGGATGTCCACACAAGCGACACTCTGTCTAATTTCTTCATTTATAACAATCACTTATCAATTGAACAGCACCTGCGGGCCGCTTGCACACTGTGATGAAAAAAGGAAAGATCTGCGTCTCACCTACTTCACTCTTAATTGCGCTTTTGTGTTGTTTAAGTGTTCAGTGCGACTTGTCGCCTGGAGCATGCCCATAGAAAAAATGGACATTCACTATAGGCTAGTCACTATAGTCAACTCCACAGACCAACAAGTTATATGTTAAAGGTGTTTCCAAACCTTTTTAGACCTTTTGACAAGGGGTTTATTCAGACATACCTCTGGTATGAAGATTAATAACCCCTATTGTTAAAGTAAAATATGTCCAACACAAGAGGCTGTCAGCTCTCATCTGTCTGCCCAGCTGTTGGACAGGACAAGTTAAAAAAATAAAAAATAAAAAATAAAAAAAATAAAGGTCTTTCCAAACGTTTTTAGACCTTTTGACAGGTGTGTATGCGGCAAATCTGTCCTGATAAATCTTTTTCGTGGCCCATGGTGCACGTAAGTCCCAAAAAAAAAAATCTATTTCTGGTTGTTTGGCTCTGAGGTCAATAAAACCTTGTTTTCATTGAGAGGTCCGGTCCGGTATTTTGAGTGTTGCCATTATAAAATGGACCCATTAAGCCGTAGCAAACCGTACCGCTTTTGGGCCCCCGTTGATTAGAAAAATGGCTACGAAGTACCAAAAGCAAAGCGGGAAAACAATGAGCTGTTGGATGATCTCCTTGTTTGAACTTAGCTTTTGCTGTAGTTGCACTACTATGATGCAATCGGTCTAAACCGCACCGGACCAGACCGCTCAGTGGAAATAAGGCTTTAGAAGAGTCCCGTCAGTGCTGACCCCCATTCCTTATAGTACACTAAAGAGGCATTGATATTGGGCTGAGGTCAATTTACACTCCTCTCTAGCTCTCCTTGTGGAATACCACTATTGGATTGGATTAGAACAGGGCTCTCAGAATCCAGGCGTTGAGGGCCGGTGTCCAGCATGTTTTCCATCCAACCTGTCATTGAAGCTCCTTATTGGCTGAACACACTTGATCCAGCTAATTAACAGCATTTCGGGCAAGATATTTGGAAAAGCAGCAGGAGGCAGGCCCTCGAGGCCTGGTTTTGGACACTCCTGGGCTAGACTGATTAGAATTAGAATAGTTCAGTTTGCTTTTACCCTTCACTGTCTAAAATGGACCCGACCGCTTGGAAACATCTGCTTGTTTGAGCATGATTTAGATCTGACCATCATATAGATTTTCTTCCAAAAATTATCCAACTTTGAAATATGTTTTCTCCCTAAAATCCGCACCTCTCCCACCCACTCTGACTGGCTCCCGCTCTTTCATCTTTTTGATCCGTATGTGGTTCATTCGTTTAGGCGGTTCGTTTCACTGCTCCTGTGTGTGGACTGTTTTGTGGTGGGTTCTGTTGTTCTTACTCAGGCTTTCTGCCAGACTCTGAAACAGCTCTGCGGGGATGAGCGGCTCAGGCAGTTCTCTGAGGTACAACTTGAGGACCCCGGAGACGGAGTTCACTTCTGCATTTCTCAGTCTGCTAACGGCTTCCCGCAGATCTGCCCACAACCAACAGGGAAGTCGATTTTATTCAAAACCGACAAAAAAGACAATCTTTAAAATGTCAGCAAACAACAAGTCAATCGAAATTACTAGATGATTTACAAAAACAAAATGTAAAGACCCATTCTGATTTTGTGTTTGTATGTTCTTGTGGCCTTTTTCTGATGATCATTGTGAATCAGGAGCAGACAAAAAAATGCTGTTTGAAAAAAATTGTGTTTGTGACGTAAACAATGCACTGGGCGCGCCACAAGCTCACGACAAGACGACTAAATCCATGTACATCTTTGTTTTCCTCGTCCGGGCTGGTATCTTACTCAAAACTGTACGGCTGGATGCTTCCAACGTTGCTAGCGATTTTTGTTGCACCGGTAGCTTGGGGGTGTAAGGGAGAGGGAAGCAGAAAGGAAGGAAGGAGAGCGTGTAAACAGAGAGCTCTCAACGATGGGGAGGGAAAGGGGGGCGGGTTTGCTTCACGCCAACAGTCCCGCCCACAACTCAGAAGTAAATTTGTAATGAACTCCTGCCGCTCTGCAGAAACTATGTCCTAGAAAACGACACTTTGATTGTTGATTTTGGCCAAAAATAATTAAAACTGGGAACGCTTTAAAAATAGATCAAAGGATGATCGGGGTGGGAATTTAAAAGACGTGGGAAGCTCCCCAGATCTCCACCCCTTTTCAAGGCCGTCACACAGCCACTACATACATTTTGCGCATTTTCCACGTATGAATTTTTGTTTTTTTTGTGATACATGTGTGATATACAGTATGTATGTAATTTATACGTTTTTACGCTAAGTTGCATCATTGACGCACACATTTTGGCCACGATTTGCATTTTACGCTGATTTACGTGTTATTCTGTGGTTTTAACTTGGTTCATTCATGGGAAAGTTTCACTTTTTCTCTGTATATTCACACATCACCAATTTCCATATGTGCAATATGTACCAATTTGTCTGTGGGACACGGTCTCTAGATGACAGTGCGTGTTTCCTTACTGCTGTTGAAAGCTGCTTTGAGAAAGTTGACATCACTGCTGGTTCCCGAGATTCTGTAGATTCCCACCTCTTGCATGCCTCTCCTCTCCACTTCCTCCACGCAGCATCGCACCACATGAGGAACAAGCACTCCCTCCTGTCTGACAGAGGATCCAACCCGTTCAAAATACTCTCTCCACCCATTTGATCAAACAGTTTCCGATTTTCTCTGCTTCCTGTCACACCACTCTTCTGACCCCGGTTTTTAAAAAAAAAACCTTATAAACATCTTTTGGTTTCAGGGGTTTGGGGCTTTTCAGAAGAAAAATGCATGTTTTTTGAAGAATGTGAAAGAAAAACATGCTGGGGACTCACTGTGCGACTTTTTCAATGGGTACACCGAAAAGGGGCAGCTGTTGGACAGAGGAGCTGGGCGGTTCCAGCGGGTGGGGATTGTACTTCAAGGAAATGGTCAAATCCACCTGACCCAGTCGCAGCGTCTGCCTCCTCCATCGCTCGCTCAGGGTTTTAGACTCCAACTGATGTGGGAAAAAGGGGTCACAACCTGTTTGCATAATGCATATATTACATAACACATACTGTATATGGGAACTGGACAAAGTGACCCCTCCCCCCTGGCATTCCAAACAGAAAGTACCCACTGGTACCAGGAAGCCAAACTCCCATAGACTTTTATTGATAAATAAGCAGTTATTACTCATTATATTTGTAAGAAAAGCCATTCTTGCTATGATACTTTTTTTAAATATGGCCTTGGTAATCCTAATTTCTATTTCATTATATTTGTCTCTGGTGTGTAAATTAATCAAGATGTAAACTGACCAATCAGATGCCTCAATAACAGGATGGGGTCTCACGTTAAACGTTCATTGACAGATTCTCCTGCTTTCAAGTGGTAGGGGTGTGGCTTTCCAACAAGCTCACTCCTGACTGGCAAGAGTGGTTGCCATACAAACATTGACTTAGACTGTTCTAGACAAATCACTGCTTACGGATGACATCAGTCAAAACGGCGAATGAAAGTAATACCTTGGTCACAAGCAACCGTACAAGGGTTGACCCGCTATGACAATGGAACCTACGATTGTGTGGTAAATGTATTCCTGGGGATAATGTAAAGGCTGTGTCACACAGCCACTACGTACATTTTTCACGTGTGAAATTTTGGTCTTCGGTGATAATTGCGTGACACATAATTCATAGGTGTTTCTTGGATTCGTCATTCATCGATGTCCACAGATGTCCGTCGATGGTTTCAGCCGACGAGTCTTTACGTAAATTTGGTTTTGAGCCGTTCAAATTTTTTTTTCGGTTGAGAATTACGCAGTTTATGCAGTTTTATGTCGTTTATACGTAATAAATTACGTAAATCTTTCACAATTGTTTGTGGTTTTTTTGCTAGATGCCTTTGCAGATCTATAGCTTTTCATGACTATTCCACGTGTGTCTACCACACTTATCACACATTTATGACTGATGTATAACTTTTATATCGTGTATATAGCACACATATCAAGATCAAATGACCTAATTGACGCACAAATCACTAATGAATTGCATATTAACAGCCCAATAATCACGCACAGTTCATGCTCCATGTTGATCTACGTGTTTGTGGTGTGGTTTATTCGTGATACATATGTGCAAATTTCACGTAAAGACCACAACTTTTCTCACTTTTTTCTACCTATATTCATGTATGACCAATTTCTATCTGGGCAAAATGCATAAATTGTATGTAGTGGCTGTGTGACGCTGACTTTAGTTACACACAATGGTGATGTACAGGTGATATAGGGGTACAGTTCCCGTACATCACACTCTGGTCATTAGTAAGGTGCGCGTACTGGCTCCTTACGGAATCCTGCACCCACAGGGTATGACGCCCACACAGACTACACTCCACAGCCAGGCTGTGTGCAAGGGACAAACAAATAAACGCACCGCTATCGTTAGCCACACTAACAGGCTCATTGTGCAATGCATAAACTTCGGGGGTTTGAAAAACAATCAAACATTTGCACGACACACCTGCGTCTCACCTACTTCCCGCTTACCGGTACTCACCCTTGCGTGTTGTATAAGTGTTCACTACGACTTGTCGTGTACAGCATGCCCAAAGATATAAAATGCATGACTATTTTTGCTCTACAGGATCATTGAGTGGTCCACAACTTTGATCATTCTTGCAGCCCACCTGTGTGTTCTGTGCAGATTTGCCCATTTTTCGCCCGGAGACCACACATAGGCACAATCCATTTTCTATGGGTGACATCCCACTCACTCGGTCCAGTTCTCATATACAGTCAATGGTGTAATCCCTCATGTGCTTTTGATAATCAAATCATTGGATCTCAGAGTAAGCACTTTTTCCCCATTTATTCTGAGTTTCATCTCATGAAAACTTTATAGCTGTTGTTCTCAGTGCAGCACATTTGGACCACGCCGCTCTGCCTTGATCACGCTTTCAAATAAGCATTTTATAGAAAGTGTTATTAACGTTTTACAGCGGCTCCGTCGCGTCATTTCTAATTTAACTGCAAATGTCAGGGTTGATTCATAACTAAACCAGAGCACTCGTGGCTTCGGCTTTTTTTTTGTTTTGTTTGCAGCTTATATACAGAGCTGCTTGTTGTTCGTGGTAAACCATCTGAAAGCTCACGTTTCAGTCCCTACAAAGTGCACCAATTTTTGAGGATTTTGTTGCTTGTTTGAAGTGAAATTTTTCAATGACTTTTTCTTTGTGTTGGATGACAATTTGCATTTCTTTTTATGAACTGAGTATGAGCCCTATTTACTGCATGCTTCAATGCAAATCCTATGCAGAGCTGCATCCCATTTGCAAACCTGGAGAGATTTTAGCGTGAGATTGAACAGTGGCGTGCAAAGGTCCGTTTGATGAGCCCTTTTGCTGCTGTGGTTAAATGTGACAGGTGACAGCTTAAACAAGTACCTAGTAACACAATAGGGAAATGGTCTAAACAAGAGCCCTGGCACTCCGAAAGTATCACATCTTCAACCTAGCAGGGCCTTTGGTTCTCTTTTCACAAGCTATTTATAGAGGTTTAAGGTGGAACTTCCTCAAAAAAAAGTCCCCATTTTGGCTTAAACAACCATTGGAGAAGTTTTCTCTCCCCATAAACCCTACTGTGTTCTCTTCATAAAATTGCTGAGGGAGTTTTGAATTTGCAATCTTCTTTAGGTTTTTCTGTCAAACAATCGGGACCGCTTTCGGGTATGGCTGCTTGTCAGAAAGGATTCAGTTACAGTTACTGTCAATTGTTTTCTGTTAATCCTCTGGAGACTTTTTTCAGTTGAGAGCGCGGCTCACTGTATAAAACGTTTGGTATTACTGTCATACAAAAAGTGAAATATAGCTTTGATTGGATTTACTCATGTTAGTACTCAGTAGGACCCTTTGCACTCAGAAGTGCTTCTATTCTTCATTGCGTGAAGTATTGGCAGCATTCCTGGGGGGTTTTGGTCCAAATGTATTTGTTTACATCCTGCAGTTGTGCCAGATTTGATGTTTTTCTGGTGATTGTGGATCCCATTGAAATATAACAAGCACATACCCTCTGGAAACCGGTTTGTACTGGATGATATGGTGTGGAAGTGTCCATTAGAACATGGTTTCACTGTACATACAGGGAGTCAGTAACAGCATAAGGTAGAGTGTGATGTTTATATTTTGTTCAATTGGAACCAAATAGCCAACAAATTATATTATGATTATATGTCTCCCATACCACTATACTACCTCCACCAGCCTAAACTGTTAATTTAAGACCAGAAAGATAGATAGATCCAGGCGTTTTTAAGATCTACAGTATAATTTGCAGCTAAATCACAAACTCATCAGACTTCTGCTGTCTGCTTTTATTGAAGCTTTTTCATTTGAGTCTGTTTTTTACAAGTCTGGACTTTGTAAATCTGCATTTTGTTGGCAAGTATTTTATGAGTCTGGATTTTGTTAGGATGGGTGTTTTGGATGGGTGCAGTGGTAGGGCGGTTGTCGTAAGGCTGTGGGTTCGATGCCCGCCTTGCACGCCCATGTGTCAAAGTGTCCTTGGGCAAGACACTGAACCCCACCTTGCCTCTGGTGGAAGGTTGCCGCCAGTGTTTAAGGGCGCTTTGGGCCTTCGAGGAAGGTAGAAAAGCGCTATATAAGTATGCGCCATTTACGATATGATTTTGTAGTGTTTGATTTTTGGTTGCATGGTTTTTGTAAAACCAAATTTTGGCTTTTGTGGTATTTTAGTCTGGATTTTGTACGTTTTTTCGTCACTGTTAATCATTTAAAATTCTCTGTCTATTTCCTTCCAACATCCTAGAAGAAACTTCATTCACACAATTGGCACTGACCAGATATTTTGCTTTTTGGACTATCATGGTGAGACTTCATGGGTGAATATCCCACAAAATTGTATTAATTATTGATGCGTCTGCCTTGCACCCACATGTTCATTGTCTGTCTCTCCTTTTGATTGGTTGACTCACTAATTATGTTTGTCAGCAATAGTCAATTATTTCACACCATTAGTCTTATTTCTCAGGATTTTATGAAAAATAACGGTGCTTTAACCGCAGTTTTACCTCGACGGTAGTTTTTCCCAGAACAGTATCATCCTGTTCATTCATCTGACTCACGCACACCAGCCTCATGCTCTGTGCCCCATCCACCTGGAAGGACAACTCCTGTTTGAAATGAAGCAAAGTCACGTCATTAAAGCCCCCATCTCAACACTTCTCATCCGTTTCTATCCTTGGATTTTGTTGAATCCTAGACTCTTCATTGGAAGTGGCCTCTTGGGCAGCGTAAACGCAGCTTAACGCTCACCTGGTCCCAGTGTGGGTTGAGGCTGTGGACTGACGAGTGAGTCTGGGCTTGTCTGTCATAAAACTCAAAGCCGTCCACTTCCACGCATACATACACACCTGAGGTGGAGAAATATGCACAAGATTAGGTCTCTTTAGACAGTCATTTCAGGAGTAGACCTTTAGAGTAGATACCAGCAGGCTGCTGCAGGCCTGAAGCTGAATGAATGGCCACCGTTAAAGTCCCACATAACGAGTCCCTGTCGTGCCCTGAGGACGCACAGAGACAAAGGTTTGACTCCACTGGGAAGAGGAGAGCCCAGAGGAGGACAGACAGAGATGAAGGTTGTACCGCTTTTCAAGCTGTGGAACGGGGGCAGCTGGGTCATTCTCAGTTTGACACAGGCGCCGGTGAGAGTGAGGAGGTCTGGAGGGACGGTTTCGATGGCTGATGAACAACATGAAGCACCAACATGAATCCTCTGATCGAAAAGATGGTTTCATGGTTCAGTCATCAAAGTTGCTGCACACTGAAGAGCTGACATTGGCTTGTATGATTAAAAAAAAAACTGTTGCTAAGGCATCAAACGTAAACATAACTGATCTTTTTTTAGCTTACGCAGAAAGCACACCAAAAGTATTTACAGTTGCATCAACAGTCAACACACATTCATTTCAGCTCAGCGCTCTGTGTGTGCTTAAATAAGACATGCGTGGCGGTTTCTATCTTTGGTCAATCATATCATTTTGCTGTTTGAGAGCTCGTTTTGATAAAAAAATAAAGAAATAAGCAAACCGGTGCTGTTTTTAACTCCCTCTCCAGTCATCTCTTGAACTGTCTTAAAAGTGTTTTTTTAATTATGATTATGTCAGTTTTTGCCAAAATCCAAAATCTGTGAAATTCTTAAGGATATAGTTTCTGTAGAGCAGCAGGAGTTCATTCGAAATTCACCTCTGAGTTGTGGGCTGAGAGCTCTCTGTTTACATGCTCTCCCACGAGCTTACAGCACACCCATTGTATTTTCTCAGCACAAACACGGTCTTTAACCCACTGCATTTTTTCATCTGTTCCTGATTCACAACAATTACAAATGTAATTTTAAGCCAAATTTTCTATATACAGTATATTCTAGATACATTATTAAGACTCAGTTGCAGGTTTGAATGATTAGAAAAAAGAAAATGTTTCATGTTTTTAATCATGATGGGTTTACTTTCCTGCAAAAGTTTATTTTTTTTATTTCTGTTCTTTTTTATTTATTTCTGGGGGTAATAAATAAAAAAAACATATTTTACAAAAGTCAGAACACGATTTTATATAATTTATAAGGAATATCAAATAAACCAGTATATCAACAAAGAGCTCATTTACTCATTCGTCATCATCATCTAGTTCTCTATTTACATTTTTAAAAAAATTACAATTTTGAAAGTTTTTTTTCTCTCCAATTTTATTTTCCTAATATTCCTCCTGGTATTTTTGAATGAATTTCTTTTTTGTTAAAAGCAAGTCAGGTATTTAAGGTGATTCCAAACCAAAAACATCGATTTTTTTAGATGCAGCAAGAAAATAAAAAGATATTTGCACCTTTTTTTTGGTAATAATGCATATATTTTTTCTCTTTCTCACTTCCGTCCTCGCTCCTAGCACGGTTGTTGTAAACCCAAATGTTGGCTTTCGTGGTCTTCTGGTCTTGATTTTGTAAGTAATAATTCTCTGCATAACCTGGGTTATCTAATCATCTAAAACGATCTGTCTATTTCCTTGCAATATCTAAGAAGAAACTTCATTCACACAATTGGCACTGACCAGATATGTTGCAGATATTTTCCTTTTTGGACCATCATTGTGATATTTCATGGGTGAGTATCCCACAAAATAGTAGCATTCATAGATGTGTCTGCTTTGCACCCACAACCATGTCATGTTCAGTGTCTGTCTCTCCTTTTGTTGACTCACTAATTGTGTTTGTCAGCAATAGTCAATTATTTTACACCATTAGTCTCATTTTCATTAATTTATGAAAAATAATGGTGCTTTAACGACGCTGTCCTCTCTTCCTTTCTCGCCCCCAGCATTGACATTACAATTGACCACCAATTAAGGAGCCATAACTTAAAAATAAACATAGTTGCACGAGGCCTCTCACCAAGAAGATCAGTCAAAGGCTCAAATCTCTACACTGATTATGTTTAAGAAAACAAAATCACTTAATTTATTTTTCTTCATGAAAACACAGACTGGAGCAGAGCAGAGGCATACATTTGGAAGACTTACTTCCTGAGGTTAGTTTGTAGATGTTCTCTCTCCATTCTTCCAGCTCATACAGTGACGAAAAGAGGAGAGTGTGACTCTACAGGGAGACAAAACAAACTTTTCAGGACTTTGGACTTAAATCGCTAAAGAACAGCAACATGAAACTGAAAGCGTGAATGATCCGTGTACAGGCACACCACACATGATGCATGTTCAAGAACGTGCTAAATGCTGTATTTTTAGCCCATGATGTTCACACTGGACTAGCAGAGAGGGGCTTCTTCTTTTTTTCCTACTGTTTACCTGCGCTGGTTGGCCACCGACAGTTGGAAGAGGCTTGGTGAGAAATGTCAAAGTGGTGCAAATCTTGCAGATGTTGCTCCAGGCTTTTACTCTATGATTCCATCCGGGTACGAACCACAGTTATTAATTTCTCCTCTGTAGTCAATTTTTAAATGGTTGAGACCAAATAAAACGTAACAACCAGATCTGAACCCCTGATTGGTGATAGTTTGACCTGAATTGACTTTCAACGCACGCATGGTTTGGATAGACCAAAAACGGTCGTAGAAACTTGCTACATGTAAGCGCATTTTTAGACTTTTCGTTGGAAGTGGTCACTTGATTGGTTGGTTGGTTGCTGAGGGCGGCGTGAACATAGTTTTAGGTGCTGCAGATCGGTACCTTGCCACTTGAGCTGAACAGCTCCAATCTGTACAGAGGAGAGTATGTGAATAGCATGAGCTCCAATTCTTCCATTTTCTTCTTGTTGCGAGCCGTGAAAACCAGCCCCCTGGAAGCTCTCTGCACACACAAACCGTTGTAGTTACCTTTTTGATTGAAATGTTTGAAAAGACTGCTTCTCTGTGCTTGTGGAACACTCACTGAATGCTGTTTCAGCTGCTGCCGTAGGAGGTGCATCTTGGTTCTGATGCTGTGTAAGCGGACGTTCACGTCGGGCGCTCGCTCCTGCTCCGCGGCCCAACAGAGTTTGAGGCCAGCGAGGGGCAGGTACCACGAGAACCTGTACTGGTCCTGCTTCCTAAAAGAAACCTACACTTGAAGAGTTGATCAGAATCAAAGCAGATTTTGGACCGTATCTGATTGAGATCCAAAAGCATACCCTCTGGTTGCGTGTTTGAATCTGGTGCACAGCAGGAGGTCAGTGTAAAGGAAAAGGTGTCGCACGCTGCGGTGGCCTTCGCTGCCGTCCACCACAAAACCGTCGCGCATCAGTTGACGCCTCTGACAGAACAACCATGCAAACGGCGAACAGTCTTATCAAAGAATTCTAGGCCACCAAAGAAAAACAGAAGCTGCTATGCTTCTTCAAGCGTGTGATGGGTTTAACCAGCCCGGCCCTTACCATGTCGTGACTCAGCATGACGTCCCGTTTGCTTTGTGAACTCTCATTGACGCCAGAGAGGAAGCTGCGAGACAGTCTCAGGGCTTCCTGCAAGGCTGCATAGTCTCGGTGCTCCGCTGGCGTCGTCTTCAGCAGGTCCTATAAAACCACATCAAGCGTTACTCTGCTGCAGGTGTGAATCCAGAAGTATTTCATTACTTAGTAGATGAAGATTCTTCCTTACACCCAGGACTAATGTGGTCTTGGTTACCCTGTCCAAAGGCTTGTAGAGTAGAGCTGTGAGTCACGGAAAACAGTTCTATGAAATATAAGCAGCTAAAACCGTGAAAATGTGCATCTGAAATGCGGTACGTACCTTCAAACGTGTATTTGGTTCGAGCTTTGTCTGTGCCATTGGTAGACATCATGCTCTGGAATGGAAACATGTCAAAGAAGACTCAGATACAACAAAAACTTGTGGTTGCAAAAAGTAAGGCTTTGCAGTACCTCTGCAAGGGTTCGAAAGCGAGGATCTGAGTTTGTGCACTTTCTGACGACTTCCACGGCTTTCTCATAGTTTTCAATGAAGCCCCCATAAAGACAAATGTGGTTAACCTGCAAAAGAGACACAGGAACTTTGACACTTAAGCAACAGTTTGTCTTTTAGGTGTTTTAACAAGTTTTTGTAGCATTTTTATGATGATGTAGGACATATCTTATGAAAACGAAGCACCAAAATTACATTTCTGAGTGTTTCAGAAAAGAAACACACATTTCAAATCCATTCAAACACAAATGCGCTACGGTTGTTTTCCAGACCCTCAAAAAACGACATTCCGACCTTTGGTAATTTAGTAAACTTACAGCGTGTATTTTCTATAAATGTGTGTAACTGGACAAATAATGTGTTGTCACCCAGTGGATTCTTCACAGCTATAGTGAAGCCTGAAATGGGAGGGGTACAGTGACCAGAGATTGTTCCGCCCACTTCAATAGTAAACTGCAATTGTCCAGAACTAAGTAAAATCTGGAACTCCACCAATTGGTCCACCTACCAACCCATTTAACCCCCCTCCCCAGATTTGCACTAATTTGTCCTCTAAAAAATGTTAAGACAACGGATTTGCTTATCAAAGATGCAACGAAAAAAATATAGCATTAAATAACAAAGACATCATTACAGCCAGAATTCAAATTTGGTCCAAAGTCATAATTTTTTGGCAAATCTCTCCTTTTTGCAACCTGCCTCAAGTGGTCGTTGGTGGAACAGCATTATTTGTTACTCCTTGGTTTGAATCAAATTGGGAAACAGAAGGCGGGGCTTGGTTTGTACATACAATATTACGCTACATTCACACTGGGCATTGGAAACATACATTCAAGCATATGCTTCTAATGAAAAGCCTATACAAACGTGCATAAATTGGCATTTTAGGCTTCAACGTTCAAAAGTCTCACATGCACGCGTCACTACGCAACTTCTTAAAATCCATTTTTGGGCTCTAAGTACAAAACACGCAGCAATTGAACCAGAGGAACTTTGACCAATCAGGCACTCAGATTTAGTTGTGATGTATGGGTAGCGCTCTTTTCAAAACACTCAAGTGTCAACTGTTTGAAAATTAATTATGAAGGAGAAATAAGAAATCGCGTTTTGTGCCTGGTTCAAATTTTATGACCAAGTCTTTCACTTATCACAATAAAGCTGTGAAAGAAAAAGCCTGAAGCAAGATTCCTGAGATTTGCACCGCTTTGACATTTTTGCACCAATCCTCTTCCAACTGTGAAGACATGCGCTAGTATCGAATAGCGACAGACCTGGGTAAACACCGTATACATAAAAACCCACAATCAGCGCCTTCTTTTACCACACATGCCCAGTGTCAACGTAGTATTGGAAGCATCCATTCTTCTTCTATGGCCTTCTATGGCCAAAGTATTTTTGTAGTTACTGCCCCCTTTAGTTTGAGGTCGGAATTGTTTCCATTTGAGACTGATTCTCATTTAGATAAAAATGGTTGGAAGCAGGTATATTTTGTTATTTATCTATTAGGGTACTGGGGGAGCGGGGATCGAGCTGCTGACCCTTCGATCATTGGCGGACCTGCTCAATCTCCAGAGCCACTTCCGCCCAAAATATGTTGATTAAAGAAATTAATTTGTTCTACAGAAACTAACAAGTCCCTTGATCACTGAAAATGTCATGTTTTTACAAAGCTAATGTTTATTTATTCATAACTATTCAACAGTACAAACCTGAAACTGGATAAAACAACAGCTTACTTACCAGTTTCAGAAAAAGGTCCCCCACTTCCAACTCAAAGTTTCTCGTCCCTAATTCTTCGGCGAGCTTGTTCTGGCAGTGAGTGTCCACACGGGTCTTCAGATCTGAGTAAAAGCTTCTGTGAACATCTCTGAGCTCAGGTACCTGGTAGAAAACAGTCTGGATCTGTTGGTTTGACAACACTGGCTGAGAGGTTCCAGCTGAGGCCCGCAGAGCCTTCATGGGCTGAAGAGGAAGAGATCAGAAAAAACACCAGGATTAATCTGCTTGAAATGAGAAAAATCTCATTTTTAAAACATGACATGAGAATCGCTGTCAGTAGCTGCGCAAAACCTGATAACTCTCTGACCCGTGTTCACAAATAGATGCCGTGCAGCTTTGCAAATTCTCTCTCATTTAACCAAACATCCTGCAAACCATCACAGCCACAAGTGCTGTACACACTGAACATTACTTTCTTTACCTAACATCCCCACTGTATTTGCTTATGTCAGCATCTCCATTAGTTATCAATAGGACAAAGACTACTTTTTCAAGTAGTACTTTTTTTTTCTGTCTGAAAGAACAGGTGGAAGTAATAGAAAAAACATAAACCAATACCAGTGTTTGTTATGGCAGCACCATTTCCTATTCTGAAGGGGAAATTTCATACTTATTTAAGCGCTGTGCACTTTTCTTCTTCTCGAATTACCGGGAAGGGTTGCGTCAAGATCGAAGGACTCGAGTCAAATTTGAGGTTATCAATGGATGTTGGTTTTAAGTTCCCATCACAGCAATGACTATAGTAGTTTTCTATGATGATAGAGTCAACAAAATGAGCTCAAACGTAAACGTAGAACACTCAATAGCTGTGATTATTACAGATGGATAGCTTAACACTTCAGTTCAACAAACAATTTTGAATGTGAGTCAAAAGCAAAAAAAGCTTGACACTGGCAAAGGAAATTCTGCTGTTTACTTCTGTGTGTTCCTCAAATCTTTAACTTTTGAATTATTTGTAAACAAACAAACAAAAAAGAAGCTTGTATTGACGATTTCTTAATCTTTGTCAATAATGATACTAGTATTAACTGCTCCCCTGTGGCTCTGCCCCTGGATTAACCACAGGTTAATCACTTGCTGTAAAACCAAGTGGGAAGCAGCTTGCTTGTAAGATTTTCCCATTCTTTGTTTTGTCTACAGTCACTGTATCGTCTGCGAAAGGTCTAACACAAATAAAGGACAACAACAGGAAAACCTTTAGAAGCTAACAAATAAAACACCTGCTTCATTTTTCATGCTAACATGTAAATCTCTCTTTAGAATCTACTTTTAAAACGATAATAATATTATCAAATAACAAAATTTAAAGCAATATAAGTTCCAAAACTGTCGAGTTCCCTTTTTTGCTGGCTAAATTAAAGATGGGAAATTATGAGGCCCTAACTACCATTCTGTTTGTTGTTTCGCATGACTTTTTAGCTCACTTTTTAAGGAAGCCACTCTAAAGTTTAAGAGTGTCCCTTTTTCAAACACATAATCCCAAAATAAATAAGAAACGGAGAAACTAATGGTGGAAAAGTCAAGCATCCAATAAATCACAGGGTGATGCAACTCATTTCCACATAAATATATTCATTTATAAAAGCTTAGATTATTTATAACATTTTTTTTAAACCAACAGTTGTACTTTAAGAGGAATAACTTGAGTTTACAGCCAAAAGCCTTAGCTAAGCTAACTAGCGTTTAGTGAGTAGCTGTTTGGCGTTATCGTGAGTTATCGTTTTCTTCTTTATTTGCTAAAAGGCTAGAGAAGATTTTTCTTCTCCACCACCTTCTTTTTCATTTGAGTTTGTTTCTGTAGAAGCACAAGACGAACAGATGTAGTTTATCATGGAGTAGTTATGTAGGGTGTTGGTAAAAGGAGAAGCTTTTGTTATGTTTTTCAACCACCCATCGACCTCTTTATATGGCAAAAACTGAACAATGAAACAATAGTTAGCCATATGTAGACTCTTGGTTTAAAAAATGTTAGAAAAGAAAAGATTGTGAATCGCCATTTCTCTCCTATTTTTTCAAACTTATGTTTGTTTGAACAAATCTACACCTCACTTGCAAAGTATATTTGCTAATCAGACCCCACCATGTCTAATCAAATCTCTAACTTATTTTTTATTATTGTATGGAGTGGACACAATGGAGCTGCAGAAGATCATTGTCAACGGTCTGGTGGGAAAACAGGAAGCTCACTTGCAATTTGAATTTGTCCTCTGAGCTGATAAAAGAGCAAAAGCTGAAACACAAATGTGAACCCTGAATAAAATCAAATAGAAAAAAACAAAAATGCGTGTTCACAAGGAATCCTAAGTGTCCACTTAACAAGAGATGACTTCTGCTATGTTTCGTAAGTGTCTTTAAAAGGAAACTAAATTAAAGTAAGAACGTTTTTGGGAATGTGGACTGTTCAACAAGAAGAGGGAAGTTGCAGAGCAATAAAGGTTTTTTCTACTATTAAAAAGCAGTTTAGATTAGTAGAAAATGTTAACAAGGTCTTAACTCTTAGAAACTAAATGGGAAATGCTTACCAACTCAGTGCCCTTGTGGTAGAGTGTCCACCCTGAGATTGGAAGGTAATGAGTTCAATGCCAGGCCGAGTCATACCAAAGACCCTATCATTGAGACCCATTGCCTCCCTGCTTGACACTCAGCTGTAAGGGGTTAGATTGGGGGGTTAAACCACCAAATTGGTCTAGCGGATGGGTCAATTACCGGGAACAAATTTCACACATCCAGGCGTATGACAACTATGAGGACATTGACTCCGTTAAGTAGGGGTGTAACAAGTCATTTTAACTTCAATTCGTATCATAATTTGTGTCTGACTAACTTGTTCGTAGTCGATGTTGGTTCATTTAAACGATTGATCATTTTTTGCTGCCATCACATGTGTGGTGTCCACTGTGACGGCACTTGGTCGCTGTTGCATTATAATAAAATAAAACTACAGTGCGTCAATCCAAATGGTATTTTCCAACACTGATATAATCAATTTGTTTAATTTGAAAACAATTTCATAATGGTATAGGTTGATTCGATTGAAACTTGTCAGACAGATCGATCCGGTTGGATCATAGCAATGAATTAATCGGTTACGTCAATCAATCGTTACACCCTTTTATAGAGCGATTGAGTATAATAAATGAAATTAATTGAGGATTGCGTGTATATGTTTACCATAAGCAGCGTGTCCAGTTCGGCTAGATAAAGCTCCTCGCTCTCCAGGATTCCTTTGAGGACCACAAGCCTTTTCTCCAACATTTCCTCTGGACTGAACAACTGGATCAGAAAACATGCAGCGAAATCAGTCCATCTCTACTTCAGGCAGTTATTTTCCCACTGAATACTGTTAACAATAGGCCGCAGCCACCAAAAATATTAGATGCTCAGATAAACTAGAAAGCTTATTATGCTAACAGATCTCACTCCCGGCTTTTTCTTTCATGGATTTATTCCGATAGATCAAAGAATTGGTGTCTTATAATTCCAGCAGGACACAAACCACTATTATTACTTTCTGCTTCATGATCAATTTTCAAACGTCTGGCACTTCTGTGAATTAACAAGGAACGCCATCCATACATAACTACCGAATCAGAGTCCCTGAGACTTGCATAGCGACGCATGAGAATTTAAAATGATAAAGCACAAAATGTATGCGCATTTACATAGACATTGAGTTACATACAAACCGGTCGCGTAAACCTGGGTTCAAGCATCCACTTTCAATGAAAAGTCTATTCCAGGGCGCGATCAATGATCGCCCGATTTCTATGCAGAGCTCGCTACTGGACTTAAAAACATGCGTTGACGTGTGGACGCCACAGTTCTCAATACAGAAGCCCAAAACGCAGGTTTACACACGTTTACATAGACTTTTCATTGGAAGCGGTGGGTTAAATCGCAGGGTGAACGTAGCTTTACAGGTATCATTCACAATTCCTTTCCTACTTAATCTTTTTGTTTTTTCCGTGGTTAATAAGGTTTAACTTGTGCAAGAGTAGGCAAAACACAGCTTAAATTTAAATAAGCCAAACCCCTTTTTGGAATTAAGTGATTTAGTCTAGTATACAAAAGAGAAATGAGCTTTTTAAAAAAATACCTCAGCAGAATTCTGACGTAACCTAAAGCCCTCTGAGCTTGTTACACACTGTTGACATTAACTTTAAAGCATTGCTGTTAAAAATGTGCAGTGTTGAAGCAACTGGCTGAGCTGTTTTGGGGTTTTTGCGCGAGCTTTGACCTCGTTAGCTGTGGATCCTTCTCATTTCCCTCCTGGTGTTTGATGGAAATTAAACAACTGAAAGACTGAATTCCCGAAAGAGAAAATTGGGAAGTTTAGAGCTTGTGCTGAGTGATAAGAAACATTTGGGATGTGTTTAAATTGGGGGAACTCACTGGGGTGTCGGGAAGGTCTATGCTCTCAATGTTCATGGTTGAGAGAAAGCTGGAAACCACCTCCTCCTGAAAGACATCCTCCTCTGTGATGTCTGTTTCAGCCTCTGCTGCAACAAAGAACAGCAACAAGCAAACAGATTAGGAAGAACAAAAGGTAAACACACCATCTGCACCTAGAAAAGGTGTTAACCACAGGTTGTCTTCTCACCTGAAACATGTTGGGACTCCAGATAATCCACAGCTTCTCTGTAGACATCCATGACTGAGAAGACTCCACTCCTCTCAGATCAGGCAGAGAACTGGACATGCGGCGTTTGAGAGCGCTCATCAAGCAGACAGAAAATACTTCCTCTTTCCGTTCATGTTTAACACAAAAGAGGAAAATACAGCTTCCTCGTCTAAGTGAAACCTGGTAAAAGTTAATGAGAACTGGCAACTGATGGTTTATCCGCTCCTTCTGTTGCGTAAACTTCCTTTAATGTCAACGTTTTGGACCCCCAGTTAGCTGTCACATCAAAAACTGTAACTCTGTTACAATGCATGCTCCAAACTACCAGTTCATATTACCATATAATAGAATGTCTTCCACCAAAGCTGTAGTATTTCTCAAACCTAATTACAAACAAGAAACATTTATGCAAAAAGAAGACGAGGGACGAAGGGATTGCCATTTCTGGTCCGGATAAACTGAAGTTTTCTGTCTGAAAGTTGTGGAAAAAACAGACATGATGACAGTTGGAAAGCCTGCAGGGCTTGTGTTTCTGCGGAAGTGTCTGAAGAAAGTGATGGAGAAGTTTATGAAAACCTATGCTGCCCTCTGCTGGATTGCTTCCCATAAGACTTATGGAGCTGCTAGAACCATGACTGCAATGCTATTTACAGCTGTTCTTCGGTGATGAAGATCATAAGTTGTACATTTTGGAACATTTTATAGTCTTTGTTTCTAAATTACAGGTGTAGTAGTAACACTATAGTTATTTCCACCACGTTTCCCCTATTTGCTCCTGTGACCTAATTGAATGGGGCCGCATGGTGGAGTAGTGGTTAGCACTCTCACCTCACAGTGAAAAGGCAAGTTTATTTATATACAGTAGCACAGTTCATGTCCAAAGATAATTCAAAGCGCTTTAGATTAAACATTAAAAGAAACAAAATAAAGAGGGATCATTAAAATAAGACTTAAAGAAAGTCCAAAAGAACTGAATTTAAATTAAACATAAAGTGTCAGGAGCCGGAGCCAGGGCGGGTTTGGTGGGTGTTTTCTCACTTCCGGTTTTGGGCTTTTATTTTGTTACTTCCTTTCAGGGCTCATTGTTTCACTAGGTAACTTCACCAGTCATCACCGGCACCTGTCTGCTCACCTGTTTGTCATTCCCATTTGTGTATTTAAACCCTGGTCTGTTTGTTTCTTGTCACTGGGTCGTTTTGTAAGTTCGCTTCAGTCATTTCAAGTACAATTGTGATTAAACCTTGTTTGCTTTTGAAGCTCTTTTCGCTGTCCTGCATTTGTGTCCCGTCTCAACCCTGACATAAAGAGTGCAGATGTAAACTTTTGAACACAAACTACTCAAATGCAGCTGAGAACAGGTGTGTCTTCAACCTGGATTTAAATAAACGGAGTGTTTCAGCTGATTGAAGGCTTTCTGTTCCAGATCTGTGGAGCATAGAAGCTGAATGCAACTTCTCCATGTTTAGTTTGTTCTGTAGGACCCAACACTCGATCCAGATGTCTGGCTGGCCGGTTCATAGTGGGTCATTAGGTCAACCATGCATTTTTGTGCTAAACCATTCAAAGCTTTATAAACCAGGAGACAGCCAGTGGAAAAACGTTAGAACTGGAATGGTGAACTTTTTCTGTCCTTGTGAGAACCCGAGCGCATGAGTTCAAATAGCTTAAATGAAATTCTATGCCCATCAGTTGAAGCCAAAGTCATTATGAAAGTAGTGGGGGGTTAAATACTTAAATGCCTGTTCGGTTACTGAGGACGTTTTGTTGTCATACCAATTTACAGCTTTCATGCAAAAGATGCATGTATGTCATTTAAATGTGGTAAAACCCCACTCCAATGAAAATCTTGTTTTTAACTTGTACTTGTAGTATTTTTTCTGATGATGGAAGACATGTAGAAAGAAAATGAAGATTAAAATGGCATTTCTGAGTATGTCTTTTTTCAAATTATTATGAATCTGGGGCAAAGGAAAAAATGCTGTTTAAAAAAGATCGTGAAGTAGAAAATACACGGGGCGGGGCACAAGCTCCCTGCTCTTCTTCTTCTGACGCACTTGTAGACAACTAGATCCATGTACGTCTTCGTCTTTCTCATCCAAGCTGGCATCTGGCTTAAAACTGTACGGCTGGTTGACTTCAATGTTGCTCGCCATTTTTGTTGAAGTAATATTGTTAGCTTGGGGTGTGAGGGGGTGTTAGCTAGTGGGAGAGAGAGTAAACGGACAGCTCTCAGTTTAGAGTAATGGGAAGATACAACACAGGTTGTTTTATTTTGGCTAAAAATGGCATAATCATAATTAAACTACCACTGGGAACGCTTTTAGAATAGATCAAAAGATGATCGGTGTGGGACTTTGATGCTGGAAAGGCCTGACATGGAAATTGACTGTGGTTGTGAGTGATGATGGAGCTTGAGGGAGGAATCCAGATCCACATTCCAGAAGGTTTTGGAGATCCCTCCATCTGTTGGTTTCAAGGGGGGGGGGGGGGGGACATCTCGGTTCTGAATGGACTTAGGGGGGTCAATAATGTCAGGAAACTGAATTTATTCCCTGGTTTGCCTTGAGAACTGATTTGAAAAACCTGAAGTCTTTTGACACATTCACGTCTGACATGTCTGCTGTTGCTATGTCTAATAACTGTTTTTTCTAATGCACTAATCCATCTGCTGCCTTTCAGCGTTCATCATGGCATTGTCTGTGCTGGCATTAATACAGGTAACAGAGGTGGACAGAGGATCCTCTTACAAAAGAAGTTACAGGTCCAGAGCCAGAAATCTTGCTTGTTTGTAGGTGACCAAATTACTTATTTTCCACCATAATTCTTTAAAAAAAAAATCAGAAAATTGTATTTTCAGTTTTTGTTTTTTTCTAATTTTGTCTCTTAATTGATTGATTTGATTTTTTAATAGTTCTTAATAGTTGAGGTATACCTATGCTGAAAGTGACCGGCCTCTCTCATCTGTTTAAATGGGAGAACTTGCACAATTGGCGGCTGACTAAATACTTTTTGCCCCACTGTAGATATCTGATGGCGAGGAATTATCCACATCCTGAAACATACATACTTCACAGATTTTCAGGATTGAGTTTATTTTTCATCAGTTCATGAAATCGAAGTCATCCATTTTTCTATGGGCCTACAACCAACAGGAGCCCAAAGAGAGTAGGGTTTGGTTTAGTTTAATGGGTCTATTTTATAATAGAAACCCCCAGAGCACGTTTGTGACAATGGCGCCAAATCATAAACACCAGGAGCAATGTGGGGTTCGGTGTCTTGCCCAAAGGCACTTCAACAAATGGACAGGCAGGCCTGAGACCAACCTGTGATTCTCTGATCATAACTCCTTGGTCATCATCATCACACGTACAGAAGCAACCAGAGGGGAAAGAAAGCCTTGGGCCAGCCTTTTCCAAAAATGACCATAAAAAAACTCATTGTTACTGATGTGTTGTCACGTGTCAAATAAAACCTCCTCATTGTGTAATATCCATGGGCTGGGGGTGTCACATGCGGTTGCTTCACCTGACTGATTGCCCTTGTTGAGCATCTATATCTAGAAACGGTCCGTATTCAGTTTTGCAGTAGACAAAAAGGTTTTCTGACTGGAAGTGACTTATTTTTACAGGTAAAAGTTGTCCTCAAACATGACACACTAAATAATTAGTACACAGACAAACATAAATTCATCAGTGAGAAATTTGTCAGAGATTTAGTAAAGGCTTGACTCAAAAAAGAAAAAAAGAAACCTAAATACAGAAAGACAGCAAAGAGAAAGCAAACTTTTTCCCATGAAGCAGTTCCAGCTGCACCCATACGGTTATCGTGTGACAGTAATATCGGGAGCAATGTTTGGCCAACAAAAGAGGAAAACGGCTTTGCAGCAAGACATAGTGGTCAGTGACTCATTTAAGCTTTGCAGAGATTTGTAACTGTCACTGAACGTAAAAAGATGCCCAAAAAAAAACAAATTTGTTTAATCTGTTGACCTGATTATTTTATAGTATTTACTAATCCTGTCATGTTGTGTTTGATAGTGTACAGACCTTCTAAATATTAATCATCTTTTATCTCTGATTTTTCTGAGCTTCTTTCTTTATTATACATAGATTTTAGAAAAATAATGGCTCTAGGTGATTTTAACTTACACGTTGATGATCCTTCAGAAATGTATGTCCATGATTTTAGGGACACTTTAACAGCTATGGATTTTTTTCAGCATGTGAACGTGCCCACCCACAACAGAGGTCATACTCTGGATCTCATCAATACTCACTGCCTGAAGGCCTCAGTGACCTCTGTTGTGGATGTGGGCATTTCTGATCATTCCTGTGTGTTTTTTAAAGTTCATGACTGCACAATTGAGAAGTTCCCTGAGAGAACCATTAGAAGGCGCTGTCTACACTCTGAAGTGGCTGCAAACTTTATCTCACACTTGGAAAATCAGCAACTAACGACTTCACATCCATCTATGGACATATCAATTCAGCCTTTCAGTAATAAACTCACCACAATTCTGAACAAAGTTGCCTCATTAAAACTACAAACTGTTAAAGAGAAAGCTCCACCTTCTTGGAGAACGGAGGATATTAGGAAACTTAAAAGAATGACAAGAAGGGAAGAACAACATTGGCAGAAAACAAAACTCACAATACATCCCCAAATTTTTAGAAACACACTAAAACATTGCAATAACTCCATTAAAAAAGGCAAGACTATTTCTCTAAGTTCATTGCAGAAAAATCACTCAAAGCCAAAAATCCTCTTTGCCACAATTAACAAAATAATAAACCCAAACTGGCCCGCCCTCCACCTTTAGCAGTAAAACCTGTGAGGAGTTTGCAGTCCACTTTACCACTAAGATAGATGACATTAGATCATCTATCTTACAAGCGATGGATTAGCATCCCGCCGTTCACCTTTTCCACTGTACGTCCTCTTATCAGTAGGAGAACGCTCCATAGTTTTGTTTTGATTGATGCTGCAGCACTTCCACAAGTGATGTCCCAAATGAATACCAAAACTTGTTCTCTTGATCCCATCCCCACCTCACTTTTGAAGTCAGTTTTCACATCATGTGAGGAAGCGTTACTAAACCTCTTGAACTGCTCTCTTCAGACTGGAGTCTTCCCTGCATCCCTAAAGACTGCTATAGTGAGACCCAGTCTGAAGAAGAGTGGCTTAGATGTGTCCAATTAAAACGACTACCGACCAGAATCCAAACTGTCATTTTTGAAGTTAAGTTCAAAATCTTTTTATTTGACTTTTCTTGGATATAAAGACATACATAGTGCAAAGTCACAATGGCAGCAGCAGGACATGACAGAAATAAAAATAATAAAAATAAGAATAAAAAATTAAAATACAGCAAACAGCACAGCACCAAAAAAACAAACAAACATTGGAAACCGATCAGGGCCTGGAGATTTGCCAGACTGCATAGAAGATAGAGCTGACGTGATTTAAGAATTACATATGGGCTCCTCTAGTGCCTTTCTAAGATCTGGTGGCAGCGTTGGAAGGTCGAGTGTGTTTAGAAAGTTAGCAGATGTGTCATGATCAACCTGGGCCTCAAAAGTAAAGTTGGGAGTAAAAGTCCCTGAATGCTGTGTTTATTTAAATAATAGTAATAATACATTTTATTTATATGGCGCCTTTCTGGGCACTCAAGGTTGCCTCACAGTACAAAGTATGTAGAAACATAAACATACAACAATAAAATTCCAGAACACAAAATAAGTTAACAGTTAAAAACAGCAAGTAAAATATTATGAGCTAAAAGCATGACGGAAAAGGTGAGTTTTGAGGTGTTTGGAAAACTGAGAAAGTGAGTCCATTTCAGCCACCTACGTGGTCTTCCTATTCCTGCTCTTACAGATGCAGAACTGTTCCTCCTTATCGGTTCTGACCAGCCTCACCTCATCACCCTAATTGAGCCAGTCAGACTCGGCCCCCCCGGCAGCCCAGCAACAGTTCACACAAGACTAGGGTGGACCCTCCAAGGCCCAGTTCACCTGATGGGGCGGCCTACCAATGCAGTGCAGTGCCTGTTTACCTCATCCCCACCAAAGGTTGAAGAGCTTTACAAGCATGTGGAGAGACCTCAAGATCCCAGATCTGAGAGCCTGGACCTGTGGCTCACACAAGATAAGACACATCCACAAGAATCCACCCTTGGCCTCAGTTGGAACTGGGAGTCAGACACCCTGGGCTCCAAACATAGGTCCGTGACCAATGAGAAACCAACTCTCAGGAACATCTACGAAGTCCTAGCATCACAGTATGATCCCTTGGGTTATCTGTTGCCCTACTCCACCCGATCAAATTTCATCATTCGGCAGTTATGGGACAAGAAACATGGCTGGAACGACTCCAACCTGTCCTCAGAACTAATTCAAGCCTGGACCAGTTGTGAAGCGGAGCTTCAGTTTCTACCTCTGCTGTCTCTCCCACAGCCTTATATGCCTGTAAGTACCACCTCAGGAGATATCACGCACCAAGTCCACATTTTTTGCTGACGCATCTGAGCAAGCCTACTGAGCAGTGGCCTACCTGCAAACTCAAGACAGCAACGTGCAAGAATGAAGGACAGGTCTGTCCTTCATTCTTGCACGTTGACGAGTGGCTCCTAAGCGCGTCCAGTCGATTCCCCGTTTGGAACTCTGTGCTGGAGACTCTGTGCTCATGTCCTGGAGAAAGAACTAACCCTGACAGTGAGTCAGATGGTGTTATGGTCCGATTCCACAACAGTTTTAACCTGGCTGCAATCCCAATCCTGTCGCTACAAGGTCTTTGTCGGACGAAGAGTGGCCGAGATCCAAGAGCACACAAAGAATGGTACCTGGCGCTTTGTGGATTCAGTCAACAATCCGGCGGATGACCTGACCAGAGGGAAACCCCTGAGAGCCCTCACAGAGCCTAATAGGTGGTCACAAGGACCTCCTTTTCTTCTCCAAGACCCAGACACTTGGCCAGAGAGACCTAGCACAGAGCCACAGGAAGACTCTACAGAGCTTCGGAAAACAGCCTTCTGTGGTTTGGCAGTTACTTTGCCAAGCAGCCAAAGTGCTACTGTTTAAGACCCGGCAGGAGTGCATAGAGGCCAAGGTCGTTGCCCTCCATGCATGGAGCCCTTCAAATTCTCCTCAGATCGCCGAAGAGTATTGCCAAGCAGAGAAATTTGTCCTACAGCAGGCACAATAAGAGTCTTTCCCAGAGGACTGCAAACTGTTAGCAGCAGGAAAGTCAGTCTCATCTAGCAGCCGCTTACTCACCCTCTCTCCTGAACTGGACCAGTTGTCAGGCCTAATAAGAGTAGGTGGTCGGCTGCATCAGTTAGAGGGCCTTAGTGACTCAACGTTGCACCCCATCATCCTAGACCCGACACATTCAGTCACGCTGCTGCTGATTAAAAGGAATGACCAAGACCTCCAACATCCAGGTCCTTTGTTTGACATGCTTTTTTCATTTCATTTGTGCAGGCATTTTTCTCGGCCGCTAGGTGTCACTGTTGTCACCGTTTCTATGAGGTTTTAAAGCAGATTTGATTATATTTTACCTATTCTGGAGGTTGCCAATTTGCCTATCATTTGCCTATTTGGAGTTTATTATCATAATGAGATGTCAGTTTTTGTTGTTTTATGTAATTTTTTTTTTTCACACCAGGCTTATTTGTGTTATTTATGTAGTGATGAGAGGATTTTTGTTGTTTGCAGACTAAATTGGAATATTCAGCGAAGGAATAAATTCAGAACATCTGAGAAGTGGTGTCACCTCTATTTTTTCCTCCTCCCTGTGTTCTGACCGACACCCCAACATGTTTACGGTTAAACTCCTAACCCGAATCAGCAATACAGTCCTCCATCCTCACAGTCCTCCCTAACAGTTGCTTTACTTTAGTTTCTATTTGATGTTCCTTGCTTTCATTTGTTTGTGTATGTTAATTTAACAAAGGATGGACATTCATTTTGTTTGTTTGTTTTCAGTACCCTCTTGTGTGTCTAGTTCAGGGGGTCACCAACCCTGTGCCCGCGGGAGCACTGGCGCCCGCGAGCACCCCTTGTGGCGCCCACAGGGAATGCACCCAAAAAAAAAATCTTTTTTTTTTTTTTTTTTTAATTGAAGCAAATTTTCAACAAACAACCATGGCATGTCTATCAATGACAACAATATCAATTCTGAGATAAAGGTATAAAAAAAACAAATATGAAAACAAATATAACTTAAAAAATAATAAAGTAAGGGTCTATTACAAAAGTTTAAATAGATTAGGTTTCCCTAATTTCAGGGTTAACGCACTCAGATTTTACACTTAACCTCCTTTCTGAAACAGGCCCCTGGTGGGATCAGGAAGAAAGCACACAAACAGAAAAAATAAACAGAACCTGAATAATACATTTGATTAACAAAAAAACAATACAAAATAAATCAAAAGAGGTGCCAATCATTACAAAAATACAAAATTTTACATGGTTAAATCTATTTTTGAAAAACCACAGTAATACCAATTTAGCTAATATAATTCGAAACCGTCATAATAAAAATATTGGGCTAATCCATTTAAAAAGCTTTGACTTTCTAACAATAAACAACTATGGTTGATATAATTCTGCCTCTGACTTTTGAATTGAAGCTTGTTTGAAAGTGAAAGTACGTTGAGATGCTAGCAGTTCACCAAGTTACTCATGGAGATCTAGTCCCCGCTTTCCTTTCTGGTTTGGATGCAATCCCAAATGTACAAAATACTGCAGTTCCTCAAATCACAACTAAAGGCTACTGAAGGCTTAAAAGTAAAATGGCTTAACAACCTGGTTTCAAATACTTTTCAATGTTTTCTTGCGTTGATAATCTTTTTCTTTAACTAGTTAATTTGGTTAAATTAGAGCTTAATTTACGTCATTGTCGTGGTTATGTTTTTTATTTGGTACGTGGGTGGAACCATAGGTGGTAACACTTGCATGTAACTTTGCGCCACCCAATCAGCCATCTTTGCTCATTGTTGAGCACAGTGAACACAAAGATTAATTTTCCAGTGTAGAAATATATATGACGGAAACAAATAAGTCACATGACCAAAACTTGTCCATTTATGTAATAGACACTTGGATGTAGCCCAACTCAACACCATAACTCAGAAGTAAAACAAAAAAATGTGTATATCGTATTTTCACGACCATAAGGGGCACCTAAAAGTCGTAAATTTTCAATAAAACAAAGGGGGCGCCCTATGAGGCGGTCCGCCTAATGTATTGTGGGACTTTGGCAAAAGACGTAGAAGAAGTCAGCATGGGAACAGAAGAGAACACAGCATGAAAATGGGGGAAGGAAGTGTGGCTGAGTGAGGTTTACTTGAAGAGAACAGATGTTTTTTTTTAAATGTGTCACCGTCTCTGTTAATCTGTGACTCCATGCGTGCACATCTCACAGACGCTGTGAAAAAACAAGTGAAGCAAATGAAGTCAGAGCTTGCAGTCACTGTGGGAGTCTTGACGACGGAACTCCAACCGCTGGACATCGGTGTAAACAGGGTGTTCAAAGAAAGGTTGCGATGGATGACGGATGGCAAACACACTTTCACTAAGACTGGGAGGCAGCACAGGGCGAGTTGCCATACTTTGTGAATGGATTGGAGATACTTGGGCTATCGTGTCTGCTTACACTGTTCTTCGAGCTTTCCCAAAAGTCGGCATCGTTAATGAAGAGCTGCACAGCAACGAGACGGACAATGACAAAAGGGAACCTGGCGTGTTTGACAAAAAATTAGTCCAGCTGTTCATTTCAGATACAGATGATGAGGACTTTGATGGATTCCTGGATGCTGTTTTCTGACTGGAAAAATAACAAATAAATCACAACCAACTCAGTTTTGCTCCCGCTCACTTTTTTTAAATACACACTTGCATGCATGTTTTACCAGTATGTGTTAAAGTGCCCGTGTCAAATACTGAAAAATCACCCATAACTGAGACTGCGCCCTATAGCCCAGTGCCAGTGGTCGTGAAAATACGGTAACTATTTTTGCAAAGATATTATTATGATTTTTACATTGAGTTAGGCCTTCGTCACAACTGTCTTTATGGGTAGATAAGGGCAAAAAATGGACAAATCTGTGCAGGACACAGAGGTGCCCCAAACAATATATAATGGTCATTGGTGAAATGTATGAGATTTTTCTATGGGCATGCTGCGGGCAACAGGTCATAATGAACACCTAGACTGAATCAGAATACTTCCACTACCCCTACGGCTTCTCCCTACACCTACATTTAGTCCCCAAAGTTGTGTCTACAAGTTTAGACCTTACTGCCACTGGATGACGTCATCAATAATCTTGGGTCAGCTGCATTACCACTCAGCTGCTAGCACCCGGAAATGCAAAATAACAGAATTTTTTGAACTTTAAATAGGTCATGCTAAAAAAAAAAAATCCTTACTTACATTTACATGTAAACTTCTGTGCATCAGATCACACAGCAACCTTCAATGTGTAGGTCGACAGAGTTCAAAAAACAGTCTTAAAAACTGCAGTTAGAATGATAATTGAGAAAATAAAGTATACACATTCAACAGGTGTACAGAGAGGAACTGTGGTAAAGATTAGGACAAAAAAGCTGTTTATTGATAGTGTTAAAAAAGGTTTGGAAGCCCATTTGTTTGATTTACAATTTATTATTCTTTATTGATTAGTGGCTTGCAGGATCTCTGCAGCCTGTTGATGAAGCCATCGGTATCCGTGCAGCTGTCCACTTTTATCCTTTAGTCCTCCACCAAAGACAAGATCTCCTCCAAGTCTGTGTGATGCTTCCATCTAAAGAGGCACACTTTTTGGCATTTTCAACGTTCCTATCCAATTGTTACAGACTATTTTCTATTCCTCTGTGTCATTTTATGTTGAAACGAAACGTTTAATTTGGAGGAGGAGGTGTACGTAACACTGTTTTCCTTCTGCTCATGACAGGTTCATGACGTAATGACACAAATGAACTTCAGGGTGTGTGAATGAAAAGGAAAATAAAGTAGCGGTCCTCTTCACCCAAACTTGTCTCTGAGCTCCTTATTTTATATATGAAACTCCGCTTTACCGACACCAAACCCCGGAATAATTACTCAATTCTGGGGGTCCATTTTTAGGAAATATGATGTTTCCTTCCACTGCTATGCCGACGACATCCAGATCTATGTTCCCTTAAAGTCTGGAGGAGCTGAGGGTCTGGGCAATTTACAGAAGTGCTTGGCAGAAATCAAATCCTGGGTGGAGCTGAACTTCCTCTGTCTGAACAAAAACAAGACAGAGGTGTTCGTTTTTGGAAAGACTGACTTGCTGACAGGCTGCTGTAGTGCTGTTGGCCCCCTGGACCCCTCAGATGCTCCTTTTAGGAATCTTGGGGTAAATCTTGACAGGCATTTTAAATTTGACAGGCAGGTCAGTGCAGTAGTCCAGTCCAGTTTTTTTCACTTGAGGCTAATAAGCAAAGTTAAGCCATATCTCCCTCCTCATGCTCTGGAACAAGTGATTCATGCTTTAATCATCTCCAGACTGGACTACTGTAACTTTCTCTACAGTGGTATTGACCAGTCTCTGCTCCGCCGTCTCCAGCTGGTTCAGAATTCAGTGGTCCGCCTGTTAACGGGGACCAGACGGTGTGAGCATATATCTCCACTTTTACGCTCTCTTCACTGGCTGCCTGTGTCTTTTAGGATCACTTTTAGGATTTTACTTTTGGTTTTTAAACGTTTGAATGGTCTGGCACCTCTGTATCTCTCTGAGCTGTTATATGTTTATCGTCCATGTGGAGTCCTAAGATCTGAAGATCAAATGCTTTTAATGGTTCCCAGGACTCTGCTTGTGACTCGGGGAGACGGAGCCTTTTCAGTTAAAGGTCCTGAACTCTGGAGTGCTCTCCACTTCTCTGTGAGGTCTGCCAGAACTGTTAGTGATTTTAAGTCACTTTTAAAAACTCATCTTTTTAGCCAGGCTTTTAACTCCAGTGAGCGGATTTAGTGGGTCAGCTTGTCAATTTTATTCTTTTACTGTTTTATTGTTTTTATTGATTCTTTATTCATTGTATCATATTCTCTCCGATTTTATGTGATTTTATGTTAAACACTTTGGTTGCTTCTGCTTAAAAAGTGCTATAAAAATAATAAATTGATTGATTGATTGATTTTGAGTCATCAAAAGATTTTAGAATTTGTTTGTTATTGAAACCTATCCAGAAATATAGCTTCTCTTAATGCTCCACATCTTTCATCTTCAAGCACAGCTCTGACAAACAGACATTTTTGATGCTTTTTCTAATAAATTTATGAATTTTTTCTTGTATATTTACTACTGTTTCTTCCTAAATTTATCATTTTTTTATCTTGTACACATTTTAAAATCGTAAACTTAGTAGAAAAAGCTCATACGTTTAGCCAACAACTTTTGCAGTCGTAAATACACTACTTTTGTCTCGTAAATTTACAACTTTAAAGTCTCAATTTAAAAAAAAAAACATTTTTGTTTGTTAACTCTCACTAATTCTTTGTCATACTAAAGTGCTACAAGTCTGACATTAAATACGTCCTCAAACAGACACTATTTGAAAACAGTTGTTTCAGCAAGAAAAATCACTTGGACTAAAAGTTTCTCTATAAATTAAACAATTTCAGTACATTATAGTTGTATAAATTGTAAATTTAAAGCTTTTATTTCCATATCTTTATAAACAGATCTTTAGATTTCTTTAAGAAGTTGACGCATCTTTAACCCTTGTGCTATCCTAGATGACCCCCCCCTTCCATTGAGGTGTTCTCCCTACCATGACAAAGGTGGATAAAGGTAGAAAGATTTCATGTAATCCATGGACACCAGTGAAGATCACAAATCATTGAAGAAAAAAGGTTCAGAGCACTGTCTAGTGGGTCTAGATGACCCCACTCCCAATGGTAAAGTGCCTAGGATAGCACAAGGGTTAAAAAAAATGTGCTTTATATCTAAAAAGACTGAATTAATTCATATTTCAACCTTAAGAACCCGAGCCAATCACACACATACCTACAAACTTGTATAAAAGGATATGAAGATTCAAATAAAACAATGTTAATGTGCAGCAGGAACTTTTGACTCTAGAGTTAAAATGTCTGAAATGTCTGCTGTCTGGTCTGTTATTAATGACGTTCAGTCATTTTTTATTTATGTTTCGTGGTTGAAAAGTTGTCAATCATCGTTGACTTTCATTTGTGCTCCAACAAAAACGTTAGATAGAAAAAAAGAGAACAAACTGTTACCTTCACTTTCGTGGGAAGAATCTTCAAACTGTTTCTGCCGCCATCAACGCTAAAAGAGAGTGGTAACGGAAAAATTGATTGAAAGGGGCTGTTTGATGGGTCGACTTTAAGTTTGAGTCTCTGAACTCGGTTGGCAGAGACAGTTTGATGGGGGATCTTGTTTAAAACAAGAGCTTTTGGCCAAAGTCGCAGTGATTGGACACAAATTTTTCTGTCAATAAAAGTGTAGGATCGCAACCCTGCGAAATCCCAGAGCGTCTCTTTTATACATGAAACTACCTTTAAAAGCACTTTAATTCTTTGAACGTTTTGCATTTCGTTGGAAACTTGTTAGATTCATAACCTTTTATTTGAATAAAAAAGAAAATCTGAAAAGGGAAAATGCTTTTTCAAAGAGTTCTATGTTAGGAAATATTTTTCCAAAAGGTTTTCAATGTACATGAAAGTGTCAAAACAGACTCATTTTCAACGGTTTCCAGATACAATAAGAGCATATTTTTCTAACTAAACAGTAGCGTGCATGCTACATTGACAAAAAAAAATTTAAACATGTTTTCAAATGAAATTCTTCTTCTGTATGCAAGAAAAAACATTCATTAAGTCAAACCAAAGACTATTTTAATAACATTTTCCAGTATCAGAAATCTTTAACAAACCTGGAAGGAATAAAACAAAACAAAAACCTTTCATCTACTAACTAAAGCAGTAACCATTAAAATTAAAATTTAAAAAATTCCTTTAAGGTATTTCCTTAAACATGTGAAATAGCCTGCTAGCTCCTGACTAGCTTAACTCCTGATGACCTGAGTAGTGACCACAGTGTGGCAGACGGCGCTGCCAGCATTGGATCGCACCTTGACCTCTCGGTGCATCTGGCACCAGACGCACGGATAGCAGAACATGCACTTGCAGCAGTCGTCGATGCACGACCCCTGCAGACAGGAAGGAGGAGGAGGAAACCATGAACGCAGACGGAAATCGATGGGAGGGGGTTTTTTTTCACAAAACATTGCTTATTGTTATTTTAAGGCTCAAAAATCTGCAGGAACTATTTCTACAAGCTGAATCTTCCCAATTTTATCAACATACCAACATACAGATGACACTGTTTTCATGTTAAATAAATCAAATCAAATCAAATCAACCTTTATTTATGTAGCACTTTTTCAATAACATCTGTCACTCAAAGTGCTGTGCATAAAATGCAATAAAATTTAAAAACAAGATGACAAGACAAACAGTGCGACAACCCCCCCCCCCCCCCCCCACCCCCCGCAAAAACACACACATACGCACACCACGATAAAAAAAAAAAAGTGATAAAATAATAGAATATAAAAACCTGGCTTTGTCCTGAAGTGGGGAAACAATATAAATATAACCTGTTCTGTCATGAACTACTTTGCATGAATAAAAAAAATGCACGCATAACTGTATTTTGCATGCACAGCTGCAGCTAAACAGAAACTGAGGAAGTGCAACGCCTGAAACGGCTGCTGTCTGGCAAACGCTTGAGCAGTTCTCGACCATCACTGCTTCTTGCAGTTGATGGAAGAAAGAACAGTTTGTGGGGAAAAAAATGTTTTCTTTTAATGAATGATGAAAGATTGGGAAAATCTGGGAGTGAATTAATTAAACACCGGAGACGTTGCAGACGACTCCCCAATAACACACGCGCTCTGACATACCGTAAAGGCCCGTACACACCGGGACGAATATTTGCCAGGCGTTATTCGCCAGCGTTTTTCGACACGTTTTTTGTGTTCACACCCAGGCGATTTTCGCTGACGGTGAGCCGAGCGAACATGCAATTTCATTCCCTGACGTTAGATGGCGCTTAATGTAAACAGAAATACTCCTGTACACAAGGTGGCGCTGCGCAACTTTACGATTCTTAAAGTCGCTTTTCACTCAGAAGAAGAGAGCAAGTATTTACGCGCTTGTCAGAATAATACAAAGAAAACATGAATATTTCAAGCACCAGTAGCTCCAACTGGTGCTTGGTTCGGGGATATTTAAGAATGTCCGTCATTATTTCTTCGCGGCAGTGTAGACGCTACTTGACGTCTATCTTCTTCGCTGGTATGTGTGCTCAGCAAGGCAGTTTTGTGTTTGAGCGCCCCCAAGTTGTGTTTTACTGTAACTTCAGAAGCTCCAGGCACGTGTGCAAAAGCGCCATTCTCATTGGTCGAAGAGATTTCGACGCCACGCGTCGAAAAAAAAAACGAACCCGAGGCGTTTTTTTTTTTGGCGCGTGGCGTTTTTTCGCGTCGGTGTGCACACTCTCATTGGTGCCCTTTGTTTAGTCACGAGGCGTTAAACGTCGGCGAAAATCGCCGGCGAAATTCGTCCCGGTGTGTACGGGCCTTAACTCTACGACTGTTGACGCGATCATAGGAATTCCAGCAGATTCTCTGGCATTTGTATATCAGCGCAAAGCCACTTATCTCCAATTACAAATTCACTGGAATTACACTGATTGAATATTTATTTGGAGTTTTTCCAAAGTATTGGCTAAATTTGGATGCAAAAACTTGTGCAGAAATGTGCTTTTGCACACACACATCCCTCCTCCCCTCCCGACTTACAGGGATGTGGTGGCGCTCTCTGATAGAAGAACGGAGAAGGCAGGTCACCACGCCACAGATATCCAGGAGTGGCATAGCGCAGCACCAGCCGTGCTTCTGGGCCGTCTGACACTGCATGCAGGGGAAGCACCACATGGCACAGCAGCCTACAGATGGCGGAGGGGGGGGGGGGGGGGGGGTTAGTGCATTCAATGTTCTGCAAATGCAGCTCCACATTCTCAATGACTGTATCTGAGAACTGGGCCGAGCCAGTGTGATGTCACCAATGGAAAATGACTTCTGAGTCTAACCAAATGAAGTGAACTCAGTTGCCGTTGTCACCACTCCATCTGTATCGCACACCCCATCGATCCAAGCACACATGAAACTTTCACTTTCTCTTGTCGCCAACATTGCAACAGTTAAGGCATTTTAATTTGCTCCTGGTAACATTACCCAACAAGACTAAAATAATACATGTGCACTCTGAGACTCTCAGACAAGTTAGGCTTTGCAAATGCGCAGATCTGTATGGTCCTACTCTGCAAATGCGCAGATCTTTGCAAAATGAAAATGTGTTCCGGTACAATATCGCGATATGTATCGTATCGTGAGACGAGTATCAGGATATATTTTGTTTTGCCAGACTCTTGCCAATACACAACCCTATCAAGAACATGTTTAAAAATCAAAGCAAGAATGGTTATTTTGAGAAATAGAATGACTGAGGGCTAGCTGTTTTTCTGTAGAGGTCTACGGGATTTTGGCTTCTTGGATACAGGAACTACTTCCTGTTTGGAATGAGAGGGGGGAGGAGTCACTTAGTCCAATTCTTATATACAGTAAATGCGGTCAACTAATAATTAAACTGCAACATCTGAAAGGAGGGGGGTTTCCATCAAAACCAATGGAAACTAATCTGCAAGTTTGAACCCAACGGATGTTCTTAATGCTTATCGCTTTGGATTTCTCCCAGCTACTTCACACCAACTGACAGGCGTTGGCAGGGAACCGCGGGCTTACAGGAGAGTACCGTGAGCCAGGAGACGCCCTGGAATTCCACCAATCAGTAGAACGCCAGCAGACGCAGGTTTCAACCAGCCCACAGCCATCGTTGAGAATTCAAAGTTTTGTTTCTTTTTTGTAAATCAGAAATCTGGCCTGTGACAAAATTGGAAAATAATCCCAGCATGAAGCGTTTTAAGTCTGATAAAGAAACCTCCTGCATTCAAATGAACTGTTTTTTTTTTTTTTTACTCAAAGCTTGGAGGAAAAATTTTCCTATTTTTTTCTTTTTTTTTTGAGACAAAAAAGGAGACCAACAAATGCTAAAATATCTTGTCCCTTGAGTCCGAGGAGGAGCGGCTGGTTGTTCAGGACCTGAATTAGTTTTGTTTCTGTTCCTCTCACGGTTTACTTTGTTCCTTTTTCTCTGTGAAGTTTGACCTGAAGCTGAATCTGAGGCCGAATCAACAAAAGGAAAAACGAAAACTAAATGTTTCTCAGCATCAACTTCAAATCTATTTGTTCATGTTTAAGTCAAATATTTTTGGAGCGAAACCAAAAGAATCAAGTTCACAATTGTGTCACAAGGACTTTTTTCCCAATAGAGAGCAGATTTTGAATGAATGTCTGAGACTTATCCTTCATTTTAAACACACTTTGAATTCTTTTAGCAAAAGAAAAGCTGATTCCACTTCTTGTTCTGCTTTCACAAGTCCTCAATCATCAAGTAAGTTGTTTATTAAATTCAACAACAATGATGCAATTAAATGTTAGACCTTCTGGGGTTTTTTTGGCACACATTCTAAAAAGAAAAAAAGAAAAAAAAACCTTTATATTTCAGTGCTAAATGGACTTACACGTGCCAACATCAGCGCAACATTCGCACATCCCAGTGCTCCAGGTCCCCACGGCTGTCATGCTGGATCTGAAAGGGAAAAGATTCTTTCTAAGATTAGACAGTTTAAATTTATGTTTACCACAAACCCTTCCTGCACAAACGGCCAAAAATAATAATAATAATTCTGCGTGAATGTTTTATTTCTCAAAACAAGGATTGGTTCTAGAAGCCGGTTATGTCCTTTATGGTTTATTGGGTCTATTTCTTAAGTGAAGGAGAAGAAAATGTGGCAGCAAAGAGAAATGAACTAAAGGCAAAAGATTTTACTTTCTGATCATCTTTTGAGCAATTTTCAAAGCTTTTC
This sequence comes from Oryzias latipes, assembly GCF_053564925.1. Taxonomy (NCBI): domain Eukaryota; kingdom Metazoa; phylum Chordata; class Actinopteri; order Beloniformes; family Adrianichthyidae; genus Oryzias; species Oryzias latipes. Next base: position 20,437,303 of record NC_136254.1, read on the forward strand.
CAGTGGCCTTTTTAATTAAGATCATGCCGTTTTTAGCCAAAATCTAAAAACCTGTGTCGTTTTTTTGGACATAATTTCTGCAGAGCAGCAGGAGTTCATTAGAAATGTTCATCTAAGTTGTGGGCGGGGCTTATGGAATGGAATTTTAAGCTTAGTTTTTCTTAACATAAGTCCTCCATTGTCAGAAAATGCCACAAGAACATGTTAAAAACGCCAAAAACACTGTTTTCATCAGAGTGGGTCTTTAACACCAAAAGCTGTGTCTATATTAATAAATACCGCAAGATCACAAGGTCAGAAGTCTGAATCCATTTCTTTTTTTTTAAATGCTCAAATATTCTGATAATCACTTTTATAAATAGCAAGAAGTAGGATTCAGGGGGCAGAGGATCACTTCTGATTGTTAAAGCACATGTGCAACCTTTAATGTACATAGAACTAAATCAGGTTTAAGGGATAAAACGTTTTTCAAAAGTTAAAAAGAGAAATGGGAATTTTTTGCATCCTTTCTAGAGACTATTTTTGTGACATTTCTCCTTTGTTTGATTCTTTATATTTACTTTAAAACCTCTGCGACTTTTCTTTACTAGATCTATAAGAAATGAAGAAAGGCCGAAGAGTCGCTTCACCTCTCTTTAATGCTCCAACCTGCTCTTCATCCTCAACTCCCCCATAACAACCTGTTATTTCGTGAGGATTTGTTTGTAAAAGAATTTCTGTTGTCCTCCTTTGACACCAGTCTCCAAATCTCATCCAGGTCGCAGTGTGGTGGTGGAAAACTGTTTGTTGCATAGATATGCCGATTTCTTTTATCTGTCTTTTACAAGGCAAAAGGAGTTTTTTTTTTAAATAAGTGCCCTCTACTGGTCACATTGTGCTATTGCACAATCAGGCCTTAAGTTTTTTTTTTTTTTTATTAAAGTTAAAAAAGTCAATTTTGTTTAAAAGGACGTCAACAAGGCCAGCAAATTTGCACAAATATAAAGACTTGGGGTTTTTATATATATAAAAACGACTTGCATTTTAGTTCAATAAAAATGTAATTATACAACACTTTCTCTTTTTTTAAATGCAAAACATGTTTTTTAAATACGGTTGCATTCACCGATTAATCAAATACAATTTTTAAGCTAGGAAATAGCATTTAAAAACTGCCTCCAAACTGTACAGAAGCACTAAAACTTATTTTTAAACAACACAATAACTAGTTAAATCAATAGCCGCGTGCCTGTTGTGAGAAATGCGCACGTGGCGGCTTCAGCAATTAAGCGACACGTGTGACATGGTGAAAAATGCATTAAAAAAATGTAGAATGATTTTTTAAAATCATTTTTGGTTGTTTTATTTTTTGGTTTTTATATTTGGACATAACACTGAGATATTGTGTCTTTTTTAATGTTTTCTTTTTTTTGGGGGGGGGGAGGGGGGTTTGAATAACAATAATAATGAAGAAAAATAAGAGCTTATTCATATATTTTTTTATATGTAATTACATTTGAAGACGGAAAAGTTTCTCTTACCTTGTTAATGCTGCAGAGCAGAACAGAGCAGAACAGAGCAGAACTGAGCGCGCGCTGGTATCTGATAGAGAATAAAGTTTCAGTTCTTTCATAAATGAAAGGACCCAACCGGAAGACTGGGTGGTGGCATTTTGTGTGTGTGTGTGTGTGTGTGTGTGTGGGTGGGTGGGTGTGTTTCTGAAAAATGTCCTTGCAAACCAAAGTAACCTGTATGTGTGTGCGTGGGTGTGTGTGTGTGTGTGTGTGTGTGTGTGAGAGAGAGAGAGAGAGAGAGAGAAAGAAAGACTTCAAAGACAAGATTTTACAGTTAAAAGTTTAATTTGTTTATAACCGAGCATTCATGCAGACAAATATTGAAATAAAAAGCTCTAAGGGATTCAGGAAAGTGTGGTTGCCTACTCTGCCACCTCATCAGAACACTAACCTCCTGCACCACCCCTATGTAAATTGTTCACTTTACATTTTTGATGGTTTCTTTCAAACATTACATAAACACACTTTTGTTTGGTTTAAATGAGAAATGTATTGACACATTTCGGTTTACTTTAGTTCGCTTTCATTAATTTAATGCTACGTTTTTGAGTTACCAAAAAGAAAGTTCTGCCTCACAGCAAGAAGGCCCCCGGTTCAAGTCCCGGCTGGGGGACCAGAAACAGAACATAGATGGGGGACCCTTCTGTGTGGAGTTTGCATGTTTTTCCCGTGCATGCCTGTGTTTTCTCCGGGGACTCCGGCTTCCTCCCGCCATCCACAAACATGCTTCATAGGTTCATTGGTTACTCTAAATTGTCCAGGTGTGAATGTGAGTGTGTGTGATTGTGGCCCTGCGACAGACTGGCGACCTGTCCAGGATGTCCCCTGTCTTCGTCCGCAAGTGGTTTAGTTTCTATTTGATGTTCCTTACTTTCATTTGTTTGTTTGTGTGTGTTAATTTAACAAAGGATGGACATTAGTTTAGTTTGTTTGTTGTACTGTTTCTTTGTCTTAGTCTTTTTCAGCTCCCCCTTGTGTGTCTAGTTGTCAGTTGTGATATGTTCTTTTGTGTGTTTTCAATTGGTTAGGTCAGTTTAAGTAAGGTGGGTTGTCCTCCTCCTACTCCTCTGTTAAATTTAAAGCTTCAGTTATTTTTGTTACTTTGACCTCTTTTTAGGTCCCAGTTTTATCCCATTTTGTTTCTAAAATAAATGTAAATACTTCTGACGTAATTTTTTGCCTCCTTGCTTTGTACTGCTCGGTCCATCACAATGATCCATAGGATAAAATACTGATAGGGAACGTGTCCATAATCAAATGTTAAATTCTCTTTCGATAATACAAAAAAAAATTTGGGGAAACAAAAAGTGGTCCCAGCTAAAAGCGGCACATTAGACACGTACAAACTAAACTTTCAAAAAGTAATTCAACTCTAGAACATTAAAGCTGCGGGCGGGTACCTGCCCCCACCCTCGTCTCCTCCTTTTGACCCGCCCTCGCTGGCTGTGGTGGCTACGCCCCTCTAACTCTCCCCTCTGCCCCTGCCAGTTTGATCTCCATAGCAACCTTTTTTTTTTTTTTTGTCGCCTGGGTTGACAAACCGGTCTTCATGATTTTTGGAAGAGTCTGCAAAAGTAGGATCTCCTTGGCAACTGAGATTATTGTGTTAACCACGCCCACATTCCTAATATGGTCATATCATGCATCATATCGTTTAGTTCAGCTTGAGCCAAGGATTCATGGATTGTATGTGTGGAAAAGAATGACATGGAATCGAATTATGGACGACAAAATAAGCTGGAAGCCACAAATAAAGCCAGTCAGAACTAAACTAAAAGCAAAGCAGTGTTGGGGAAAACACGTCATACACTCACTCACAAAGCACGTTTGTTAATATATTCATCGATAATACTGCCATATTTACAAGACATAGTAGTTGTTTGGGGAAATACTACAAATCTACAGTCTTTGTACATCTCATAAAAAAGCTATTTGAATAGGTCATGGTGAGGATTTTGGGAAAACACACACAGGGAGCCGCACACACTCCTAAAGGACTACTTCATCATCCAGGGAAACATGTTTTTGGACAGTGGGAGAAAAACCCAATCATGGAAGTTTCACACATAAAAAATAAAAGACCAACCGAGACTTTCAGCTGTGAGGTGACACCACACCGCTGTGCAGCCAGAGTTTTCGGTCAAAACCATCAACATAATCCAGGAAGTGTGAAGAGCTGCCTTGCATCATTGTGTGGTTGTGTCTGCGAGAGTTTTGTAATGATTATATTTCAATAAAAAAAAAAAAACACAAACCAGAAAGTGACTTGAGAAGTGAGGCAGGATGGATGTTTTTGTCTCCTCCTGTGGAGGACTCAGTACTGAAGCATCCACAGGAGGAGACAAGAACATCCACCCTGTCCTCACAGAGTCCAGCAGAGGGAGACAAACTGCTAAACATGGTTAACTTTTTCAGCAAACGTCCATCAGACCAAGAGAAGTGAGGAATATTAACATGAGGACAGTCCAACCTTAGCAGTGGGCTCTCGCTAAAACTCCCCATATTCTGGAAAAACATTTTTGATGCATTTTCTGCACACGTGGGACAAAACTATGAGACCCCAAACATTAAAAGTCTGTTGGATGTTATTGGATGTGGGGCTCTCAGGCAATTCAAATCATATTGTCTGCATGGAAATGAGGAAGACATTCATCAGGCAAGATTTGGACCGTCTAAGTGTCTGTGTGCATGCCCTCTCAGCTCAGTTTGGTGCTATTTTCTCTGAGTTTCCTCATTTTAAGGCTTCTTCTTCCTCGTCTTCTTCTTTTACAGCTTTCAAATCTGTTTGTTTCCGTTTCCTTCTCGTTTTCTGTCTCAGTCCAGCATGTGATTGATCATTTTAAGGTCGTCAGATTTTGCTGACTTGAGGTTCTGCTGTTCCGCTTTCTCTGTCCTTGTTTACGAGTGGGGTGTTAGGTGGGGGGGGGGGGGGGGGTACGAGGGGGATTATGTAGGGGGGGGGGGGGGGGGGGAATCATAAAGCATAATAAAGTAACAAATTGCTTTATGTTTATAATCACTACGGTCAGGTTCAGATAAATATTTTCTATGGAAATACTGCAAGCAATGTGTTGTAGCAAACACTTAAGCAACACGTAAGTGTGCTATAAGTGAGACACAAGCCTGTTATACAGATTTTTCTACTTTTTTACCACCCTAAACCCTGCATCTGTGTAAGGGGCCCATTAGTGTTGTTCAAGTGATAAGTGTACTTTCCTTGCATGCAGTCTGATTGTTACAAATGAGGAAATTACACAATCAGTTGTGTTACAGACAGTTGCGTATCACGTGCACGTCTCTTGTGTGCAGCATTTGCATTTGCCGCTCTGGAAAGGGTCGGTATTCACACCTTAGCGGCTGGGTGGCTCGGTTGGTAAGGTGAAAGGCTACCATGCAGGATCCAGGGTTGAATTCCCGGAGGTGAATGAACAATGATAATGGTGCAATTACCATATCAATGGCAAGGAATTAACATCACCCAGTGGGGGCCCTTGGGCAAGACCCTTAACGCTACTGCCTCCAGAGTGCGGTTCGGCTGCAGCTCACCGCTCCCCCAGCAGATGGGTCAAATGCGGAGAAGAATTTCCCCATTGTTGGGATCAATAAAGTATCAATTATTATTACTAAGGACTACAGTGTGGCGTAAGAGCAGCACACGACTGCATCACTCATACTTCATAAGTGTGCGTAACTTACTTTGTCCTTATAAATACTTCACGATCAAAGGCACGACAATGGTACGTTCCAATTTATGACGTCTCTAAAGGTGGCAACACAAGCCTCACTACAAAACACACCTGCTCTCCTCTTATAAGGCAGTCGCACCAATCAATGACCCTCCACACAATCCGAAGCACCCGTACAGCTCAACCCCCCATGTGGGTGCATGTGACTAAGGAAAGTGGTAAATGGCGTATACTTATATAACGCTTTTCTAGCTTCTTCAAAGGCCCAAAGCGCTTTACAGTCACAGACCCATTCACCCAGTCACAAACACATTCACACACTGATGGCGGCTCCGCTGCCAAACACTGGCGCCAGCCTTCCACCAGAGGCAAGGTGGGGTTCAGTGTCTTGCCCAAGGACACTTCGACGCAAGGCGGGAATCGAGCCGGCAATCTCACGATTGGAGGTCGATCCCCCCTTTACGTCTCAACTAAGGTTTTATGTCTCTCCCATTGACAGTGAATGAGAACTGGACTGAGCAAACCCTCCCCCTTCACGTTTCAAACAGGAAGTACCAGATGGTCCGAAATAGCTGAAATCCCATAGACTTGTGTGGAGAACTAAACAGCTGTTACTCAGATCATTATGTTCGTGGAATAGCCATTCTTCCTGTACTACCTTTTATTAATGTGTTCTTACTAATCCTGCTTTTTTTATGATGTTATTGCGCAAGTTAATCAAGTTATAAACTGACCAATCAGATGCCTCAATAACAGTAGGTGGCCTAAGGGCGAGCGTTCAAAGCGTTTTATTAACAGATTTTCCCAAGCCTACCTCCTTCTCACAAGCTCACTCCTGATTGGAGACAGTGGTTGCCATAGAAATGGAGACTCAGACCGACTCTGGGCCAGTTGGGGCTTACTGAGGTCATCTGATTTCAACATGGCGATGGACATATTGCAGAAAAATGACGACAGTATTGACTTAATTTGGTTGGAAACAGAAGCAAGACATTTTCTTTGGGTGACATCACTCTCACTCAGTCCAGTTATATTATACAGTCAATGGTCTCTCTGGACTCCATGTTGACACACAGTAGATTTTGTTTAACCCTTGTGCTATCCTAGGCACTTTAACGTTGGGAATTGGGTCATCTAGACCCACTAGACAGTGCTCTGAACCTTTTTTCTTCAATGATTTGTGATCTTCACTGGTGTCCATGGATTACATGAAATCTTTCCACCTTTATCCACCTTTGTCATGGTAGGGAGAACACGTCAATGTAAGGGTGGGGTCGTCTAAGATAGCACAAGGGTTAAGACTTTAAAAAGTGTCTTAAGTCAGAGAGAAATGGGTCTAAAAGGCTGTTTATGTTTATAAAGTTATTCAGCTGAATTTAAACATTTTCAATATTTTTCAAAATACAACAGATGTGGTTGGTAAATGTCAAACATGGAAGGGTCATTCTTACTTTTCTTTATAAGCAGTTTTTGGTAAAAAAAAATTATGTTGGAAGAAGTTGTCAGCAGTTTTCCTATCATTGTTTTTAATACAGCAGAAGGCTTTTCTTTTATTGTTTGCACAAACATCAGTTTAATATGTGTTTGTCAACCGAGCATTACCCTGCTGATTAGAACTATTCCCTCCAATGACTCAACATCACTTTCAGCCAATGTTGACATTTGATCACCTGGGGATCTTGTTTGTCAGTCACAAATGTTTTCCTCCTTCCTGGTGTTTTTTCCGTGCCGTAAAGTTCTCGTAATTTAAAATATATTTTTGCCCTGTTCATAGTAAAAAAAAAAACATTAGAATTATAGATTTCGCTGCTGAAAATATGAACAAAAACGTGTTTAGCTTGTAAATCCAAAATTCTTTTTTAAAACCCTTTGATGAATAGAAAAGTTATTATTAATTAAAAATATAAATTCTTTAAATTCAGCAGGTAGTCATTTAAAAAAATTAATAACAATAAATGAGTTATTCTTACCATAAATATTTTAAAAAAACCTAGTAACTCTTTTCCCACCAAAAGTGTTTTTTGAGATTTCAAATGATTTGAAATAAGCAAAATAAAAGCCCCTTTGCTGCCACAAGTGGGATGATGGTAGAAATAAGGGTAGAAAAAATGGATCAACGTTATATACAGCAAAATGTTTTTTTAAGGAAAGTTTTGATCATGCCAATGAGATTGGAGTCTCAGAAATTCGTATTTTAAAAATGATACCAAGGTTATAGGATTTACTCAGAGTTGTGCGGTGGTGAAGTGCTTTTATTTTAAACCTCACCTTCATCAATAAAGCTGTTTTGTGCCACATGTCTGATGTGAATAACATTAAATGGAAACATGTGTTTCTGTCTCAAACTTCCATCTTGTTTTCCTGTCTTCTCAGGCACAATAGAGGGATGGCGTTTTTTTCTCTTTAACTTTAGTTTTTTTGTCTTTAAATGAAGTGAATCAAACGATCTAATTAAATGTCAACGTTTTCACACTGAAAGAAGGAGCAGAGGGTTTGTTGGTTGTGGTGAGGCTATGAAAACATCAGCAGAAGTGAAAGAATGGTGAAGTTGTGGGGGTGTGCCACGAGGGAGACGCACAGCAGAGGATGTCTGAGTCAGTCTTCTGTCGGATCGCAGACGGAGAGGACCATGCTGCAGGCGGGCCTCCTTCCCCACCAGCTCCACAGCCTCCTCCATCCATCTCCGGACCCAACTGACCCCAGCTGAGGAACGATGACCTCCAATGGGACCACCAACTCAACAGAGGAATACTCCGTCGTGCGCTTTTACGTCTCCACCGTCTCATTCTCGCTGCTCCTCTTCTTCAACCTCATCATCAACTGGACCATCGTGCGCGCCGGGAGTTTGCGCGGCCAGGCGCGCTTCGTGCTGATCTTTCACCTGCTGGTGTCCGCGCTGGTCTACATGGGCACCAACAGCGTCTTCTACTACCAGATCCACGTGAGCGCGCGGCCCAGCCGCCCCGCGTGCCAGGCGATGATCACCCTGTTGATCAGCAGCGCCTCCAACATCTTGCTGACGCTCACTGTCATGGCTCTGGACCGCTTCTGCGCCGTGTGCCACCCACTGCGCTACACTGCCTCCTTCACGGCGGGCCGCTGGCCCTGGCTGCTGGGCCTGCTCACCTGGACTGTGGCGCTGCTGATCCCGCTCAGTCTGCCGGCGCAGCCAAGGGACGACGCCGTTGGCGGGACGTGCGGGAAGGAGCAGCTGACAGGGGGCAAACGCGAGAAGATGGTCTTCATAAGCGCGTGCACGCTGGTGATTCTGTACACGTACGTGCGGATTCTGCGGGAGGGGAGGCGACTGGGGGTGCTGAACCGACGCAACCGGGCTGGGTGCAGAACCATCGCGCTGCACGGCACCCAGCTGGCTCTGTGCATCCTCCCCAACTTTGTGAACTTCGTGCTGGGAACTCTGAGACAACACAGACTCATCCAACAGAACACCAAGGAGCTGTCCGCCGTGGTCGTCTTCGCTTTCTTCAGCTTGGCGCAGTGCATTGCGGCGGTTGTTTACGGCTTGCGCAAAGAGGAACTTCTAGAGCAGCTCGATCACAGGTTCCCCTGCTGTTCCCGCTATCTAAAGGCCGTCCTGGGATGGACCGTGCGCGCCAACTGGCCACAAACGCAACACAGAACAAGGTGGGTGCGTGTTCCCACCGTGCGTAATTACGCACGAGTGTCTCAAAAAATGCCAGGAAAATCTGAACCAAACAGGTGCATAAATTAGTTACTTATATTCTGATAATATTACTGTGATGTATTATAAAGTTTAGACTAAAAGTCTGAAATGGTATTGCAAGAAATCTGGAGATGGTCCGGAAAGAAAAAAAGGTTTTTCGTGATAGCTGTTGTTTTGTAAAATAAAAATACTTCCGGCTGTCTTGCAACAAGTTCACTTTATTTCTGAAATGATTCAAGGGAAACCCACACAGAAAATGTGTTAAAAATCAATTCTACGGACACACACACACACACACAAGAAAATGCATTGTTGAATTTATTAAATACTTTAAAACTTTGGGGGCAAAATGTGTCAAACGTTTTATAAGAAGCACAAACAAGTGATTTGCAAATTTCATCCATGTATTCAACTGAAAAACTATTGCAATTGTGTATATAAATCTATATAACTTTAAACATAGGGAGACTAACATTGTTAAACCCTTGTGCTATCCTAGGCACTTTACCGTTGGGAGTGGGGTCATCTAGACCCACTAGACAGTGCTCTGAACCTTTTTTCTTCAATGATTTGTGATCTTCACTGGTGTCCATGGATTACATGAAATCTTTCCACCTTTATCCACCTTTGTCATTGTAGGGAGAACACGTCAATGTAAGGGTGGGGTCGTCTAGGATAGCACAAGGGTTAAACATTTTACACTTTCGTCTGGTACTCTTTGTGTCTTCCACACATGAACACGTCCATTCTTTATGCGTTTTTATTCACAACTCTTCACATCTTCTATGATTACATGAAACATAAAGCAACTGGGACCAAAGCTGCCTTCCCTTACTGGCTGAGAGGCTACTACCCACCCGTAAGTCTCCCCCTCTGCATGGGACAAAATCATTTAAAAATAAAAACTGTTTCAAAATGGTGGCTTTTCTGTTGGTTTAACTCCATAGCTACCATTTTATTTTCTGGTCACCTGGGGATGACAAACAGGTCTACGTAATTCTTAGAAGAATTAGCAAAAGTAATCTTTTGGATTTCCTTAGCAACTGGAGTTTTCTGTTAACCACACCCACATTCCTGATATATTCATTTAGTATGTCATATCGTTTCGATCAGCTTGAGCCAGGGGTTAACATGTTAAAATTTGACAATATCCTGGGTTAAAATGTGCGAGCAACAGTGTGAGCTCACCACACTAAAGCCATTTAAAATCAACAAACTTTATTTCCAACATCTTTTTCCCCAAGTAGCTTCACAGTGATGCTCAGGGAGTTCAGAGGGAATAGATCGAAATCCCTAGGAGTTTAAATTTGGAGCTGGTACTGAAGATGATTTGCTCAAGGTGGCAGCCTCCCTGAGGTCAAAGATCAACAAACCTTTGGTTGTGGTTGTAGACTTAACCAGGTGGCGTGAATGTAAAATTATCTGAAGAACTGGAGACAAGTAACTGAAGAACTGAAGAACAAATGTTTGCTGTTCCCTTCTTGTTAGGCAATGTAAAAATCGACAAATTTCACACTTTGCCAAAGGTCGTGTTCCCGTAGATCATGTTGCAATCTCATAATGGTTTCAAAACTTCCTGTGGTTATCCCAGACACGTGTGTTTTGTTTTCATTAGTGGATTTTGACATGTTTTTGAAGCCCCAGAAGAGATTTTGGACCCCCTACATTTCTTAAATGGTTTCTCCCGCTGTGATGTCATCCTTTTTTATTAACTATGTTTAAAAAAATAACTTTCACCAGGTACTGGGTGTGTGCAATGTTTTTTTTTTTTTTGCACTTTGAGTTTGTGGGCGGTTTGTGGTGTGAGTTTGCTCAAAAAGAGAGAAAAATTGCGAAAACAATACGGTTCTTGAGGGCCAGGGCTGCTGCAGGCCGTCACTGTGAGCAACGACTGCTACCAAACAAATATTTGCAGGGGGGCTGTTAGTATTTTTGAGGGCACTGGGCAAAAATTCCCAAAAGGGCCCCCTTCAACCACCATTCATCAATCTTACAAAATGAATCTAACTGCATAACTTAAACACATATAAATATGATACATGTTACATCACAATGTAAGTTTAGTAAACCGACCTGTTTTTAATCACGTGTTTACATAAAAACCGCAATGGCTTACCGCTGTGATTGCAAAGCGTCCACATTGTGATGGGTGTGGCGGTGAAAAGTAGGTCAGCGTTTGCCTGCCAGGTAGTTCATCTGCACACAGTGATCTCCATCGGGATGATATCATAAAGGCAGAGCTTATAAACACATTTTCAGTCTTTTATTTTGAAATATTTAACGTCCAGATGTCTCTTCATGGTTTGATGTCCTGTCCTATTTCCAAACTAATTTATTTATTTTTTAACTATCAGCTATTCTGGATAATCAAATGAACACAAATAAAATAACAAAAAAGTCAACTTTTTTAGACAGGGGTTTCCAGGACCTTTGAATGCTTTTTGTGGCTTGGTGACAATCAAGCAGAAAACCTCAGATTGCTAAAAAAAAAAAATGAAACTGCTGCACTTTGTAAATTTGAAACCACCACATCAGTTGCTGCCAGGGTACAGAGAACCCCCAGCACCACCTTCACCGCACTCTTTGTTCCGTATAGATCATGCCTTCGACCTCTCATACAAGTTGAGTTTGATAATTACAGGTGTCACTGGTAATGTACTCCATAAAAATTGATAAAATGATGTAGGAGTGAGTCAAACATGACACTAAACCAAAGTGTGAAACCAGTTGATTTGCTGGTTGAATGTTTGATAGAACCTTTCTGTGTTTTTCCCCCCAGGGAGCGAACACTGACAACTCTGACCATCGTCTCCGAGGAGGTCACACAAGTTCCAGACAGAGACGAGGAAGAGGAGGAGCAGGAGGTGGAAACAGTGGTAGCCAGCCACCAGTCCCTCACATGACTCCCTTTTCATGCTGAGGAGCCTCATGGGAAAACATTGAAACCACAGCCGTCAGTGGAATATCTGGACGTGCTCCAGAGGTTTTTACTTTGGTGTTGAAAGGAACTAGAAGTTCAAAGCGAGAACAGTTTTCCTCCTTGGATTAAAGAGACTGGATTAAAAAGATTCCACTTCTCTAGTGCTATGTTCACGCGTGCTCTTGAACGCACGTTTAGTCCATGGTGTTCCGACTGGACTACCCAATACAGGTGCATGTCCGCCACTTACAGTTGGAGAAGGTGTGGTGCGAAATGACGAAGCGGTGCAAATCTCATGAATCTGTTTTTTAATAGCTTTATTTCCGATACATGAAAGACTTGGGCTGAATCTGAGTTGCTTCCTCACCCCTACAGCTTCTCCTCATCCCTACATTTATCCTTCCAAGTGGAGAGACATCGAAAACATTGTGTACTTCAAATTTGGGCATTACTACTGCTTGATGACACCGTGAATAGTGGGGGGTCATCTACGATAGTGTGTAGCTGCCAGCGCTCGGAAAATACACAACATCGGTTTTATAAATTAATCTATAATAACACAATACATGTAAATATAAGCTTCTGTGCTTCAGAGCCGTGTGCAGAAATGCTTTAATCCTCCACGTCAAAAGCGCAACACGGATTACCCTACCGGCAGCAGGACAGCCAGCCCAAGGTCGCTATGGCTCCTCCTTAAAAAAACACTACAGCTTCAAATTCCCCTACAATTGGACCAATAGGGAGGAGCCCAGAGGGGTTGGGAACCATTTGGATTTGGCCATGGAGTCGTAATTATGAATTTTTCCTCCGGGATCAATTCTCAAACAGTTGGCTCTTCTGTGAAGTAAAAAGGACGCCATCCATACGTCACTACCAAGTCGGAGTCCCTGATTGGTCAAAGTTCAACCCGGTCTAACTTTCAATGTGCGTTGAGAGGCTGCACGTTTAGTACGTAGAGCACAAAGACTGTTGTAGAAATTTGGGTAGCTACACGTGAACATGAGAGCTTTGAACGCGGAAGTTCAAACCGCACGTTTACCTCCGCTTCTCATTGGCAGAGGTTGCTGAGGGTGGTGTGAATGTAGCGTTACATAGCAGATACTGCAGTGTGAACAGGTCATGGAACCCTTGTGCTATCCTAGGCACTTTAACATTGGGAGTTGGGTCATCTAGACCCACTAGACAGTGCGCTGAACCTTTTTTCTTCAATAGATTTGTGATCTTCACTGGTGTCCATGGATTACATGAAATCTTTCCACCTTTATCCACCTTTGTCATGGTAGGGAGAACACATCAATGTAAGGGGGGGGGTCATCTAAGATAGCACAAGTGTTAAACACAATAACATGACACTCACACGGCCTTTTAAATGGGTTTTTGTAGGGACAGGGAGGGGTAGGGATTCAGCCCAAATGACCGAGAATGTTCTAAAAAAAAATTACTGTGAAGCTCGTTGAGCATTGAAGTCATTCAGGCAATGTTTTTATTTTGTTGTATTTTTTTTTTCATTTGCAAATATTTTTTCTTCTTTCAGACACACAGCAAAGAAAAGCACCAAAGTTTAGGCTTCTGTGTTTCTTGCAAAGTTCTGGAAACTCCAAAACCACGACTACCTAAATTCTAAGTTTCTATTTCTGCATTTCTTTTTTAGGCAGCTATACTTAACAGTGCATATTTAATTCAATCCTGCGTCTTTTGCAGACGGCTATTTAAGCTGCATGTAATATATAACCTGCTATAAAAATAAATTATTGCCTTTTGCATAAAGAAGACAAAACTTTAAAAAGTTTTCCAAGGAAGATTTTACAACAAACATGTTTGTCTCTAAAACCAGTAAAACATGAAATAAAACATTTTTATGTTGAATTTTTCTGCTTTCGTTTTATTGGTTGGGCTTACACTAAATAAATTTTTATGCATGCATATTTTTTTTCTTAGAACGGAACATTTTTATGTGGATTTCCCCACTGTGTGAGCAAATTTTAGTCCAAAAACTGCAAACCTGGTTTAGCGTACAAAAATCAAAGGAGGCTAAAAAGGAAACATGTAATCTAAATAAACGTTGTCCAAGTCAGTACAAATAAGAAATGTTCCGTTTGGCTCAAGTTTGAAAAATGTTCGTCTATGTACAAAAAAAATTAAAAAGCATAAACGACATTTACTGAATGTAAATGAAAGAGGATTATGAGTAAAAACTCAAAGGTTGCTCAGTCTCTATAGTCACGTCTTGATTTACTGTAGTAATACTCACTTTTACCCTTAATTAAAGTAGTCTATTTAAATGTACCATAAGTATACTTAGTTTATACCAGAAGAGAGGCGGTATGCTTGAAGTTTAGCTTCATATATTTATATATTTTAAACTTAAAACCGAGTCTGAAGATGTATTCAGTTATACTATACCTACATGGTCTTTAGTATAGTGTACCAATACACAAGTAAAGCTACTAAAATAAACTTTTAATGTACAACTTTTTGCTAAAGTTGTTCCAATTTTCCAACCACTCTTAAACATAATAATATACTGTTTTGGACTTAGTTTATTTAGACATTGCAGCTCCAAACAAATCATTAATTTGTTCAAACCTTTTGAGCTATTATTAAAATCTGTGAAATGTAAATGAGATTGCAACAGCTCAAATTATTATCCTCTTCCTTTTGCCAACTTTCTACTTGAGTCAGGATCGACATCGATACACTGAATCACATGAAGTGAGATGGACAAATGTACAATTAAGAGGTCATTTAAGCCCTAATCAGAATGAAAATGACAGTTTCGTCTGTTTGCTAAATCTTCTTTATTCTAAATGTGACACAGAATGACCCCCCCCCCTCGACAAAGACAGCAGGTTGAGGACAGCGGTTCTGAAAACGGCCGTTTCTGCTTTCGCCTGAGCAAATAACCGGTAACGGCCGCCTTACCCTCCAGTGTCAAAAAAACAAATGTTAAAGATCCTTAACCAGCTGTTTGGACCCCTCCCCTCCACATACGGCAGCTTTTTAGCTCTAAGCTCATCACTGTGGTTCATTTCTGGAATCAACCAGTTTTGTTTAGTCAAATGTCATTTTCCTGTTTGCTCAACATCCTCATCCAGATTCACTCTCTTTCTCACAGTCAGGTTGAGGTGAAAGGTTCTTTCACACGCAAAGGGGAAATTCTCAGCGTCTTCAGGGCCCCAGCACTCATCTCAGTCTCGCACCATTGAAGGCCTTCCTTCAGCTGTCGAACACGGCGAGGGCGAGAGAGAGAGAGAGAGTGCAAAAACCTTCACCACAATGCAGCAGCACATCCAGCAGCCCCGGACTGTTACCGCCATCTCTGCAGAGCGTTTTACTTTGGAAGAGTTCAAAAGAGCAGAAGTAGGAGCAAAACTTTAGGTAGCTGTAAAAACAGAAGCAGGAAGTGAGGTCACGCACACTCAACAGCAGCTTTCCCGATACCTCGATCAAGTTTATTGAATTATTGGATCGACTCCAAATACATGAACTTACAAACTGACAGACTCTGCTTTGTTTGACAGCAGAATTATCATGTGACCTCCTAAAAGCAACACGTTTTCAGCCATTTCAAATATATACACAGATGATGGTAAGTGCTTTATTTTCTTCAACTTACTAGATAAATGGTCATTTTGGAGATAGATTAGTGAGATTTGTGAAACGTTAGCACCTCACGTGTTATGGTTTCATTCGGCCCGGTGGCCAACTGCAATCACAGCAGCTTCACGCCGTTTTTACTGGTTACCGTGAGCTTAAAGGCATTTATGTACATACAGCAAACATACAATCCGTCCTCCTGCTTTTAATCCTCAACTGGCTTCTTGTTTCAGAGTTGCATTGATTGTGTTGTGCGAGTTAAATAAAAAAAAAGAATAAAGGCATCATAACAGGCTTTAAAATCCAGAATTATTACAGAAATTTGTAGCTACAGTCAGTAGAAGGCCCGTTTACGAGCTCACATTCGGCTCGGTTTCAGACGAAGGAAAATCCTTTTGAACCAGCGTCTAGTTTGGCAGATTTAAATAAACGAACGACAAAAAAAATGTGTTGACAGCTGAAACACAACAGGAAACAGGAGTTCATAGCTTCCGTGTTCGAAAACGGCATTATTTTCGTCGCTTCGCCTTGTTTCATGAAAGCTGAAGCAGCGGGGTGAGGAGCTCTGATGCTCCAGTCTGACCAGACGGAAGGGTTCTGAAGGGAGGCGGGACAAAGAAACACAACCTGGGTGTGATACACCAGAGAGGGGCATTTAAAAACCCAAAGGGTGAGGAGAGACCACACCCCCATTCTCCACCATGGCAGCAGAGATGGCCCGCATGTTCTTGAAGGTCTGCTTGGACTGACCGGACCGCAGGAACTTGATGTCGTGCAGGATTCTGTCGTAAGCCTGGAGGAGGTGGAAGAGGTGGAGGTTAGCAGCTGGACCCGAGAAGGGGTTTATACAAATATACACCTCCTGTGTCCAAAGATAAAGAGGGTTTATACAAATATACACCTCCTGTGTCCAAAGATAGAAGAGGGTTTATACAAATATACACCTCCTGTGTCCAAAGATAGAAGAGGGTTTATACAAATATACACCTCCTGTGTCCAAAGATTCATTAGCTGCTATTTTAACAGTAATATCTGTTCAAATCAAGAGGTCTTCAGTTCTTTTCTGTTCTCTCAGTTGCTGGACAGGTAAAAAAAAAAAAAAATAGTCTCAAAGATAGAAGAGGTTTATACAAGTATATACCCCCTCGTCAACAAAGATTCATAACCCCCTCATTGCAACGGTAAAATCTGTCCAACACAAGAGGCCTTCAACTGCTGGATTAAGGTTTTTAAAAAAAGAAGAAAAACGTTCACTTTAATTATCAAAGGGGGTTTATACAAATATACAGTTGAGTCCAAAGATTCATCAACCCCTTATTGTAATACAGTAAATCTGTCCAACACAAGAGGCCTTGGTTTTTTTGAATTGTGCTCTTTAGGAGGAGCAAACCTCCTCCACCCCCCCTGGTCTCAGTCAAAGGCATCATAGAGCACAGGTGGAGTCACGAGTCTGAAAGTCGGATGATGGAGCCGATTGTTTTGCGCGATGGCGTTCAAATGGCCGTCTTCCTCACTTCCATGACAACACCCCGTGAGAAACCGTAAGAGTGCACGGTTAGAAAGCAGCTTGTCTTACCTCCAGGCACCAGGTCTCACACAGCATCTTTTCGTGCTGCGCCGACGCCGCGCCCTGACTTAGAGAGCGGGAAGCCCTGTGGAGCAAAAACAAGCTGAGTTCAGCGCCGGCAGAACGGAGCAGACAGGTGGGAGTCTGTGCCGTCGTCCCATACCTGGACAGTACCACCACCATGGCGTACAGGTCTATGGCACAGTCTGCTACCCTCTTCAGAACGAACTGCTCATCTGCAAAAGGGAAGGGTTCAGATTTCATGTGAGATAACTTCTCTGCTCCTTTGAAGCGGGTTCTACAATAATAATTGTGGAAAAACTCCAAAGTCCAGAACTACCGATGATCTTCTTGCCGTGCTTCACCAGCAGCTCCTCGATGACCGCTCCGAACTCCTCGATGGCTTTGACCGTCTGAAAAAAAAGGCGAAATGGTGTTCTTGGTCTGCTCCTTCACCCCCCACCCCCAGATAATGAAAGAAAAAAGAAAAGTCCTACCAGATCGCCGCTCTGAGCCAGCTCCGGATGCACACTTCCCTGCAGCGTCAGCCCCGAGCTGAAACCCGCCTTTCTGAAACGCCACACAGAACCACCTTCAGTCATTTCCACACAGCAAAGCAGCTTTCAAACGGAAAACATTTAACGCCTCAAAGAACAGAAACGGGTTTGAAGTGAGGAACATCTGGCGCTGGAGGGAACCCTCAGTCTGAGGTAAAAAACGTGACAAGTGGAGGCACTGCAGAGCGTGACATTGAACACTACAGGAAGTGTTCTATGAGCAGATAGGAAGTAGTGAGGTTCACTTTGACACACTTGTGTGCGGAAGCTTTGTTTTGTCACCAGAGAGGCTTTTTCGTGAGGTTAAAGAGAAAAAAAAAAACCTTTTGGCTCTCTTTGTGATCTCTCCTGCAAGGAGGCCGGCGTTCCCGATGGGATTCTTCAGGGCTTTCTGCAAACTCTTTAAGTGGTTGCCAGCATTCTGAAAGGGGGCGGGGATAAAATAAATAAATAAAAAGAGTTTTTAATAAAACATATATGCCGTGAGGCCGAAAAGAAAACAAAAAACAAAAGATGTTACCTGGAAGCCGTTCAGAGCCACGAAAAGCCGGAGGATGTCGTTGGTGCCCTCGAAGATTCGGAAGATTCTCAGATCCCTCATCACCCGCTCCACGCCGGAGTCCTACAGGAGCACACAGACGAGCACCGCCCAATCCATCAGGTCTCTGCACATTTGAACAGAGTGAGGCGGATCGAGCTGTTTGGGGGCATTTCCATCTGCAGCAGCAGCGACCCGTTTTCAGGTGGGATCTGCTCTGCATTCAGGACACGGACGCCACCGCGGTGGAGTTTGTGGGTGTTGTTCCACCCGTGACCACAGATGCGTGCCGCCTGTTTTATTTTAAGTAGAGCATCCGTCGGAACAGAACTACACCTCCGTGTTTTCGCTCCTGTGAACTGAGCCCCAAACAAAACAAAGCTGATGTTTCTATGTTTCTCTGTGTGTGTGTGTGTGTGTGTGTGTGCATTCGTGGGAGTGTGTTGCACGCTGCAAGAGAGCAACCCCCTAACCACAGACGGCGCTCAGCTGCCTTGCTGGTCCTTCACCCTGACTTCTGCTCAGAAACCGAGCGGGCGGGTGCAAAGACGGCAGGAGAGGTGCCGCCGCTGCAGCAGGAAGCGCTCCCCTCCATCCTGTCGTTCGAGTCGAGTCGGCAGAAGTCCCCTTCTCCGTTTGACTTTCAGCCACGCCTCTTTTCGGGCAGCGGCGCCAATGTTTGCAGACGGCGGACGAGAAGGCAGCGGAGCTGTTCCGGGAAGACGAGCGGAGCGGGCCATCTGGTTGTTCGTCTGTTCTAGTCCGGTTCTTTCCCAGCACTTCTTTTCATGTTTTCATTTCCAGGAGCTAAAGGTTTGACTCTGATATCTAAAAGAGCAGGAAACCTCAGCAGGGGATCAGTTGGAGCGGAAATGCATTTTTAATCGATTTCACATTTCTGTGCGCTGGCCTCGCCCTCCCCCTCAGTGAAAATGGCGGTTTTTCTGTTAGTTGTATCTCCATAGCAACCATTTGAGTTTGTGGTCGCCTGGGGATGATGAACACGTCTATATCCTTTTTAGAAGCATCAGCAAGAATAAATTCTTGGGATTTTGTTTTGCCAACAAGGGTTTTTTGTTAACCCCGCCCACATTCCCAATATAGTCGTCGTGTCCCATCGTTCCGCTCAGCTCGAGCCAACGAGTCGGATTTAATTTTCACAATATTTTGGTTAAAAAAAAATGCATACACACGAGCGACAGGGGAACAGCGCCATTGTGTGTTCGTCACTCCAACGCCGTCAAAATCTACAAACTTTAAAATCAACATTTGTTCAGGAGTAGTTTTCCAGTGATGCTCTAGGAGGCGGGAGGCGATAGATGCAAATCTGTAGGAGGAGTTTAAACTTGTAGAAGCGCTAAAAGTATTACCGAGGTCAAAGGTCAACCAAACCTCATGAAGCTTCCCCCAACTAAAGTTTTTCTTCTCCCATATTGTGCGAAAATGCAAAAATTGCCTAACTTCACGCTTTGCCACAAAATGGTTTCCAAGCTGTTCTGTGGCCATCCCATAATAATTTCAAAACTTCCTGTGGACGCAACCTGTCCTTTGGTTTTGTTAGATGTTTATTTGGAGGCCCGCAAATTTAGGACCCATTTCTTTTTTGACGGTTTCACCAGCTATGATGTTCGTCTTTTTGTGTATCTTTGTGTGTGTCTTTGTGTGTGTTTCTTACATTAGGAATTAGTGACATACGGGTTTAAGGGAACAAATCCAAGAATTTCCCCCCAAAATCAAAAAAGTCGGTTTGTTTTGTGTTGGTTTTTAGCCTCTGCATGCGGTTACGCTGGTGAAAGTGTTTGCAGCAGCAACACACCTACCTTCATGAAACCCATGCCGCCCATAACCTGGATGCTCTCGTCTGTCACAGTCCACGCCGCTTCCTGTTGACACACAAGTGACAGGCGGTGAAGCCAAAACCACCCTCAGCACCAACCGCCCCCACTCCCTGCCCCTCCGCTCCGGGGGCGTTGGGAAAGAGCGGCGGAAATGACCACAGAAGGGAAATATTTCTACAGAGCTTTCAAAAAGACGAGCGTCAAGGGCGCAAACGCCGCTCCTTACAGAGGCGAAGATCTTGCTGATGGCCGCTTCGATCTGGAACTCTGCGGCGCCGCTGTCCATGTTCCCGCTGATCATGTAGGCCATGGACTGCAAACACAGAATCGTTTCATGATCAGAGACTCGGTGGGAGAACACGCCTGCCACAGATGAAGGCACGGAGGAATTATGACGGCAAACGCTAAAGGATTGGGTGTTAAACCACTCTGTGTTTCACACATAAACCTCCACATTTTCCCTCTGCTTCTTTGCCCCGCCCATCACATGATGACATCACAGCAGAAATGTCAATATTTTCAGATCTTTTTTTTGGTTGAAAATATTTTCCATACAGAACTTAATGGGGAAGCAGTTTCTCTCCAGAACAAACCGATTTTGCCTTAAAAAAAAGTTATTTCGATTTTAAAAGTTGAGGTTTGAAGGCAGGGGTTAGCCCAACCCCTCTTCCCATAATCCATCTGTTTACAATCTCTTGCTAGCTGACAGCCCTTCACACCTCAAACTTAACATTAGATTAGCGGTTCAACAAAAACAGTGAGGAGAATTGGAGCTTTCCAGCCGCACAGTCCTGATCCAGATTCCACCTCAGACGAGGAAAACAGAGAGGAACATTTGTCTGCAAGAGGAAGCATCAGAATGGAGCAGAGCAGGACGCCCACCGTCTTTACAACAGCTGCATTTTTATAGATTTCAAAAACAGATATTAAAATATAAAACAACACAAAGAGGTGCTTTGAACAGGTTCAACAAGATTAAAATCATTTAAAGAAAACTCAATACGGATCAGTCAAATCCACATTTGCCGAACTATTATGGTTAGTATGGAGAAATCCCCGTCACCATGGCAACTCTTCTGACCTAAAAGGCCATCCCGCTCTGGTTTATCACAGACCCGCTCTGTTGAAAATCCTATTTTTGGTGTTTTAACTTTAACTTTTTCTGATTATGCTTTCAGACAGTAGAGCTTTCACTGCCGCCTTCCCGTCAGATTTCCTCCAAACTCAAATAAAACTGAGCATCTGACAATATGAAAGGACCCCGAGTCAGAGGGCCGCTGCTGGTGCTGATTGGCATCACAGCCTCGGTTCAGATTAGATCCACATCAGCGGAGGAGCCGGCCTGACCTCAGTGACATAGTGCAGCATCGCCATGCGCGCCACCTTCTCCTGGATGGCGCCGTAGGTGTGGATCTTGTTGCCAAACTGGGTCCTGTTCGCCGCGTGATCCACCTGAGGAATAAAGCAGACCACAAAAATGAGACCACATAAACAAACCTGGGCTCTGCTGGCCTCCTAAATGACTCTGCTGTCTCGCTGATCGACAGAAAGCAGAAGTTTGGCCAGGCAACCGACAACCACCAACGCCGCCAAACCGTGCTGAGCAAGGAGCTTCACACGCACTGTGGTGAACAGCTGCAGGGATGAAAATGCCAAATTAAGATTCTCCTTATTAGAATGCGGTATTGCAAGTCATTGAATTGCTGATTGCAAAATGTAATAATGTATTCCAAGCTTTTATTTTGAAAAGCAGTTTGAAAAAGAAGGAGGATCGTCTCGATTTTGCTTCAGTATCTAAACCACAATCAGAGCTTCTCAGTCACAACAAGATGATTAATCATCTGTCTTTTTTGTTCAATAAATAATCAGGAAACAACAGATATAGCTGCTCACATTTAGTGATAAAGTTCCTGTTAGAGAAATTCTTTATTTTAAATCATCTAAATTAAAACTATTCAGTCAAATCACAGCTAAGATTTGCTTTGCATGGAACTTTTTAGTCCATGTTTGACTGAAATTTTTAAATAATAGTTTAAAAAAATAAATGATTGATACATTTGTGGACAAAAATCCTCTTTATTGTTTGGGAAATAAACTTCTTCCAGAGATTAATCTATAGGATTGATTAATAAGCCAGTTTTAACAGCAGCACTGATGCACAATCATTTGCATTTATGCAAAGTATTTGTCTGCAGGCAAAAACTTCAACCCTAAATTCAAGTTTACTTCAGTTCTCATCTCAAATTATCCCAACAAATCCCTTCAGATGCTGTTTAACACTGAACATATGATTATCGTCACTGCAGGAAAGATTCAACGTAAATGTTTGGTTTTCTCTCAATAAAAAAAGTTGCTCCCTTCTTATAACCAGAAGTTTGCAGCGGCGCCGACTTTAGACGGCAGTTTTTGCCGAGTCGTGAGCTGCAAACAGTCATGTTCACCGTGAACGAGAGACGCTCTGCTGCAGAGGAACAGAGGACAAACCAACGAGTGTGAACGCACTAAACCGGGTCAACCAGAGACCAGAGCATTTTAGGGATTGTATTTGTATGTGTGTGACCTTGTGTGTTTGAGTGTGCGTATGTATTTGTGTGTGTTTGAGTGTGCGTATGTATTTGTGTGTGTTTGAGTGTGCGTATGTATTTGTGTGTGTTTGTGTGCACATGATTGCGTGTGTTTGTGTGCACATGATTGCGTGTGGGTGCGTGCACATGAATGCGTGTGGGTGCGTGCACATGATTGTGCGTGCACATGATTGTGCGTGCACATGATTGTGCGTGCACATGATTGTGCGTGCACATGATTGTGCGTCTTTGTGCGTGCACATGATTGTGCGTCTTTGTGCGTGCACATGATTGTGCGTCTTTGTGCGTGCACATGATTGTGCGTGTTTGTATGCATATGATTTTGTGTTTGTGTGCATATGATTGCGTGTTTGGTGTGTTTGTGTGCATCTGATTTTGTGTGTTTGTGTGCATCTGATTTTGTGTGTTTGTGTGCATCTGATTTTGTGTGTTTGTGTGCATCTGATTTTGTGTGTTTGTGTGCATCTGATTTTGTGTGTTTGTGTGCATATGATTGTGTGTTTGTGTGCATATGATTGCGTGTTTGTGTAGGTGTGTCTTTGTGTGCATATGATTGCGTGTTTGTGTGCACATGATTGTGTGTGTTTGTGTACACATGATTGTGTGTGTTTGTGTGCACATGATTGTGCGTGTTTGTGTGCACATGATTGTGCGTGTTTGTGTGCACATGATTGTGCGTGTTTGTGTGCACATGATTGTGCGTGTTTGTGTGCACATGATTGTGCGTGTTTGTGTGCACATGATTGTGCGTGTTTGTGTGCACATGATTGTGCGTGTTTGTGTGCACATGATTGTGCGTGTTTGTGTGCACATGATTGTGCGTGTTTGTGTGCACATGATTGTGCGTGTTTGTGTGCACATGATTGTGCGTGTTTGGTGTGTTTGTGTGCATATGATTTTGTGTGTTTGTGTGCGCATGATTGGGTGTGTGTGTTTTCTGTATTTGTGTGGCCGGCGTGTACGTATCTATTGGTGTGTGCATATGATTGTGTGTTTGTGTGTGTAGTGCTGTACTTCTGCATTTCCTTGCATGGTTTCCTCTGTGACTCGAGCTTTGCTTTTAGCCGCAATGAGAAAAAACAGCTGAATGTGCAGCAGCTCGACATCATCATTTTAAACCTGAAGATCGGGTTTAAAATGATGAAACTTTTCCAGAATGCCAACTTAGAATGTAGAAAATGTAAATAATTCTTTAAAATGTTGTCAAACTTTGTAGATAAACTGCAAAACTGAGCTGCTTCATTGCATTTTGGTGTTTTTGATTTGGCAAAAGAACAAACACAAACATCATTCCTTTTGGTTTTGACCAGTAAACAACATAAACAACACAAATAGCGGCGTTTCTCTGACTTCCTGCTGAGAACTGAGCGGCTGCAGCCTCAGCAGAAAAACAGAAGCTTTCAAATGAAGGGACTTTCCCCCCGAGCGGACCCTCCCCCACACTCACAGCTTTGGAAATCACGCCTTTCATGGTGCCGGAGAGGGCGGCGGCCATGCCGAAGCGCCCGTTGTTCAGGATGTTCATGGCCACCTTGAAGCCCCCGCCCACTTCGCCCAGCACGCAGTCGGCCGGCACGCGGACGTTGTCGAAGTAGACTTCGGCGGTGTTGGACGCCTTAATGCCCATCTTCTTCTCTGGAGGACCACTGGGAGAAATTTTCAACGGATGTTTGAGTCAAAATAAGAGTTTGCAGTGTAGACATAGAAAGAAATGAAAGACAAAAACTCACTGTGACACTCCGCCAAAGCTCCTCTCCACAATAAAAGCAGTGATCTTGTCTTTCACCTCCCCCGTTTGCGGATCCTTCACCGGCGTCTTTGCAAACACCGTGAAGATTTCTGCCAAACCTCCGTTGCTAAAAAGACAAAACCATTTTATAGAGGTATTTGAACATTCTCAAAAAATTTATTAAAATGTGCTATGCTGCCCCCTTGTGGTCAACCCTGGTTTTGCACACAGGCCCTCACCTGATCCAGATCTTGCTCCCGGTCATGGTGTAGTACTGTCCACAGGGAGACAGAACGGCCGTGGTCTTGATGGAGGCGGCGTCCGAGCCGCTGGCTGGTTCCGTCAGGCAGAAGGCGGCGATATTCTCACCTGGAAGCACACAGAGAGACGCCATTCTGGAGCTTCTTCATGAACTCGTTCTGATTTATAGAGGTTTCTGGAGCAAAATTCAGAAGTTGTGTCCCCCACCCCTGCCATGTCTCCTCTTCTTACCTGTGGCGAGTTTGGGGAGGTACTTCTCCTTCTGGGCTTTGTTCCCGAAAAGCAGGATTCCCTTAAAGCCGATTGACTGGTGGGCCCCCAAAGTGATGCCGACGCCCAAATCATGGCTGCCAACGATCTCCACCAGCCTGGCGTACTGCAGGAGAAACAGACGAGAGGCATGAGGCCGGAAGCCGACGTCCACCAAAGGGCTACTGTGCCACAAAATGCACATGTTAAACAATGCATGTTAACAACTGTGCCATCAAAAACCATAACCACAACTCTAATACTAAGAAGTACAAAAACATTAGCATTTTGTCTGAGATGTTATTTCATTCAACACACACATTTGTGTTGAATGAAATAACATCTCATTTGTCATACCTACAGCAATAGGATTGGATACAACAGAACAAAATACCATCAGTATTTCTAAGAACGTCACAACCGGTAACATGAAATTAAAATAAGCGTATTTTGCACGTATAATTAAATGTTTTTACTATTTCCTCACTTTGCTAATTATAGTAGTACACATCTTCCACAATAGAACAGCATCGTTATTTATTGTTTTCACGCTCAGTAAATAAAGTGGCGATGAGCTGTAGTATTCATGTTACAATATGTTCACATTTCATTAATCATCACATTTCATCACCGCAGTAACGCCAAAATCATGACCAATAAAAAACAACAGCTGTGCGGTCATTAACGTGCAGCAGCTCGCTTTTCTGACGTACCCGCTAACGTTGCTCCGCCCCTCATCTCACCAGCAACAGTCCCAAAACACAGGGGCATTATTACAACGATTTGATGTCAGTATTTGTATAGGTGGGCGGGGTCATAGGAACAGCGCTGCGTGAATGGATTATTTGCTTATGGGGGAAAAAAAAGAGCTCATTGTGAGAAGAGATTGTCACTCAAACCAGATTTTAAGGGGGTCAACCAGGGGTCAGCCCCAGGTTGCTCACCCCTGGTTTAGGGTCGAGCATCTTCATACCGGACTTGACTCGTGCCTCAAATTTGGACGATGAGCATCAAATTTGCTGCTGGACGCTTGTCCAAAAAAACAAAAACACGTGTGCATAAACTTGACGCTCCAGACACGTGTGGGAGGAGCTACTTTCCAAAGTTCATAGCCTCGTTGCTACATGGAAGCATTGACGGCATGTCTCTGCGTCTTTCAGCGCCGCTTCTGTGTCTCTGTGACCCAATGTGACGACTTATACGAGGAAAGAAAAAAATTAAAATTAGAGGATCTTTTTATTATTGTCTTCATACAGATAATTGTCATTAAAGTCAGGAGTAGAACCATCAGCTTCTCCTCCATGTTGGTTTTGGACTCCACCTGCTGATTACATCACCAAAGTGGAGTCCCTGATTGGTTAATGGAACAGGAATTCTTCGCCAAAGTTACGTTTAAGTTCGGTGTTGTTTGACCGACGCTGCTGCCCTCTGGTCGCGCCTGTAAGGAAAATCCAGTGGTCCCTCTCTACATCACAGTTCCTAGATTTTTATCAGTACATTTTTGCACAATTGCACCCTTTTACAGCATATTGTGTTCTACGTCTTGATTGGCTGTTGGCCTCCCCTTTCATGTCATGTTATCTAAATGAGATTTTTCTTTTCATTTTATAAAACTGGAAGGTTTGAACTTTCAGAGTCTAAACGAGGGACAAAACTGGGAAAATGTTCATGTCTGTCTAAAAAGTGTGTAGTGAGGAGTTTTACAGCCTTAGAACATCTAATTGTTGTCATAGAGACAGACAATGTCACAGATTTCACCCATTGCTGGATATGTTTAACGTACGGACCGCCGGCTCGGCCTGAGGGGTCACGCCCGATTCGTACCTGAGTGTTTGACAGGCCGAGGCCGCCCAGGTCGCCCGGCACCTGCAGGCCAAAAGCCCCCATCTCCTTCAGGCCCTCCATGGTGTGGTCCTCCACTTTCTCCAGGGCGTCGTTCTTGGCAGGGTCGTTCACTTCCTGCAGATACCAAACCCCCCCGAAAGAAAAAAAGAACATTTGTATAAATGTGAATAGAGCGGAGCAGAACGGAGCGGGTGGTTCAAAGTACCTCAAAGAATTTGCAGACGGGCCCGACGAGCTCCCGCAGGAACTGCTCCTGCTCCTCGTTGAGAGCTGCCACACAAACGCATTTCCCATCAGACCTTTCTTCCATTTTGCTGGAGTCATGAATACCAGCTGCTGGCAACATTTCCAAACATACCTTTAGGGAAGGGAAAGACCTGCGACGTGGCGATCTGCCCCTTAAACATGTTGACGGCAAAGGATTTGGATTCCTGTGAGGAGAAAAACAAGAAAAAACGGTTTAATGTCCCCCAAAAAATCCATTTGTGTGACGCTAATGCTTTGCTGAACGGCTGTCCAATGAACTGTTCAGTGATGTGACGTTTCATCTCTGCTTAGCAAATACTTTTATACACTTTTCACTTTATTTGATGGTCTTTGTTGACAAGAAGCTCTACTTTTACGGTACGCCCAGCTGCAGTTCCTCTGACAGCAGACAGAGCAGCAGTCTGGTAAAATGATAAATGTGCCGCCAACATCTCTGCAGAGCGCGATGGCCTGATTTCCCGCCTCTGCACTGGAAGTTTCCGAGCAGCTGATGAGAACTCTTCTATGAATAGGACAGAGTTCTGCACGTGCAGACACGGAAACTATGTAGAGTGATTTACAGCGGCGGACCCCCCCCCCGACCCATTTTACGCCACGGACCTGCTCAATGTCAGACGATGTATTCACAGGCCGTACTTTAATGTCTGGTGGGAACAAAAATAAAGGCTTGAATGTTTTCTAAAGTGGTTTGCTCAAAATATAACAATCAAATCCACCATGAATAAACTTTATTAGCAGTGTTCTTGTAACATTGGAGCAGAGTGGGTTTGGTGTGTTGAATCAGAATAAATCCAAATTTGGAGTAAAGACACCAAACACAGATTTCTTTTATTTTGAAGTCGAAGGCTCTTCCTTCCCCTCAAATATCCAAAGAGCTTGGAGCTTTTAATTTGGAAGTCAGAGCAGCTGCTTTAAGAAGGTAATAAATGCATTTAAGACACGAGACCGAGGAGAACAACTTGACAAAGATGAATCCAAAATAAAGACAGGTGTGGAAAAAGGGGACATCACTGTTTCAAAATAAAACATTCAGAATCAGAAATGATGTAAGCTCTGTTTTCGTTCTGTGCCACCCTGTTCCAAGTGACCCACAGATCGGTGACGTGTTGTTGACCTCTGATTAACACAAACCCACGTTTTCTGCTGTAAACTACATGCCGACGAAAACTCTACAAGAGAGGTTTGCTGCTCTCTGAGCTCATTAGAAACGACTAGAAGAAGAGAAAAACGTACGGCAGTGACAGACTTCTTTTCCACTTTGGTGGCAGCATCACTGCTGACAGCAGAAGGCTTTTCCAGAACCGCCTGAGGAGAAGCACATTTAGAAAAAGGAATTAAAACACTTCAGAAGCGGAAATAACTGGAACTTTCTCATCTTCCTCGAGCAGGAAGTCCTTCGGACAATCTCCTCCAGGCCTTCATAACTTTTTGGTTCTCTTCTTTAGTGTCTTTATATTTGATTGCTTAAAAAAATGACCAAATCCCAGTTCCAATACCTCAGTAAAAAATACAGACAGCCGCTGAAAACAAAAATAAGCAGAAAGGCTATTGTTTGTTGAATCAAATCAAATAAAAAAAATGTAGAAATTGATTTCCATTTTACACTCATCCATTCAGATTGGTGATACTCCAGAGGCTGCATTTATGACACAAATGATGAAAAGTTTCAGCTAATTTATGAGTCATCTGCTAAACACAATTATGCACAAAATGCCACCGCTTTGTTATAATAAAATCCTCATCCCTTTCTATAACCCATTTATCCAGAATAAGGACAATAAAATTGCACTAGCATAGGGGCCAAAAAGAAAAGACTCCAATATGCCTAAACAAAAATATAAATTTATTTTTAAAAACAGCAAAAAATATTTTTTATATTATTGCAATGAATTATAAAAACAGGTAATAAAGCAGTATAATAAGAAACAAACAACAGGTAATCTAGCTAAGGAGCAGATTTGTCAATGATGCTGACAAATAAAGTTAAATATTTTTGAATGATTTGCCAACAAAAAAAAATGCTATTTAAATAGTCACTAGTTCCTGCGTTTGTTTGTATGCTGTTCTCGAATATGTGCATTTATTATAATAAATTAAGCTACATAAGATGAAGGTGAAGCTAAAGGAGACGGGTTTGATGTGAACTTTAGCCTAAAACAACTGCTACGTCACCTTTAATGACCGAGTCACGTGACCACTAAACTTTCCCCCACTTCCATCCGCGCACGCGCGCGAAAGGGGAGTGTGTTATGTCATCTGTATTTCACCGGCAAAACACGGCAAACTGAAACCAAATTACTAAACTAAACTAAATTAAAACGTCAAAAGATGAATTCGTTTGAAAATGTCGCACCTGAGCCGCCTGGCTGGCGTAAAGACGAGGGCTTGACACGGACACCACAGCTTGAGGCTGACCTCTGCGGGCCACACACACACAGCAGTTGATGTTAACAACAATATTTTCAGAATATCAATAAACAATAACAATTTTAAGGCGTTTAATAAGATCTAGGGCGAACATTTACTAAAACATTGGCGGTACTCACCGTGCTAGCACGGGTTGAATCCTGAGAATGTTGCCGCAAAGGGCGGAGGACTGGCTCACCTTACGAAGAAGCATTATTTTTGTTTTGTTCTGAGGCAAAACAACAACAAAAACACGTTATAAACAATAAATGATCGACGAAAAATTCCAACGTAAAGCACTGACGTGGCAAAAAAACAGATTCTAGCAAACGACTGACGACCGTCGTTTCGTAACTTCACTGAATGACTTTAGAGTTAAGAGCGTCAAACCCTGAATAAGAAAAAGAATACACCGGGGAATTATAGTAACACACCTGCACAGTGTGTGAAATTTGTTCAAGTAAAGGTAATAAGAGTTACGGGCGCCGCCGAAGCTCAGGTATGTCCTGTTGTCTGTGGTCAGTTATGCTACTATTCTTCTTCTCATGAACGTCCACGACTTTTAAACAAGGATTCCATTGCATTAGCGCCCTCTGCTGTCCACAAGATGTAACGCCTCTGCACGGTGCGCGGTGCTCATGGGATATGTGGTACAAACTTAAAAGCAAAAGAACTTAAGAAAAAAAGAAAAGCGGTAAAACGTATTAAAACCTCAAAAACGATTATATCACAATGCAAAATGAAAATTATATCTGTATGTATATGACAACCACAAAAGGCCTTTTTCTGATGATTGGGGACATACATGAAGACAACTAAGCTTAAAGTGGCAAGTGAAATAGACAAAAAACCTAAAGTGAATCAAGATGAGAAGGCAGAAATAAACAGATGAGTTTTGATTAGAAAGTTTGTAAAGAGTTTATGTTACGGAGGTCAGGTTCCCATGGGAACAAGTCGGGTGGGAGTGGCGAGTTTTCTTTATTCACATCATTGTGAATCAGGACGACAAAAAAACAAATAAACTACGAATTTGTGACGTAGAAGATATGCATGGCTAGCCACAAGCTCTCTGCGCTGCTACATTCTGATACAAGTTTTTAGATTTAGGCTAAAAACTCCATAATAATAGTTAAAAGGCCACTGGGAACGCTTTGAAAATGGATCAAAAGATGATCGGAGAGGGTTTTTAAAGGCTGGCGTCTCCTGGAGAAAAGGCTAGAATGATCAAGTCAGAGCAGAAATGTTTGTAACACATTTATTCTCAAATACACGAGCAAAGGTGTCAAAATGAAATCAAACAATGTGACATTTCCAAGGCTAATCTTTTATTCTGAAAAGCTGTCTCTTCATTTAGCACCTTAATAACTGGATTACACATGATGTATATAATCACTCATATAAAAAGTGAAACGTGGTGAATAATGTAAGTCAGTCACATAAAACAAGCATGGAGATCCGAGGACATATCCATCACAGTTAGGAAACAAACTACAGGTTATGAGAAAGTACCACTTTCAGTCAAGGTTTGTACTTTTTTTTTCTTCCTAAGTACCACAGGTACTATCAAAACCTTTCAGTCACATTTAAACAAAAACAAAAAAAAGAAAGAATGAGAGGTCGATTCATTACACGTTCCCCCTGAAATGTTTGGACCTTGTTTGCCTTCACAATGATGGAGCTTGGTCTTTACAATGGACTTGTGGGTAAAAAAAAGAGGTTCTCTGAAGCAGAGCTAATTTTTGATGTACCCCAAGAGTAAAAAACAAAACAAAAACGAGGAGTGTGAAAACTGTGCGGTCAAAAATTCATGCAGGATTGAATCCTTTTCAAGTTCAACGTGTACCTGGCGCCCTCTAGTTTTTACATGTGGTACCAGGGCGTTTTGAATAAAATAAACAGGTTTTCGTCAAAAGCTGCTCCGTCCTGGATTTTATATCAATAAAGTTTAAACTCTAGTGTCATTTTCTTTGCCGTTTGAAACCCTGTATCACCAAATTTGTACCAAGTGCCCCTCCCCCCAATCCAAGAGGTACACGTGAAATCAAGATTCCAGCAGGTCCTCGAGCAGGAACGCTAACTTCACATGACGTCCACGAAGAATTCGCTCGGGTTACCCATGGCCAGGTGGAAAGACTGGCGGGATGCAGTTAACTCAGGGGGGACTGAACCCAGGTCGCGCGTGGGTGGAGCTCCTGGAGGCCCCCCTGGCGTGGAGGAGGGAGGCGGTGGCAGCGCGGGGTGCATTGGGGCAGGCGGTAGCTGCTGCGTGTGCGGGAGGCCGTGGGCGGCCGCCAAGGCGGGGTGGTGTGGGTGCTGAGGCACCATCATCACCATCATGGGGTTGTACGGCAGGATCCCGGGAGGGTACGGGGACATGTGAGGCGGCTGGGGCAGGCGGTGGTGGTGGTGGTGGTGCGAGCGCGAGGAGGCGTGGCTGTGCTCGCTGGGCGCGGCCGAGCCGTGCCCGCGCCTCAGGCTGCTGCGGGTGGAGTATTCCGACTCGCTGCCACTGCCCGAGCGCGAGTCTCCCCCGCCGCCGTCCCCACCTCCGCCCGTGGGAGACTTCTCACCTCCTCCCACAACACTGCCAGGACCTTTACTGCCGCGGTGGCGCTCGCCCTCGCTTCTTGTTGAACCGCTGCTTCGGCTCCCTGAAGGCAGAGGAAAGGACAACGTTAAAAACGTTCACGTTGGCCTCTGCGACACGCCTTCAACGACCGATCAAGTCTATGTAAACACGACATAAACGTATGTTTCGGGCTTCCGCGTTCAAAACTCTCACACTCGTGCGTTTTTTTTTGCAAGATATTAAGTCTGTTTCTGGGCTCTACGCCATTGATTGGCCTTGACAGTTGAACCAGTTCAACTTTGACCAGTCCTGGAGCAAGATTCCTGAGATTGACTGCTGTGCTAGTTTTAGCTAGCGCCAGTCCAGTGTGAACACTGTGTGCTAATGAGCGTTCAAGAACCAGCGTTCAGCGCCATCTTGAATGCGCATGACATGCCTGTATGTAGTCTAAGATATGAAGTTTGGGTTTATTTAACGCTCTAAAGGTGCATTTAGACTCGGTGCTAGGATCCCTGGTAGTTGTCTGCTTGTTTGTGTGTGTATGTGCTCTTGCTCCTGTAGAAGTCTGCTCCTGCACAGCTGCTGACTCCGCCCCCTCTGCAGAGCTGATTGAGGCTGCTACCAATCGCCTGGCTTGGAGGGAAGCTTTAAAAGCTCCCAGGATCCTTTGCTCCAGTGGCGGCTGCATTCCTGGGTGGGAATTCGTTCTTCAGCTTGCCCCTGCTGTCTGCCTGGCCTTTGCCTTTGAAAGCCTCTAGTTTCCCTCTTAGTTTGAATCTGGTTTTGTCCTTCTGTTACATTTACTACTGTGGCCTTTTGTTTGCATTATGAGTCATTTGGAGTTTTGTATTTCTGTCTTTGGTGTCTTGCTATAAAGCCTGAGAATTTTATTTATACCATTATTTATCCCCCCTTTGGTGTTTTTTTGGTTATTTTCCTTTAGTTCCCTTTGATTTTTATGTGTCACCAAATAAACGGCTGTGTGGCCAACCTTGACCCCGCCCAGTTATCATAATTTTCTTTATGTTACCTATTTTCTCCCTCCTCCCTAAAGAGGGAGGAAAGAAATGTTGAATATTAGCACTTCTTTTGTTCCTACTTTTTTTTCCTTTTACCTCACTTACCGGTCATTTTTCCCCACAGTTGCCACAGCGCTCACGTCACCTCTTCTTTTTGCTTCCCGTCTGGAGTCTCATTCGTGTTCACACTGTAGTGAACTGCCCCGGGTTACACTTGCCTGCCGACCCGAACTCTGTTTTGCAGAGTTCAGAAGAGCTTTTGCGGAACGAAGCAAACAGTTCTGGTGTAAATTTGCTCAACAGACCTGCTCCTTACAATAAACCGCAAGTTTTAACCTGGCGGTCTCTGAACTTTTTCAGGTCACAGATCGGTTCCACGTCAGGCAAAATGGGGGTCTGATTTTTCTATTTTTAGTTTCCCGTAACTTTTATTTTGAGCAAAAGACTCCAGGTTTTTGTCTGTTAAATGCAGCTTTTATTTTGAAGTCTAAGGCTTTCAAAATACGTTTATTTGTTACCTTTTCCAGCTTGAGTCAGTGGCTTTAAGCGGATGGATTGTCAACCGAGCACCTTGACATGCGTCGAGAATGAGTTGGATGTGGCTTTCCAAAATAACTCTTTCAAATACTGAATCAGCAGGTATTTGAGCGCTGTGAGAAAATATGGCGAGTCTGCGCTCACCCTCGCTGTGCTGGCTGCCGGTGCTGCCGGGGGCGTAGCTGTAGCTGGTGAGTTCGTGGTACGGAGGAGGCTGGCTGGAGTAGGGGTGGGTGGGGTAGGCCTGGTAGGGAAAGGTGTGCATCATGGGCCACGGAGTGGCGCCCGGGAGGGGCAGGGGGGCCAGGGTGTCCTGGTCGGAGGCGCCGCTGGAGCCGTCGTTGTCGTTCAGGGACAGATTAGCCATGTCTGTGGAAGACAGGAACTGTAAACCACTTATGCTTCGTCTGCAATAGGGTTCATTCTGTGTGTCGCGTCATTTTTAAAAGGGCTTCATCGTGACGATGCTTTTCTACTCGTCATTAAAGAAACCCCTCCAAAATCTATTTAATTTAACCGTGTGGAGTCCACAAGAAAGCAGGTTGTTCCTTTGATGTGTCGAGTTCTCCGGCGACTCACAGTTCTCGCAGTCGCTCAGGTCTCCGAACACGTAGTAGCACTGCTCCGAGAAGGTGATCTTGTTGACGGTGTGGCGAATGAAGCCGGCCTTCAGGAGGTTGCTGGCGTACTTCCGGGCTTCCCGGCGGTCCTGAAATCCTTCAATGTGGTGGAAGAGCCACTCCACTACGTCAGAGCCTGAAGACACGGAGAGAAAAGGGAAAAAAAAGTTCCCTTTCATTACGTTCATTCATGCCAAACATCTTCTTTCTGGTCGAGATGCTTCAATGAGATGGATAGTTGCAGAAGTGACTGCTGGAAGAGGAACAAACACGTTCTGAACAGAAAGACTAATCTGATGACAGAGCCTGTCTGAAATAACCCTTACCAGGTTCCAGGAGACATCTAGAACCGTAGCCATGCACCCGTATGGGGGTTGGCGTGTGCGGGTGCTGCGGGGGTCTGGGCTCGTGAAGGGCCTTAGACCAGAGCGCATCTTAAGGGGGGCGCAAACCCAACTAGTGTGTCCAGTTTGAATGTTAAGTCACTGAACAGAAGCCAACAGACGTCTGACACACATTTTGAGCATCAGGCGCAAAGCAGCAATCTACCAGCAGCAGCAGCAGCGTGTTTCGAGTGTCGCCATGTTTCAAAATCTAAACATTGGTAAAGAATTTGTGTCCATCAACCAATCAGAGACTCAGCTGTGGCCCGTGACGCGTTATTGATTTGATCAGTGGGTCCAAAACCAGCATGGAGAATTTGACAATTCTACTCATGAAGTTTATTTTTCTCATTTGTATGGGACAGTAAATTTGTTTCTTATTTTTATTTTATTCTTAATTTAAAGTTTTTCCCCTCCTCTGACTAATGCGGGACAGATCAAACAGTAAGGGCAGTTGTGACTAAACCATAAACCAGCTTTATAGTAATGTTCTCTACATTATTATTCTATAATGTAATTAACTTTGTGTTTTTAAATTGTAAACGACCTGCATCAATCTTTCCGAATAACTTTTTGTTAAGACTTTAAATTGAATTTTTGGGGTTTTTACTACACAAACGTGTCATTTCATCTGTTTTTTGTCACCATTTGGCTTTCAGATATCCCAACAGTAATCCACAGGTGTTAATAGATCTGACAGTGATAAAGTAAATACGCCCGTGGAAGTCTAAAGTCTGCAGCCAAAACTGGCCCCCCCTCATCTTTCCGACCTACTGCAGATCAAAACGCCCTCTCGTTCTTTTCGGTTCTCCTCCTCTGTCCAGCTCTCTGTTCCTCCGGCTCGACTTGTTACCATGGGAACCTGAGCCTTCAGCTGCTCAGCTCCCTCCTGACCTCCCGACCTCCGTAACATAGACTCTTTACAAACTTTCTAATCAAAACTCATCTGTTTATTTCTGCCTTCTCATCTTGATTCACTTTAGATTTTTTGACTATTTCTATTTATTGTGCTTTTAATGATTATTTTAACCTTTGTTTTATACAGGTTGGGTTTCTTGAAAGGCGCTTCTAAATAAAATGGATTATTATTAAAACATTATTAAAGCTTTTAAATAAAACAACAAAAAGTAGAGCAGAAGTAAAAAAAAAAGAAAGAAAAAGAAAAACTTGGACAGACTTCTGAATACTGCTTGTGATTCAGATGCAGATGATCTCAATTAAACAGATGTTATCTGGACCACCCCCCCACCCCACCCCCAATCCCCCTGTCACACAAGTCACAGGGTTTTAATCCAGTGAGTATAATGGAAACCCTGTAAAGTCCTGGAAGCCCGGAGAGTTCACTGAACTGTGGTCTTTTTTTCCATCTTCTTACCGAGGAAGGCGTTGGGGATGGTGATTTTCAGCCACATGCGGTCCCTGACCTCCAAACCGGACTCCGGTGACGCCATGGCTTTGGCCACAGACGCCATATCGGAGTGCAGGGATAAGTTAAAGTCGTCGAAACCTGCAGGGAGTCGCAAAGTGACCAAGAGAGAAAGAGAAAAAAAAAAGTGGTTAGATCTCAGCAGGAATGCGAGCGGAGTGCCTTTTCTAGAGATCAAAGGCAGGAAAGCAGAGGGTCTCGCTTATCACGTCGCACAACAGCAGCAACAAAAGCAGGGGTGCAGATGGGAAATGCAAACCCTGGGATAATGTCTTCAGGAAAACAAAGATTGACGGGAGCTGCAGCGGGATAAGGAGCATCATTCGGGTCTTGAGTATCAACAGTCTGGACAGAAACTCAGACTGGAGGCGACTGTGAGGAAGACAGGAGTGAAGCTCGGTTACAGCTCGCTGTGAGGGGAGGCGGAGGCGGCGGAGAGGACGCACGTTCGGTTTCGGTCACAGAGGAGGAGGAGGTGATGGTGCTGAGTGAAGAGCTGCCTGGGAAGGGGGGGTAGCCGCCGCTCACCGCCACAGAGTGGCTGACCCACGCCGCAGGGTCGATGGGTCGGATTGGCTCATCTGTACAAACAGAGAAAAACGGTCCTTCAGATACACAAGAGCTGCAGACGGAGGAAGAGGAGGAGGAGGAGAGTTGGGCTCACTGCGAGGAAGGGTGAAGTATCCCTGAGGAGAAGGGTCCCAGCACTTTGCCACGGTGAGGATGATGGGCCTGCAGAGAGACAGTAATCATTTTACCAGGAACTAAACGCTCCAAATAAAAACGTTTAAAAAAAGAGGCATGAACTCACCCCGGCTTGTGCACGATCTCTCTGAGAACCCGAACGGCATCGTCGTTACTCATGTTCTCAAAGTTGATGTCGTTCACCTTTCATGTGTGAGGAAGCACAAAAAAAATAATAAAAACATGATGAATTTTGCTGGAGTAATTTATCCAAAAAAACCCCGCCCTTTCCAGGAAGAGTCTGCGCTGCCAGCACCGCCCCCAGGCTAACAAACACGCCCAACCTTTATGCATGGAGGTATATATAAGCACAATATGCACATCCATTTTTTCAAAAGTTGGACTTTTATTCGTTTTCGTGGGTGAAACGTTGACGGATCGACTCTAGGATGACGTCATGAATCGGCCGGACCCACAAGGAGCAAAAACCGGTGCCTCAGAGATTTGGTCGTCTTACTGCCGAGTATGACAAGAGTTCACAAAAATAACTTATTTTCCTTAAAAAAAAGTCATTCTTTATTGTGTTAAAGGTAATGCTCCCTGAAAATATAGTCTAACTTTAAACTGGTCTCTGATTACATGCAGTTGACACACAGAACAGCTGGTTAGCATAGCATGATAGCATAGCAGCATTTGTGTTAATGACGGCGTGTTTTATTAAACATACTGTTCCCGCTGTAAGTCTGACAGCTTTATCCTCCAGTTCTTTCGGGATGATCACCTAAAACTAAAGCTACAGGGAGGTAACTAGCAGAAGTTACGCTTTTCACGGCGCCTCCGCTGGTGTTTTTTTCTCTCAGCCGCGCAGAAGCAGCTCCTCTTTGCCTGCTGCTGGTTTCACATCTGCACTTTGCGAGAGACCGGCGAACTGACTTCACTCCAAACAACGGAATCACAAGAGCGCAGAGAGCTGGGAAAATAAATTCTGGATTTTCCCAAAATAATGCGTCTAAAGCGACAAATCAGCCATGGTCAAAGGTAATATAGTATTATATATATATGGATACAGTTTTTTTCTGAAAGGCTTAAGAAAAGCAGGATATAAGCTCCGTAATAAATGCAACTTTTTTACAGAGAACCAAAAAGTCCCTTTCTGTTCCTGTTTCATTTAAGTGCAACTTTGGAAAAATAAAAATATTAATCTTTGAAACTTCTAGTTTTAGTTTAGTTACAGACTGTAGTTTTAGAAATTTTACACAAAAAACAAACAAAAAATGAGCTGCAACACACTGTATTTGTGGACCATTCCGCTTACCAAAAGTCCTGCAATTTCCTCTACAACCACCAGTTCATCTTATGTATGAATTCTGGTCACGTTTACTGACCTTGAACCAATTTTCTGGTCAAGGTCAAAAGTTGTCCAAACATTTTAGTACGACTTTGATAAACTACAAAGATGCAGCGCCTGTTGGATTGTTGAAGCATTCTGGGTACTGTAGTCAGGAGCTTGGTACTGTGCTTCAACAGAATGACGCAGTTCACTAGAAAAACTTCCCATCAACCCCTCTGACTAATCACATGTCCCTTAGCCCCTCTAGGCATTCTGGGTAGTGTAGTCATATCATGTTATAGCACCGTTTTGTTTCACTTCAGATAAACTACTCAGAAGTGAATTTCTAATAAACTACTGCTGCTCTGCAGAAATTATGTTCTAGAAAATATGGATTTGATTGATTTTGGCTAAAAACGACATAATCATAGTTAAAAGACCATTGGGAATGCTTTAAAAATAGATTGAAAGATCATTGGAGTTGGACTTTAAGGTAAAAGAAAAGAAAGTAAATCTAAAGCGAAATGAGACTTGTAACATTAAAGCGATCACAGCGCGGCTGACGCCTCCACACCTGCAGCAGCATATCCCCAGGCTCAATGCGTCCGTCTGCAGCCACAGCTCCTCCCTTCATGATGGAGCCGATGTAGATGCCTCCGTCTCCTCGCTCATTGCTTTGGCCCACGATGCTGATGCCCAAGAAGTTGTACTTCTCTGTGACAAAAGTGGGTAAATTTTTAAAAATAAAAAGAGGAAATATCTGCATTTGCTAACTTTTCTGAAACAGAGTAAAGAGAAATCAATAAGACGTGCAGACCCATGTTGAGGGTGACGGTGATGATGTTTAGGGACATCGTAGAATCTGTGACGCTGCTGAAGGAGGAAGCCTGAGGTCACAAACAGTAAAAGGCCATACAGGCGAATTAGTACCGCACAAAAGAAAGAAATTAAAAGCCAAAAAAGAATAAAAGCTTTAAATGGCAACTGCTCATACCCTCTCCAACCGCGGGGGGCGCTGTTTCCTCCTCCTCCGATGCCGTTTCAGAAGCCTGGAGGCTGTGCTCTGTTCTGTTGCACTACTGAACCTACAGCAATAAACAAAAACATTAAAAGATGTTCTTTATGATGAAATGAGCACACGTTCTTCCCTTAAATAATATTTATAGTTTAATAAAATAATTTAAAAGCAGCTTTTGCCCCAAAACAGAAAAAAATGTTGGTTAAATGTAAAATAAACAGGAATCCTTTCCCAAAAAACAAATGCAGCAGGTTATTCTTTAATGAACCATGCAGACTAGTACAACAACCTTTAAAAATGATTCAATATTCTTATTATCAACCATATTTCTAATGCAATAAAAGATATGACATCTCATCTATTGTGACTATAATTAGATGCACTGAAAGTGATTGCAGTGAGTTGCTGTTCAAAAATGGATGAAATTGCTCACAAAATGCAGTCAAATCAGTTTTAGTTCCCTTTTTTGGAGCATTTACATTTAGTAACTGACTGGAAGAAAAGGTTTAAAGCCTTTCTTGAGGAAATTTTAGAACCTTTTTTTTGTAAATCAGTTTTTACAGAAGCCACATGTGGTTCTATAAAGATAAAGGGTTAATGGGTTAAAAGACTCCGCCCCCTTTAGTTTCCTACCTGCTCATGGTGTCGTCATCCTCAGAGTCGCAGAAACTGGTGGTTTCCAGCTCGCTGCTCATCACCGTGCTGGAGCTCTCGTACCCCGCCAGGTGGCGCTCCAACCGGCTCTGACCGTTCATGCGAGAACCTTAAACAGGAGATCAGAAGAAAAGAACCATCATGTTTGCTCCCTTTAGTCTTTACAGATATTTCGTCATGTCATTTAGGTTAAGTTTCTCATCCCAAACTGGATGAAACGCAAATAAACAAGCAGCGCAGCGTCAAATCTGGACAGGACAGCGGCGGGAAGGCCTGTTGGGATGCGGCGCCGGCGCTCACCGTGTGGATCCAGGCTCTCCCGGTGGCGAGGCCTCTCCCTCCTGAAGGAAACAACAGACTCCGTTTCCGTCTGCTCATCCAAAGTCTCTACGCTGCCCGTAGCATTGGGGCTGAAGAAGAAAGAAAAAGACAAAACGTATTTACCAACAGGAAAAAATATCCTTTGCATCTCAAAATAAAATGAATTAGTCCCAATTAGGCGATGAAATAGTCTTCCGCCTTTATTGTGTAACTTCTGCTCAGTTTTTGTCACAGGCAGAGATCCGGTTTCTTCTCACTTCAATGAAAAGTTTTTCAGTTAAAAACCCAAAGACTCGATATCCTTTTACTAAACGATCCTTCTTCCAGAAACCGCGTGAAAGCGAGACGTTCGGGAGTCTCTGGAGAGTGTCCAATAACTCCACTGGCGGCTGAATTTTAGGGAACGTTTCACACACGAGGTGACCAGGAAAACAAAAGCTGCAGGCAGTCTGAAACTCTGTTTGGCTTAAAATGATTGGATGCCTCCATAAACTGTAATGAATGAAACCTTTAAAACATGAGAGCTTCTCATCTATCAAACCCCGCAGCAGAAACACTCTAGATTTCAACTTCAAAAAAAAAGAATGATGTAAAAAACAAACCCAAAACCCATGACTTATCTGCCCTCAATTGAACTATGAGTTACTGCAAGAAACAAAATATTTTTTTCCAGTTTGCGTAAAATAAGCAACTTAGTGCGAAGCTTTTGGGAAAACAGAGATTGCTCCACGTTCATCGAGTCAGGAGTTTTTAAGGTGACTCGTGAGAGAAAAATACACAAAGCCTGAAGTCAAATAATGAAGCTGAAACGTTTCCAGATGAAGCGGGGGGGGGGGGGGGGGGGTGAGTCAGAGCACAGCCTCCAAAAGTTGCCTTAAGAAACTAAAACAGTTCTTTAAGATGGAGAAGAGAACAGGAATCATCCTGATGATGGAGCGTAAAAACACATTTTATTGTTCCTTACCCATTTTTTAGTGCTGTCTGAATCAACAATTCCAAAATCCAGTGCCCTAGAAACGTCCCAGAAGTCTCTGTGAAAAGCCAGTGTGCATTGATGCTCACTAGATTGGCAATTATAGACCACAATGCCTTTTTTGCAAAGAATAATGTATTTTAATGATTTTTTTAACCAAGTTTTTATCATCAAAACACTGTCATGTGATGTTTATGTCAAAGGGCCTATACCATGCTATTCTTAAGCCTTTTATAGTAAAACATATCCATATTTATAATCACCTTTGGCCCACAAAAGAACACATTTTTTCTTAAATATTAGTTATTTTCCTGAGTTCTGCTCCAACCCAGAACTAAAACGACTCAATCTCTGAGGCACCGCATTTCGCTCCTTGTGGGTGCCGCCCGTTTCATGGCATCACTGTAAAGTTGGCCCCTGCAGCGTGTCTGCGTCTCACCCACAAAAACAAACAACATCTGAACTTTTGCAAAGGTGGATGTGCATAATGATCTTATAAAAGGACAGTCTGTGCAGCTGTGCATCATGGCTTCCTAAGTCCGGTAACATTTCCCAGTGAAGGTTCAAATGCATGACACACAACAGAGGTATGCAATGCACAACAAGCCGCGTTTGCATCTACAGTGGTGGACAAAATTGTTGGGACCCCTCAGTTAAAGAAAGAAAGAAAGTCCACAATGCTCACTGACATGACTTGAAACGTTCAAAAGAAACAATAAATTAAAATTTATTGAAAATTAAATAATCACAATAAGCTTTTACTTTTAAGTTGTTGATTAACAGAATTATTTAAAAAAAATAGGGCTGCACAAAGATGATGGTATCTCCATAACTTAATATTTTGTTGCATAACCTTTTGAGGCAATCACTGCAATTAAACAGTTTCTGTAATTGCCAATGAGCCTTCTGCACCTGTCTACAGGGATTTTGGCCCACTCCTCATGAGCAAACTGCTCCAGTTGTCTCAGGTTTGACGGGTGTCTTCTCCAAATGGCATGTTTCAGCTCCTTCCACAAAGGTTCAATGGGATTTAGATCTGGGCTCATAGAAGGCCACTTCAGAATAGTCCAATGCTTTTCTCTTAGCCATTCTTGGGGGTTTTTGGCTGTGTGTTTTGGATCGTTGTCCTGTTGGAAGACCCATGACCTGTGACTGAGACCAAGCTTTCTGACACTAGGCAGCACATTTCTACCCAGAATGCCTTGATGATCTTGAGATTTCCTTTTACCTTGCACAACTCCAAGACACCCTGTGCAGATGCAGCAAAGCAGCCCCAAAACATAACTGAGCCTCCTCCATGTTTCTTAGTAGGGACAGTGTTCTTTTCGTTCTATGCTTCATTTTTGAGTTTACGAACATAGAACTGATGTGCCGTACCAAAAAGCTCCAGTTTTGTCTCATCTGTCCAACATTTTCCCAGAAGCTTTGTGGCTTGTCAACATGCATTTCTGCAAATTCCAGTCTCCCTTTTTTGATCTAGGAGATCCCCTTTAAAGTCTTTGGAGGTTTTCTGGGCTCTTTGGATCCAGTTCATACTATCCGTCTCCTCAATTTGTCATCAATTTTCCTCTTCCGGCCACGTCCAGGGAGGTTGGCTACTGTCCCGTGGGTCTTAAACTTCTGAATAATATGTGCCACTGTCGTCACAGGAACTTCAAGCTGCTTAGAGATGGTTTTCTGGCCTTCCCCTTTACAATGTTTGTCTATAATTTTGTTTCTAATGTCCTGGGACAATTCTCTCCTTGGCTTTCTGTTGTCCATGTTCAGTGTGGTTCACACCTTTTTACCAAACAGCAACGTGACTATTTGTCTCCCTTTGAATAGGCAGACTGACTGATTATGGGTTTGAAAACAGCTGTGATGTCAATTAAAGGACACACCTGAGTTCATCATGACCCCCTGGGCAATTAGTTCTCAGTCTTTTACGGAGGTACCATCATTTTTGTCCAGCCATATTTCATTAGTTTGTTTTTTTAAATACTTCTGTTAATCAATAACTCAAATGTAATGGCCGATTTTGATTATTTAATTTTCAATAAATTTTAATTTATTGTTACTTTTGAACGTTTCAAGTAATTTTAGTGAGCATTGTGGACTTTCTTTCTTTCTTTAACTGAGGGGTACCAACAATTTTGTCCACCACTGTGAGCCAAGTTCTTTAACCCTACAAAGACACGCTCCAATCATCTTTTGATCCATTTTTAAAATCTTTCCTGTGTTTTTTTAATTATGATCATGCATTTTCTAAGACAGTTTCTGAAGAGCGGCAGTAGTTCTTTAGGAATTTGCCTCTATCGGGGACCGTTAGCGGGGAGCATCCACGCCCCCTTTCCCCTCCCCATTGCGGAGACCTCGAGCAAGGAGATTGTGGCCCGCCCAACATATTTTCTGTGCAACAAAAAAAAGCTTTTTTTTTTTCAAACGGCACTTTTTTGCAATCTGGAGCTTAACTTTCCCAATATATGTCCTCCATCTTCAGGAAAATTCCACAAGAACATGTTAAAAACATGATTTTTATCAAAATGGCTCTTTACATTGACGTTGTCGCCGGCGAACACATGCTCTTTGATCTGCTGTTAATCTTGGACCATTTACACAATTAACATCATTCCAACGGATTCTGTGATGGAGAAAAGTGGCTTTTCATGTCAGCTTTGCACCAATATGATATAAAGTTCTGCATAATCACACAAAACCACTTTTCTCTGCAACAGAATCCAGGGGGATTTGAAGATTTATGGTCGTTGAAAAATGTCAACACTGGAGCAAAAGCTTTGGCATTAAGGGGTTAAACATGTCAACAAATCATAAAATGGCACCCTATTATAAACACATGCATCATGGCTTTTTCTTCTTTTAAGTTTCACGTGTATGGCTGACAATAAACACCCTAAAGAGGATCG
Source organism: Oryzias latipes (assembly GCF_053564925.1). NCBI lineage: Eukaryota > Metazoa > Chordata > Actinopteri > Beloniformes > Adrianichthyidae > Oryzias > Oryzias latipes. The sequence continues at coordinate 20,481,023 of NC_136254.1, forward strand.
GGTTTGAATCCAGAACTGTGTCAGTGCTGGGGTTCTTTAAAGTCAACATTACAAAAACGCATCGTCAAGTTGAGAGACAGTTGCTGGGTAGAAAATCCAGAAAAGTGTTTGGGTTCAAATGTAAAAAAAAAAAGATACATTGGAAAGTGCTAAATGATTTCTTCACATAGTTTTAGGTGGGTTTGGCAAGACCAACCCCACACCATAATCCTCCCACCACCAAAGTTCACACTTGGCCCAATGCAGTAAGATGGATTGGTGGATGGAAAAGTGTAGTTCCTCTCTCCAGAGGACATGTCTCCACTGCTACAGTCCAAATGACGATTTTCTTCCTAGCATTGCATCACACGGTCATGTTTAACTTAATAAATCCTAAAAGCTGTTTTATGACATTCTTGAGTTCATCTGAAGGCCACATGAAGCTTGGAGCTCCGTAGTGATGGACTGCAATAACTGACAAATCCAATGGTACAGTTTTACCAGGTTAGATGAATTACAACTTCATTGCTGAGTTGACTTTATTCCCACATTTGTCATCAATAAAATAGAAATGTCACAACTGGACTTGTTGGCGATCACAGAACCATTTCTTCATTCACAATTGTAGTAAAAGCCGATTCTTTCATACAACTGTGACATGGAAGAGACTCAAACACATGAAATCAGTTGTTTGGAAGGATGATTTCTGGCTTTTCAAATGCAGTATTTGAAGTTTCTGTTTAGGCGGTACTGATGATGTGGACGGGCTCCAACGCGATCGCTGTTTTGTTTGCAAACAGTCGTGATTTCTGACTTAACAGCCATTTTGTGCTGACATCAACAACCAAAGTGTTGTTGAATGAGTGGAAACTAGCACGCCGGTCATCAGAAAATAGTACGACGTTGCAACTTGCTTGTGCTTGCGGAGTAAATGCTGGAGATTAGGCGCTCCATTCACACACACATTGTCTCATTCTGATCTCTGGGGGGCTTGTTTACAAGGCGGCTGGCTCCAAAAAATATAAAGAAAACCCCCTAGGAAGTCCAGAGCTAAAGCTGCAGACATCTGCATTCCCACATGCACCACTGCTAGTCCATCTAAGCTGCAACGGCCAGGGTGGCAGCAAAAGTTAGTCAATTAATTCGGGAAACTGATAATTACTTCCATATTTAAGATGGAAAAGTATTACTAAACATGGTAAAGATCTAAAAGTCAGCCTTCTTTAAACCCCTTTATATCAATCTATAATGACTTTCAAATATGGCAGATTTTAGTGCATTATTCACTTTTGATAGTTTAACAAGAAGGTTAACTGCTGAGAGTGACAACACATTACAGGAAATAACAGCAGGAGATTGGTGAAAGATTGATGAGACGTATGGTCTCTTATCCCTGTTGATCAAGTCATGACATTATGATCAAGCATTTCATTTTTTAAGATATTGTTTTTGAGGGACTTATTCCAATTCTGAAGCAGCATTAAATCTGAAGCTCCTCCAGTTTATATTAAAGGACTTTCCTGGAGCGGTTGATAAAAAAGGGCGACCCAGAACAGATCATTTACAAAGACTCCTGCGTTTTGTTCTTCCTGCAGGAACTTGATACAGGCAGACAGTCGGGATATGATGCAACTTTCCATACAATTAGAAGCATTATTGTGTTTTAAAAACAACCAAAACAAGTTGGGTTTTTTTTTTTTTTCAAACAAGCTCAGGTGATGGTGCCATACGATGTCTTTACACCGCACTGTAGTCATACGTAAGGTGAGTACTGGCTCCCTACTGACCGCTCGCAAATACTGCAAGTACAGGGTGTGCAGGTGATACGCAAGTGCTCACAGAATGCCCAAAATACTCTGCTCTGATTGCCTAATTTCCTCAATTTTAACAGTTAGGCAGCGCACAATTATCATGTGAACATTACTAACGAACCTCTTGCACAGTCTGCAGGATTCAGGGAGGGGGGTTAAAAAACAACCCCCATGCGTCTCAACTACTTCCCCCCTACGAACCCCTCACACCTTGCTTAAGTGTTTGCTACAACCTGTCACCCACAGCATGACAAAACACGAGCATGAGAAGTTTCGCTCCACGTGCTAGGCGGGCCATCTACGACCCAATGTTTGGAGGTTTTCCGTGCAGGTTTGCCCATTTTCGCACGTATCTAGCCGTAAGGGCAGTTGTGACCAAGACATGACTTACTGGAAGGAGGGCGGTCTGGAGTCCCCGATGCCCCCAGTCCTCTCTGCAGGTGGGGGTGGTAAGGGTGGTGGGGGTGGCGAAGGTTGGGTGGCTGTTTCTACAGGGGGGACCACTGCCACTGGAGGCTCTGCAGCTGGAGTGTCTGAAGACACCAACTATGAAAATAATGAAAACAAAGTTTCAAAAAAAATTAAAAAAATACACATCACATAACGTTTACAGCAAATGAGAGAAGCAGAGAGAGGAAAAGAACAGAGCTGGCAGAGAAAGCTGAGGAAAAAGGAATACAAGGAGTGGGAAGGAATCAGGGGGTAGCATGTCAACTGCTTTGACACACAAACACTGTAGTGTTTTCAGACAGACGTCTCCAGGGCAAACGGAAACACTATCTCGCACTTAGCCGTCTCTCGTTATTATACAAGAGACCTGCACAAACACACACATACAATGCAACAATCGTGAGGAATACTATACTACAGTAACAAAAGCATAAAAATCAGTCAAAAGGAACGGGAAATAGTGAGTTTAAAGACCTGTTTTGATCATTTTTTGAGCTATTGTAAAAGCTTCGCCAGTGTTCTTTAAATTATGATTAAGCCATTTTTAGCCAAAAGCAAAAACCTGTTGTGTTTTGCAGGACAGTTTCTGCAGAACAGCAGTAATTCATTAAAAATTTACCCCACTTGGGTGTGGAGTAAGCCGCCGCCCCTACTTCCCGCCATCCATCTGTTTACAGCCCCTTACAACCCCAACCTAACGTTAGCAGTGCAACAATGGCGAGCGATGTTGGAGCTACCTAAACCTACAGTTTTAAACCAGATGCCAGCTCGGTCGATAAAAACAAAGACATACATGGATCTAGTCGTCTATAACTAGATGCATAGTAATGGGGCGTAAAGGGAGCTAGTGGCCTGCCCATTCTGGCTTCTTTAGTCACACCTACAAGCTTTTTCCAACTGCATTTTTTCATCTGCTCCCGATTCACAGTGGTTTGACTTAAGAAATACTCAGAAATGCAATTTCAATCTTGATTTTCTTGATCTTTATTCTCCATCATGAGAAAATGCCAAAAGAACATGTTAAAAAGACAAAAAACACTCTTACTATATGAGTGGGTCTTTAAGGCCTCTGAAAGAAAATCCTGTCTCACTGATATAAAGGCCAAGTGGATAAAAATATAGCTTTTTTTTTGGAAATGAGGTGTGTTCAACAAATCCACATCACTCCAATCTAACATCTGTCAAACTACTTATGAACAAAAGCTCTTTGAGCTTCAAACCTCAATGCGATGATGAAACATCTTCTGGGAGCCGTCCATCATCCTTGGTTTACAGCTCAGTTGCTTTGCCCCCCTTTCTTCCTTTCATTCATTCATTCTTTTTTTTAATGGACTCAACAGATGCTATGGTCCCACCTCCGCCGGATTATCAAGGCCAATGTTTGGTCTCTTTCTGCATGAAACCTGCTAACAGCTGGACCTTAAATCAAAGTATTAGAGCTGTATCTGGCAAACGACTGTTTCTCCAACTGATGACGGACTTTGACGAAGAGCTGAAGAATGAAAGACTTTTCGTCTCCACATACCCACTGAAAACAACCCTGCTGCTGTGTTTTGTCGGATAGTCAAATATGCTCAGAGTAATAGCTGGTCTACATTTAATGACTTGCTAAACACATGATCACGCGGTCCAGATGTGCCTGGGAGTGAAAACACAGAAACCCATGTTCCCTTTAATAAGGTACAGTAGTGGTAAAATACAACTGTTCTAATCTGCTTTAGGTCTCCTATAAAATTTTTTGGGGTTTAGCTTGTTTTAAACTGCATAAACAAGCAGACTGACAATCACAGTGCACAAAAGCTGCTGATGACTGTGCTGTTAAGTTGTTGCATCCTCCTTGACCTTTCAGTGGTATTTAAAGAGGTTGGGTTTAAGGTCTCCTCTCCTTTTAAAGATAGGGAAGTTGCATGGGAGAGCTTGATTTGAGGAAACCACTCATGCTGATGGAGTTAACGGCTTCTGTTCTTATTTTAGTGTTTATTCACAGAGAACAGCTTAAATTGAACATATGTTTTTCTTTTAATTTGAAGTTCATCCGTCGTCTTCCGTTTGTCCAGTGCTAAGTCTAAGCAGAGGCGCCTACACGTCTCTCCCCACAAAACTTCCTTCAGTTCTGCCAGGGGGAAGACCCCCCAAGGAGCTCCCAGGGCTAGCCCATTGACAGTAAATAGGAAATGGACAGACAAATGGGAAGTGAACAAGCTTACTTATGATTGCCGATAGTAGGTGCATAGAAACCTGACTCAGACCAATCACTGTCGACTGGCTCCAAATGGCGCTGGCTGTAATGCAGAAAAACGGAATTGGCTTTTATTTCCCTGGGGGTGGAGTTAAGGCATTTCTATGGGTGACGTCACACCCAGCTGTGTCTATCTCTACGTAAGGTCTATTGGTCAGGCAAGAGTCCCTTCAGCAGCTCCAGGATCTTTCCAGGGACCTCCTCTCAGTGGGGAAAGTTGTCCAGGGGCCAACCAAGAGGTCCCATGGGCTCTTTAACTGGATTTTCTAGATGTGGAGGAGCAGCAGCTCCACTCTGAGCTCCTCTACATCTATATCTAAGGGAGGAGAAAGCCACCTCGAAGAGAAAACTCCTCGTTTAACGCTACTCTAACAGCATTAACAGATCTACTATTTAATGTAAAATGTTACATAACGATACAAAGCCACTTTTCTCCATAACAGAACCAGCTGATTTACACTGATTGTGTAAACATAATCAGTGTTGTCAGCACAAGACTGCTTTTTTCTGCTTAATAATCCGCTGGAATGACGTTACACTTGAAGAGTTAACGTAGTCGAAACAAGAATGTGAACACTGGAGCTGAAGCTTCGTTGTTAAGTCTTGTCGTTTTGGTCATGACTCAAATCTCATGACCAATGGTAAGACATGGAACATGACTCAATGAAGAGTTTTGCCTCTTGGTTCAGCTTCTTCTTTACTGCAATGGATTGATGGAACAGCATCATTTGTGAACAAGACCTTAAAATACAACCAGAACCATGGCCTCCAACTCCAGAGTCCAGTAACCCTTGTGCTATCCTAGGTACTTGGAGTTGGGTCATCTAGACCCACTACTAGACAGTGCTCTGAACTTTTTTCTTCAATGATTTGTGATCTTCACTGGTGTCCATTGATTACATGAAATCTTTCCACCTTTATCCACCTTTGTCAATGTAAGGGTGGGGTCATCAAAGATAGCACAAGGGTTAAAGGTCCTGGTTTGATGAAGAAAACAGAAGAACGAAATATGCAAAAAGCAGAGATGAAATTCTCTGTTCCCTTAAATAGTCTCCCTCCAGCCCCCAGCTCTGTCTAGAAATTCTGTTCATACAAATGCGGAGCAGAGCTGGTGATAAAGGCCATTTCTGGCAGAGTCCAACTTGAACTGTAAAAAGATTCAATTGACTGCAAAGCAAAGAAACCAAACTCCTGCTCTGGTTTACAGAGACTAGAGGGAACTCAGACCTCAAATTCCCAGATCTTTTCTACAAACACTTTCTCCAAATCCACAACACACACATGTGGTTCTGGATGGACAAACTCCCATGAATCCTTAAGCTCTGTGTAAGGTATAAATCTGATCCTCTGACCCACAACAAAACCTTTGATGTTCCCTCTGAACCAGAGGTTCCACTATCTCAGAGTCTAAAAGAATTAAAAATAACTGTAAAAAAAAGAAAAAAAAAAAGATCTGAACTATAGCTTCAACTCAGTTATATAATTTAAAAGTTGAATTAAAAAAAATATTTGTAAACATATTCTTTGCTCGCTTTTTAGATAAAATGCAGTTTGGAAACGATAAGCTCAAGACCCACTTATTGCCACTTATGTCACCCACTTATTGCTTTGCAATAAGTGGGTGACATTTCTTTCCAAAATGAAAAGTTAAAGTTTAAAATTTGCCTTATAAGAAACTTTGTTCAAGATTTATCTCATTAGCATCACTCTGGCACCTCTTAATCAAGATTTTTAATCACAATAGAAAAAAACCGTTCTATCTTCTTCCTAACATTATACATATGTCAGAAATAGCGACATCTAAGCAAAAAACAAAACTAAATTCAAAACATTTACCCCCACCGTGGGCAATAAAAAAAACATTGCATTTATATATATACTATGTAGCCACAAGGGGTCTGCACAGAGTTGTGTCAGGAAGAGAATCCAGCCTGTGGGAATCAGTGGAAGCTGAACTGCAGTAGGTGCCCCCTGACAGGAAAGGTGGACAACACGTTGTTAGCTGATTTGACGACGATTTAAGCGCTTTCAAAATGGTGAAAATCTTATAATCTAAGTTTTTCCAGACAGCTTACTTCCTCGTTCACCAAAGTAACAGATGTGACCACTGTTAGACTGCAATGGTACATTAAAAAAATTAGATTTCACTTCATTTTGCACAGCTAGAGCTGTGAAGTGTGGGATTTTTGATTACCGCGGTGATGAACCAGCAGGGGGCGCGGTGTCGCGGTTAACCGCACGCCCCCACTGCCAACACAAAATCTCCCAGTGGCCGTGTCGCAAATGAACACAATTACAACGCAGTATTCTTTATTAAGAAATAACAGTAACAACTAACTATTTAACTAATGAGCTAATCATATAGCTGTTGTAGAATGACTATGTGTATTTGTGTCTGCGCGCTGCGTGTGTAGAAGGAAAGAGCTGATTCTGATTAAACCACTCTGGAGTAGAGCTGTGACGGTCTGGGATTTTGCTCACTCAAGAACCCACGCAGCTTGCAATGGAAATGAATACAACGGAAATCAATAATTAGAACACAGTAAATTTGTCGTATTTCCTCGGCAGACGGAAACTTTTGATGTAGAATGAGAATGTGTATGTGCTGCTGAAACCGCGCGTGTGTGTGTGTAAAAAGAGGGAGCGTGTGCAGCGCAAGAGGGTGCGAGAGCGCGTGCAGAGAGTGAAGGAGAACAGTAATAAAAGGTTTCCCCCAGAAACCCTTGGAGTCTGAACACAGGACTAGCAGAAAAAGGTCAGTCTAAGATTCATAATATTACGACCGGACACAAAAAGAATTATTAATGTCTCCTCGTTGATCAACTTTACGTAGGGACACGTGATGACGGGCGTTCTGGGTGCAAAATTCTGGTCTGTGCCATTGACTGTAGGCTGGGGAAGAGCCAGTGCACACCAGAGATGGCTGCAACACTTACATAGAGCATCTTTAACGTGTTTCTAAAAGGAATGAGACCTCTGTCAATGTTTGGAGAGGATGGATTTAAAGATTAGGATGCTGCACACTGGCTACCACCCAAGGCACTTTTGTAAACTAATGAAGAAAAAAATACTGTAGAATATTTTAATGTTCACTAATTGCAATACAGTAAAACTTATGTTCATAAAAATATGTTTTGCTTGCTAGAATTATGGGAGGTTTAGACAATGATTTAGTTCAGGGATCAGGAACCCTACAGCTTGTGAGACAATGATGTATTTTTTTGTACTAGCATATAGGTTACCTGGAACCTTAAACTTTTTATCTTTTATAAAGGAGAAATTGAAATTCATGAACTAAACATGTAAAATTTCCATTTTGTGAAAACGTGAACCTCCATTGACTGATTACCAGCATTATCACCTTTTGTTAAAAAAACAACAACTGCCCATCACTTTACGTAAACAATAATCCTTGACTAATCAACTACTGTATTAATCGTTATTGACAGCCTAATTCTAATGCATTGCAAAATCTCATTTTTGTATCGACTACTAGGTTATTTCAAGGTTTACAGGATAAGATAAGAAGTCTGAGATATAAAGAAAAACGAACCTGCCTGCCTACTAAACAGATGTTTGTATGGAAACATGTTGAAGTAGGGTTGGGCGACGTCCCTTAAATTGGCAGTTGACGATGTTTGGAGTAAACCATCGGGATGGACGATAATATCGTCGGAGGGTAATTTTTCGTTATTATAATTATTATATAATTATTATTCGTTATTTTACTTTATATATTTTATTTCCCAACTAATGACTCATCCGCGATGATACAGTATAAACTGAGGGAAGTGACTTTAACAAAAAAAAAAAAAAAAAAAATAGAAAAGAAGTAGTTTGCTCCCGTACTGAATTAGTCAAATGGACCGGTGGAGCGCGGACTTACAGCTTTGTGTTTGAGGGGAAGGGAGGACGCTTTGTTACGTGTGCGCTATGTGTGGGAAAGTTAGGACTGCGATCCGTCTCACAGCTCTAGGGGAACGAGCTAGGAGAACCGGGTCTAAAAGTGTGTGTCCGAGCAGAGCTTGGACCGCCAGCACACACAGCAGCTTTGGGGTGGTGTAAGCTTCAAAGCAGAAATGTATCTCAGTCCTTAGAAACCGTTCAAACAATCTCATGGATTTGTGTTTTCAGTCGTGTCCAGACAAAATGAAGGCTGATATTATTCCCACATATTTAAGTGCAGCCAAGTTGCAGATTGCAGAATTTCCCGCATGGATTTTATGTTCCTCCAAAGCTAATGTTGTTAGCCTGTGTTAGCATACTGCTAATCCTGGCTTCGTTTCCGGCTCCGTTCTTCAACAGAAAAAGCACTGGCCACACGGATTAAAATTAAAATGATGAGCCAACAGGCGCTTCATAATAACCGTCACATTAATGTGCGAATGATTTATTCCGACCAAAAGTGTGACCCCATGTGAACGTTTGTTAAATTCTGAAAACATTTTTCTGGGCCCATTTACACGGGTGAATTCTAATCCGACCATTGATCCGATCAAGATATTTTGCACATGTAATCGCGTGTTATGGTGTCGACTCGCAGCGTGGCGGGGGCGTGGCATCACGATGGTGTCTCTCCATCGTGAAGTCAGTCACCCATCACGATGGACGATGGTATCGGCACAACCCTATGCTGAAGTATGGGCGGCAGTGGCTCAGGCGGATGAGCGAGTCGTCCAATGATCGAAGGGTCGGCGGTTCGATCCCAACTCCCCCCCAGCCAACTGTCGTTGTGTCCATGGGCAAGACACTTCACCCTCCTTGCCTCCAGTGTGGCTCCAGTGGTGTGTGAATATGTTTGAATGTCCCGGTGATGGTCAGAGGGGCCGTAGGCGCGAACTGGCAGCCACGCCTCTGTCAGTCTACCCCAGGGCAGCTACATCAGTAGTTACCATCACCAAGTATGAATGAAGAGTGAATGAATAATGGACACATTGTAAAAGCTTTGAGTGACTTGAAAAGCGCAGATAAATCCAATCCATTATTATTATTATTATTATTATTAACAACTAAAAGATACAAGAGAAATTAACGCAGATTCTAGCACTGATTTCCAATTTTAAAAATGACTCGTTTTATTCTTACTTACCCACGACACCACTCTGCCGTTAAAACAAGGCAATTTGGCGCTATCGTCCGATATCTCCTCCTTCACCACTCTGGGAAAAAGAAAGAAAAAGTTCTCATGAGACGTTCAGTCTTAACAAAAATATTGTATTATTGTATTTGGTACGGTATTGTTGAATTGTTTAAGCTTTATTACTAAAACAAAAACAGAACAAGACACAGATGTAGATACTTAAACTGTTTTTAAAACGCAAATGGAATTTAAAACACAATGCAGCTTCAACCTTTTTCTCTGAACTCACAATAAAAGTCAGCATTAGTCATGTTTCCAAAGCTGATGTGACACAGATAAAGTGAATTCCTTTTTAGTTTCCTACATTGGAATGACTTTGCAAACAAAGTAAGTGATGCCTCTTGAGGAACTCCAACACCGCCAATCCTTGAGCACAGAGCTTTAAGGGTTCGTTCGTCTGCATTTCAGATCTGAAAATGCTTTGTTGTGGTTTCCGTTGAAGCTCTAGGATACCGGTGGAGAAGGGGGGGGGGCAGCTTTCTTTACCTCTGACAGTGTTCTGACATGATGGTGCCACTCCAAACAAAGTATGTAATTACAGCTCTGCAGCAGCAGCCTCAGAGCGTCCCATCAAGTGTATCAGCAGGCAGCTAAAAACCCATTCTTTTGAGCAGTGAAGTTACAGTCGCCTCAGGACCCCTGGGCCACAGACCAGTTCCAGCCTGTGAGTCTTTTGTTTCTTACTTTACCTTTATTTAACCAGGATAAAAACTCATTGAGATTTAAAATCTCTTTTGCAATAGCGTCCTGGCCAAGAGGCAGCAGTACAACAATAACACACATTTCTCATTTACACTCACTTCATAAACATAAAATATACAGTCTTAAATAAAGCATTTGCCTTTTGGTAGCTTTGTTTTTGACAGTCGTTTGATAGTTTGATAGTCTTTTGAAACCAGGACACAGAGAAAATCGTACAAAACTAAAATTATTGCCGTTTACTTATTTAATTTTAGAGAAAGCTTTATTTTAAAAAACTACCGGCTTGTCCTCTACATGCATCTATGACTCACTTGACGCATGGCGAGTTGTTCTTCTCCGTCACGTGTCATAAAAACATTTGCTACCTTTTTAAAGCGGCTGTTAAAGCCAGTACGGTAAATTGAAACTCCAAACTAGTGAGGTTCTGAAAACACAAAATGTCTTTAGAAAGTTTATTTGCACAGAAAAGAGTCGAGAAGAAACAGAATAGCCTGCAATGGATAAAAAAGGTAAATCTGCAATAAAAAGGCAAAAACCCTCTTTACTCAAAGTACTGATTTATCACAATGACACCAAGCCCACTCTGCATCATATGCAGCGACCAACTCTTTAATGTGATAAGGACGCTGCTTAAAAAGTTTCAAGCATGGTGGATTCATGTTCGTTATAACTTTAAGAAAATACCAGATTTTGTATAGTTACGTAAGCAATATTGCCCAACGAGGTGTCCATTATCAGCAATGTATGGATGACGTGGAAGAGTTAACCATCCAATGCTAAGTGGAGGACGGTAACTTCTACAAAGTCTATCGTTTTCTGATAATGTACACATCAAAGGGCATTATTCCGCTCATACCAAGGTCACTTACGAAAGAAAGAAATATTAAATCAAATATTAGTAATGCTGTTATTTTTACGTCTGAGTTGTTTTTCCACAAGAAGCAGGTCATTTGATACGCGGTGTGGCGTGATGCCATGGTAACAGCTACTGCGCTTGTAGCGATCCATCTCTGCCACAGCGGAGGCTAAACGTCACATTGAGTGATACAAAGCAGCATTTCAGAGGGACAGCGGTCCTCTTAACGCTTGTTTTTTTTCAGATGATGAAGCAAACATTTGTTTCAAAGCAACAAAGTCCACAGGCAGTTTCCTAAATTGCTTTTATTGTAAGAAATATTTAGTACTAACTCTGATCATGAAATATGTATCAACTAAAAATCAATGTCTTTCATCATTTTATAATAAAATTATTTATAAACACATCATCACTCTGTATCATGCAGCAAGACAGACAAAACACTCTTTAAAATTTATTGCAATGTTGCCATTGATAATAACCTTTGATAGATTTACCAGCATGTCCATCATAGAGCCATTTAAGCGACAGAGACCTTTGTTTCTGTTGTCCCGGTTACCAACTGGTGTTTAGGCCAGCTCAATAATATAGGACATTCAAGCTATGTGACAGAAGCTTCATTTTTAGGTGTCAACTACTTGCATTTTAAAGGACACCACCCTGCAGCCAATTGGAATTCAGCATTCACCCAGATCATTGCTGTTTATCCGCTGCACCTTAACTTTAAAGAGAAACCATGAGCAAAAAATGAATAAAGAAGTACAATTATAATTTTATTCTAAAACTGTTGCCACCGTTAGCTTTGTTCAGGCCGGTCTGTGAAAATATTCTCTGATATTAAACCGGTCTGTAGCCTGAAAAAGATTGGAGACTATCATTTACAGCATAATGTAATAAACTGCTTTTGTTCCTGGTTATTCATCAAGACGTTTTATAATTTCATTTGCTTGTAGAAAAAAAATATGAATCAAAGGAAGTTAATGTCAGAATCTTTTACTTCTCTCCTCTTAACTTGTGTTCCCTGCTTTTCCTCAGCTTTGCGTTGCATTTATGGACGGTGCGTCACGTGAATGTTAACAGATTTTCTTTCAAACGCTGGTTAGTTTTCCAGCCCTGTCAGCTTGTCTGGGTCCTTCTTGTGTGAGAGATTAGGCCCGGCTCCACTGGGCTTCTGTGAGCAGCTGTTGAGCGCTGGGTTTGTGGGCGAGTGTTAGCATGCAGATCGTTTAGCGCACTCGTGGGGATCTGAAGCAGGATGTCTGAGCTTTCTGGGAGTTTTCGTCTGTGTGGTCGCCGACTGTTGGTGAACAAACAAATAATCTAGTTGCGCTTCATTTATTCAGCGTTTTCCCTCCTCGCATAAACGACGTCTAGACAGCATGAGGAGCAGATGCATCAACAACCACCAGAGTTGTCTTCATTCCACAGCCCTCTAAACCAGTGCTTCTCAAATAGTGGGGCGCGCCCCCAGGGGGGGGCACGAAGCGATGCCAGGGGGGGCGCGCGGTGGTGGCGGTTTTAGGCACAGGTTTGTCCGGTGCGCAAATTTAACGTGGGGGCAGCGGTGACAGCGGCTCAGTGCTTGGAAAATAATCTGGTCCACTATTCGGTTCCTATTGTCTGTTCTGTCTGTCCGCGGCTGCGCGAGTGAGAACGAAAGGGGAGGGGTGGTGTGGGCCCTGTCTGCCAGGGGAATCGGGGCACGCGGACCACTGCTACCGCTGCCTGTTGCCCAAGATCACCGCTGCCCTTAGATTCCTAAGCTCATGCTAACAATGTCATTCTTTATGAACTATTGTAGACATTTTGATGACGTGTCTTTATTTTCCATCCATGTTTTCTTTGTCTGCCTGTGGTTTAGTTGGTTTCAGACAGACAGAAAGACAGCAGGTAATGCAGGAAAACAGCTGCACTTTTATGAGATCAGAAATAAACAATCCGTCATTTAGAAAAAAAAAAATCAGCACGTTTTTACCTATTTCTTCAGACTAAAAACGTTAAATATATTGGTGCTGCTGTGTTAATGTTTCAGATCAATTTAGATTTAATATTATTTATTGATTGAATTATTTTTTTCAGCATCAAATGGTTCAGTTGGTCAAAATGTTTCTAGTTTAAATAAGGAATGACAGATTTTTTTTTATTTCAGGTACTTTCAGCTTCTTTTCTGTTTTAGACTAGAACAGGGTTTCTGTGGCTAAATAAAGTTAATATTTGTTGAAAGTGGATTTATTTTGCTTTTTTCTTTTGTTAGTGTTAAAAGATACAATTTTAGGTATACAAATTTTATAGATACTGACCTGATGTATTGTCACCGCGCGAGTGTGTCTGTGTGTGTGTGTGTGTGGGGGGGGGGGGGTTATGGGGGGGGGGGGGTCAGGGGGGGCGCGAAACATTTTCTTTTCCTAGGGGGGGCCTGGCAAAAAATAATTGAGAAGCACTGCTCTAAACAAACTCCGGGGCAGTCAGCTCACACACGCTCCAAAATGCCAGCAAAAATGCACAAACAAGCCTGAAAATATGCTGAGCCCAGTTTGCAGTCAGTAAAACCTTAAGCTCCTCCCAACCCTCCTCCATTCTTCTATTCCCCTGTTACCACTAAATGCCCAGCATTCAACACGGCATTAGCTTCCCAATAATTAATCTCGCTGAAACAGGCCCCAAGCCTCTGAAAGCACATTCACATAGAGGAATATCCAGTAGCTCCAACCCAACACCGCCCTGTTCGGTCCCCGTCTTTCTGCTCTCTGCGGACACAACGAGACCCCCACCAAATGGCCTCCGTCCAGCCCCAGGTTCCCCACACAAACCCCGGCTCCGCCACACATGCAGCGTCAGTCAACAGCTGGCCTCGACCATGGCAAAGGAAAACACACAACGTTAGAGGACTCCCTTTTTAGGGCTGGAGTGGGGGGGGGGGGGGGGGGGGGGTACCGGCTATGACTGGACAGCTGACCCTTTGAAATTTGGTGAAATGATTTAGACATTCAAAGAGGGGGATGCTACCACATATTCTAAGAAAATGTTGCTGTTTTTGTTTATCTTGGGCATTCACAGTCCTAGAAATAAGAGTAGACATCAATTGATGACCCACTCTGATGGATTTTTGGTGTTTTTAATGCGTTCTTGTGGCATTTCTGAGTATTTCTTTATTCAAATCGTTGTGCATCAAGAGCAGATGACAAAAATGCAGTTCTGTAAAAAATAAGCTGGGCGGGTCATGAGCTCCCCGCTCTGAAGACAAACTATGTCCTAGAACACACCACAAGATTTTTTTTATTTTGGCTAAAAACAGTATCATCATAATTAAAAGTCCATCAAAATGATGATGATTGGAGTGGGACTTTGACATCTGAAAACACAGATGTTTGTGGAGTTGTTGCCTATTTACAATAAACAATAAATAGTTATTCTTTTGTTATGGTAAAACTCCCAAGCTTCTCGCATTAAAGCCTTTTGTGTTTGTTGTGACACTGAAGCCTGTTGAGCAGGTTTAGCTAAACTCTCCATTAGCATCTGATGCTAATCCTAGTAAACCGACCGGTTTGGTCTGGGAGAAGATATCTGACTTTTTGTGGTTCATTAATATTAATAATACCTGTGGAAATTTTAATAAACTTTTATGTTTATAAAGTCAATCCACAAAAAAAAAACCTAAACCGTTAGATAAACCCCTTTTTATTGTCAATTGTTCTAAATTCATTAATAATCACTCTCTTCATTAAACTCTGTTGGTTTGGAAAGAATTTGGTCGTTTTAAGAAGTCTGATCTTCGTGTTTTCCTGTTTGTTAAGACAGCATCACAGCTAATGTAATAAAAAAATTAAAGATCTTCGCGCTTAAGATGAACGCAAATCAAAATCTCTCATTTTAATTCAAATCATTATTGACTGTATACATTTAGATAATCACAAATTGAGTCAAAATGATTTCTAATTAAGATAAATACTTATCACTTTCACTCTAGTGATAATAAACATACGGTAATTTGCATGCTTGCTTTCTAATTTACTTCTCTTTAGCACACTCATTTATCAGCTGTACTTAAAGCAGGGCTTTATAAATAGTGGCCTACAGATCAAACGTGACCCAGAAGCAGCTTCTAAGGGATCAGGACCACATATACTAAAAAAAAAGAATTTAAAAAAATTTTGTTTATTCTACCAATGCAGCACATCGGGTAATCTAGCAGAAGTCATCTAGAACCCAGTGAGGTGTTTTTATGCCTGTGTTCTGCATGCCTGCAAAGGTTTGCATGCCTTAAGCAGGAGAACACGGTTCTGCAGAACCCACCACAAACAACAAGATTGAAATTAAAATGTATTAGTCTATAGTGAAAATATTCAGATGCAGTTTTTTTTAGTGCGCTAAACTAAGGCATCCAATATAACAATGTTGTTTAAAAAAAAGACAGTTGCATAGAACAAACAAAAATGCAATTTATATCTAAATTTTATTTTTGTTCAATTAGCTCCCAACGTTTACGAGAACAGATGGACATTGTTTTGTTTATTTATCCCTTGTGCTATCTTCTGGGGTCAAAATGACCCCACCCTTACATTGACGTGTTCTCCCTACCATGACAAAGGTGGATAAAGGTGGAGAGGATTTCATGTAATCCATGGACACCAGTGAAGATCACAAATCATGGTAGAAAAAACGGTTCATGGTCTTGTTGGGCCAAAATGATCAATAAAATCTGCCGTTCTTGCATTGTTTATCCACAAAACAAGTCAGCGTTGTAACTCCAGCTTGTTGGATTAGTGCCAAAAACTCTCAAGGAACCTGTTTTTTAAGGAAAATCCTACACCTGCGTCATATGTCAGGTTAGTTGCATGGGATGAAGCTGAAGTTGGGTTTCTGCGTAACTCTTGATCTATCTTAGATGACCCCACCTTACATTGACGTGTTCTCCCTGCCATGACAAAGGTGGATACAGGTGGAAAGATTTCATGTAATCCATGGACACCAGTGAAGATCACAAATCATTGAAGAAAAAAGGTTCAGGGCACTGTCTAGTGGGTCTAGATGACCCAACTCCCAATGTTAAAGTGCCTAGGGTAGCACAAGGGTCAATAATGGGCCTTGAGTCACCGAAACTTTGAAAGCTTCTTCCAAGATAACCATGTAGATGAGGATCTACAAATGACCATATTTCCATGGATTAATTTGTATATATCTGCTAATTCAGTTATTCTGCATTTGCAGGCATGTAGACAGCCTCAGTTTGTTTATTGTAACATTGACTGTAACAGTTTTGGTCAGAAAAAGAATAAAATTAACCAGGAATAACTGTCTTCCTTGGAAACATAGGGGCTATTTGTGAACTTCTGAGTTTTTTGCCCATTACAACATTGTATTGTCTGTAGCGTCTCATCTTTTAGAAAGCGTTGACATTTTTCAGTGTAAAGAGTGTTTGCACAAACGTGTCATTGCCAACATCCAAGATAAAAGGGTTAAAAAAACTTTAGCTCTGGGTTTGATTGATTCTTTATTCTTTAACCTACGTTTGTCAATACTTGACCATTCTGGTTTAATAAAGGTTTAATTTGAACAACGTCACACTGCATTCTGAGTAGGCCTGCACACAATATACCGCAAATTTATCGTTATCGCGATATCAAGCTGTGCAATATGCATATCGCAAAAGTCATCACAAATCGCAATAAATGGTTACCTTAAATATGCTAAAACAATCTTATGGCAGCTTGAAGCATTTAATGAATCAAATAAATCCCTTTATGCATTTGACCAATCGGATGGACCCTTTTATGTTAGATGTTTGCATCCTACCTCGCCGAGGTTCATTTGGACTATACATTTTAAACTGTTGCAGTGAAATGGGAATGATGCTTTTGGTTGTTTTGCTATTTGTTTATTTACCGCAAATGATATCGTTATCGCAATATTGATCACTCATATCGCATATCGCAAGTTTTCTTCATATCGTTCAGCCCCAATTCTGAGCCAATAAAAAATGAGAGCTACAACAAGTGCAGCATCATTTATGAGAATTTGGAAACAATAATTCTACTGAAAAGTGAGCATATATAAACGAGCCACTTGGATCAAAAATAACGTGTTAAACCAAAAAGGATATTCAATATGTTTGTCTGATTTTAGAAGGTGGAATCAAGAGCCCCTCTCCATGATGGGTTATTTTCTGGAGGGTCTAAAACCAAAAAGATTTGTTGGACCATAAGGCAGATTGAGCAATACAACAGTCATTTCATGTGATATAACTACAATAGCCAGAATGCACAAAGTTGGCCTAATGCATAGAATTGGTCAAGAGGGGGTTGATGGAACCTTTTTCTAGTGAACTGAGTTCTTCTCTCCTACCTGCAATAATCAGACTCTGCAGATAAGTCAAACTTTATTGACAGTAACTCTCAACGTTGTTCAGTTGTAACACAAAATACAGAACACTTTTTCAATCCATTATGTTGAAACACAATACGTATCACTTCACTAGGTAAAATGGACCCATTAACCGTACCATTTTTGGGCCCCTGTTGGTTGTAGGTCCATAGAAAAATGGAACAGATCGGTTTGGGCGGAGCTACTGTTGAAACCTGTCGATTGGCTAAAGGTCGTTACAACAAAAGAAAGCGGCTGTGTTCTGCTCTGCCGACCACAATCTTCTCTCAAACGTCCCACATGCGCCGGTCCAACTTTGAGTGGAAACGCTCACCTGAATCGCTTTCTAAACCGGACCGGATCGCTGAGTGGAAACAAGGCTTTAATGCTCCAGGTGCAGCTTTGTAGTTTACCAAAGTCTCTCTGAAGTATTTGGACAGATTTTTGAGCGCCATTTACCAAAGAAAATCGGTTCCACATCAATTAACACAACCAGAATTCATACATACAATGCACTGTTGATTTTAGGAGCGTCTTATGGTCCCAAAAAAAACAAAAGGTCCTTGTGACTAAAACCCAGGAGTGAAATTGGCTACTAGAAGCTATAGAGGAATGCATACTTCTCTACTACAGAAACATCTTTAATAAGAACTGCCTAACCTGTGATAAATCCATGTTGATTTCAATTCAAAATATCTTAATTAGAGTTTATAAGGCACAATACAATATAAAACAAATTATATATTTTTTTAAATCAAGGTTCTGGTTGAGAGAATAAATATCCTGATGGTCCAACCAAAAGACAAGTACACACATAATAATAATAGAAACCGACTTAAACTAACCATCGTCCATTCCTCTACTACAGACCATGACATGGAAGAGGAAAGACAGTTTTCCTGTCTTCTACCTGAAGGAGAAGCTACATAGAATAGGAGTTGGGGATTGAAAGGATGGAAAGCGGGCTGAAGTGTGAAGGAGAAAGGACAAAACTCTGGCTGCAGTCCCGCAAGAAAGAAAAGAGGAGTTCACTTGAAGGAGAGGGGGGAGAGGAAGAGGAGGAGGATTATTAGGGCTAAGAAAAGCTGCAGGGCCGAGGAATGCCTCTCATTGTAATGGGAGTCTTTTATTCTGAAAATATTCCACAGAATCCAAAGTATTTAAAGAACCGCTATGATCTTCATCACTGCGTGGTTTCTCGTTAGAGGAGAAAAAACAACTCAGTGAGTCGTTTATTCCAACAGTTTTGTAAGGAACAAACTAAATAGACAAAAAAATACACATTTAATGTCATTTAAAACGGTTTTTCCTGCTATTTTGGAGCGTTTTTTTCAGCTACTGACGCACTGAAAACTAGTAGGAAAAAATAAATGTGTATATTATTTTTGCCACACAATTTGAATTATATGAGCCTCTGAATGAACGTTTGGTCGCTTAAATTTTAGTTCCTTTACTTTTAGCGTAATCAATCCTTTCATGTTCAGCGCAGGAAGAAGAAATCTCAGCAGCTCACCCAAAGTCTTGGTCCATAGACTTGAAGAAGAACTTGTAGTTTGGCTTGTTCAACACTTGTTTAAAATCCAACAAAGTGATGTTTTCGGCAGCTATCGGTATCTTCACCAAGTACGGCGTCTCCTCCTCGTCGATGTGATAAATTATCTTGGTTTCCGCCATCTCTGCGGGTTTTTGTTAATTTTTTTTCCTTCCCCACAAACCCGCTAACTTCCGACGGGACACACAGCGGTGAGTGTGAGGCGAGGTAGCGTCAACTTTGGGAGCTAGCAAGGAAGCTAACGAGACGTTGGAGCCCGAAAAGGTTACGTTTTCACATAAAGATCTGGAAGGTTCTGCTCCTCGGCTCTTTCTCCGACTTGAAGGAACGAAACGGCGGGCATTCCCCTCTGCTAGTACCGAGGGCCGAAAAGCGGCGGAGGCGCTGCATTCACACGAGCAAAACTCCCAACAACTTTTCCCTCAACAAAAACATACAGGGGAGGAGGAGGGGTGGGAGGGGGCGGGGGGTCCAACAACTTTTTACCACTTGTTGCGTGTGACGTAAGGACGCACCCCCCTTTCTGCTTTACGTACGGGAGGCCCCTCTACTAAGTCCATTGCCCATTACTTTAATTAAAGACATTTAAATAAAAAAAAATCATAAACCCATTGCAACTAAAACCGAACATTGATTAAAAATTATATTAAAAATTAATAGCGTCATAAACCTTACACACATGTAATTATCTGTTTTAGTTTTGATGGTAAAAAAAGGAAAATATTGTTAAATTATTATTTTTTTCTACTAAATTTTATATACACAAATCCAAAGATGTCCCCAATTTTTGTTGAATTTTTTAAAATTGATTTGATTAACTTTCCAATACTAAATTAAAGTTTGTATCTATCTTAAAGCGTTCCGAGTGTCTTTTAATTGAGGCAGTTTTCACACAAAATCTGAAAACCCACTAGCTTCCAGCCCCTCACACCCTCAACCTAACATTACCGTGTAACAAAAATGCCGAGCACCATAGGTTGGGGGTTTCCATGAAAAACAAAAAAGAAAAACACATTTTTGAATGCAAAAGTAATTTCCAGAAATCAAAATGAAATGTTAGTAAAAAGAAACGATGATGAGACACTGGAAAAGGTTTTGGGACATCGCTGATGGACGATGACGTTTGTCCATCATTTCAGCTGAAAGTTATTTGACATGAAGCGATACTGGATATTATCATCCAGTCACCTTTTTCAATTTCTCATCGTGTTTCGTTTTTTAACATTCCATTTTGTTTTCCAAAAATGTAATATCGATTTTTATATATCCGTATTTTGCTTTTTAATTAACGTTGTGATCTCTAGTATGTTTTTGCATTGAGTGATAAGACGGCAGGACTGTACCAAGAGACAATTTAGAGACTCCAATTATCCTATGAAGCATGTTTATGAACTGGGGAGAACATGTAAACAGAAAAGTCCCAGCTGAGATTTGAACCAAGACCTTTTCACTGCAAGGCATGAGTGCTACCCACTACATCACAGTCCAACCGTATTTTTTCCTCTATTTTTCAGTGCTGACATTTGGACTTCGAGTCCATCATAAAATGTACTAAAAATATCAAAATAAACATTGTGGTCATCTGAGTTGTGATAAAAGGTTTCTACTGATGAGTTGTTTTGCTGAGATGTTTTGGGACTGATGGGATTAGGAAGTGAGAATGCTAAATGAAGCAGATAAACAGCATAAAAAGCAAAAAGGCAAATCCATTCACACACAATGTGATTTAAAGAAGGTTTCATAAAAAAAGAGTCCTAAAAATACACTATAATTGAGAAATTTACTGAAATAAACATTGATATCACAAATATACAGTGAACTTACACAAACAGTGTTTTGTCATGTTCCATTATTCATTTTTTAAATGGCATTTATTTGGGTTCTCCTGTTATAACATATTTCTCAAAAAAGATCACAAAGTTTTTTGTAAAGGAGTCAAGAACAGATTAGATCAACACAAAAAAAAGAACTAAACACACAACAAACATCATTACATCAGTGCAAACAATAATAAACTCAAAATACTCAAACCTCATTGTACGGGGGGTGGGGGGGATTAAAATGGTCATAAAATCATAATATGCTGATATCTGTGCCAATGTTATGGTTTTAAGTGAGACCTTTGGGCAGAAACTGAAAGACTTTAAGATTGGGTTGTGAAATTTCTAAACACGCACAGAAATAGTAGTGATGCATGAAAATTCAGTCTGAAAACAGTAAAAGAATTTGTTATTTTGGCTGTAATTGATCATGTGGAACTGGACTTTAAAAAAAATGGTGCATATTGTGGCACAAGCACCAAATACAGCATAATTACTTCAGGATAAATGTCGTTGCCACAAAAAAACACCAAGATTTTAAAATATATATAATACATATATCATATAGATATGTTGCTTTTTTTGCAATTTGTTTTTTGTATTTGCAAACAGGTACAAAATCTGGAAGAAAAAAACAGTTTTTATGGTGACAATAAACCACTATATGAGACAAATCTTAGACAAAAAGATTAAAGGCTACAACAAAAACAGCACAAGTCTATATAAAAATGCACAATACAACATGAACCAACAAAACAAAACAACCAATTAATAGAATAAAAATAGATATTTTTTGCAAAAACGGAGACCATGACTGACCGCCCCGCCCTCCTCCCCTTCACACAGATAAATTACTCTGTGACAGGCTTTGTGGAATTCTTCAAGTGAATCTTTTAGTGTAAGTATGGAGGACTTGAAAACTCCCATCTAAGCAAAATTAGGCAAAAGAAATAGGAGAGGACCTTGAGGAGGAAGACGGTACAGATGGCGGAGGTGCACCAAAGATAACTGTCAAAGGACTGGGTTCTATAATTTTTATAATTCATGATCTGGGATAATAATCTAAAAATGTCCTTCCAGAAAGAGTGTAGAGCTGGACAAGACCAGAACATGTGGGTGTGATTTGCTGGTAAATCTCTCTAGTTACAAGGGTTTTGTGTATTAACAGCCCATGTTGTTGAGACTGGGGCAAATAGGTGTTGAATGTGTTTGTGTCAATTGAGTGTGTGGCATTTGTGCATTTCTTCATTGGCCACTAGAGGGAGCTCATGATCTGCAATTGATGAAAAGAAACATTCATGAAGTGAGACAAAATAAAGAGATAACGATTCCTTTTTTCTTTTAAAATCTCCTCTGCACGACGCCAAACACGCAGGTGATCACAAACAGCACCCAGAAGACGACCGCCAGGACCTGCACACAACCCAGCGTTCTCTTGCTCTGCTGGATGACCCCTTCCTCACCCACCAGACCCGGCGCTGCCCCGCAGGGCCTTTCCGGATGCATCTGCTGCACTCGCAGGCTGACGGTGGGTACTATGATAAAACCAGGGTCCCTGCTGTCGCCCTCCAGGGAGAACACCACTCCCTGGGGGACACTGGACAGACGGTTGGTCTTTCTTTCAGACATGTGAGGGGCAGCTGGGGGCAGCCGGGAGAGGATGCGAGAGTTGCAGGGCAAAGAGAGGGCGCCTCCAGTGTCCAGCAAGGTCAAATGACGACACAGGGGGCAGGCAATCGATTTCGGGCTGTTGGCGTCGGAGGGATTGCTCGGTCTGATTTGGATCAGTTGGAGGCACTCTGCACAAAAAACATGGAGGCACTCCAGCATCTGAGGACATTTGTTGTATTGGTTGTATTCCTGGTAGCAGATGGGGCATTCCACATCCACAGGTTCCTCCAAGTTCCCCTGCTGGGGTGCTGGGACAGCCTCCCCCGTCATGATGTAAGGGCCCTGGGGCTCAACTGCACCTATGTAGGCAAGTCTTAAGCAGAACCTGGAAGACTTGGAAAGAGACAGAAGATTGAAGATAAGCTCAAGACTGGAATTAGGGATTACAGAGGTCTAACCCTATCAGATTTCCTCTAAAAATGTTTCGTAACATTCTTCATCTTTGAAATTATCCAGCCATTGCCTCATCATCACAGGACCATGCAGTGTGCCGGATTGCATGCAAAACGTGAGGAAAGGCAAAACAAAGGAGACGGACAGGAAACAAAAAAACCAAAAAAAAAACAGAAGAGCCATACAAAGGAAGTCATAAGTCACTGGAGCTCCTCTCCATTTACACGCGTGTGCGTGCAAGAGCACGTTCAGTGACTCATTGAGTTTGCAAAAAATGATTACGTCAGAGAGTCAACAGGCTTTGCTTGTAAGAAAATGTTTGTTTTACCAAATGGATGGCTCAGAGTTTGAAAGGTTATACTACGAATTTGTGTTTTGGGACACTACACACCTTACAGACACAACGTCCAAGAACTGATGGTTTTTTGACGTTTGTGTTTTTTTGTGTGTGTCTGGGCTTCGTATTATCAATTGGTTCAATAATAATAAAATATGTTGCTCACCTTTTGGTACATCCCTTCAGGGGTCGCCAAAGAGAATTGGCTTTCACTGATTTGCACATTTAGTAGGGCAGAGATTTTGACATTGGATGCCCTTCCTGACACCACCCATTATATGAGGACCGGTACAGGGGGACCCAGACTGGGGGCCCCTTGTGGCTACATAGTCAGCCAGTAGGGTGAAGGGTCTTGCCCAATGTCCCACACTAGATGAAGCTCATTGCATCCCTGGGAATCAAACCCTGACTTCCCGTGTACATGTGCGTCACCAACTGAGCCATCCAGCCACCCTGAATAATAATAAAGTATATTCTTCTGTTTTTTTCTATTTATATCCTAGATTGTCTGTTATTGGTTCTATTGTAGTTTTTTTTTCTTCACTTTTTGCATTTTACATATTTTTCAGTTGCTGCTCAATGTTAGCTTGGTTTTTAGCTAGTTCTTGTTTAATTAAATTAATCTTTAAGAAAGCCTTTCTTAAATATTTCTAAAAAAACACAATAGGCTGTTATTGTACTTAAGCTCATTAGTTGTAATGAATGGACAGTCTGTAACTTCCTGTTTGAAGCTCATTTACTAAAGACATTTCAGATCCATATATATTCACTCCAATTAACGTAAAAAAGACCAAATCAGAAATAAGCAGATTTTAGGTTTGGTTCTGAAACGTTTTGCCATCTTTTTGCATAGATTTAGCATTCATGATGCAAGGAGTGAACGTTGACAAACCAAAGTTTTGTATTTTACATTTGACATTGTAATAAAAGAATGGGGTGGGGTCTTTCGATTGACAAGCTCCATCCTAACTTTTAGAACTGCTTCATTGTTTTTTATCCAGTTTTCAGTCGTGTTTGCTCTTCACCATCAGTCAATTTGTAGAAAGTCTGGGGATCATTGATGACCAATCCTTGCATACTTTCATTTGATGCAGGACAGGAAGGATCAATTGTTGCACTTTCTCTAAAGACCACTGAAGGCTGGCTTCAAAAGGGAACCATTTCCAATTGATTTCCCCTAAAACAATATACTTGGTGGCAAGAAAGTTTTGAAGGTTTATTGCTTTGGTTTCATGGGAACTCTGAAGGTTTGTGTTTTTTTCTTGATTTGATTTTGAAATGCGCACATTTAGAGGTGAGGTTTTCCTTCACCTTCATTTGTTGCTTTGGCAGTAAAAAGATGGTGCCAGCAGAGTTTTAATGTTTACTTTGTCCTGTCCAATTTCTGTCTACACAAAATGGGTTGGGCGGAAGGTGGTGGAAGAGTGGTAAGCACTCACAGCAAGAAGGCCCAGGTTCAAATCCTGACTTGGTCCTTTCTATGTGCTTCATAGGTTATCTGGTGTATCTAAGTTATCCCTAGGTGTAAATGTGTGTGTGGTTATGCACCTGTCCAGGGTGCACTTGCCTCCACCCAACAGTGGTTAGGATAGGCTCCAGCAACCCTATGACCTTGAAGGGGATTCAGTGGAAAATGGATGTATGGAGTTCCATTTGCTGATCTGAAAGGCTGGCTTCACATGGGCCCACTGCAAACCCATCTATCTACCAGTGGTTGTAATAATCAATTAAAATAGATTAATTTAAAATTAACCAACTTGTGGCTCCTTATCACAGATTAAAGAAGATTTGAAAAGTCAATGGCACGTCTTAGCAGTGAATTAAAAGCATCAAACCAACAATAACTGACTTTTTTTGTTGTGTCTCTCCCCCTTTTTTCACATGAGACACTAACAAAACAAACTACACACATGGGGGTACTGTTGCTAAGCAGCCAATGTCTCTCAAGTATTGGTCCATACAAACACACAGCCCAACAGTATTTTACACTTTAAATCAGATTACAATGAGATTTTGTATGAGACATCGATTAACTACAATGAACCCATTCTTTACAGAGTCAGGCCTCACACAGATGTGCAAAAAACCTGCCCGGATGAGGAGCCGTAGCCGAGTTCACTGTAAATGCTGACAAGCGGGCGAGGCTCCGACCTGACAGGTTAAGACAGATAAGGAGTACTTTTTACCTTCTGCACACCTGTTGGATCAGGGCCCACTCTGGTTCAGCCGTGGTGGCTCCCCTCACCCACTTATCTTCTCATGTTGCTGCAGATCTGGCATTGGGTGTGTCCTCCGGCTGCTGCTGAAGTGTCTGCTTCGCTGCCGCCACACCTGATTCTCCTCTTCACCCTCTTGAATCCCCCTATGAATCGTCTCAGGTGTAATTATACCCCCGGAAAGGGTAAAGGTAACCAAGACACAGAGGGCAGAAAAATGACAGCCACCCTCTTGTTGGTGACTCACCTCCATCTGCTGGTGTATCGTGTCATTATGGTGGTTTACAACAGCCAATGTGAATCAAGTTTACAGACTTCCTCAGGTTCTTGGTTCAAAGAGATGTAAAGACATTAATATGAGAACATTTCAATGTCTTTGAAGTTTTTACAGCTTTTTTTTTAATAAAGGGTAATTAAATCAAATTCGAAAAGTCATATTTCAGGCTTCAAAAGTGCAACTTCACATCCTTATAATTGGAACTGGTTCAAACATGTTTAACTTGTTGAATTTTATTGCCAGAAGGCAGTTTCGTCTGTAGAAAAAAAAAAACACAAGTTACACATGGAAAGCTGTGCCCAGAAAACAATATTCTTCCCACAAAGTCACATGAAACTGCCAACCCAAAGCAGAAAAGCATCACTGGGATCTCCCCAACTCAACAGCGGAGGACAATAACAGAAGGCTGATTGCTTAAGCTTGGATATTGTAGTTAGTGAACAACATCCACACCAGAATATTCCAAGCTGGGATGCCAAGCATTGATAGAACCAGAAGATAAAATGACCTTCAGTGTATTTAAAGAAATAACATCTTAAATACAACAGAAAACACCTGCAACCTGCAAAGTATTTTTTTTACGGCAAGTAGATTCAATTTAAACAAAAGTAAATAAGTAAAAAAATACACACCAAAGAAACAACCGTTCAGGAGCAAAACCAACTGAGAACAACAACTGCAACAATAAGTAATATGAATAAATGAGTGAATGAAAAACACCCGTGGGTCCGTCGTGTGTCACTGTAACACGGTGTTGTACAGTCTGATGGCTGTGGGGAGGAAGGACCTGCGGTAGTCCTCCTTCTTGCACTGTGCGTTTGTTTGAAAGACCGTGCTGTGTGTACTTTATGTGTAAAGAAATGTTGTGTGCCGCACATCAAGTATCAGGAGGCATTTCGAGACTAGACACAGGAAGATATTTAAAGACAAAGCGGATAAGACCGAGTCAAGAAAACTTGCTGTGTCGAAGTATGTGAACCAGGCAAGTACCCCCAAACCTTTTACCACCTCTAAAAATAAGCAAGTTATGGCATTGCACATTGCATTGCAAAACATGGAAACCTTTTCACTGATAAAGAATTCATTAAGGGAGCTTAATGAATTGAGACATTGAATGTCCTTGTGACATTCAGGAAAAAAAATCAAGGATTTAATGGCGGGGCAAAGGTTTGTATGCGTACGTGACGATCAGACACGCGTTTTTGGACCCAACCAAAACACTTCATCATCCATTGGACGGTCTCTCCTTGTATGTGAAGGTGAAGTCAAGTGAGAATCCAGGAAAGCATGTCTTGTGCTTAGAAAAATTTCTCCATCAAGGATTAAACCCTTCACGTGAGTGGATGTAGCTTTAAATTAGGGTCGGGAAAATAAGTTACAGGACAAGAGGGGGGTGATGGGAGATTTTTGGCACGTTATGTTCTATTTATAGGTAATCTGGTCAGAGATGTGAAAACAACAGGCTCCATGCTCTGTTCTCTGAGCGATGAACGAAGCCTCATCAAATTCTTTATGCCTCGAGACACTTTGTGTGAGTAAACATGTCAGGAAAGCAATATTCACTTGGATTCATCCTCTCCAAACTTCACTGGATTCCTTAATGTTTGTCCCGTTCATCGTTTCCAGGATGTTCTACAAGCAAAACAAACATCCACAGTTCTTGGAATTTTGCTGGAAGCTAAAACAAGATTTGGAGACTCTTAGCCAGAGGCTTATTTCAAAAGTTTAAAAAAAGTTTTTATTCCTCTTCCTATTTCCTTAGGGAGCTTACTGCGTACAGGAAAGTGCTTTAGGAAGTCATTCTGCTGCCAGTAAATGGGCTGTAGCATCCTTTTACTGTAAGTGTTTGCACCATCAGACAGCATTCAAAAACTTACATAAACACTTTCAAAAATAAAGGTTTGCACAGACAGAAAGTCAGAAGAAAAGCATCCCGGCTTCCAGGTTTTCCTCCATGTCACAGTCTCTTCTGGTGTATCTCTATTAAATAGTAAGTCCTCAGTCTATTTGCAGCTACAGGCTTACAGTTATAGTATAGGTCATCTGTTATCAGACTTTTGTTTTTCCTTCTGTCATCATATCTACCTTTTAATTGACATTTAGTTCTAAAGTAAGTCCAATTTTCTGCGTGTTGGGTCCTGCATCGTTATCCACAACTCTTCTTTTTCCTTTGTAATTTAACCTAAAGTGTCATTCCACAAGTTCATAAATGCTTCTCCAATACAGTTTAGTGATTTTGATGACTTTAGACTTTCTTCTCTTATTGCTGATGTTTCTTATCTGTTTCCTGTAACCCTATTTTGTTTCCTTTCTCAAAAGGGCTTGTCTTTCACCAGGCCACAATTGAAAATAAGAATGTTGTTCTTAATCTGTCTTGCCTGGATAAATAAAGGTTAAATTGAAAAAAAATATATATAGAAAAGCTTTAAATCTTTATTTGTTTTTTATATGAAAAATCCTGCCCTTTGAATGCAAATGAGAGCTTCTCAGAGTAGAAAGTAGACCCATATTTATACCAGTCTGAGGAATAATAATCAACCAATACAGGATTACAAGAAATACACACGAACACACAACAAACACCCGTAATAGTGCAGCTTCAGAAGAACACACAACAAATAGTAATTATAAAACTACTTCTTGTCAAATCCCATCAGGCCGGCGCTTCAGAACTATGTGCGCCAAAGCCATTCGCCACAAGGTCAGCTTCTTCCCTCGAGACGTCCATCTGATAAACTAAAACATAGACATAAAACTGTTACATCGGAACAACTGTTGGATTTATCTTGATCTTTTTCTTCATGTTTTTTGTTTTGTTTTATTGGATGGATGGATGGATGGATGGATGGATGGATGGATGGATGGATGGATGGATGGATGGATGGATGGATGGATGGATGGATGGATGGATGGATGGATTTTATTTGATTGATGGAACATGAGACCATAAGACACCAAAGCCACCGGCAAATAAAGCTGATTCTGAAAACAAAACACAATATGTGTATCCAAGACGTTTTTTTGGACAAGCTTAAAATGTTTTATTTTAAACAATTAACTGATCGAATGACTTCCTGGGAGTATTTTTCTTTCACAAATAAATAAATTCCATTTTGTATTTCTTTACAAACTACTTACATGTGCAAGTCTCAGGAAAATCCACAAAAAATGCAGTTTTATCACTTCAAAGATATTATTTAGTAAGGAACAAATAAAAGGGGCTCCATGATAGAGCCCAGGGGTACACCCATGTTGAAACCAAGAAAGATAGAATTTTTTTATCTAAAAACTATCACTTTAGATTAAGATCTAGAACCAATTTTCTCTTAAAACTTGTGTGTGTGTGGGTGGGTGGGGGTGGGGGGGTTCTGCCTTAACCCTTGTGCTATCCTAGGCACTTTAACATTGGGAGTTGGGTCATCTAGACCCACTAGACAGTGCCCTGAACCTTTTTTCTTCAATGATTTGTGATCTTCACTGATGTCCATGGATTACATGAAATCTTTCCACCTTTATCCACCTTTGTCATGGTAGGGAGAACACGTCAATGTAAGGGTGGGGTCATATAAGATAGCACAAGGGTTACGCAGACAACCTAACTTCAGCTTTATCCCATGCAACTAACCTGACATATGACGCAGGTGTAGGATTTTCCTTAAAAAACAGGTTCCTTGAGAGTTTTTGGCACCAATCCAACAAGCTGGAGTTACAACGCTGACTTGTTTTGTGGATAAACAATGCAAGAACGGCAGATTTTATTGATCCAGGAAACTACAATACCTAAGCTCAACAACTTACAGCAGAGACATTTAAGACTTTATTGCCAACATAAAGTGTTATCACCATTTTCCTTTGTTAATTAAAGGTTCCTGCGATATATATGACACAAACTTAAGGGTAGAGAGTCACAATTTGCCCTTAAAGGCCTCAGTCTGTTTTAACATCTGACTTTTTTACTTCCTGGACCCTTTGCTTTGCGTCATTTCTTTCTTTTTCGTCACTCAAAACAGTTTTTCCTGGTATTCCCCTTGGTCTGTGAGTAATCAGACACACTTACAGTCAGTTCAAAGAGGGTGGTATCAACGGAAAGCCAAAAAAGGGGGGGAAACGATCCAAAAAAAACAACAACCAAACAATAGTTTGTGATTTTTGGCCCAATGACAACGGAAATCACCATGAAAGGAGTTTGTAGATGGGAGGAGGGATGTTTGGTTTAAGCCAATCATTCACACACTAGGAGAAGAAGAGAATTATAACTAAAAGACTAAATAAGCAATATATTGGTGAAAGTTTTGCACAGATTGCTGTATTTTTCAGGGCTTGTAATGGATAAAAGTTGGCGTAAATAATAAGCCTGTAGATCTCAACCTCTCCAGTTTCATTGCATCACCTGGGTGACTCATTTCAGTCGTGGGACTGGGAGCGCTGCTGGCAGCAGACCAGAGTCCCTCCCTTTCCCTGGGGTTTAAAGGGAGGACACGCGCCACGCAGCTCATTCTGGATTTGGAGCTGATCGAGGCGGGATGCTGTCAGAGATCGAGTGCGGGGTCTGTTACCGGAGCTTTAACGCGGCCCGCTGCTGTCCGCGGGAGCTGCACTGCAAGCACAGCTTCTGCGAGAGCTGCCTGCGGAGGCTGGGCCGGGGGCTGGCGGGGAGGACGGTCATCGACTGTCCGCTCTGCCGGCACCCCACCGTCCTGACCGGGGAGCCGGGGGAGGCCGCCGTCCGAGCCCAGCTGAGGGTGGACGAGTGCGCTCTGGAGCGGCTGGTGGCAGCGGGGGTCCTGGACCAGGACCAGGAGGAAGACGAGGAGGAGGAGACGGAGGAAGTGAAAGAAAGCGCAGTGGAGCAGAGTGACGTCACCAGCGGGGTTGAGCGTGGGATGCTGCGGCGGTCCTGGAAGAAAGTGTGGCGAGCCATAAGCGGCAAGAGGAGCGAGCAAAGAGTGGATGGTGAGCAGGAAGTCATTTAGATCTTCATTTTTAAAATTAAGCAAACAGAATACTAAAATGCTCCTTTTAAGAAAAGGGGGGCACCAAAATCGTTCCCTGAGGAACACCGTTTTAGTTTTCCTGCCATATTGTGTGCCTGTTTTCCATGTCAGTAATAACTGAAATGGTTGTTTTCTTTTTGCAGACTGCATGACTTCAGATGAGCTCAGGAACCTGGCTTTGATGTCCTGCTACATGTTCTGAGGAGCATCCCTTATCTTATTTTTTTCTCCCAGCAAAAATGTGACACTTGTTTGTTTGTTTATGATTATGAAACTTTGCCTACCTGTGAGCTATTAATATTTGTGACTGTTGCACTTAAAAGTACCAAAAACTGACAAATATGCACAATTTACCACTAATTATGCACCAGTATTTCCTATTTATTGTGTTTTTTATTATTATTATTGTTGTTGTAAATCAATGTGTTTTTTTTTAATTTTGTATTTAAAGATGAATAAATTAACGTTTTGACTAAACTTGTGAGTTTCTGAGTGTACTATAAAAACATTTCAAAATAAAATCCTTGAATGAACTTAGAATAAAATAGCAAAAATAAATTAAAAGCAGCAAATTTATTTTAATATTTACTCAAAAGTAAAAGAGTGAAAATAAAAAAAAAATGTAAATTTAATCTGAAAGGTTTGGCCTTAAAACTTGACAGAGGGTTTTCAGGAAGTAGGTGACCCTCTGCCAGGTGAACAGTATTGCCTCCAATCAGCAGCAGAGTAGCAGCAGAGCTAGAAAGTGGAGCTTCCAGGCAGCAGTGAGGAGTCAAGGCTGATGATTTTACTGCACCTAACTCCCAGCTCTGTTTGGAGGGTCATCAATAAAAAAGGTGCAGCATGTCCGTCATGTTAAGCAGTTCAGCTCTGCTTTCAAGGTAAATACTTTCCAGCCTTTTCAGATGCATAGTAGTACATTTTTAAACAAATTTTGAATATTGTACTTTGAAACATTCTCTAATTCCACATGGGTTGTTTGTTTGTTTCCCCCCACTGCAGACTCTTTGTCTCGGTGCTGATCCATGCAGCTGCCATGTCGTTTATCACAACCTCACAGGCTGCACGAGGTGAGCCCCAGCAGGTCATGTGAAACAACTTCATGCACTTTTCTGAGCAAATTCAGAAAGTTATATTAAAAAAAGTCTCAGTAACTGTTTGTAGAAAACTAGATTTTAGCTGCTTTTTTTTCCAATGCATCCATTGCCATAAAAAATTAAGAGCTTTTAGAATAAGGATTTAAATGGCGAGAGGACTTGTTGGTCATATACATAATTTTTGAAACCAGATTAGTGAGCACAATTTGGAAGCGAGCAGATGTTTCAAATGTTTCAGGTGGGAGGCCTGAACTGTAGGCGGCCATTTCCTTGTTTTGCATGATGAATCAGGCAAAGCAAGGAAAACTTTATCAATGATGTAGGAAAAATGTAGATGTGAGTCTTTGCTCTTTACAAGCATAATTTTAGTTTGTTGAACAGTAATATTGGTGAACAAGAGCAAAAATGTGAGATGATGCACAAAGCCTACAAGATGTAAGTCAACTTCTTTGCAGATGACATCCAGTTGCTCTTTCAAGAAGCTTAACTTGTTCTCCGAGACAGTTTATGTGCAAGATTTTCTATTCCATTCAGAGTTTGAATAGTTTATGCAATTTTTGTTTTTTAATTTGACCTAGAAAAGACACAATTTTGATTTATAGGTAGTGGTTGCTAATATCAGTGCATTTTGCTCATTTTAACATAAAATGTCAAATATTAGATCTATAATATCTGTATATTGTCAAGTTACAATGATCCAATTTAGTCTGAAGTAGTTTTCCTTTGGTATACTTTATACACTGCATGTACATGGTCTGTAGTACTTGCTGTACTTGAGCTCAAGTATTAATAAAATGATCTTTAGGTGTACTATTTATTACTTAAATTGCTCAGCAAAATACTTTTATTTTAACATTTTAGCCCATTTATTTTGTAGTTTAACTTGAATTCCTAAGATTTTCTGTCACTGCACTGTACATTTTTTTTCCCTTAAATCAGTTACACTTTGGGCTTCTATTCTGAAAATTCAGCATGATCTCATTTTTAACCAGAGTTCAAACATTAATTTTCTTGTCTTGTTGCTCCTTTTTTCTTTACGTCGTTTCACCAGCAGCTAGTTCCACTCAACTCTTAAGCCATGATGAAGTGGAGCACAGTGTGGCGAGGCATTTGAACCGCCCCAACGGCCTTTATCGTTTCCTGCCGACTGGTCTGCCGTCCCCAAAAAATGGAATTCAGGCTGGAAGTAGGAGTGAAACTGGCGCCGAAGGGACTCACGCAGACAAGCTGTTGACCTTCAAGCATCAGCCACATCTAGTCCAGTATGCTCAGTCCAGTGGCTACGGTCCTTACAGCAAAAATGTCAGGGATAAAGGACAGCAAGAAGTCAGGACGACCCAAACGAGGACAAGTGGAATGAGGTCCGCAAGCAGCGGTTTCACTAGTCGCTCTCTGCTCGGAGGACAAAGCTTTGAGAGGGCAAAAGAGGAGGATCAAATGCTTCCTCCTGCAAAAACCCACACTAGAAACCCCAACAGTTCATACTTTGTGGTCAAAAGAGTGTCCCTTCTCAACAAAACTCTAAGTTTTCCTCAAACTGGGAAATACAAACCAAGCAAAGACGGAGGCCTCAAAAGTGACACTTCAAATGTGAATGAGGGTCCTTCCTTTCACCCTCTTCTTTCCCCACCTCCCACTCATGAGGCCAGGAGGGCTCTGCCGTTACCCACTAGAATGCAATACAAAGGCTACAAGGACACCAATGAGCTTCCTATGGGTGAAGCGCCAGGCTTCCTTAATCCTGGCGCCCCTTTGCCCAGAAATCCCCTGGAGATTAGACAAAGGCCAAGCCCAGAAAAACCATCGTCCGTCCCAAATTTCTCAAAGACGCTTGACCCGATGGGTAGCAGACGGATAAAAGGACACAAGAAAATCATCTTGTATCCTTCTAAGGATTCCCGACTGAAAGAAGGAGAGGGTGGACAGATCAATGCGCCAAACCAAAGGTCTTTTGCTGCACCTTGGTACGGCAGGCTAAACCCCAACCTCGAACATCCAGACAGGATGGATCTGTCCAACCGACAAAGTTCTACAGAACATTACACCCCCTTCAATGTCCCTGCACAGTCTCCTTCCCAAACCTCTTGGGCGCAAAACTTTGTCCCTCTGCGCCACATAGGCACCCAAACTAATCATCCTACAGCGCCCCGGTTGAACTCAACAGAGTCAACCCAAGACTACAAACCAGGACCTAAACGCTTCCCACGCATCCAAGGATTTGGAAATCCTCTGAGGCAACCTGGGAAAGAGCCAGCGGGTCCCACAAGAAGAAACTCTCAGATGTTCAGCCTCCCTGCTTTCAAAACTAAACCCTTACTGCTGCAGAAGTACAGCTTTGGACCGCCCCCCATAACGCCATCAAAACCAGAGCAAGTGGCTGGCTCCTCGCTTTCACCAGGTGAGCTCAGTGTCACAAATCTCACTTCAGGGTCAATTGCAGCAGGCTTTAAGAACTGGCCCTCAAAAAGTAAAGCAAGTTTGGACAGAAATCCAAACCAAGTCAGACTCTACAAGGGGAAATTTGGTCTAGAAGGGTTTGGTACTCGGCCACTAGAGGGAGACAAAGCTCTGCTTAAATCACCAGAGATGATCGCTCCTTACAGATCAGGTTTGGAAGGTTTGAAACTCAGGAGTTTGGACTTCTGGCAGCCAAACATCATCAAAATAATTGGACGGTACAACCAAACAAGCAGCAGCAGCAAGAAGAACCAGAATAATAAAGTGAGGGGGGATGACTTCACTTGGTCTCATGAGACTGAAGGAAGCAACGGATCACTCATCAGTACAAACGATGGGAAGGACATCAGGCCTGCGAAAGCCTTCAACAGAACACACAAGAGGCTCGGGATTCCGTTCTCTCAAATCGCTTCCTCAGCCCACTTGAGGTCCGAGGAGCGCCTCAAAACACCAGGAGCGGATGACGGAAACAGGCCGCTTAGAACCTTCACCAGCAGCACAGCGAGGGGCAGACCTGTCCGGACGAGGCACAACAAAAAAATCAACGGCTCGACTTTTATAAAGATCCACAAGAACTCCCCCATTTACAGGCTGCCAAAACCTCCCCAGAAGGTCAAAGCTGTCACATACACTGACATTCCTGGGAGTGCTTCGTTCAGCAGCATCAGAGCGACCGGTGTGACCGTCCCAAGTCTGAACAACACGCAACTTAGCAACGCAACAGAGCAAACGGTGCTGACTGGCGAGAGCAGGGATGGACGCCTTGAAGCAAAAGCTGAAAACAAGACGAAGGATTTGCAAGTGGTCGCAGAAACAAACTTTGATGACGAAGCCGATGACCTAAAGATGCCAGAGTTATTTCTGCGCAGCGACGGAAACAAAGTGTTTAACGTGTCTGAGGTTTTGTCTGCTGTGGAACGACATCAGAACGCGCGGGAAAACTTGCTGGAATTAGATTACCTCCGGACATCCACTGGGAACATCTTCTTCAAATCCCTGAAACAACCCAGTCTGGGTAAGCAGTGAAGATACTGAGTGCAATAAAAGCTGGAAAAGTTGGAGCGTAGCGGTTTTTGCTTCTTGTCCTGAAAATTTCTTCAAAATAAGACACAGATCTAGATTTTTTTTTTTTAATTAAAAAAAGCCAAAATTTGTCGATACGTGCCTGTTTTTTAAAATAAATTGTTCAGAGATAAGAGTGTTGGGGCCTTTAACTTTTCTAAATGAGAGAACTTTGCTGATTTAGTGAAGTTTGAGCTTCTGGAAGGTTTTGAAATTTGTATTCTGCTAATTGGTGACCATTTACTGAACTAAAATGGTCAGTCATCTTGAATTATGAAATTATTATTCCAACATTGAATTAAATAATGGCCCAATAACAGATTTTTGATATCAAAAAATGTTGAGCAAAATTTTTGCATGATTTAAATTTCAAGAACTACTATTTCATAGGAATCCATTAGATGGTGCCATTTCATTCATAAGAATAAGAATCAGGTTTTATTTTAAGATGCTTTGGTTGTCAGAATGAAATATGTGAATTTTTGCAAACAGTCTTTGAAATATTTATGCTTCAAAAAGATTTTAAAGTAGATTAACATGTTGAAAAATACATGATTTGTTTCTGGTTTAAAGTTAATTTTAAAACTGCAAAGAAAATGATATACAAATATTTATACATAGATATATATATATATACAATTTGCATAAATATAGATGTTTTTCATGTTCATACAAATTCATTCTACAAGCGTGATGGAAGAATGGTTGAAGAACTTACAAGATGTGATGAGTGAGAAAAATGGCTTTAAAGTTTCCGACACGACTGTTACACAAGATCTTGGAGGACGCCTGAAGAATGGAGGAAAAGGGTTCTGGTTCCATTTTTGAACAGAAGGTAGAGGTGAGGAGTTGTGGAAATTCCAGAGTAATGAAGCTGATGAGTCACACAAGGAAGTTGTGGGAAAGGGTAGTGGATGCTCGGCTGAGGTCAGAAATGAACATTTGGGAACAACAATTTGGCTTTGCGCCAAGAAAGAAAACTACAGATGTAATATTTGCTTTGAGGATGCTTCTGGAGAAAAACAGGTCAGCAGGAGCTGTGCTGTCTCTTTGAAAATCTAGAGAAAGTCTAAAGTGAGTTGCAGTTTGTGTGAGGAAGTTTGAAGTGGTAGAGAAAAACAGAGTAACTCGGGACATGTATGAGAACTGGAAGACAGAGGTGAGATGTTCTGTAGGTGAAGCGGAGGAGGTGGAGGTGGAGGTGGGGCTGCACCAAGGATCACCTTTGACCTCCTAGTTGAGTTTAGTGATGGACAGACTGGCAGATGAGGTTAGACAGGAATCTCTGTGGACCATCATGTTTGCAGATGATGCTGTGATGTTTAGTGAGAGCAGGGAGCAGGTGGAGGAACATCTAGAGAGGTGGAGGTTTTTCAATTCAATTCAATTCAATTCAATTTTATTTTATTTGTATAGCCCAAAATCACAACAACAGTCGTCTCGATGGGCTTCGAAGTAAAACATGAAATCAAAAGGATCACGAATACAAAGAGTTCAATAGAAAAATACTAAAATGAACTAACAAACTGACTAAGCTATACTGGCATCCCTGCCCTTAGACCCCCCTTCGCGGTAAGGAAAAACTCCCAAAAAAAACGGATTCCGGAAAAAACGAAGAAACCTCAGGGGTGCCCAGATGAAGGAGGGATCCTCCCCCAGGACGGGCAGGCGATTTACCAGAAATCTTAGAGAAGAATTAACTTATCTAAATCTACAACTACATATATAAAAGTCCAGCAGACGAGCTTCATCCAGCCGTGGTTGTGGGGACAGATAAAAGGCGCGAGTCGAGCCGGAGACAGGAACCACAGCCAGGTGTAGGAGCAGGAGCAGAGACGAGGTACTCGGTCAGGTACAGAGCAAAGACGAGCCAGAGATGAGCCAGAGGCAGGATCCACAGCCAGGTGTAGGAGCAGGAGCAAAGGCGAGGTAAACGGTCAGGAACTGGAGCACGGATGAGCCAACTGGAGTCTGGAAGCACTCCCACTCCCCAGGAGGGGAGAGGAAAAGAGGGACAATACATGAATCGCACTGCACCAAACAGAGGCATGGAGAACTAAATAATAAATTATGATCAAGAATAGAGGAGAGGAAGGGTAGAAGTAAAAAAGGAGAGAGGACAGAACCCCAGTGCACCATAGTTACCCCAGCTTCAACTTCTAGCAGCCTTTTAAAAGAAATAGTTATTATTAAGTTTAATTTAAACAAACTAACATTAAGTTAAATAATCTCTGAATACTAGCCAGTCTGACAATAAGTCTGTCCAAAGAGGAACGTTTTCAGTCTAGCTTTGAATGTAGAAACTGTGTCGGCCTCTCTTACATGAGCTGGGAGTTTATTCCATAAGACAGGGGCTTGGTGGCTAAACGCTCTACCTCCAACCGTACTTTTACTAATTCTAGGAACCACAAGCAGTCCTGCATTTTGCGAGCGAAGTGTTCTGATTGGTTGGTAAGGGACTATGAGGTCCTTAATATAGGACGGGGCCATTCCATGTAAGGCCTTATAGGTTAACAGGAGGATCTTGAACTTAATTCTGGAATCAACTGGGAGCCAATGGAGCGAAACTAACACAGGAGTGATGTGATCTCTTCTGCTGGTTCCAGCTAACAATCTAGCAGCTGCGTTCTGAACAAGCTGGAGACTTCTTAAGGAACTCTTAGGACACGCTGCTAACAAGGAGTTACAGTAATCCAGCCTCGACGTAACAAATGCATGGATGAGTTTTTCAGCATCACTCTTAGAAAGTATATTTCTGATCTTAGCAATATTCCGCAGGTGAAAAAAGGCAGTTCTACATGCCTGAGATATGTGAGCCTTAAATGATAAATCCTGGTCAAGTAAAACCCCAAGGTTTCTAACTGTGGAATTGGGGGCTATACTTATACCATCCAGGGAGACTATCTGAGCAGACAGAGCATCTCTGAGGTTTTTAGGACCAAGTATAATGACCTCAGTTTTTTCTGGGTTCAAGTGGAGGTAATTAATTGTCATCCAGGTCTTGATGTCACTGATGCAGGCGTTCAGTTTCAGGTTTGACAAATAGAGAATCTGTGAGGAAATGAGAAGAACCCGAGTGGAAATGTTAAGTTACAGGGAGCAGAGGTGGAGAAAGGTGAAGCCCTTTTTAGGACTTTAGGTCAACAGAGAAAGAGGTGAAGCAGGTTGGAAGGGACGTTTAAAGTTGAGGTTCTCTTTAGAAGTGATGAGAATCAAGAATCCATCAGAGGAACAGATCATGTTAGATGTTGTGGAGATAAATACAGGGAAGCAGATTGAGATGATTTAGACATGTTGAGAGGAGGAACAGTGATGCTGAGGTTGGAGCCATCAGCAAAAAGGCCTAGAGGAAGACCGAAGAGGTTCATGGGTGTAGTCAAAGGGGACTTGAGGGTGGAGGGTGAGAAAAAGGAGAATGCAGAGGATATGGTTGGAAGGGAGCAGATCAGGTTGGAGAGGCAACCACTAGAGGGGGCAACCAAAAGGCACAGAAAGAGTTCTTGTTTACTAATGAACTCATCACAGGTCCTAACTGGGCAAGAATCTTTGTATTTCTGTAAAAAACAAAACAAAAGCCCAGTAAGGACAGCATTACTGATATTTTACAATAACATTTCAGGAAGAAGATATTTTAAAGATATGGCTCAATACAATTGGAAACAAATAGACCTTTGCAGCACCTATGGACCCCATGCAGTGACATCACATGTCAGGAAGGGTGACAGAGAATCCAGCAGACTCTGTAGTGAACATTTGGAGTGGTTACACACTTTTATTGTCTCAAACGTGACACATATTCAGGGGATGGGATACCGTTTGGGTTTTATTTGGAACTTTTGAAAGGTTTTATTTTCTGTTTTTAATGGTGATCGAAAAATGACAAAAAACAAACACCCAAACAGTAGCCAAAAACATGCAAAAAAAATATGAGGAAGCAGCATCACAGGCTCCTGCAGAGCCGAAATGTGCCAGACC
Source organism: Oryzias latipes (assembly GCF_053564925.1). Classification (NCBI taxonomy): domain Eukaryota; kingdom Metazoa; phylum Chordata; class Actinopteri; order Beloniformes; family Adrianichthyidae; genus Oryzias; species Oryzias latipes. The sequence continues at coordinate 20,520,411 of NC_136254.1, forward strand.
TGTTTCTTTCTCTCTGTCAGTTTACATCTTTTGTCTTGGACCAAATAAATGGCCGCTGAATGCAGTTTAACATCAACAAAAGCATCACTTCAACTGTTTCCTTATATCAATAGAAACACACCAGAAAGTAGAGAAAAAGGTTTGCTTGTTGCTGGTAGATCCTCAGTCGTCCTGTAGTTGGAATATCAGTTAAAAATGGCCTCAAACAGTAGATTACTGGAAATCTGGCAATTATTTCAGAACAATAGGCTGTAAAATCCTGTCTGGAGGGGAATTGCTGTGATTTTACTGAACCTTTTTTACTGAAGAAAATGAGCTGATGAACTTCTGCTTCATGCAAACCATAAGTCTGGGGAATTTATTAGCATAAAAAAAATGCAGCATCCTGGAGGCTTTTTATAAATTGACTTTCTTCCGACCGACTATGTCCTCATTCCCGCTCCCTGTGGTGACGCAGAGTGCTGACACACTTTTCTCCTTTTAAGTCCTGCTAATCCTCTCAATACTTCATTTGTGCTCTTCTAAGTTGAGCTCTTTCTATTCAAAGAAAATTTGATCAAACTAACTTTTTCCTTTTCTTCTTTCAATAAAAAAAGACTCTACAGTCTGGATTTCGGCCTTGGCTGGATCCTATCCCGGCCTCACCTCTGTGCTGGAGAATAAAACAAAGGCTCCAGGAAACGCAAACAGGAAGATTTATCCACAGAAGCTGCTCTTCTGTAGAGTCCTTTAGTTTACCACAGATGAGAGTTTAGTGATTAAAAAAAAAAATCTAAAATGTATTTTTATAACACTGAAAACCCTTATTTTCTTATTTTTTTTAAAGTTGCTGTTAAAAAGTCAAAAGGGAAAACATGCCATGAAAACAATGAAGCAAAACTGTTGAACACGTTTTTTCTTTTCTTTTTGTGCTGAAAATGATCCTAAATAAACCAGTAAAAAACTCAAAATGAAACATTTTTTAGACCCATCCTAATGAGGAAAGCCATGTTCTTGTGGCATTTTTCTGATTACGGAGGACATGTATAGAGAAAATTAGGTCTAAAACGGCATTTCTGAGTATTTCTTTATTCAAATTGCTGTGAATCAGGAGCAGATGAAAATCAAATGTTTAGAAAAGAGTTTATTTGCTACGTAGAAAATGTGCTGAGCTGTCTCCTGACAAAGATTTGTGTACTCTTTATGTGTAGTTTTTTAGTACATGAATAAAGTATTTTAAACTCAAAATACGACATAAATTTTCAACTTTTGAATTATACATAAACGTAGTAGTCTTGACTAGACACAAATTACTGCATAATTCTGACTTTAATCTCAGAATTCTCATTTTTTTCCATCTAAATTCAGACTTTAATCTAAGAATTCGGACTTTAATCCCAGAATTTTGACTTTATTGTCAGAATTCTGACTGATCTCAGAATTCTGGATTTAATCTCAGAATTCTGATTTAAATCTCAGAAATATAAACTACGGAGGCCTGTGAGCTGCTTCCTTCAGTTAGCTTTAGCAGCACTGTGGAGTCACACAGGCTGAATGGAACCACCGAAAATGTTCTCTTTAAGTTTCCTGTTGCGTGCTTGAAGTTTGCCAGAAGAGGCCACTGTGTTAACAGAAAAACAGAAGGTGAGTAAAAAGATTTATCTACTTGGAGTTTGTCAATAAAAGGGCTACAGACTATTTTAGCATTTCATAACTGTTTCCAGACGGAAAACGTCTTTTAAAAATGTAAGTGTTGTGTGCCCAGTTTTGTTTGTATGCAGCCTGATTACATTGATCATCTCATTTCTGGAGATTTAAAGACGTCTTCTGAAAATATTACTGGACGTCTTTTCTAACTATGGGTGACTGTGAATAACTGCCGCCGATCTTAATTTAGACTTTATTACAATATTTAGCTCTCAGGCTTCTTGTCACGTCATACATTAATTCCTGTTGCCATCTTATTGGCAAACATACAGCATAGGACGGCGCCCCGTTAAAGAATGAACATTTAACACCAGACCACACAGATGTGCTTCCTTTACATTTGCGTGAAACTCAAATTGCGGAAGTCACATGACACGTCGGAGTAGTGTTGCGTATCCAAGGCAACCGCCATCTCTTCCTCGGACAATGTGTTGATTATCTTGAACACCTTCATCAGCGCTGCTACAATGTTTACAGAGAATATGCTTTTATGTTTTGACAGGTGTAGGTTTGAGAGATAGGGATCAAATGTTCATGATGTTAAAGGTTTGCACATGGAATCTCCATGTTGCCGAAAGTTCTCATTTATCCAAGGGTTATCTTGAAAATGAGTCTCGGCATCTGAATTTCGAATCTATCTTAAAGAAAGACAGAAGTCCAGATACCAAGACTCAACTTTAGGACAAAGAAGATACAGTTATTTTCTTATAGTTTTACTGTGACATCATATAAAACTAGTATATTTTAAATTTTGTGCAGATTGACAGTGATGTCATCGCTTTGGAGGAGGATGCAGCTCTGGGACAAAGACAAACAACACACACAGTCACCGTTCACATCAATTTAGATAAATTAACTGTACAACGACAGCTTTTTTCTGAGATTTAAGACAAAAAATTCTGAGAAAAAGTCTGTTTTTTTTCTTTCTCCATGACCCTAATCACACAGAAAGGACAGAAAATACTGTTTGTATTATTATTATAACAGAGGTACTAGTTCCTAATGCTTAAAGAAGCTCGTATTGATGACTTCATCTTTGTCAATAATGATTCAAATGCCCCCCCCCCCCCCCCCCCCCTGGTCCCCTGTAGCTCCGCCCCTGCTGGGTAGCCTCATGAAAGCATAAGCAGGTCATTTTGTTGCCCCAAAATCAAGTGCAAAGATGCTCCACTAGATGGCGCAGCTCCTGTATTTTTGGATCTGCATGCACACATTGCTATTCCAAAAGTGTGAGGTCTTGTTGACCTCCTTCAAGTCAGGATGGCAGGATCAAACGATATAAAAATCCCAGTTTTTTTCTTCCATTGTTTGCTACAAATGATGTCTTTTTTTCCAGGAAGTTGGATTTCTTAGGTCCCGGCGGGGTCACTCACTGACCCCCTCACCTCTCTACCACCTAAATTCCTCATTCCACAAACCAGAAGGGGCCCCAAGGCTACCAAGATGGGGGGGATGGGGGGGGGGGGTTGTCTACCATTCAAATTGTTCACCGGATTAAGACCCCCCCTCAAAAAAAAGAAAATACCCGTGGAAAGTAGGGCCTTCCACTTTCCCACTGATCTGCGAGGCGTTGAGGTGATTCCCGTGTGCAGGCATGTCGAGGCGCGGTCGGCCTGCCGACTCCATCAAAGCTCCTCTCCGTGTTGCTGAGCGTTTGGTCAGATTCACACAGTCCGTGTTCTGCCCGTGGGTGAGCAGTGATCTCTGTTTTTCAAAACCACCACCTCTCCCACTGCGAGGAGGAATTCTGTACCATGTGTCTGCGGTTTGTATGGAACTCTCAAGCAAAATAAAGGCCCGAACCCTCCCCATCCCTCCATCTTCCTCTCATTTTCCATCAAACGCTCTGTGTGGCAGGTTTTTTTTTTCTTTCTATAATCACGGCCAACTCTCTCACGAAGCTGCAGAGAGAGTGTGACGAGACGGTGGTGGGAAGGAGGAAGAGGAGGGAGGGACGCAGAAAGAAAAGCTTTTTGTTTGGCCAAGTACATTATGTGAAAGAGAGGGGGTGGCGAGGGGGAAAAAGGAAGCTGGAAGTAAAAATGGTTGCAGCGTTTGTGGCTCTATCAGATCTGCTCAATTTGACCAGGAGCGCCGTAACTCACTGCGGCAAGACGAAGGCCCTTCGTTCGACCGACATGATGGAGAGGAAGCAATTTAGGAGTAGCGCTGACATAATGTGACCACATTAGCTGCAAGAACAAAGGCTGCATCCATGTCCGACATCCAGAGAGCTTCCTCTGGCCTCCACCAAGGAGGAAGTCATAAAGACAGGAAGACTTCCTGAAGTGTTGCCAACAGTCTGCAGTACAGACTGTACACCATCGCCTGGTGTAAAACCATAAAAGTGTACTCTCCGCCCCTTCGTAGCAGCCGAGCACACATCTTTAATGACTTTTGGGTGTATTTGCAGCACTCAACAGAGGTGTACATGCTGCTTTTTTTTCTAGAAACGGTCTCGTCAGAACACATTTACCAGGATTTATCTGTACTGGACTTCATGAACCGTCCTGGTTCTCCTAGGATCCTCTTTCATGTTCATGACGCCTGTTTCCCTACACTCTTCAGGGATGCTTGAACGCATCAGCCTTCCATGCTAAAAAAACACTCCACTGTTCATCGGTTTGAGGGAAACATTTCCAAATGTATGAATCAAACTGCATTCAGTCCATTTCTAATTAGGTCTTTGGAATGTTCTAGACTTATGTTGTGCATTAAAAACAGGTAATCAAGCGAATTTGTAGGAAGAGACATTATAAACTGATATAGAATTAGAAATTTTAATTAAACGGAAACAAATTGAACTATAACTCTTGTGTTATCTTAGTTGACCACACCCTTACATTGACGTGTTCTCCCTACCATGACAAAGGTGGATAAAGGTGGAAAGATTTCATGTAATCCATGGACACCAGTGAAGATCACAAATCATTGAAGAAAAAGGGTTCAGCGCACTGTCTAGTGGGTCTAGATGACCCAACTCCCAATGTTAAAGTGCCTAGGATAGCACCAGGGTTAAGATAAAGCATTTTCAAAAATGTAACCAGGTCAGTTCACTAAATAACCACTAGGGGGTTTGTTGGATGAGTCAGTTCTCATTTTATTCGATGAGATAAGATAACCCTTCATCGATCTATCCATCTTCATAACCCGATGTTTCCCTTTCGGGGTTACGAGGCTGCTGGAGCCTAACCTGGCTAGTGTTGAGTGAAAGCGGGGTGAACTCCTGGACAGGTCGCCGGCCTGTTACAGGGCCAATAAAACCTCGTTTTCACTGAGCGGTACAGTCCAGTCCGGCCCACTATTTTGAGCGTTTCCATTATAAAATAGACCGTACCATTTTTGGTTAGTTGTAGGTCCATAGGAAAATGCAGTGGACCCGTTTGGGCGGAGCTACTATTGATACCAGTTGATGGGCCAAAGGTCATCACGACTAAAGGAACCTCCAAGAAAGCAGCTGCATTCCTCTTCACCGTCTGTAAAATGGGGAATTTTTTTACAGCCAAGAAAAAGGGGAACGTGTACACAACTGCATAATAAATTTGTTTAAAACAAAATGCTATACCAACAACTTTGATCTTTATTTTATATTTGGCAAACTATCAGTAACCTGTACCTGTTTGCAAAGTGACATTTGTTCAAAAAGTTTTAGGCGACAAGCACAAAAAAAACAAACCAAAACCTGTTGAATAAAAGCAGAACATTAGCCGGTTTTGTGAACAACCTGTTAATTCTCTCCATATGATGTAAAATGAAACACGTTAGTTGACCCCTGTGAACATAAGTGCTGAACTTTAGAGCTTCTCATCTCATCTTTTAAAGCCGACAGCTCTGGGAACGGCAGGATGAAGTGAAAATGATCAAACGCTGTAGAGGAGATCCCACGTATGTCTGCTGGTCATTATGGCGGATTAATCCATACAAGCTCTGAATATAGGCGAGTGTGCAGGTTTAACCAGTACATGTCTTTACAAAAGTGTCAGTTTTACAAAGCATCAGGTGATACTCTGCACATAACAGACGACGGGTCCACCTATTGGCTCCAGGCCAGCCTGCATCCCTGTGGCTGCACTTGGTGTCCCCTTGCCTTGGCTCCCACCCAGCAGCCCTTCAACGCTTCACTTCACTCGTCTTTCTAGACTGAAGATAAAAGCACATTCAAGGTCTTCACAACATCAGCACCTACACTTGTCCCACAGCAACTCCCTGTTATTTAGATCTAAAGAATTTGTGGGGAAATAGTTCTTTTTTTAGATGACAACACGGAGAGAGTTTCCTTTTTTTTTTCTTTTAAAATACACATCATTATTTGTTGAATCGGTTTTGAATTCTCCAAGGATCAGAGCAAGTGAAAAATGGAAGAAAACTAAACAGCTCAGATTAAATTTCCCTCCATGCCCAACAACGATGCAAGAATCCAAAACATGAAAACAAGAATCGAGAGGAGCACAGATTTTCCAGATCGAAAAAAAAAAAGAAAAAAAGTCAGATTTAATTAAACCAAGTGCTGAGAGAAGGTGGGGTGAAACGAGAGCATGAAGGAGCTCTTTGAGCTCACTTTACCAACAGCGTGTTGGTCAAATTCCCGGTAAGTTGAGCGGCAAGCGGCTGTGCTTGAGTGCAAGCGATCTTATCAATGGGAGGGGTAAAAGTGAGCAAAAGACTTCTGTGGACAGTCATCAGGCCATGGTCTTTTGCCCGACACAGGGTAACATTGTGGTGTGTGTACAAGCTTGAGGCCCCACATTGTTGTACTTGCCTCACATTAACTACACTGCAAAAACCCAATTTTAACCCTTGTGCGATCAAAGGCCCTTTTACGTTGGGAGTTGGGTCATCTAGACCCACTAGACAGTGGCTAAACCTTTTTCCTTCAATGATTTGTGATCTTCACTGATGTCCATGGATTACATGAAATCTTTCCACCTTTATCATGGTAGGAATAACACTTCAATGTAAGGGTGGGGTCATTTTGACCCCACAAGATAGCACAAGGGTTAAGAAAGTAAAAAGGCCCTTGTTTCAAGACAAATCGTCCCATTTTCTGTTTTTCAAGAAAAATAATCTTATCAAGAAAGTTGTACAAAAGCAAAATAATCTTAGATTAGAGAATACAAAACACGATTTTTGTGGGAAATTTGCGTTGGATGACTTTGACCCTTAAAACTATAGAAGGCATTGAGTAGACATCTCATTTACAATACATGGAAAACATGGATTATGTTGACAGATCATGTTGATTTCTTCTGAAGAGTTCCACAAAAGCTTCGGTGATCACGTCTCCATGTCTGGGTTCATGACATCATTCAGAGACTCTCCCAGAACGATAAAGTTCGCCATCAACTGCAGGAGCTGCGTCTAAATGATGGTCGCTTTCGGCGCAGCTTCCATCTCTCTGTGACCTAGTTCAACGACTTGCTGCCCCGCATCCGAGTAGGGAAAAAATAAAAATAAACAGTTTTTTTTATTATTATATTGTTGTTTCGATGGAAAAGAGAAAACTATTATGAGGTTCAGGAGGAGGACGTTCAGATTCTTCTCCATGTTGGTTTTGGAACTCCACCCACTGATCACATCATCAACACGTCACGGGCCAAAGCTAAGTCCCTGAATAGTTGACGCGTCTTTTTTGCTAAAGCTCAGATTTTTTGGCCATCAATTTGTCACCCAAATAGCAGTGCATGATCTCTGATCGCATCTGTACGATGACTTTAACATTGAAACTCGAAGGCTCCCTGATTCGGTGTGAACGCAACATTAATGAATAGAATTTTTTTTTCCTCAAAACATGAATTCTTGGTAAGATCATTTTTAGTTGTAAATATTTTTAAAAACCCAGGTTAATTCTGCTCGTGTTTACCGACATCGCAGCAAATTTGAGAGGAACATGGCGCTCTTTCAAAATGTCGGTAAGTTTTTTGTTGTTTTTTTTACGAGTTCCAAACAAGTTGGGCTGTCACTGTTAATATGCTAATGTGGCTAACATGCAGCCCGATTGGACTTTTTTTTTACCATGTGTTGCTAACAAGATTGGGAGTTACAGCACTGTAAAAATGCTAACGTGGCTAACATGTAGCGTGTTACAAACAAGTTCCAGAACGACTAGAACACAGTTAATAAAGTCTGACTGACAGATTTATCTCCGACTCTTTTGTTTGCCCTAATGTGCCTTATACTTCGGTGTGCCTTTTATACAGTATGATATAATTTAAAAAAAGGCAAATTTTACCAACTGCTTCCAATTCAGCAGCTTGTTTTAGAAAAAAAGAAACAAGTCTCTTTGTTGTTGTTGGTTTTTTTTGGACAAATTTGTTTTTCTAAAGCAACAGAAGTAAAACCCTCTACATCAATGACAAATCTCCAAAAAAAGAGAGGGTCCAATCCCTCAAAGGAATAGATAAATCAATAAAAAAAGAAAGAAAAGAAGAACAGCAGCAGTACCATTTTGCAACACGAGCATATTTAAATTAGCCAACAATGAATGAAAACATACAGACATCTGAATGGCTGAACTCAACTCTCCCCTCTGCTTCACCTTTCCCTGAGCTCTCCCATGATTTCTAGCACGAGGCTGTGACCATCGAGAGGCAGCCACGTACGAAATTTTCCGGGCTGCAGGCAATTTTAAAGTGTTCATAGAGAGCTCAGGGCATAGCGGGGGGCTCCACACGGCATAACCATTAAGTTTGCTCGTCACGAACAGATAGCCGGCTTTTGTTTGCTTCCTCTAGAGACTACAAGTACCTTTAAGCATTTGGCTGACATGAGAACATCTCCAAAATATATATATATATATATATATAAAAAAAACAATTGTAGGTGTTTATCTGCTGGTCACAAATCTTAAATTAATGTGTCTACGAATCACTTGACTGAAAGGTTTCTTCTGAACAAAGAAGCGCGATGAAGCTCTGAGAGTCAGAAGAGATAGAGAAACACAAGAGTACAGTATAAAGCTACACACAAGTCCACGTTGTTGTTTTTCATGATGGCTTTTCTCTTTCATCATGCACGATTAAGCCTCTGGCAAAAACTAGTTTAATGGTAAAGCATCTGCAAGTCTTTACACTTTCTTCCCAGAGAATCAGATATGTCACAGTTCGCGCTCCTCGCTGTCAAGAGTTCTTCAGGAGATTGCAACACACACACACACAAAAATTAAAATAATGCATTCTGATGTGAGAACCAATTGGTGTTTGGCTGCTACAAAAAAACAAAACACAAAAAAAAATATCCTTAGATTAGGACCATCGTGGCAAGTTAAACCCTAAAACACACAAAGATTTGATTCACGAGAACTGTACAGCCCAAAAATTAAACTTGATATAAGCTCTTAGAAAAACGGTATTACTTATGGCTAGTTGTTAAAACGGTCTAGACAGACAGGAAAAGACAGGCACTTAAGTGCTAATGCATAGCAAAGATTGACCTAAGCTACAGACAGAAAGCATAGGGTTTACATTTGATCAAATATAACACAAATCTTCTGAGTTGTGTAACATAACTGCAGCAAATTGTTGAGTTTGTTTGTTTCCAAGCGCTGAAACGTAGTGTGCTGACTGCGATAAAGCTAGCATTAGCATAGCTAATGATCGGTTGTCTGTCCTCAGCTGTTTGTACCTCATGTTATTTATTTAGCACCCTGAGATGAAACGGATTAAATGAGTGTCTGAAGGTAATATCACTAATAGGATTGCTTGGCTCTATATCAGGGGGCCTAACCCTGAGCTGGGGTCAGCAGGACAGTGAATTTACGTCCTGACACGATGCTAATATGTTAATCTGATCTTGCTGGCTTAGAGCTAGCAAGCAGACAGATGCATTCCCTGCTACGAGCGCCATTTTGTTTCAAGCCTGTCTTTAATTAATACTTTCATTTATGGCTCATTAAAAGGTCAAAAAGAAAGAGGCTTTTATGCAAACAATGCTAAGAAAGAATGCTAACAGCTACCATGCTAATATTTCTCATAGTAGAAAACTGCTAGCAAATTGCTGGTACCATTTTAATGTTAGATTTTGGCGCTCGCTTCTGCAAATTAAAATATGCATTCTTTTAAAGTTTGTCTAAAGATATTTTCTAGCTAGCATGAACGCGGTATCCGCTAACGGACATTTCTAAGCACTATTTGATTTTGAAATATATCAAATCAAACATGAAAAAATATAATTAAATGCTTTAGTCTGATTAATTTTGAAAATGATCATTACATGAAAAATTAGGCACTTTGACATATATTTCCATTTAGGATCTATTTTCACACAGAATTTAGACAGATTATTCTCTTTGCCATTCAAGGTTTTTTAATTAGGTAAAAACAAAAATAAAACGAAAAGCACTTTTGTCTGTTTTTGTACCCTCCTGTCATTGGCTTTTAGTACAAGAATGGGAGCAGCAAATACTTTTTTTTTTTTTTTGTAATTCTTTTCTTTTAAAGAATGTCATTTGGCACACATCCCTGTTGGTTTGCTCCACCAGACAGATGAAAGTGAAGAGATTAAAAAAAATAGTTTTTTTTTTTTTCATCGGCGTCTGTCAAAGTGCTTCAGGGTAACATCGGGTCCAGCTGTCCTCTCCGTGTGATTGGCTGTCACAAAAGAAACGGGAGTGTTGAAGCGCTTTGAGCGGTACCAGGTCGTGTCCTCAAAGGCGAGCCCCTGACATCAGCTCTCTGGAGGAACAAGAACATAGAAGAGGGCGCAGAAGTTAATAAACAATATCAAAGATATGAAGGAAAAAAATAAATATTATGACATGATTATATGATGCCTTCTTCCTTATCAACTTCATTTTAAAATATTGTGTAATGTATCAGCGTCTGCTTATCCGTTCTGGCTCACTGTAACCCTGAAACGGACAACAGCAACATAAAATAGTGTCCAGAAAAAGACTCCAATTCACACAGGAAGATAACAAATAAAGGGACCAGCAGGAAGGAGAAAAGTGAGGGTATCCACTGCTATAGGCTTACACACAAATATGGGTTTTAGAGTGTGTGCCAACATAGCACACGCTTAACGTGTGGTCACATGTCCAGCATTTGAACACACAGGTACGTTTAACAACAAACCGCTGCGGCAAATATTCCCTCTAAACGGTCTGTGCTGGCAATTCCTGCACAGTTGATGGGGATTAATGGGGATTGGGAGCCGATGATAATTCATCCTGCGCTGGTGTGGAGGCAGGAGTCCCAAATCACATGGTATCGTGCAGCCATCTGTCCTTCTGCAGCTGTGCACTTCTACTTAAATCACTGGTTGTCAGTGTGAAACGGTAAAATTATAGATGCAGACCTCTTTGTTACAAGTCCTAACAGGTTTTAAACACTCAATCTGTAGGTTTATTATTAACAAAAGGCTTAAAACCCTCTTAAAAAGGATTAAAGCCTCTACAAATTGCGCATTTCTGGGCAAAAACCTTTCTTCATTGATGGTTCTGATGTTTGAACTTTCGGTGTTTTTTTTTGTCAGTATCATTGCAAATGTTTGTTTTTATAACGTTTTCGATTTGATATAAAAAAATTGTTTTGACTGAAGTCTATGACACCCTGAGATGACCTCTTTTAGAGTCTATGAGATAACTGCCGCCCATAAACATATGTTTATATCGCTTTGGTCTTATCTTTATCCACACAAAAGACTTTATAATGTAACGAAAACACTACGTACCCAACAGGATCAAAGTAATGATTGTTTATGGATTTAACCTCAAATCTGTGCACTAGTCAGTGATGAAACTGTTAGATGGGTGCACACAATGACTGCTATTCAGATTTCAACATCACCAGCGCAACAAGAGTAGGCGGGACTTCCTGTTAAGTTTTGTTTTTCTTGACTGGGAGTAACAATGGACTACATATGACACCTGGACTGAGTGACCCCTTTACCCCTGGAGTTTCAAATAGGAAGTACTTGCTGTTTCCACAAAAAAACCCCAGAAATCCTATAGACTTGTATAGAGAAATAAACAGCCGTCACTCAGTCATTAAGTTCGTCAGAATAACCATTCTTGCTCTGCTACCTTTTCTTAACGTGTTCATGCAAACACGGGTTTTGCTGTAGTTCAAGTTATTCAAGTTATAAACGGACCAATCAAATGCCTCAGTAAAAGTAGATGGCCTTGCATCAAACGTTCAAAGCATTGATTGACAAATTCTCCAGAGCCCGCTTTTAAGTGGTAGGGGTGTGGCCTTCTAAAAAGCTCACTCCTGATTGGCGAGAGTGGTTGTCATAGAAATGTAGACACAGACCAACTCGGACCAATCGCTGTTTACTGATGTCGTCTAGCTCCAACATGTCCATATCACTATACAATGGCAACTAAATTGACTTTAGTTAGAGCCAGAAGTAAGCCATTTTCTGTGGATGACACTTACTCTCACTCAGTCCAGTTCTCACATACAGTCAACGGGAGAAACACAAATTGGTTGCGAGAGAAACAGTTGGAGAGAAATGCATTTTTATCAGTTTGTAGGAATCTGCTCAAGGCAAGGTAAACTTGCTTTTCCAATATCAATGTCAATCTTTAATGAGACCCATTAAACTACTTAAAAACTAGTCATTTAAACATTTTTTTTAAATACTTTTTTGTTGCTCCAGGATATTAAAGACTTTTATAAATTATTTCACTTTTAACCAAATCTGGATATCAGCAGGGCTGGAAATCACTGCCAAAATACTTATAACCTCTTCAACTTCATGAAACAACACCACGGTTGAATGTACTCTAAACATACATCATTGTTGTGCAGGTTGTGAGACACACAGATCAACTGTGTTCGCAGAGTCCTTATGTAGGGATGCAGCAACAACATTTCAACCAACACAACACCACAAACTGAAAAAAAAACCCAACAAACCTAACACACAACTCCAACAACTAAAACCTCAACAAACAGTCAAAACTGGAGCAAAACCACAGAAAATGTCATCTCCCATAATGCACCTGACTTGATGTTTTGGGGCTTGCCTTGCAGTGAGCAGAGGCATTACGATAATAAAAGTAAAAGTCAAATGTTTGCACTCACACATGCAGATCTCATCTACTGTATCTTCTTGTTTTAAGGTTGATTTTGGAAGCTACTGCAAACGGTTTTGATGCCAACAAACTGGGTTGAACAGAGCCACTGGATTTAGGACTAGTTACAATAAAAACAGGTTGGACAATAAAGCTATGCCAAATATATTCAAGGGTATTCCTCCAATGTAATACTTTTTAGCATTGACTATATAAGAACTGGACTGAGTCAATTTGACTTCACCCATAAAAAATGTTTTACTTCCGGCTCTAACTGAATGACGTCGATTTTAGTCGCCAAACTGAATAAAAGGAGAACCTTCACAAATGAAATTAGAAACATGTACATTAAAAAATAGTAAAGCCGTTTCTTTGCAAGAAAATAAACAAAAAAAATTAAAGAAAAAGTTAGCTTTATTTAACAGTTGTGTCACTGTAATTATGCTAAAACCCTTTTTGATGTATCATTAGGACTCTCAATTATTTTCTATTTACTAAACCCATCACATGTCTAGTTTTAGGTATTAATAAGTTATAAGCAGCTTTTTTAAAGGGAGAAACTTTAAAAGCAGCACTTTGTTTTTGTTTTTTGTATTAAAATTTGTTCAGTAAGTTTATAACTTTAACAGCAAAAACATTAAAAAAACTGATATATAAAAGTTTTTTAATACAGTGATTCAATATTCTCCAACTCTAATTCAAACCAACAATTACTTGTTTTTCTATAAAAATAAAGTTCAGTCCGTGCATACTAACATTAACCTGTTTCACCTTTTTCGAGGACATCTCTTGGTCTAATTGCTCTGACCGGAACTCATTTTAAACTTCCCTGCATGTTCCGCTTTCAATTAAAAGGGTTAAGGCTTAATGCTCCTGCCAGGTTTCCTATTGCACTGATGCTTAGGACAGAAGTGCCAACTTCCTAGTCGTAAACACTTCAGTCGCCTCGCGGCTTTTGCCTGCAGCCACCCTCAGACCTGAAATCGTGAACTGGAACTATTTGTTGTTTAGTAACATTTTATTGGATACAGAAGACAAGTTTAAGGACACATAAACAGCTAAATGAATGAAAAATAGAACTCTGGTGGACAAATTGACCAAAGCTTTTCTGTAATTTTGTAAATTAAAGTTTCTTTGAAGATGTTGACATCAAAGTTCACATATCTTGCATAGGCAGAACAGGCTGTAAGTGCTCATTGTGGTTTAACCTGTACAGAAACTGAGTGAAAACATTAGAATTAATATAAGAAAAATAGTCAATTGAAAAGAATTACAATCTTTACAAACCCCACTACCTAGGAGACCATGGAAGTCTGACCAAAAAATTACACAGGATCATTTTAAATCAATTTATGCTTTCTGTTCTCTCAGCAATGCATGATGGGAAAGGGGGCGGGGTTGCTCCGTGCCAACGTTTCTGTCCACAAAATTTCTAATGAACTCCTGCAGCTCTACAAAAACTAGGTCCTGGAAAACAACACAGGTTTTTGATTTTGACTAAAAACAACATCATGATAATTGAAGGACCGCTGGGAACGCTTTGAAAATGGATCAAAAAGATGATCGGAGTGGGACTTTAACAGTAACTCCAACAATTTGAGCTGAAAACAGGAGTTTAAAAGCTGTGAAACAAAAACTTGGTTGCCCTCTGTCAAAATTTGATGACTAACAACAAAGGATCTCTTCGTACTTCAAGCAAAACGAACACAAAACAACCCTTCTAAACAGAGCAGGCCTAGCATAAGTTCCCCGCCCCTGAGCATGAAATTTCCCAGCAAACGCTCAACTCTGTAATTGTGCGTGGGGTACTCTATATTTATGCGCCTCCCATTCTCTCTAGCTTGTCTTCGTCCTGGTGCAGGGAGCTATATTTAGTCCTCCCCGGGCACAGGCGATGGCCGCCAGCCGGCAGAAGGAAGCTCAGCTTCAGCCGCTCAAAAACATCAAGTCATCCAAGCGGAGCATCCAGAGGAGACGGTCAGGAGAACGTCGCCGTAGAAACACAAAGCAGCAGAAGGGAGAAATGCTTTAACCATGGCAATCCCCTCAAAACTGCTTTTTCCCCACTACAGACAGAGAAAATAACGCAGAAGCTATAATAGTGCTCCAATCTAATGTTCTGAGTTAGATGTTACGATTAAATCTTTCCACTTTTGGCTCGTCTAATCTGATTTTAGTTTCTTTCTTTCCCAAAGTGACTCAGACCATTGGGTCTGGACCCTCGCTGGGCGCCTGTCCTCCTTCTAGAACTCATTCATTTCCGCACATCGTTTCTCCATCTGTGAACAAATCGATGGAACAATGACCGGACAGGCGGCTGTCAGCGTGTGTTCCTTCTTTTCCCCGTTGGCGATCACACAGCCATTACAACCACGAAGGATCTGCTTCTGCTGCTTCCCGTCTATTCGCGTAGTGTTTCTCTGGAGTGTGTTCATGCGTGTCCTATGAGGAGAGTTCACACGGCATCTCAGTCGCAATGGGCCTAAAACTGAAAGCCACCCTGTTCTGCGCTCATAAATCGAGTGTGTCAGTCTGTCATTTTATACCGCCGAAGCTCCCACAAGACAGAGTCACTGAGTCCACCGGTCAGTTGGGTTTGGAGTTAAATAGTATTTCATAGGACAGATCTGGAGTAGATGCTCCATAAAAATGATACAAGAGAGGATAAAAACAAGCAGTGGAACAGTAGAAGATGATGGAAAATGTAAGACTTTTAATTTGAAATACAAGTCACAAGTTTTGGGTCATTTATTTAATTTAAAATTAATTATTTATTGGAACAATCCGAAAAAAAAAAAAGTTTAGACTTTAATTTGGCAAATAAATGTTTCTTAAGTTCAAGTTTGGCCAAATCTTGGATAATAAACAAAAGCATCCAATTGGTTAATGACTGCGTGGACCCTTATATTCCAGCATCAACAAGTTATTCAACCATAACGGATGTAGTGATCAGAATCACATTTCTGAAACAAACGGGATGAAAAACATCCTTTTCAGAAGGTCAAGTTTTGACGCATGATTTAAGCAAAGAAACATCTATGCGGATTGCTAAAATTGAATTAGGACTCGTCCAACACTTAATCCCAAATTCGATAAGTGATGCAGAATTATTATCTCCTAGAACAAAATGTGGTCTGAAAATAAATCTAGAGTGAAGATTGTGATCACTTACCATTTGGTAAAATCCAATCCCCAAGAAAAGGAAAAAACAAAATAGAAAGTAAGAACATTTTTCAAATGCATAATACAAAAAACCTGAAGGAAAAACAAAGAAAAAAAAAACTTAATTTATAGTGAGGCTGATCAATAAATGTTGATGCCAACAGCTATAGTAAAGCTGTATTTCAGGGAGCATAACCATTCACCAAAAAAAACCTACACCATTTCCTAATTGAGGAAAGTTTTGAGTGTCCTACAGAAAGTTTAGTGGTGCTTCCAACTCTATCAAACAAAGTGAAGGTGAAAAATAATGTAAATAAATGGGAAAGGACGCTTACGGCCCAAAGCGCTTTCCAGTCACAGTTCCATTCACACACACATTCATACTGATGGCGACTCTGCTGCCGAACACTGGCACCAACTTACTGTTTAACCACCAGGAGCACAAAATGTTGCAGAAACTCATTTATAAAAGAATGGACGGTTAAGCTTTTCTTTAGTCATCAAAGTCACTAGTTATATCACGATTCACCTTTTGTGGTCTTGCTGTTTTGTAGATTTTTTTCATTTCAAATTTTTATTTTTTAAACAACGCACTGTGTTCTGCATCCTGACTGGCCAATGACCTCGTCAATCTCCTTCTCCGTTCCATGTCTCCTGTACAGAATGCGTTGAGTTTGCCAAATCTATATACTGTAGATCTTCAGTCACAATCTGCTTTTTTGTTTACATTTTATATTAATAACTTTTTTTTCTATGGTTTGAACTTTGAGACTTTAAAAAAAAGAGAGAAAAGCAAAAATGTTATGTCTGTCTGTGAAAAGTTCATAAAGAGTGTAGTGAGGGGGTTTATTAGCAAAGTAAAAGTCCATAAAGCTAAATCATGATCAGGCAGGCAGGCAGGGGTCAATAACAACCATGACAGCATCAGAGAAACACTGAGAATAGTCAGGATCCAGATGAGAGTCGGGGCAGGCAGAGTCAGAGACCAAACAGGGTCAGGAAATCAGAAGCTCAGGTCCGGCTAGACCATAGTGGCACAAAAAATACTTCGCACTGAGTGAGGCTCAGTGCAGTGCTCAAGTATACTGTGAGTGATTGCAAATGAAAGTCGGGTGTTTGGCATCTAGAGCCTGTGTGCTGGGGTTGCTAGGAGATGAAGTGCAAACTCTGGAGACAGTTCCCACTGCTGACCAGAGGGGGAGACAGAGCTCTGACTTCTGACAAATCCTAAAATTGACCATAGTAGAGGAACTTAAAAAAAAAAAAAAAGAGGACGGAAAAAATTTACATGCTTCACCTGCAGTTTTGCAAATTTATCTTATAAATCAGCCTGTCAGGGTGTGAAAGGGATTTAGGAGACAATAAATTAGCAAAAGCCACATAGAAACATGATTAAAATACTGTCACAATTTGAAAACCTTAGAAGAAAAAGACAAAACTATATCAGAAATTTGCCAAAAAATATGAAATATCTTAATAGATTTTCAAAAACCAGAAAGGCAGTTTTCAAACCCTAATACAAAAGGCTAGAGAAGAAATTGGTTAAGATTGGTAATTTTTAGATATCCATTATTATATTGATCCTATACATAAATATTATGCCTACCAGTCAACCACAATTTTCCAGGGAGTAAAGAAAAAGTCATGAAGCTACAGGAAAATATTTTTATTATCTTTCCTAACAGCAAGTTTTCAGGCCAGTTTTTGAAATCCTCCAGCATTTTTACATGAGTTGAATCCACTAAATCATCTCTCTTGCAAGCAGGCATGTGGGTAAGAGGTACAACAGCGCAACATGAGCCGAGGTCCAGCAACAAGACAGCTGGAGAAAGAAAACTGGCTCCTGTGTCACCTCATTTAATTTCTTCCAGTGACGCCGGACAGTCTGTCAGTTATTAAGATATGTTTTCCCCTGGGAGCACAGACTCCACTTCACCGCACTAGTGAGGTCATTAAAACACCTCTTTAGATATGGTTAACACGACGCGCCTTTAAATGATCGGAGTGTCCAACACTTTAAAAGTGGGTGTAAAGATTTGGAAATGAACCCCTTAGCAGAGTTTCACAACGGCTGCAGTTCCTGGCAATGCCATTATCTGAATCCCCACAGCACATCATCTTTTAGTTTTGCTGACATTTATGCAGCCTTTATTTGTCTGTTTTGGTCTGTCTTATTTCGAAATCATAAATGATTGCATCAGGAGTAAACACTTGAACAAGCACAGGCCAAGCACTGAATTCTTAAGAAATTGGCATTTGTACCTTCTAAGTCAAAGCAAAGAATTAAAAAGAGGCAAAAAACAAACAAACAAACACGTTTCATACTATAAGGTGCATTTAAAGCCTTAAATAATTCTGATTGTGGTTACTGATGGCAAAATGATTTCGAGAGGTACACGGTGCTTTGAGAAAATGTCTGTCTGTCTGTATGTGGCCCTGTTAGCTGAAATGATTGTAAATGTCCAAATGGTGTCAGACTATAGGATGCACAATATCCTGTTTTCAAGCTAACTTGATGGGGTATCGCACATGCAAAATGATGCATACTGGACCAAAAAGTCCAGTGTGAAAGTGTCCTATTTGGTAGCAAAACAATTAAAAACACTGTGTTTAATTTGGGCGAATAACAAGTTTACAAAGACGAAACAGTGAAATGCCTTTTTTATGTGCGCAACTATCAATTTTTTGCATTTGAGCAAATATTTTTCCAAACACACAAAGTGAGAGCTGACAAAATGTATTCTGGTTCGTAGAATAAAAGTAAAACCAAAGTTCACTTTTATAGACGTTTTCTACTAAAGCCAGCAATAAATGTTATGGAAATTCCTTGATCAAAACTCAAATTATAAGACGAGTTCTTAAAATGATAAGAACGAGCACCCTTCAGTAGAGATGTGCGACTCTTTTCAGGACATGTGTGGTTCAGCCGAGAGTTCAAAGTTGTGTGAAATTGCCTACTTAGTTAGATAACAAATTCAGATAACCCAGTCAAATGAGTTGCAACAGTATGAGATAACAGACACTGGCGGAAAAAAACTGCAACTGTTTTTCTAAACAAACAAACCACTGGACATTGGTCTCATCACAACATATGGAAGGCGGTTTAAACCAATGACAGAGCTGGTTACATTTAGGGAGAATGTCCCTTTATTTCCCGGATTAAAGCTCCACGAACAAAAAGGTGGGCTTCGAAACTACAGGAGGGGGAGGGGGGACAAATGTATATCAAAAAATCGAGACACTGTTTTAGACCTATAAAGTAAAACTATTTCTTAAGTTTGAAAGTTTTTTTTTTAATTTTTTAACCCCGTAAAGACCACTACATCAAATAAATGATCTAATATTACAATTTTTAGGGGGAATTAAGATGTTTTTTTAAACTCTTTGATAAAATCCGCAAAAACTATATAAGATACAATTGGTATCAATTATGGTAACTTGGATGAGTTTTGCTCACAACAATGTTAGTTTAAAACATATATATGAGTGTTCAGGATAAAAACTACTTATTTACCCATATATATGGGTCTATGAACACTCATATAAATGTTTTAAACTAACACATATATATATATACATACAAAAGTTTTCACACATCTGTGGAAAGCAGTGTATAGCTGCTGTAAATATGCATAGACCTGAGTCTTTGCATAGGACATTGTTTGATGTTGGAAAAGGTGTCATATATACTTTTTTTCTTTTTTTCACACCCACAGTCAATCATGCTTTCGGCAGCTACAATAGCGTTGCGGCCAGGCATCTATTCAGGAAGGAATGTGCGATAGAAGTTCATATGTGGTATGAAGTCTGTAGGGTTTGAGCATCAAAAAGTACATGAAGAACTCGTAAAAAAAGAAAAAAAAGAAAGATTTAAGGGTCTGACTATTTCCACTGTTTCAATAACAGATGTAACTATGGAGTGGATGGTGTTTGAAGGTATAACATGGTTGTTGCCATGTGTGGACAGAGAAACGGGTGCCTGTCAGGGTGTGATACATTCACAGAGGAATGTGTGGGGACAGAAAGAGGCAGAGCAGCATTGTAAAGTCAGATGGAAAAGAACAAAATCAAAAGTTTTTTTAACGCCCTCAGATCAAAGAGCAGCTTCACATCAGAGTATTTTTAGATCAGCCAGTCTGCGAAAGCACATTCTTTAAATAAGAACATATTTTTCCTGATATGACAGGGAAATATTGTACTCCTCTGCATTTAAACCTTTGTCTTTTTGAGAAAACATTATTATCTACATTATTATTTCTCCTTAAAATATTCAGTTCTTGCATTTACAAATGTCCTAAATGTTTTCAAACTAATTACATGTTAAGTATTACCAAAAAAATAGTTAAAGGTAATATTACCATCATCTACATGCCAGAAAGCTTACAGTCAAACTATATTCTGAATTAGGAGCAATTTCCCGATAAAGCAATCTTCCTGATTACATCTTTAAATGATTTGCAGAAAACAAAATATTCTTGTTCCTCAGGTTTCCTAGAATGCCATATTTTTCGGACACTAAGTCGCAGCAGCCAAAAAAAGTATCATAAAGGGGAAATCAACATATACCGTAGCCTACTGTATTTTTGGGACAATAAATTGCAATGGAGCATATTTGGGAGAAATGAGTACTAGTACAGAGTCCTAAAATAAGAGTTCCGATAATGGAATATTCCAGAAAGAAATAGGCATAGCCCAAATCTGAACAATAGGCCACCTATGAGTTTATTCCAGTAATGCTAATCTAACATTTTTAGGTTGTTCACATGAAGGTGTTTTATATAGGGAGCCGGTTTAGCTCGTGCTGGTTTGCGGCGCCTTCCGTCCGTGAACCCAGGGTTCGACTCCGGGCTGCTCCCTGTTCCCTTCTCTACTTCTGTGCTGGTCCCAAGCCCGGTTGCTTTGAGAGGGTTGCGTCAGGAAGGGCATCCGGCGTAAAACATTGCCAAGTTTACCATGCGACTTGTTCGCTGTGGCGACCCCTGATGGGAAAAGCCGAAAGGGAAACTACAACAACATGAAGGTGTTTTATATAGGATTTAAGCTTCTTACACATAGAAGTTGGGCTTGATGCTTTAAAAATGTTTCGGACACAAATGTATTGTGTTTACATGAAGATTCATGTGAATTATACTTTTTTCCCCTCCTTTTTAAAAGTAACTATTTACTTTATCGGTCTACAATATGAATGATAAGGGAGTTTTGCAAACAAAGCCATCAGTTGTATCCTAAAGAAGATTTCTTTGTGAGCGTAATTTGTCTTTTAAAGTTAAACTTTCTGACTCACACAACGTCCAAGTGGAATGCAGCTTTACTTCTGAATAAAACTGGTAAAAAAACAAAACTACCTCTGATCTTCTGTCCACACAGCAAATGTTTCAAAATGCTTTTTCTTCAAGCAGGCTGAGGTTTAAAGAGCCAAATTCACATCCAGGAAGAATATATGTGTTAAGGTAGAGATAAGCTTCTTGCGGGCAACTTTGTGCAACACATGCAAGCAACTTTGATGAAAGCTGACATAGGACATCCTGTCCCAGAACAAAACACACACAAAGCTCGAGCCAACGAGACTCTATGGGTTTTTTTTGGGAACGTTATCTCATTCATGTCCCTCCCACACGCCCTCAGATGCTACCAATGTTTGCCAATTCAAATCCGTGATTTTTCTAGACTTCACGTGGTGTCGCATTTACCAGTTCGGCTGCTTCCCGCCAGCACAGCGCACACCAACACATGCACGGAGGTGGCATTTTGAGTGTGGTGATGTATGCGGTGATAAGATAAGCAGGTGGGGGGTATTGACTTCTGTGTAAATGGCTTTCCCAGAAGGCCAGTCTGCTCCAGCTTCAACGCTCCGACGGGTGAGGCGTAACACAAGAAGCCGTTTCCCCATCGGAAAAGGAGACAGCTGAGTGGCATAGCTGTTGTTGAAACATTTGCCTTTTTTTCTTTGCCTCACTGCAGCAGAATGACAACATTCAGCCAGAAGCAGAATTCCTTTGTTTTGCTAACTACTAGTGCCAGAGATCTTTTCAGGCTAGTAGAAACTTGTGATCCAAAGAGGAAAGTTCTGAAAAATGTTTACTTTTGTCAATAAACTTTTTGCACGAATTAATAAAAAAAACGTACATGATGATCGTGACGGATAATATGTTTTTATGGCAGTGGTCTCCAACCTTTTTCAGGCCACGGACCGGTTTTATGTAATAGTTTAACGACTAACCTGTACAAGAATTTGGTTTTTTTTAGCCTCTAGCTTTCCGTAACTTTTGAGGGTAAAGTTCATCATCATCCTCCTCTGTGGAATATCTGCAGCTGGTTCAAATGTGTTGCAGGTTTTACTGTAAACCATGACTGTCAAAGTAGAAGCTAAGTACATCAGCACCAACTTAAGCCTCGTCCGACTTTTAGGGTGCGACGGATAAATACAAAAAAAAGAAAAATTATAATTGGTATTTTCTAAATATAAATATGAATTCACCATTTAAGTAACTATGTTAGCAGCATCCTTGTAGCATTCGACAGTCGTCTGCAGAATGTTATGCATTATTACAATGGTCTGTGGTTCAAGTTCAAGTCTGGAGTAAAGATTTCTGGGTTTTTGTCTTAACTGCATCTTTATTTTATCTTAATGTCATAGGCTCTTCTGTTTCCTCACTGGTTCTGTGAAAAGAAACTTAAGAAAGCAGCAGATGGATTTTAACACGTGACTGAGCGACTTGACATGCGTCAAGAATGAGTCGGATGTGTTGGGGAGAATTCAGGAGTTTTCCAAAAAATAAAAATGTCCTTCGATATTTGATTAGAAGTTATAAATAATTGGAACGACGGAATGAGACGGGTCCACGGCCCAGGGGTTTGGGACCCATAGCTTATTGTCCATGGATGTAGTTTGGAAGCTGCTCTTTTTTTTTGCACTTCCTATATGTGTATATCTGTTTACACTCACACTGTAGTAAACAAACCATACCAGGGTTCTCTTGAAAGTAAAACGAAGACCCCTGCTTGATGTTAGGTGCATCAAAATTGACGTTTAAGTCTGCGCTAGAGTTTAAATTAGCTTGTTCATTCGGCCAAAAGAAGACTATTCACCAAAAAACAACAACAAAAAAACACTTTGAACTAAATAGGTGAAAGGTCATGTCAAATTAAAAGCACACAAAATACGAGAACTGTCAAATCACAACTAAGCATTTTTGACAAAAAAAAGACATTTCATTTTCGAAATTTGGTTTTACTCTCAAACTTTTTCTACCTATAAAAAACACATTAAATCCTTTCATGCTAATGCTAACTATAGCTGCATTTCATATAACTTTTTACCTTGTTTTTTTTTTAAAATCCAGCCAAGATTTTTTATTGCCTTTGCGAATATTGCTCGATAATTACGGTTAACAAAAATATGTACATTTGTTTTCAAAAGTTAGCATGTTGAATGTTTGCTCAAATGCGTTAGCCCTAAGCTAATTTTGGGTTTAGGTTGGAAATGCAGTCTTTTATTCATGTTAAATAGGCTTTTGATACAACTAAAGCCAAAGAGTGAGGCTATTTCATTGGAAAATAACAAATAAAGCAAATACAAATAAGCATTCCCCCATTTGCCCCTTTAAGGAGGCCAAACAGGCAACTTTTGGTTCTCCAAAATGTCAGGTGGGGCTGACGGTGGGGAATCTGGATAGCATTTACAGATCCTGTCACGTGTATTTAGAAAACCAAACCGATGTGTGTTTCACAGAGCCTCAGTGTGCATTCACATGACAGCGCCCGGGCTCTGCTCTGGTCTGATGATAAATTGTGCAATTATTAATAGAAATACTTCTCCCGCCCATTGCTGCTGTGGTTTCGACTGGTTTTGATGCAATTCAACTCTGTTTTATTTTTATAGCGTCAAATTATAGCACACGTTTTCAACACTGTTTACAACATCCAATTCTAACTGAAATATTCTAGAAAGAAAGCCAATAATTTACCCAAAAGCAGCACTTGGCTCCAGTCAGGGGGAAAACTCTTTGAACTTGTAGTTTTGTGAAGTGTGGAACCACTTCTTGTTCGAGAGGAATAACCTGGAGTGCGCTTGGACGTGGGTTTGTGCACAGACAGACAACCAGTGACAGTGTGGAGGGTCCGTTTGTGTGGGCAGGTCGTTTCGCGTCTGGCTGAGGCCAGACTGTACACTCTGCCCATGTGCACAGCAAATATTTATCCCAAATCTCTGTGCAGACCTGGCGCTGAATGTCTTCTCATATTTTTCCAGTAAACCTCCATGCAGAAGATTTCTTCTAGTCCTTCACACAAAATGATAGTTCGTCTCAAAGGTTTCTGACAATCCTAGACAAAGTCCAGATCACCATAAAAGCCCAGACCGTTGAATGTGAATGGAGAAGGACAAATAGAAAAGTCACATGACCTATTACTTTTTATTGACCTCAGGTAGAAGTTTTTACCTCAATAGTTGAACAAACAAGACAAAAGTTGAAACTTGCCTGGTTATATCATACCCACCTATTTTCTACTTCTACTTCTAACTTCTATTGAGAAATAAAGAGTTATTATTTTGTCATTCTATTTGTCAGAAGAACCATTCTTACTGGGATACCTTTTTTTTACATGTTCATTATAATCTTGTTTTTTTTCCTCCGAAATATTATTTCTGTAGCGCAAGTTATTCAAGTTGAAAACTGACCAATCGGATGCCTCAATAACAGGATGTGATCTCAAGTTGAACGGTTGATTGACAGTCTCTCCAGAGCCAACTTTCAAGTGGTAGGGGCGTGGCCTTCTAACGAGCTCACTCCTGTTTGTCAAGAGTGGTTGCCATAGAAATATTGACTCGAACAAATTACTGACGATTTCTGCTTCCAAACTGGCTGCTGCCGCATCGGGTTAAAACAAAAAAAACAAAAAAAACGTCTGAATTGACGTCATTTGGTTGGAACTGGAAGTAACTTTTTTTCTAAGGGAACTCGGTCCAGTTCTCATCTACAGTCAATGGTGTAACCCTTGTGCTATCCTAGGCACTTTAACGTTGGGAGTTGGGTCATCTAGACCCACTAAACAGTGCTCTGAACCTTTTTTCTTCAATGATTTATGATCTTCACTGGTGTCCATGGATAACATGAAATCTTTCCACCTTTATCCACCTTTGTCATGGTAGGGAGAACGCGTCAATGTAAGGGTGGGGTCATCTAAGATAGCACAAGGGTTAAGTGAGTGGGATTGAGCTGCTTTTACAACACGCCCCCTCTTGGTAGTTAAATGAAACTGCACCCGGCTCCATTACTGATTTAAACAAGAGCTTGAATCTAGAAGCTAATTCCACTTTTCGATTTACAAAAACAAAAAGGCAATCAAAACAAAACTTTTTTACTTTGAACTTTACTTTCCGCCTATCTGGTCTTTAAAATGGTTGTTGTAGAACAGAGCAAGCTTTTATTAACAACAGTTTTGTTTTTAAGCGTAAGAGGATATGTTCGAGCTGTAAAACACCAAAAATAAAAACATAGTTTTAAGTATTTCAGTTTCTCACATTTTATCAGCTCCTAATCTTCAGTTACCGACACTAGATGATTAAAATGATAAACATTAGTTCGAAAGAAGGTAAATCTGACCTTAATCCATTACTAATGTTGCTAGTAGACACATGCAACAAACAGAAAATAGGTTTGCCGACTCTACAGGCAATAAGAAAAAGCTTTATCAGGTCACACAGGATATCAAAACATGCTTTAAGTTTTTGTTTCTAAAAGAAAATGCTGCATAGATATGATCAAAACAGGCATTTACAGGGTATTTAAAGCTGGAACTAGAAGCGTCTGAGACTTAAAGACCCACTGTAATCACCTTTCGATTTATTTTAAAGCGTTTCCAGTGGCTTTTTAACTAATAGCATAATATCATAGGTGCAACAGAAAATGAGCAATATTATAGCCATGGTGCTGTGTCAGGCGTCGGGGTCGTCCCCGCACACCTGCGTGATGATCCGGTCTCGCACACCTGTTCAACATCCAATCAGGGACCCTATTTAGTCCATCTGGCCCTCCAGCCATTGTCGGTTCGTCTGCCCTAATGAAGGACTCGCCGATCCAAGCCAAAGCCAAACTAAAGCCTACGCCAAAGCCCTCGCCAAGGCCAAAGCCGAAGTCTACGCTAAAACCTACGCCGAAACCCAAGCCAAATCCAAAGCCAAGCCAAGTCAAGCCAAAGCTAACGCCCACAGTCCACACCAAGCCAAGCCGACGCCCAAGCCAACACCAAAGCCAACGTCCACTCCAAAGCCACCAGAACCGAAGCCACAAGAACCCAAGCCTCCAGATCAAAATTTCGCAAGAAACTCTGAATCCTCCTCCAAAGAACAAAAACCCAAAAGAACCAAGACCAACACCAAAAATCCAACGCCCAACATCATCTGTTTCATCCTACAATAAAACTCACTAAATCAAACCAAGTCCTCGTCTGCCTTTTTGGGTCCAGCAACTCCAAACCTAACATGCTGTACAGTTTTGATCCCGATACCTGCTCAGACGAGGAAAATAAAGACATACTCGTATTTTCTACGTCGCAAATACGCTTTTTTTCCCCAAACTGCATTTTTCCTCTGCCCCGATTCCCATTGATTTGAATAAAGAAATGCAATTTTAAGGTTGATTTTTTTTCAATACATGTCCATCATGAGAAAAAGCCACAAAAACCCGTAAAAAAAAACCAAAACATTTTCATCGGAGTTGGTTTATAAAGGCTGCTGGGTTTTGCCAATGAATAAACACTGACTTGGTGAAAGCATTATTTTAATGTACCTGTTATGCTTCATAGAAGTTTTCCTGCAACCATAACTTATTATTTTTGTCACGTGTCTCCATCTAACCACCTTTTCCCATCAGACACTGAGCCAGCGTTAAAGCCATGGCGTCACCTGCTACGTGTGTTGTTTTGTACTAAATGTGATGATCCATATTCAGATCCTGCAAACGGAGTCCCAAAGCAGCTCCAGCTCCGTCCACTTCTTCTCATTAAAGACAGCCTCACCAACAAGAAGAACTCGTCCCTCTTCCACCCCCAGAACAACAACCGCTCATGAATACGAACCGTTTTATTAGGAACAGAAACAGCAAACGTGCACACATGAACACACGTGCCTCCTTTGCTGAACCCCCTGCTTTCCTTCCTTTGCCCCCCCCTAAACCGTCTATTTCTTCAGTGTCCATCTCCACTTGTTTGTTCCCGAACCTGGAGGGACTAATGAGTAAACAAGAAAGTTAAGCGCATTTCATTTCCTCCCCACTGCCAATTTGAGGCTTTTAAAGCCCTGCTTGAGTGCCTGCTTGCATGCACTGCAGAAGAACATTGTGTTGACGGCTGTTGAGAGGTGTTTGCGTGCTGAGGGGGGATGCTTGTAGATTCTACAAATGGTTTAGCGCTTTAAGCAATGGAAAAAAAAAAAGGCTCAAACCCTAAAGTTGTGAAGAGGATACGATAAGAAGCTGTTAAATGCGTGCTAGTCGGCAGGTCTGTTGGGTTTTGGGTTTCTCCACATACCGACGTTTAGGTTTTCAGTGACATCTGTGCCCTACAAGGTTCAAGAATGCTGTTTTAAGCCTTTCTAGGTGGTAAACCCTGCTTTAAAAAGGATTCAGTGGCTCACTCAGCAGCTGTAAAACCATAACCATCTAACACAGGACGTCTTCGTCCTATAAGTGCTGACAGGGAGCTCACAAGGAACGTCTGCAGGTTCCGGGACATTAGCACAGGATGCTGTGGGCCCAGGAACGCTACAGGGTGGGGTTCTCCATAGAATGGGGTCACTTCCCATAGATGCCATCATATTCCATCAGCTTTGGAGAGTCTGGAGGGAGAGTGAACGCCCAAGACTCTTTGTTGTTATTTAGGCCCATGCTAAGTACTTTTGCAGAGTCCACTGTTTTCCTACTGTTGAATTCTTTTGAAGAAAGGCACTGAATCCACAATAAAACAAAGGTTTCCAAACAATATAAGCATTGATAAACACTTAACTCTTGCCAGATTTGAGGATGATCACTATTTTAAGTATTTGATAATTCAGAAATTGATCAAGTTTAGCAATACCACCAACCATGGTGCCGCTGTGGCTCTTTGAATGCAAGACGAAATTGTGTTTATGAGAAACGTCTTGCAACTTCTGCATTATATTACAAAAATTGTTCATTGGTTTGTCACTAATGCCTTAGACAAAACTGCCCTTACGGGTCGATACGGCCGTCTGTGGGTGAAAAATGGACAAGTCCGTACGGGGCATGCAGGAGGCCCGCATGAAATATCAAGGTTGGAGACGGCTTGGTAAAGCCTGTAGGGGGAAAATGTTGATGCGCGTTTTTCTACGGACATGCTGTGGGCGACAGGTGTTGGCCAACACTTAAACACTACATAAGGTTAGGTAAGGTAGACGCTGACTGTTAGAAATATGGAAATGTGTCCCAAGTGCACTTTTATATCAGGTGTACGAGTTAACGGGTGCATGTGACTAAGGCTCTAGCCGAGACGAGACAAGACTGCATATGAATCAGAACCTGAACACGTTTGTGTGAGATATTCAGTAAAAGAAAGCACAGTTTATCTTATCTTGACAAATGATTTCCCTTAATGGCTTTACAAAAACAGATTAACCAAACCTTGAGGCCAATAAAATGTAGTTTATTCAAAATAAATAATCACAAAGCAGAATTTAGAAGTATCTTAACATTTTGTAAGGTATGTGCCTTAAATTGTGCACAATTTTTTCAAAACATGTAAATATTTTTTTTTGTATCTATTCAATGCTTTTCTGATCAATACATTAGATTTTTTTCCTAAATACAAGCACGATAGTGAATTCTTGATGGAATGACCTGCAGGTAGGAATGTGTTTATGGTGGACATTTTATCCAGTCCTGTAAGTCATTTAAACTTCTCCAGCTTGCAGTGGATGAATGTGCTCAGCGTTTGGCTGTCAGGAGCATAGATGGAATCTGAAAAGTTCACGGCAGAGTCGCTGCATACTAACAACTCGGAGCTTGCAGGAATACAATAAGTTGTCTGAACACACCCAGCCGTGGCATCAGCTTAACATTCCCTGAAACTACAACCCTCAACAAAGCCTGTTTGTCATCTCAAAAACATCATTTTGACACAAATTAGCAATCTGCTCTTATTAGTACCAACTTTAGCTGAGTCAAAAATCCATTTAACAATCAGGACTGATTGAAAAGTGAAGAAATTCAAATGAGGCTTTGTTCAAAGCGGTGAGTAGAACCCCCACAGGCTTCTTCTCCCTACAATTTGATTTAGAATAAATAGGAAATAAATAGGTGACACAGTGCGGCCAAAAGCCGCCTGCGAACATGATGTGGTGCTGACGTAGAGGTGAGGCCGTGCTCTAAAGGTTAATGATGGTTCTTAAGCCAGTAATGGCAGCAATAAGCAAACATCTTTGCTTCTTCAGCCTGATGAGTTATATAAGGCTGCTGGAAGTACCTCTTGTTCCCCATCTCTGTTCCCTCAGCAAAACCTCAGGCAGACGAACAAATATAGATTTTTATTCATTTAGGCTAACGTATAGTGTTAGTTTTATTTGAGTCTCCTGACCTTTTTCCTCTCCTGATCACACAGAGAGCTGCAAAGCACTTTACCCTCCGATTATGCAATGGAAATGCAGACGTTTGCATTTCGCCTATAGTTTCCCTGCACAGGGTTGCAGTTGAGCAATCCGGATGAAGAGGAAAAGACGGCCCCAGCGCTCGTGTGATGTTCGAGTTTCCTTTCCCCGTAGAAAGTCTAAACCTTTGAGGCTGCATGCAGCTGCAGCACTCGCATTTTCATTTCCTAACCTCAATTTTTTGTGAAACGGTTAGGAGTTGTCATAAAAAATAAATATATAAAAAAGCGTCGAGTCTTTTTCCGAAATGACTCAATAAAAGAAGCTCCAGTGAGTTTATCAGCACCAAAGTCCACTTGGAGCTCATGTGATGCTTTTTCGTGTGTATTTTCTCTGTGTTACGGTGTCATCCTGCAGCTCACCTTTCTAGTGCAGGAAGAGGGTAGGGCCTCTGGAACTTAAAAAGAAGCGCACACATGGTTGTTCTAAGCATCGAAATGCTTTTTATACAAGAAACAGTACGTTATAAGTGGAAACGAATGCAAACATATACGTCGTATTGCAGCATCTATGGAGATTTGAAGCTTGATTTGGTCAAGACGACCATCTGATGGTTAAAGCAAGACGTAGAATAGAGAAGAAAGGTGATTTTGAATGTTACAGGTGGCAGGTGGAGACCTATGACAGCTGAATTTAAGGTTTATCAAAAACTACAAAGCTTTTATTACGCCAAAAAAAAAGGCATTTCCGAGTGTTTATTCAAGTCACTGTGAAACAGGATCAGACGAAAAAAAACGCTATATGATGTTAGGTTGGGGGTGTGAGGGGTGTGTAAACAGAGAGCTTTCAGCAATGAGGAGGGGGGCTGCTCCACGTCAACGGTCCCGCCCACAACTCACAGGTGCATTACTAATGAACTCCTGCCGCTCCGCAGATTCTATGTCCTTGAAAATGACGCAGGTTTTTTAAGATTTTGTCTAGAAACAGCATAATCATTAAAAGACTACCTATTGAAATAGATCAATAGATGATCGGAGTGGGTTTTTCAAAAGAATTTTAATTAAGTCCATCCATCCAGATCCAGTCTACAACTTTTTCTAGATGTGCGTTTGTTTAATTCCATCTTGGAGTCCAACTATTTTCAGTTATTTCCTATTCGGGCTGCACGGCGGCACAGTGGTTAGTGTCCTGCCTCACAGCGCTCTCGCCTCGTTCAAATCTCAGCTGGGAGTTTGGAGGCTTTTCTTGAACATTTCGATTACTTCCCACAGTTCAAAGAATTCTAAATTATGGGGTGTCGTCTGTTAAGCTGCAGAGTCGAATATTTTTGGTTTATTTAGCCAGTTCTAGGAGAAAATAAAACGCAAATGCAAATTTTCACCTTTTAATTAGTTAAATGTATTTATAAATGTTAAATTCACTACCTAAATATGTAGTTAGATAACTAAACATTTAGTTAATTATTTTTTGATAATTATAGATTTAAATTACAAACTAAAGTTTAGTTTGCAAATTAAGTATTTAGATCTGACCTAAATATTTAGTTTACAAACTGAACATTTAAGCTTCACAACTGAATATTTATTTGTTAAATAAATATTGAGCCCAAATAAATTAAACTAAATATTTAGTCTGTAAACTAAATATTTAGATCTAAATATTTAATTTGCAAACTAAATGTTTAGTTTTATAACATCAAATATTTAGTTTTATGAAATCAAATATTTAGTTTACAAACTAGGGCTGCACGATATGAGGAAAACTTGCGATATGCGATATTAGTGATCAATATTGCGATAACGATAAATTTGCGGTAAATAAACAAATAGAAAAATAAACAAAAACATCATTCCCATTTCATTGCAACAGTTTAAAAATTATACTCCAAATGACCCTCATCGACATGGGGGACAAACGTCAGGGTGGCTAACCCTGGTCCTCAAGAGCCTCAACCCTGTCTGTTTTCCAATTCTCCCTAGACTGCTCGATAATGATAACCAAAATCAGGTGTGTTCAGTCAATCAGGATGTGAAATCACTCGAGTCAGCCAATCAACAGCAAGCTGGTTAAGGAGAGCTGGAAAACAGGCAGGGTTGAGGCTCTTCAGGACCAGGGTTAACATAATAGGCCTCCATCTGATTGGTCAACAATGGGAAGGCGTCCATCTGATTGGTCAAAGCATAAAGGGATTTATTTGATTCGTTAAATGCTTCAAGCTGCTAGAAGATTGTTTTAACACATTTTGGGTTTGCGATTTATTGCGATATTCGCCGTCTTTTGCGATATGCATATTGCAGAGCTGGATATTGCGATAACGATAAATTTGCGGTATATTGTGCAGGCCTATTACAAACTAAAATTTAGTTTGTAAATTAAATATATAATTATAAAAAAGTATTTAACTTGAAATTAAATATTTAGCTTTCTAACTAAATTTTTAGCTAACGTGCAAATGAACCTGCCGATAAGTGGAAACAGACTACTAAAATAAAAGCTGGATTTTGCTCCGCCTCTGAACTAATTCTTGCCAGACTTGTCGTCCTTTTTATTAGAAATATTATAAGACAAGTTGTAGCTCGATGCGGATGATTATCCGCCAAAGATAAATGCATCCTAAGGACACAAAGAAAGGTCTAAAACACAAAGCATCTTCCTGTGGCTCTGGAAAAGTAGGTGGCGTGTCAACACAATGTCAAGGTACTAAAGAAACAGTTTGTGCAGCTCATGAATCCCTTCCAAAACAATATGGACATAAAAGCGTTTTACATTTAGAAAGATAAATCATTAGAAAAAGCATTGGGAACTGACAAACTTTCTTAGGAAAGGATTTAGAGACGGTGTCACCAGCAGGTAAACCTTTATCAAAAGTCAAGATGATGACATGCAACATGCAAGATGAAATACATCAGAATGGTTTCAAAGTAGAGTCCCAATGATCAATTGTCTAATGTTGACTTTTTTTCTTCCTGTTAGCAAGGATGTATTTGAATAGGCTCTCTACGTTTTGCCCTTTGTAAACTGTCTGTTTAAATAAAGTTGTACATTGCATGAAGTGACACAGACAATGAGGTGATTGACATGCGGACACACCTTTTAAAAAAACCAAACACGCGGTTATAAGTTGAGATGGTGGTAGGGCCTCTGAAAGTTAACAATAGGTGCACGTTAAAAAAAAGGACTTTAAGGAGAGTGTTCTTGTTCAAATAGGCGGCTAACAGCAAATTCAGCAACTGTTTCAGGTGTAAATGGAAACAAGTTAAGGAGCGCTGATAGCCTGTAGCGGTAGATTTTAAGTGTTGATAGTGGATACAATGTTGACAGAGCATTGTTGCCGTCAGTTGGTGGTCCATCCGTTTTCTGAACCAGTTTTATACCCGTTTGGGGTCACGGGGTTGCTAGAGGCTAGTTCACCAGTCCATCACAGAATGGCGAGCAGTATGGGAGCTATCAGCCGTACAGTTTTGAGCCAGATGTCAGCTCAGACAAAGAAAACAAAGAGGTTCATGGATCTATTTGTCAACAAGTGGATTTATCCAAACGCAGCGAAGTAAGGAGCTCGCAGCCCGCCGAAAGGATTTTCTATGACACGATTATGATCATTTTCCAACTGCATTTTTTTGTTTGCTTCTGATTTGAATGAAGAAATACTCAGAAATGCAATTAAAGGCTTTATTTTCTTTTATTTTCTCCATTATGAGAAACCACAAGAACATGTTATAAACACCAAAAACACCTTTCTCATTGGAGTAGGTCTTTACAGACTTTAACCTATGAAGCATGTTTTGGGACAGTGGGAGAAAACGCTCACATACATGAGGAGAACATGCAAACTCCACACAGAAAGGTCCAAGCTGGGATTTGAACCACCACATTTTTGTTTGGCTCTTGGTAATCAGCCTCCAAACGTTCGGCTGGAGGGTTTTATTGAAGTCTTAAGTGATGGTATTAAATAGATGAGCAGGAGTTTCCTCATCCATGTGAAAAGGGCTTAATTGGACTTCATTCAAACGGGGTTGGTTTTCCATGCAAAGCTCAAGCGTGTGTGGGGAGGAAATGAGGGATTTCGAGGCAGATCTCCGGAGAGATGCTCTTTTTTCTTCATGCTGTTTTCGTCGGCTCTTCAGTTAGCCCTATGATCACCTCTGACCTTCACTCATCACCCGAGCGTCACCCCCCCCTCTGATCTGCCCAGCCCCCAAGTGGCGAACGGGATACACGCAACCTCCCACAGGAACAGCGTTACGGCCAGACGAGTCTCTGCACCAGAACCCGGACTCCATGTGAGAGGTGGCTCGTTAGTCGACAGTAATCAGCTTAGTGCTCTCCGGTGGCCACAGGCACTAAGCTCTTTACAGACAAACTCGGTTAAAGAAGTGGCGGCTGAGCGATGCCACACAGATCACGGTGGAGACGCGGCGAGAAGCTGCCGTCAAGACCAGCACCTGAGGCGAACTACAGACGAGTGAGCGGGTTTGGAAAAAAAAAAAGAGATGGCAGATGGGGGGGAAAGAAAAGGGGGAAAGCCACACAAAGACTTGAAGCAAAGCTTTCCTGGGAGAGTGTACGAGAAAAGGGGGGAGACAAATAAGAATGAGAATGTGTAAGAGGAGAAAAGTTTGCCCTCCTCCTCCTCCTCCTTGTATGCACTCAGTAACCCCAGTTTGTTGGTGGGTGGCTACGTCGTTCTTTTAGGCAGCGCTAGACCACTCTGAGCCCAGCATACATCCCATACCACGACGCACAATAACCGCTCTGTAGCCAGGATCACCCTCGGACATGGCGCTGGCCCGCTGCCCAGCAAACGCATACAACCCCCCCCCCAAAAAAACCCTCACACACATGGCACAAGGCCCAACACTGCAGGGGGAGTTTTGTGGAAAGCAGTTCTTCTTGTTCAAAACATATCAATCCCATAAAAGTTGATGTTTTTTTCCTTAAACTGCTTTGTTTTGTCAAAAAAAAACTAAGATGTTTCAAGACCAATGGTGTTTTTGACATCTTTTAAGGCATTTTTCATGTAATGGAGGACATATTTAGAGAGAAAATTAATCTTAAAATTGTATTTCTTTATTCAAATTGTGAATCAGGAGCAGACGCAAAAATGCCGATGAAATAAAGCTTGTAAGTGTGACGTCCAAGTTACCACAGCACGCTACGAGCTCCCTGCAGTCTTCCTTTTCCTCCTCTGAGCTGGTATCTGACTCTAAACTGCACGGCTGGATAGCTCCAACATTGTTCGCCATTTTTGTTGGGCAGTTAATGTGAGGTTGGGGGTGTGAGGGGCTGTAAGCTAGCGGAAGATCACATAAACAGATGGGTGGCGGGAAGGGGGCGGGGTTACTCCGCGCCACAGCTCAGAGGCTAATTCCGAATGAACTCCTGGGTCTCTGCAGAAAACAACACAGGTTTTTTTAAATTGTGACTGATTATTTTCAAATGTAGAAAGTCTTTATTACACCTGAGAAGATTACGTGTTAAAAATCCACACAACTGTCATGTTTCGGACCTAAGCTAGTCAAACATTAGCCAACGATCAAATCCAAATCCCAAACGTGGAAAAGAAATGAATGAAAAGTGTTGACTGTAAATGAACTCCTCAATCTCTGCTGGATGACGTCAATACGCAGCCACTCAACATGTGCCGCTTTCACTCATTTCTTCAAAGGCGCCGCTCGCACGGCGGAAGGAGCGAAAGTCTGGTGGGGAATAAAAGAAGCGAGCAAACAAAAAGACCTCTGGGGAAAAAGTCAAGACAGGAAGAGACGGGGGAAAAGAAATTAAAAAAAAGTGGGAGGGGTGACAGAGGTGCTTCACTCAGAGCAGAATGTGCAAAAAGAGGATGGAAAAAGAGAATGTAGATTGAGTGGTGTAGTATGCTGCCACTTGGTGAAGGTTTCTCTGGCTGAGAGCTCAGCTATTTTTTTTTTCTAGAATAAATCCCTCTTTCTAAAAGGCGATTGGACTGTCTGGGCTTTTACTA
The DNA here is from genome assembly GCF_053564925.1 of Oryzias latipes. Classification (NCBI taxonomy): domain Eukaryota; kingdom Metazoa; phylum Chordata; class Actinopteri; order Beloniformes; family Adrianichthyidae; genus Oryzias; species Oryzias latipes. The sequence continues at coordinate 20,555,853 of NC_136254.1, forward strand.
TAGGCAGTCAAGAGTCCTGTGAGCCCTTTGATTTATGTGGACAAAATGGTTTTTTTGGAAGAACTGAACAGCTTTGAAGTGTGTGCACAGGTGTGGTGACCTAAAACTGCTGTCAAGTCTAGTGACAAGTTCAGGAATGAAAGCTACACACACACACACACACACACAAACACAGACACACACAGTCTGTCCAATGGCGCCTCTTTGACTGACCAAGCTGCCAGTACAACTCACTCCCCTGCCTCTGTTTTGAATGCGAGCGGGCCAAATGCATGTGAATAGACAGCTAAGTCAAAACTAAACTAGGGTGCTGAACCATTACTTAAGGGTTTTTTTTAAACAAATATTCACCATTTACCTCACTGGACAATTAATGAGTGACACAAAAACAAAAGGACTGTGGCAGAAATCCCAACAAGTCAAGTGTTCTAACTTTTAGTCTGGTTATCTGTCCATGAACGACACATGAAGTCTATTTATATGGTGGCCCAGAAGGGTCACCACAAACAACAAAATTAACTTACAACACGAAAAAAACTGACTCACAACACAAAACAATTAGCTCACAACATGAAAAAATGAAATCGCAACACAATAAAATCAACTCACAACAACTCAAAGCAACTCACAGCACAACACTTTACCTCAAAACGGAAGTATACCTGCAACGGAAGTTGCACTGCTTTTATTCTGAAATTTCCACTGGATTAAGCGGCTAACAGAATTTTACGTCACAGTTAAAATCAGTAGTTAATAAACATTATTTTCCATTATTGTTGTACTTCTAAAGATTTTAACAACCCTCACTGCTGCTTGCTTCTCGTGTAGAAATGTGTTGCCGCCAAAGCTCATTAACTGTGACTATTAACTGTTTCGTGTTGTGAGTTAACTGTTTGGTGTGAGTTAACTGTTTTGCGTTGTGAGTTAACTGTTTCGTGTTGTGAGTTAATTGTTTCGTGTTGTGAGTTAATTTTTTCATGTTGTGAGTTAACTGTTTGGTGTGAGTTAACTGTTTTGCGTTGTGAGTTAACTGTTTGGTGTTGTGAGTTAACTGTTTGGTGTTGTGAGTTAACTGTTTCATGTTGTGAGTTAATTGTTTGGTGTTGTGAGTTAACTGTTTGGTGTTGTGAGTTAATAGTTACGTGTTGTGAGTTAACTGTTTTGTGTTGTGAGTTAATAGTTACGTGTTGTGAGTTAACTGTTTTGTGTTGTGAGTTAATAGTTACGTGTTGTGAGTTAACTGTTTTGTGTTGTGAGTTAATAGTTACGTGTTGTGAGTTAACTGTTTCGTGTTGTGAGTTAACCGTTTCGTGTTGTGAGTTAATAGTTACGTGTTGTGAGTTAATTGTTTCGTGCAGTAAGTTAATTTTTTTAGTGTTATGTTGAATTGTAGTGTGTTATTTTGCAAATATAAAGTGTTGTGTTGTGACCAGACAAAGCAGAGCAGGGCGCTTGTGGTTTGCCGTAGTGGTTTCTACGTCACTGCTACAAGCTTTTTCCACGGCGTCTGCTCCTACATAACAACGATTTGGATAAAGGGAAACTCAGGAATACAATTTTAGTCTCAGTTTTTTTTATATAGGTCCTCCATCATGAGAAAAATGCCACAAGAATACGTTAAAAACACCAAAAAACAAAATTTACACCAGAGTGCGTCTTTAAGCAAAACAAAACAGGTATGTTATGAGATAGAACTCCACTACTCAGAATCCCTAGACAGGCTAAAAAGCAAGGTGATTGGTAAGAGGTGTTGATGGAAAGTTTTTTCAAGCAAATATGTTGGTATTCACGTACGTCTCTTTTACCTGCTGCTGGTTTTAAAGATGTGACTACAGATAAGATAAGGATAGAAGTGTAGTCATGAGGAAGAGATGAAACCAGGAGGAAAACTACTAGAGAAATATTTAGAAACTATTTCAACTCATAATTTTTTATAAAATTAGTGACCAAGTCTTCACCCAATCAAACTCTACAAATAAAAAAAGTTCTACTAAGCTCTTATTTTTCCATTCATTATTCAATCACACTCAGCCCATCAAACCATTCTGGTTTGACGACGAGAAGTCTTTAAAAACAGAGGGAAGTTTAAGAAACAACAGCATTGGTTTGATCCCGCGGATTTAAAATACAAAGAAATAGCAGTGTGTTATCACTGTTTGGTCTGTGATGCGCACATAATGCTCGTCAGACACCGGAGATGGGAACTTGGACTTGAGTTGCTAGAGATTTGACCTTAAAAACTTGAGTTTTGGGACTTGTGAACAATAATTGTTCATGTTTTTTTTTTTTATGAAAAACCTTCAAAAACTTAAACTTATGAGAAGGAACTTGTGGCCATCTCGGCTTCTCACATCCTTTCCTCTCCAGAACCGTTTAGTTTTCTTCTCAAACAAGATTTTGTGGTTTGTTCTTCTTGTTTGTTTCCAATTGAGAGCTGACATGCAAGTATACGATTCTAGCAATTTAAAGCACATGCTAGCCTTTTTTGTTTTTCTGGCACGACAGACACCATGTTGGAGAGAGAAAGACAACCCCCTTTGGTAATTCACTAAGACCAAACACATCTGCCCCACATCAGTGTGTGCTTACATGCAGAGTCCCAAACCTAACCCAGTGATGACAACGGTATTACTGAAAAGTCCTGACTTGAACTTAGAGACAGGATTTAAAGGTTCATCGGTCCCAAACAAAAACTAAGACTCTCATTTTAAGGAAAATTTGAAATCTTGCTTGATAATAGCTCTAATTTACATTTTTCCATTCAAAGTCATGCTCCTGCCATGCCTCAGCTCTTGTTTCCCTGAAACTCTACTTAGTCAGCGGAATCAACCTCATCATCTTCACCCATGTCCCTCTGCATATAAAAAAGACTGCATATAAAAACTTCCCACAGATCCATCTGTGCCAGGTTTGCTACTTGTTCCAGTGCCAAGTTGCATCGTAAACTCTAGTTTGTCTCCTGAGTGTGAATCGTTCCGCCGGTATCCTGACCCTTCCCTGTTCTACGACAAATTGCCTTTCTTTCATAACGACAACAAGCCATGTCATCGTCCTGTTGGCATGTCGACCCCTGACAATCGTCTGTTCCCGACTTCAAGATGCACATCATGAATCCTCTACTTTCTGTCAAATGCTACTTAATATTATTTATACTTATGGATACACTAAATTATCGCCTTTTGGACTGATAATACATAAATAACTCTAAATAAGTTCCACATTATGGTAACTGTGTAAAACAGTTAAATACACATTATGGATGGGCTTATATAAGTTCACTTTTTCTCAAGGAACCAAACTATCAGTTATTATATTTAATGGATTCAATGCATCATGTACTATATGTATAGGTGCAAATATGTCCATTTATAATTCCTTTGTCTTCTTTTATTTTTCCATCAGTTTACAACTAAATACCTCAATTATGTTTGATATAGGCATATTTTTTTTTCCTTGATTGCAAGAAATGAACCAAACCACAAATATCCAGGTGCCCCTATCTGCTAATTCATATCCGGAGTACAAGTCCCTCCTCACCTTGGAAGTCATACGGGCTGAGCAGCGTCTCACATGCAAACAATTAACACAAGTCCTCCAACAGAACAGAATTGTATCAAACGTCCCATGAATCAAATCCTGTAGAACAGGGGTGTCAAACAAACGGCCCGCGGGCCGGGGTTTAATCTGGCCCAGTCATGAAGAGCAAAAATTGGTAACACTTTATAATAAGATTCCTTAACAAGCTTTGTTAACGCATTAATAAGCATTATAATAGAACGTGCCAAAAGCGAAACTTAACAGCTCTGTGTCTGAGTATGATGTAGTTTGGTTCCGCGCTAGCCCCACCACTGTTGCATAGCAAGAAGAATGATCAGTAGTGACACCCTAATGACCAAAATGTTGTGAAAATAAAAAAAGGTTGAAGTGGAGTGTAGAGCTTTCCAGGAAAAATGGAAGGAGTTTTATTTGTTCACGGAGCTGAATGCAAAACCTGCATGCTTGGTATGTCATTAACAGGTCCTCAAAGAATACAACATTCAGCACCACTATGAGACTGACCATAAAGAAAAGTTTAACCATTTGCAGTTAAGGAAAGACAAGATTTACCAACTATTAGCTGGACTGAAAAACAACCGTCTGCATTTTTTGCAGCCGTGACGTCAGTGATGGAGCAGTGATAGACACCTTATTGCAAACAAGTTGGAGCAAACATCCAAACCGTTTTCAGATGCTGAACTTATGAAAAAATGCTGAAGGCTGCAGAAGTCTTGTGCCCCAAAAAGCAGTCGACCTTTTCCAACATGAGTCTGTCAAAGATTACGATTGCAGATACAACATCTCTGAGGAGACTTGGGCGCCAAATGAAGGAATCCAGTCATTTATTGCATTTTTGGTCACTATTGATGAAAGCACAGATACAGATATTGCACAACTGTGTATATTTATTAGAGGTGTTAAAGAAACGTCACAGCGGAGTTGCTTGAGTTGATGGACACAACAAAAGCTTATGACATAGTCAGCTCTCTAGTTACTTTGTTGGACAATGTTGGAGGGAACTGGTCACGTGATGTCAGCTCCTCTGATGTTAAAGGTCAGGAAGAAGGCAGGTGTTGCCACAAAATTTAGGCAGCAAATCAGAAAAAGATTATTGAACATTTCATTGTGTTTTCCACACTTGAATGACAATAAATGTATTTCTGCACAGGATCTGAATCCTGATATTGATGGCTCGGTGAAGTTTCAGGAGAGAAAGGAGGTTAACTCCAAATTCTTATGTTCACAAATGTTTGCAAGTTTAATTTAGTTAAATTTTTCATTGATTTGCACATTTACATTTTAGGTAGGTGTTTCATTTTTTTCTGTAGCCACTCTAGAGTTTATTATCTGGATTGCTTCAGTGTCAGTTGTAAAATATTCAGTATGTGTAAAATGAATTAACCCAATTTTTTTCAAAGTGAAATGCATTTTATTGGAGATTCATTGGCCTCTGTGAATGAATGTGTAATAATAAGTGATTAAGCAACCATGTTGGTTGAGGCATTTTTTCCAACAGAGTAAAAAAACAAAAACAAAGCTGTTTTTTGCTTTTATGTTACTGGGCCGGCCCACTTGGGATCAGATGCCTTGATGTGGCCCCCGAACCTAAATGAGTTTGACACCCCTGCTGTAGAATCAATTTTCTCTGGTGGTCGTTCTGTCCAGTCCATCTGGTTCATTACATTTACACAATAGCATTTTAGGGAGAGAAAAAAAACATCTAGTATGTTTTAAGTTGCTGTATCCAATGAGCTCCCACATCACCACTAGTGTACGAGTGACACTTGAGACACTGGCTCTAATGTGATGTTTTGTCTGTCATCAGTGTGATAACATCAAGCAGGAAGGCTCAAGGAAGTAGTAAGCAGTGCATTGATAAGCAGCCATGTGATATGTGGGGATGTAAGAGACACCCCGTCAGTGCAGACACGGATGAGTGAGTCTCTACTGTCAAATTAGGGCCAGGAAATGTGATATCCCTCTGAGCACCAAAACAAAACTACACACCACTTCAAAACACTAAATTAGCAGCTCTGTCTTTCTTATCATTCATGAGACAAATGATGGAATGAGGCCTCAAAGGCTTTAAGTTATATACTTTTATAACCTACAAAATGACCAATGACAGCAGGATGTTTTGTATGTGTACTCTTAAAACTGGCTGTTAGGTTAACTTGTTTTGGAGGAAGTGAGGTCACGAGACATTCCCATCATAAATCTAAAGAAATGTATTAATTTTTTTATAAACTTCCTTCTTAAAAGCCCTTGCTTCTAAAAAAATCCTTGAAAGGAATCTATTCTCCATGCTTGCCTGGGTTTCAAGCTTCGAGTGTCACCATAGCTGAATGAAAAGGCTTTTGATGTGCCTCAAAATTGAGGCAAATACTAATCCACAGCAAATATTGCCCTGCACCATCTTCAAACCGAGAAAAGTTTCCACCCGAGGGGAGAAGACGGAAACATCTACCGTGGAGCTGGACCCATGAAACGGTTTATTTAGGAGACAGCCAAGCCCAGGTTCAACAAGTGCGTGAAGACCGCCCATGGCAACCTACAGCAAAACACAAAGTCTGACACACAGACACGGCGCTGAACTTAATCCTACAGCCTCCACCTGAGCCCCACACTCAGCTGAAGATGAACAACTCACACATGTTCACCACTAAAGCCATTCATTGAACACGGACATGCAGTATTCCAACCTGTAACTTGAATCCCTGCAAACGTTTTAGGTCAATTTTTGCAGAGTCCTCACTACTATAGCCACATGATCCAAAGGGTGTATTCTTTTAGGAAATGCAACTGCTGATCAAATGACTGGATCCTAGAAGGATATATTCAAACAGAGTATTGGGCAAGCCTCTCTTTGAAACATGCATACGCAGCAAAATCTGGACCTCATCTTTTCCTCAAAGCTGGTTGCAAAATACTCCCTGTGAATTAAGCTACCTACACACCAGGCATGTTTGGCACGTTCAAGAACGCGCTGAATGCGGGTTCTTGAACGTGCTTTTAGCATATTGTGTTCACACAGGTCTGTCGCTACCCCATACTAACGCATGTTGGAAGAGGCTTGGCGTGAAAAGTTGAAGTGGTGGAAATATTGCATATATTGCTCCAGGTTTTTTTCTTTCACAGCTCTATTCCAATATCTGAAAGTCTTGGTGTTGTATAATTCTGTTCAGGCAGAAACCCCAATTAGTCATTTCTCCCTCATGATCAATTTTCATATGGTTGGCACTTCTGTGTATTGAGGACGTCATCCATACGTCACTACCAAAGCCAAGTCCCTGACTGGACTGGTCAAAGGTAAACTTTCAGTGGGTGTTCAATTGCTGCAGGTTATGAATGTAGAACCAGCGAACAGACCTAAAAACTTGCCAACGCAAACATTTAGAATATGGAAGCCCGTTTTCAAGCCAGGTGTGAACATGGCATTACACTTATGCTGGTGAGGGGTCCTTAAAGTCAGAATTTTGAGATCCACCAGCCTGCCTGACTCACTGCTGATTATAAGAATCTAGAGGATTCACAGATTCCTGGATCTGATTGATTGAACACCACTAAAGTGGAGTATTGTGGACCACAGTTGGATAGCCAAGATATATAAATGGTTTGAGTCCAGTTTCTTCAGGGGATTTTTTTTAGAAAAAATAACAAAACTTTTATATCAGTGTCCTCGAGGACTGTTCAAGCCCATTACATCTATCTATTAGATCCATTTAGGAATTTTGATTAGTTTTAATAAATCAAAGTCACCAAACTGAGAAGGGAGATTTAATAAAGAAAATTTCATTTCCCCTTCTGCTATATGTGCGTACGATTTTAGCCACAAAACCACATTAATCGCTGATATCTTAGGGTCAACACGAGTCGGATGCACAACAGCATGTACTGCATCCTACCTGTGTAAAGAGATGGATAAAATGCGATCCTTTGTTTTGTATCCGGTTATTTGAAAGCCTTCTGCTTCTTAGTCCTCACCACCTTGGCTGGACAATGAGCTAACAAGTGAGATAAACTAATCTGATCCTTGTTGGTATATGGTCAGTAAGCTGTTGTCGAGCTAAATGGTCACCTGTCAAACAAAAGGCAGCGCCTTAGTTTGAGCAACACTTGGGTGTTAACTATAACATGTTAAATTCAAGGGGTTCCTCTGGATCTCTTTACGTATTGTGCATAGGGCTGTGACGATAACCGCATCACCGCACGGTTTTTTTTTTTAAGTTTTGCATATGGCGCGTGAATGGAGCTATAATAAACACACTAAACACATTCATCTTTCCTGATAATTGACTTTTTCGGTTAGTCCTATGTTCAGACTTTCCTTCTTTCTTTCAGACTGTTTTCTCCTTCTCTTCCACTGCTCTCTCTCATAGGCGCGTGCTCTCAGTGCTTCCGCGCTGCACGTGCCACGCGGCTCCCTTTACACACTGGAGCTCGCTTTCAGAAGCACACAAACTCATTCTACAACAGAAGTTTTCGTCTCGCGAGAAATTTATGACAAATTTACTGCGTTCTAATTGTTAATTTACATTGTATTCATTTCCGTTTCAAGCTGCGTGCGTTCTTAAGGGCACGCGACACGGCCGCCCGCCGGAGGATTTTGTGTGTGTAGGGAGGGGGGGGGTTATTAGGGTTCACCTTCACTCCAAACATGAACGCGCACTGTTAGATTTCCATGAATATCACTACATGTTTTGTTTGGGAACTATTTTTTGCAGCGTAACGTTACGTGTCTGTATAAACAAAGGCGGAGCCTCGTGCCCCGTGTTCTTCATGGCTACCGGAAAAGTGACAAAGTGTCTGCAGTCTGTTTATTACTGGGCAATATTTAATATTCTGAGAAAATGTGTGTGCCAAAGAGCACAGGTGAAGGCTCGCGTGCAGCTAGAGAACGGTCCGCTGCAGAGGGATCAACACGCACCCCCAACACACATGTGCGCACCTTCCTCCTACGTACATGCAGCGCTGACCCACACAGTCACAGTCAATCCACAACACCTATATGGGCTTTATATAAAGTTAGTTCATTAGTTAGGTAGTAGTTAGTTGTTACTGTTATTTTATAATAAAGAATACTACGTTGTAATTGTATTTATTTCTGATGCGGCCGCCGGGGGATTTTTTTTTGGGGGGGGGGGGGGGGGGGGGCTGCGGTTAACCCCCTGGTGGTTCATCACCGCGGTGATGAAAAATCCGACACCGTCACAGCTCTAATTGTGCATCTTGTAAGGTCTTTAAAAAATACTGAAAATCTTCCAGACCCAAAGAATGACTTCAAACATGTTTGATTTCATTGACAGTTTGGGTCAAATCTCTGATATTAAAGCAAAAAGGGTGAACGTCTCATGCGCTCCTTGCCGTTGGGGTGTAATCGCTTTGGGAGCAAAAGAACCTGTGATTCCTACTTATGTTCCTGCACTTCTGAGTCTGCAACAACGTCTGAAAAAGTTATTTAACCAGTGGCTGACAGACATTTTGCCAAACATTTAAAACTCCATAAACACAGCGACAGAGTTGACGTGGGCACGATCCGGTTGTGTGACCAGCTCTCCTACGCGCACGTGTGTGCTGGAACCCACAACCTTCAGCACACGACAAAAACCCAAACAGAGGAGAGTTATTGCTCTGCGCGGTGTGAGTGCGTCACCTCCCTGAACAGACCACCCAAACAAAACAAAGTGGACTTCAGAGAAGGCCACGTCCTTGAATCAACGACAACAAAATGCCCCCCTCTTCATCCTTGGTGAGTGGTTCTGTGGATTTACCCAAAGACGTCAATGAGCACACTGAGGTGAAACCAACCGACAGTTTATCTCAACTTTCTACAAGATACAAGCATATAACTGCCAGGAAATGCAGACTGTTATTCACACACAGCTTAACCTTTTACCTCCCACATGTTTAGTCCTGCCATTTCTGCTGCACATCTGCGTGCACTTATGCTCTTGCGTCTTGAAGAGCGTGGCAATGAGTCAGTGCGGCGAGGAACAAAACGAAGGGGCTCGGTCTCCCGTACGTCACAAAACATATAAGCAGATAAACAACGCGCCCCCCTCCCCACACTAACTGTACACAGTCTGTGCCCTGAGCCTAACCCACCTCGGGGGTCATTTTCATCTCACGTGGTCGCGCTTTACGTAACCCTACTAGAGCTGTCAGCCTGAACTAACGTTGCCTTGGATTACACACACACAGCCAGACAAGCTTGTGGCGTTCACGGAAGCCGCTTTGGTGGAGTTGAATGAATGCATTTGACAAAAATCAGCTTTATTTAATTGCAGGATGTGCAGAATTCTGTACTTCCTGTCAGAGTACTTGAAGAATTTAGCATGGTTTTTTTTCCATCTCTAATGTTTTATCATTAGTCTGTGGCTGTTGTGAGACCATACTATATTTGCAGACGTGGAAAACTCTGCTTTGAGTGCAATAATCACGTTGACGCTCTTATAAACAAAAATATGCGTATTATATAAGCAGCACAATTAAAGAAAAACAAAGATATGTCATATCATAGTTGATGTTAAGAGAATAGCAAACTGTAAAGTATTGACAAATGCTTGGCTGTATGAGGTCAAAACCCTTTTTTCCTTTTAATTTCTTTGTTGCAACTACATTTAATTTGTTTAGGACAAATCTGCATTTAAAAAAATGCAGTTTAGAGAGGGTTTTTAGTTGTTAGCGCATTAATGCTGCGTGGAAGCTGAACAATTTGGGAGAAAGGGTTCAAATCTATTTTGCTGCTAAACTCTTGGGATACTTTTCGTTTAAAGGCATGTCAAATGACCAAACTTGAATGAGACACTGCTTTGCTGCTTTCCTGAACACCCCCGAGTCAGACTAACCCTTTAGAATCGGAGCCTTTAGCTCCAGTGTTGGCATTCTTTCAACTACCATAACTCTTCAACCGTTTACGCAATTAACGGAATTCCAATTCTGAAGCGCAGAAAAGAAGCTTTATGCAGATGTGCAACATTTGACAGTAGTAACGTGCTTACACGATCAACGTAAACCAGATAACTATGTCACGAAGAAAAGCAGCTTTGCATTTTTACTAAAGTGTAATGCTGCTTTTCTTCATGTCAGAATCAGCTAATTAATTATTCAATTGCGTTAACAGTTGAAGAGTTACGGTAGGTCAGAGCGCGCGTTATTAGATGTCGCTATCTCCGGTGTTAAGGCCTGTGGTAGTATTCTAGAAAGCACGATGAGGTTTTAAGATTCTAGCATTTAAATTAGCACATTGGAGGAATTTCAATATCAATACTGTATTTTATGAGGATTTTATGCCACTTTTGAAAAAGTTTGCTGGAAAAAAAACGTTTGCGAAATTCCTGTTAGCGTTTGACCAATCGACCTGGACGTACATCTGCAGATCAAAAAATGTAAATATCTCAAAAGCGTTTTTTTTGTCATTTGTTCAAAAAATGAAACTAAAATTTAAATTGCCCATGTGCGCTTATTGATGCAAACATGCATCAAACCACTTTGGCCCCTAAATTATCCCAGTTAAGCATCTACATGAAAGCCAAACCATAAGTGAAGGGGTTGAAGGGTTAAGAATCATGACACACAAACAGATACCTCCCAACTTTCTGTTTTCATATTTTTGGACTTTCTGACCCAGAGACAAAAATGAAAATAATACTCTGGCTTAAATACTTTAGTCAAAATTTATCAAATTCGCCATCTTTTCCAGACATACTAGTGGAACACAGTTGCTGCGCCCTGCAATAGTAATAAAGTATTTTTTTGATTATTCATTAAAGGTTTCCAGCATCGGGTTCCATAAATGGTTGGTATATGTTGGTTGTACTGTTTTCCTGAACCAACTTGATGGGTTTCTAATCTCGAGACTCTGCTGATAAAGTCTTTACTTGAGACTTTATCTTGATGTAGGACAAACCCCTGAGCAACTTAGACACATGCCAGAAGGAAAGGCGTGGCTCTGCTGAATGCTATGGTGCCTCTTATGAAAGACAAGTCATTGACCCTGGTTCTGCAAATCAGTCCTCTACTTCCTCTTCCATGTTTGACTGTTTATTTCACAAACTGTGGAGCTATCCCTTAACTTTTGTTGACTGTGTAAGACAGGGATGTCCAAATTCCTACTGATTTTACAGAAATCCTGCCTTATCTGCTGCTGATTACCTTGATCAGGTGAGTTTAACCAATAAGGAGCTTCAATGGCCAGTTGATTGAAAAACATGTAGAACACCGGCCCTATTGTCCCTAATGCAAAAAGATTTAGTGTGACAAATGTGAGATTTTAGATTTTGATATGTTGGTTTCTAAACACCTTCTTCCAGTCTTCAGCCGTCCAGAGGAGTTTGCTAGCCCAAAAAGGCTCATTATCTTACTCTAACTTCCTAGTAATTGCTTTCTTGCTTGAGCTCTTCACAGTTTAAACTGAGAATTGCTTTTTTCAGCTTTTTTTTTAAAAAGTACTACTGGTGTACTGTCTTCTAAATTGAGTTATTGGGTCAGATCTCTTCTTTCTCAGTTCTAAAGGACCTTTTGATTGAGAGTCTTGGATGCACCCCTTCATTGACTTTCTTTGCACCTCCACTGAAACGGTTACGCTTTTTTATTTTATAGAAACCTTTCTCGTTTATAGTTATTTACACACTACTTACAGTAGCAAAATACAGTTTATCTGAAGCTACAGGTTTTGGTATCGTAGTATGTACCAGCACTGCTTTCATGTAGACAAACAAGGTTGAAAGAAGCCAAGTAAAGTTGTTACACCTCAAGGAATCAACCTCTACTGTACATAAATAGCTTTAGCCAGCTGATCTCATCACTCATGTCCTTAATTGTGTTTGCTTTTGTCTGGCCCAGACGACCCACCAACAAGGTCAAGAGACCAAAAATGTAACAGAACCAGAACGTTTGTTTTCTTTAGCCCTTTCCTTCTTTACATGGCTATAAACTACTAAAATCTCAAAACCGCAACCCTACACTGGCTGATGTAAACAAAAGTGTTTATTCTGTAATCCTCTCAATGTCGTAGAATAAGTTAGAAGCCCAAGATAAGATCAGACACAGTAAGAAGGTTAAACCCACAGCTCTTACTTCTCCAGACTGATTTCACTACACTAAAGTGGGACGGGTCACAGAGGACAAATGAAATAACATTGGCGCCACGTTCATTGATAAAAATCTGTAATTGACATGAACAAAATGTTTTATCGGCACACTGATCCAATTAGTCAGGGAGTCATACATTTTTCCCATTAATGCAAACCTGGTTCGGTTGATCTGAATAAATTCAAGATTATGTTCTTTTGAGGAACTATTGAGTATTTTGCAGCTGCATGAATCCTACAGAAAGTAAATAAATTCACATTTCGTTCTGTAAAAAAATCTTTTAAACCCCCCCACCCTTCCCCCAAGTTGACTTTATGTGAGGTGAAAAGCTCCATCGTGTGCTTTTCCTTATAATCCAAATCAGAAGGCTATTTCTGCACACCACCCATTACATAACCACTGTCCGACGGGATTGCTCCTGGCATGCGTCCCACTACTGATGCTCAGTTTTAGCCTTTGGCCGACAGTGCAAAAGAGCACACACTTGGGACGCACACACACACACTTTTTTCCTATACAAGATGGAGCCTGTTAAGAAGAAGACCAGAGAAAAGCCCTGTAATTACAGAGCATTATAAAAAAAAAACCACACACATGCAGACAACATTGTTTTCTGTAACCTGTATTTTGCTGTAGCAGATTAGTTGTTTTCATTTTGTTTCTGCTTGTGGTGCTACAGAAAAAGGGCGACGACTGGAATTTCGATGCAACTGTTGCTGTGGATCGTCACATGTGGGAGAACTGCTGAATGAAACGAGGGGGTTCTTCGTGTTTCCCTGACAAGACGGAAGAAAAGAAAATTTGAAAAAGGAGAAAACGGCAGAACGGATCCTGTCTGGATGACAGCCCTGTGCAGAACGAGTAAAAGGAAAATCTAGACGATGCAAATTATAGCCTGCTGGGGAGAAAAGTCTCAGGAGAGCAACACCAGTTTTGAGGTTTGTTCCTTCTGAGGCCTGCCAGCCCACGGCGGCAAACATGCTCAAACAAAAGGATCGTTTATTGAAAGAGGAAAAGTTGAGGGGGGCCGATGAAAGGAAGGGGAACACTGTACGGAGGCATTTGAGTGCTATGCGAGTGAAACACTGGCCCCATCTCAACATTCACAGCCAATGTGCAACATCCCACACATACACACGCACCCAAACACGCACACACACACACATTGTCCCGCTGATGTTCTAACAGCCCATATGGTCTCAGTGTGGAAGCCTGGGAGATTTCCTATTTTAAAATACAGCACCAGGAAGCCCACCAATCCAAGCAAAAAAACAACATGGCACGACACAAAAGCATGCGGCAGTTCACTACCAAATGTAAAAATCACAAAAAAGGCCCTCCAAAACTGTTATAAAGCCCTCACTGTAAGACGCCAGGACGTTTATATGCTGAAGCCTAAAAATTCTTCATTAAAATCCAACTCAACAATGAGGCGTTTGCCACAGAAACCCAGAGGGTTTAGCTCCAAAAAGAAATACACTACAAACCATGTGGAAGCAAGCAGGGTTAAGATAAACAACAAGGCTTGGCAGGAGGCATTCATCACAAAAGCTCCACTGTGCATGGTGATCAACTCTCAAACTGATGCATATAATAGACCCACTTCAGAGCTTAAATAATATTTTATCTTCAAAGACTGTGTGAGCCTCTGTTTCTTCAAGGGACAATCTCGGTTCACAGGTCATGTCTTTCTTAAAATCACACCAACTCAATGCAAAAACAGTTATTTTCATTTTTGTCTTTGGGTCAGAAAGTCCAAAAATATGAAAACTTAATAAGTTGGGAGGTATCTGTTTTTGTGTCATGATTCTTAACCCCTCAACCCCTTCACTTATGGTTTGGCTTTTATGTAGATGCTTAATTGGGATTATTTAGGGGCCAAAGTGGTTTGCTGCATGTTTGCATAGATCACAACGGCAATCAAAAAAGGGAAACATATAATTTTTAAAAAATACATTTCAGAAATCAAAACATTTAAAAAAAGTAATTAACAAAATAAAAATGAAACATTTCAATTAAAATTAAAAGTTGAAAAAAAGAAAACAATACAAAACCAGTGAAGGTAGCTACTATGAGGCATCGCCGATTGGATGATGATGTTTAATTTTTGGCATTTAGGTTTTTTCGAATGTCCGCAAACCTATAACAGTTTTATAATTAGTGTGGAGCATATTCAGTATCACTTAATGCCTTTAACTTTTGGTTAAAATGACAGACGCACTTCATCAATCTACCAGCGATGTCCCTTAGTACCTGCCTTTTTTGGTTTCCGTAAAGAAAGAAAGTAAACCTTTATGGAAACTTATTTTTCATTCATTTTTATTTAACCTAAATATTGGGGAATTTTGTTTTGATTTATGAAATTTTCTTTTGATTTTTAAAATGCAAAGTTTAATTTTCTTTAATATGTTTTTGGGTTGAGAGATTTGTTCCATCATCAGACTCACTCAATTCCACAAAAGGCACCATCCCAACAAGTTGTCAATGAAGAGTCACATGTACAAAACACACATTTTAGCTCCTAGCTGCTCACGTTCTTCTGACTTCTGGGAGTTCTCAGGCTAAAAACAACAAAACCTGAAATGCCAAGGGGTCATTAGGACAGGTTAGTGGCAACCAGGGTCAACAAAATTGAACTTGAAACACAACGCTTCAATTGCAAGACTGAATGCTTTCGTTTGTGACCACATACTCTTCAGTTGAACATGTGCGACAGCTCTCCTCTTTAAGGAACAATGGCTCCACCAGAGCAGAATGATACTGACCCTTGTCATACGTGTAGACAAACGGTCCTGATAAAACACACCCACATAAATGAGGTTATACACACCTCAAAGAATTTTAAGGCCATCTAGACTTTGGCACATGGGAAAAAACAGGTACTGTTTATGTCCCAGACACAAAAATCCATGTGTGTCTTTCTGCAGGAGCCAATCTTTAACTTAAATTGTCAAAGACAGCCACACAAATCAGACAGTCGTCTACGCCAGTGTTTTTCAACCAGTGTGCCGCGGCACACTGGTGTGCCGTGGGAGATGGTCAAGTGCGCCGTGGGAAATTGCCCTCATTCACTGATCTAAAAACATTTTCCATCTCCAAGAAATCAGCTCTCTGTGTATCCCAACAAGCCCTGATAAAACACTGAGTAGTAAGGAATATAAAAGATCTTAAAATTACTTTTTCTTTGTGTTTATTTAATTCTATTAAAGACATTTTGATAAGAATCACGGTGCCGCGATTTAGCTGCAGCTATAACTGTGTAAGGAAAAGTCCCGCCCCTTTAACTGTCTCCGCCAATCATTCTTGAAGGCTTAATCACATGTCATCAGTCAGACCAATCAGAAGTGGTGAAAGTCTTCACTTCCTTGTTCTTAATTCTGCTGATAAAGTCGCTCAGTTCTAACAAAAATACCAGCTAAAGCTCGTCATTAGCTGGTGGTTCATCTCTTAGAAAAAACAGCGGCAATTTCCTGCTTTTTCTGCCACATTTATCACAAAAATCCACGTGAGATTGCGGGGGGGGGGGGGGGGGGGGTTGCTGTCGATCAATACAGACCATGAATATCTGCTTTTTTTTTTTTTTTGGGATGCTGGTGTGCCGCGGGATTTTTGTCAGGGTTAAAGTGTGCCGTGGCTAAAAAAGGTTGAAAAACACTGGTCTACGCCAACTAAGGTGCCAATTAAGGCATATTGGTTAAATATGGAACATTTTAAACATCAGTTTCAAGAGCTGAAAGGTAGACTGTGAAATTAGAGATGACAGATAGGGTTAATAGGTTTGGCAGGTATAAGACTTAAAATGTAAAAAATGTAAAAATGCACCTGTTCCCTCCTTGTTTCCGTTTTGATGTGTCCGAAGCTCTTCTGATTTGTAGAAGTCAATGCTGGCATACGTGTTGAGGCTGGAGTTGTTGTTTCCACCAACCGCTGAACCCACTCCTCCGACCACAGATCCCCCGCCCACAACAGAGAAGAGCCGAGATGAGGGCTGACTTCCTGAAGCCCCGTCCAGGTCTGTGTGCGGACTCTCTTTATTGACCAAGTCCAAGTCTATGTAGTTGAGGCCGCGTTCAGGGGGCGTAGCCGGATTGTTTGCAGGAAGTGACTGCTGTCCTGGGAGGGGGCATGGCATGGGGGCATCAGTCATGGCACCATTTCCCCAGAGCATGCTCTCAAAACCCAGGCGGCGGGCCACCGCTTGTGCATGTTCTGGAAATAGTGATGCGGTTGACGAGGAAGTTGAGGTAGAGGGAAGGGATGGTGAGGCCACGAAAGTTTCAGAGCAGTGCCGCCTGCGCCCTTGGGGGTCAGCGCGGATCACTTTAGCCCCTTGGTCTGGGTTGGTTCCTGATTTCCCCAGTGAAAAGTCTAGACCCCTTGAGAGCACTGAAACCGAAGAATCGATTAGGGTGGGGGACGTGACTTTAGGGGAGACGCTCGATGATGACAGAGGGACGGTGTTGTTATTCAAGCTGAAGGCCATCTCAGTGTAGTCTGCGCAGGATGTAGGAGACTCAGAGTCAGTTGCTGAAAGGACACCGACTCTGCTTTTCCTAAGGGGTGCTTCAGCCAATTGAGCTCCCTTGTCACGTGGATTAATAGCACCTTCATTACAAATTTTAGGAACATGAACAAGAGTTGGGGGTGTGGGAGGGGTGTGGAAAGATGGGAAAACTAATGGAGTAGCAGACAAAGGTGAGGGGGATGGAGAAGGGCCCAGGTCCATGTTAACATACTCGGACGCAGTTGGAGGAGAAATGGGAGTAGTTGGACTACGAGAATCCGGGTTGATGTTTCCTACAGAAGAAGTTGGCCTGCTTCGAGAATGTTGACTACTTGAGCCATGGGGTGATGACGATCCATATCTGAGACCTCTGCCTCGTCCTGCTGTCCCCCCTGGGTAGTTGCACTTCTCTCCTTTGAATTCAATGCTGACATACTCCCCAGGGCTTTTAGGTTCTGGAGGTAATGGGTTCTCACGAACCCGGGGGAGAGTGTTAGCCTTAGACACATCAACGAAAAGACTCACCGGTCTGCTTCTAGCATGGCTACCCTGCTTGGACAAACCACCACAACCCCTTTTTTCTGTGAGCTTGCTCCTATCCTTTAACTGGGATCCACTCAGCAGATTACTCAGTGCCTGACTAGTCCGATCATCGGTTTCCCCAAGGCTTTCACTGCTGGCTGAGCTGGAGGAATAGGAGGAGGAGGACAGTGACAAGTGGCGTCCAACCCCTGAACCACTAGCTGCTGGCTGTTCTTGGCACCTTCCATTAGTTCTACCATCACCTGTTCCCTTACTGCAACTGCCGTTAGATTTTCGACCTCGTCCAGGGCCGCTGTCAAAATGTACAGATGAGGGGTTATGTTTGTATGACCGTGGAAGGGAATAGTAGGAATACACCATTTTAGGGGCTTGTTGCAAACTTGCTTCCAAGTGGCTGGTGTTGTCAGGAGGTGGGGAGCTACCGTTAACCGAGCGTGTACTAATTGGAGACATGTTCATATAATCACTGCCAGCTCTGCTGTCTGCACTACCGCTGCCTTGCCAAGTCCCTCCAGAGAGACCTCCGCGCTGGTCTGGGGAGCAGCTACTATTGGGGGACATTATCATGTAGCCATCAGAAGCTGGTGGAGGATGAATCTGCTGTGGGGGAGACACGCTGTTGTTGGGGGTCATGGCCATGTAGTCATCAGTAGGTTTGAAGTCTGTGTCAGGGAAAGAGACGGCCAGTGACTGGGACAGGGATACAGGCGGATGTGTGACCCCAGGTAGCATGGACATGTACCCATTGTCTATGCCCAAATCTGCACCACTGCGTGCCCCAGCACCTCCATCACTTTTGAGCTCTCCCGCCACCTCCAAGTACCCACCTCCACCTGTGCCAGCACCACCTGCCTGTTCCCCTTGAGTCGAAGAACAGGAAGAGGCAAAGAGTTCTCGGCTTGTGCTTCTTGACATAATGGCATAATCTGCTGAATCTTCATCTCCAGGCTGCTCAGCTCTGCGCTGACGTGGAGCCAGTCTTTCCAGAGCCATGGGCGGCAGGGAGGCGCGTTTGCTCAGCAGTCTACGTTCTGCTTCACATTCACGGCTAGAGGAGCGGCGCAGCACTCTTCTCGTCACAGCCTGGGAGCCAAAGGCTAATGTTCCCGGTGGAGGTTGGGAGCTGGACATCAAGTTTCTTTGATTATTGTTGCCATCACCACCACTGTGACCCATCAGAATATAGTTAGTACCATCATCCCCAAGAGACTGGCTGCTGATGCTACCAGCAGAGTCTCCAGTGAGAGTCGGAGAGGGAAGATGAGCATGATCTCCAGGACTGGAACCATATTCATCTGAAGAGCCATAGTCACTGGGAGAACCTGAAACAGAGGTCTGATGAGAGAGGACACGACTGTAAGCACTGGTTCCTTGAACAGTGGCTGTAGGAGCTACACCTCCAAATTCAGAGCCATGACCCGAGCTTGATGATAAACTCGGGGCTGGTGAGGGTGCCGGGGTAGAGATAGAGCGCATCAACCCAAGGGGAGTTTTAGCACCCGAGTTGGGGGCTGAGCGAGCCGACTTGGACCTGAGGATCGGGGTGGTTGAGCAGGACCCATTTGCTGATGCTCTGGAATTCCCAATCTGAAGAGGAGTTGACCCTGCCACTCCATCCTCGCTTTTGCCTCCATCGCTCGCTGTGCGAGACCTAGGGAAGTTGGGCCTTGGGGTTGGAGAAGCACTGCCACTGTTGACCGCCGATCCACAGTTGGCTCCCCCTGGCGGCTCGGTTCGCGGCCTTCGGAGGAAGCCAACCTGACTGGGAGGAGGGTTTGGATGGTGGCGGCGTGAGGGAACACTGATGGGGTTCGAAGCAGTAGCACCGCCTCCTGGACCAGAGTTTGATTGGGACTTGCTGCGTTGGCGAAACTCCTCACTTAAGGCTTTCATCGCCTCTAACAGGGTTTCATGCATATTCTGGGCCACCACCGAATCATCCACCTAGAACACAACAGAAAAAGTTGAAATAAATCACATTTCTAGAAAGGTTTTTCTGAGAAACAACTTATAATAGTAAATTTTTGTAAATATAGAATAATAATCAATCACTCTCTATTTGAAACCTAGCATTTGATTATTAACTTTTTAGCCAATTTGTTGGAATGCAAGGTGAAAGAAACAGCTTACCTGCATCCAGAACTCGCCTGGGCCTGTCACAGCAGATCGTCCCACCTCAATGAAAAAGAAGTTTTCCGAATGGCCGCAGCGCCTCACATTCATCAGCTGTAGCACCACAGCAGCAGCGTCAGAGTTTAACTTCACAAAGTTGACAGTCTTGTCGGTGAGGCAAAGGCGAAATATGCCGACCAGGTTCTTGGCCTGACCCAGGCCTTTGGGCCACACCTTCACCTGCCAAACCTCTTTGAACGCAGGCCCGGGATTAGGGACCCCGTAGTCGCCCGTAGCTCCACTGTCGCTGGGGTTTTTACCTGCAAATACAAAACCGAAACATTATTCATTCATTGATTCATAAAACACCTTCCACCACGGGCAAGGAGGCCGAAATGGCTGTACACAGGATGAGCAAATACAGAACATTATGCAATCATAAAACATAAAAGAATAAAAAGCATAAAACCAATTTAAAACAGAGACTAAAACTAGCATAATATCAGGACCTGATGCTAAAGCGCTGAAATGGAGGAACAATTCTCTTTTTATAAAACTCTCTAAGAGCGTGACCTCTCTAATTGCCAGAGGCAGCTGATTCCATAGTTTAAATGCCAACGCACGGTCCCCCCAAAACTTACGTTTGATTCTGAGAACCACTAACACAAAGTGGTCGGCGGAGCGTAAGGACTTTGGGGGGGAATATTTTAAAAGCAGACTGCAGAGGTAAGAAGGTGCAGTAGCTGCCAAGGACTTAAATGTAAGGACCAGAATTTGAATAAAAACCAAGTATTGCAATATCAGCCAAGAGACCAAGATTGGTATTATGTGGTCAAACTTCTTTGCCCTACACATAAATCTGGCTGCTGCAGCCTGGCTATTGAAGCCTTGGGTGACCCAGCGTACAAAGAGCTGCAATAATTTAGTCTGGCATGGGGGACAATTTCAACGTTCGTTTTTGGTCCCTAAAAGACTTTATCCTAGATAAACATTGCATCTGTAAAAAGCAGGAGCTGGTCACAGTGTTTATTTGGAGGTCTAGCTTCAGAGCTACATTAAGTTTAAAACCCAGGTTTGTGACCACAGAATGTTCAAAAGGGGCGAGGGACAGGAAAACAAGACAATGATCTTTTCCACCACTAGGGGTAAACACAATTTCCTCAGTTTTCCTTTTGTTCAGGCCAAGAAAGTTTGCCAACATCCACGACCTAACTTCAGTAAGGCAGTCTACTATTGTATTAATCGTGCAGTACCTCGCATATAGGGACATAAATTTGGCAGTCGTGGGCATAAAGGTGGAAGTTCACCTTATGCTTCCAAACAGCATTCCCAGTGCCAGCAAGTAAATAGAAAATAACAATTGGCCCAGAACCAAGCCCTGAGGGATCCCCCTTTTCAGGGAGTAACACTTCGATTAGTGAGGGCCCGTTCTAACACAGAAAAGACCTGTCTGTAAGGTAAGACTGCATCTACTGTACGACTTCCCCCAAAAGCCCTGCCTTTTGTTCCAGCCGAGGACTCAAGATCTTGTGATCAACTGTGTCAAAAGCTGCCGATAGATCCAATAATAAAAGAATGACCAGTTCACCAGCAACAGTTGCCATCAGAACATCATTCAAAAAGTTCCGTCTCTGTAAAGGTTCCTAGAAGGTTCAAATTTTTTTTTTTTCTTTTCTTTTAAAGTAAATTTTACGTTGATTATTTCTATGATGTATTGTGATTTTAATGCATTTTTCTGTTTTGTGAAGCACCTTGAATTACTTTGTGTACGAATTGTGCTATACAAATAAACTTGCCTTGCCTTGCCTTGCCTAGACTAGTGTTAAAAATAGTTCAAGCGCTGGTCCTAACACTGCATAACTTTCTGAAAAAACATCACTAGAGGACCCAGCTGGCTTTAGCCTTGAAAACACATTTTTCTAACAGGAGATTAACAAAGTTTTATGCGCCAAGATAGTAAAAAAAAAAAAAGAAAAACGGCTGCAGGGGTGAACAAATTTGTCCTTCATGCACTTGTGAGGCAGCAGCAGGTGAAGCCACCACTATTTACCTGTTAGTAATAGACAAGGTGCCTTTATTGTGCTTTATATGTACAAGTGCTGAGCTCTACAATGATTTTCCAGATATATGTATAGTTTTATCTCAAACCAGCCGGTGAGGATGCCAGGCTGATCTTTCAGGCTGCACATCTGACGTCTCTCACAACACTTAGACTCGACCGCACACGCAAAAACACAGACACTAGCAAGACAAGTGTGGAAAACTCAAGCTGCTGACAAATGAAGTGCTACTCAAGAACGATGACTATGAGAGGAAAGTGGCAGCTATAGAAACCAACTAGGAAAAATCTTCTAAAGGGTTTTTGTTTTCCCAAAACAAAGGACAGAAAGAAATGAAACGCTGCAAAAAAAAAAAAAGCCCAGCAATTTCTCTACAGTCGTATGACAACGGTTGAACAATTTGATTTTTGTTCCCACATTCACAATTGGATTCAAAATACCTGCAAGTAATCATATGTTTTTTAAATACATCTTCAACCATTTGCGCCATTAACCTGAATCAGCTGATTTACGTAGATTGATAAGTGCCTCAATACTGTAAAATGTTGCATATCAGCACAAGGCTGCTCTTCTCTGCTTTAGTTGGGTCAAATGGTTGAAGAGTTATGATGGTCACAAGAATGTAAACATTGGAGATACAGTTCTGGTGTTAAAAGGTAAATTGGTACAATGGATGTAACAATGTTATTTTTGATAGGGATACATAATGGTACTAATAGATCCCTGGCAATGGGGAGCTTAGGGTTTACAGTTATCTCCAATATTCAATAAATGGTCTGAAGGCTTACAGACATATTTACATGAAAGTTTGAAGTGATACTTGTTCCTATGAGATCTTTTGCTGTATGTTAAAAAGGTCAAGTACAACGTAATTGTATCGGTATCTGCAAATATCGGCCATCGGCCACAGTTGCAGGGGAAATATCGGTTATAATATCGGTCTGAAAAAAAATCCCTAAGCCATACCATGTTATATGACCGTTTCAAGTGCTTATTGTGCTCTATAATCCAGAATTGCCAAAAACAACGACACAGTAATCTTTGCAAGTTGGAAGTTTTAACCTCTCTGCTGCAACCAAGCTCCACTGCCACCACGTGATGATGACGAAGTAGAGAAAAAAAAGGATTCTCTCTGCCTGCTTGCTTTATGTTTTGCCACAAAGTTGTTCAAACGCAAGTCCAGACGTGTTGACGATCGTCCAATCTCTGACACCACGAAACCCCTTCACAGCACCAGGTGATGCAGTCCCCTTCAAAACAACGATCTTTTACTTTCAAGTTTTACGTCTTACCTTTTCAAAAGACCAGAGACCTTTTGAATGGAGATGATTCGAGAAAAGCCATTAAGTGACTCATGCTTGGTGGTTTTTCCCGTTCTTCATGAAAAAACGCATCACGACGTTCTTCTTTTAACTTGACCCCCATCCTCCTGTTTCTGTCGGGCTTAGATATGTCTGAGCATGATATCTATCTGCAACACCGGATAAATTAATGTCCGGACTGCAGAAAGACGCCCCCACAAAAGGCGTCCCTGCGTCTTTCATGGGAACAGGATGTTCTTTGTGCCCTAATGCTGAACTTGAGCACCTGCTTTATTACTTGACAACATCTGGCATATTGGGGGGAAAAAAGTGTTTTTTATGACAGTGAGTTGAGTGAAGAACCATATTTATAAATAAATTGATAAGTATATGCCTTTTGTATCTGCCTGCATTCATCATCTGTGCCAAAATCCCACTGTGACCCACCAACCCGTCCATCCAAGACGACCAGACACTTCAACATTTTCCCTCCTCGATTCCATCAAAACGCAAAGTTTGAATGAATTGTGCAACTGGAACAACTTGAAAAGCACCCAGAATGGATGTTTTGTTGAAAGCTGGCGGTGCTGTGGCTTAGCGGCTGTGTGCCGAGCCCCCCCCCCCCCCCCTCACACACACACACACACACACTAAATGACTCACCGCAAGCTGTGCGTGGCTGTCTGACGTTCCCCTCTGTTCAAGCAAGAAGCTCCGCTCGCTTCCTAGATTTAGATTTACAACAGGAAGATGTGGTTTGGGGACTTTACAGTGGGGACCGAAGGAATGAGGGCGGGTTGCTACAGATTGTAGAGATGGGAAATTGGCTTCCAAAAGTAAAACAGTCCAAATTAACAATTCGTTTTTTCATTAAATATATTTTTGGGAGTGTTTTTAACACGTTCTTGTAGCATTTTTCTGATAATGGACGAGATATATGAAGAAAATTCAGATTAAAATTGCATTTCTAAACATTTCTTGTTTCAAATCCTTGTGAATCAGCAGCATGTCATTTGAAAAAGATCGTATTTGTGACGTAGAAAACACACCGGGGGGGGGGGCTTCCTACTCCAATCCATGTACGTCTTTGTTTTCCTCGTCCAATTTGCCATCCGGCTCAAAATTGTATGGCAGGATAACTCTAATATTGCTCGCCGGTTTTGTTGTACTGGTTCTGTTAGGTTAGGGTAGGGAGGGGTTGTCACTACTGGGAGTGTAAACAGAGAGCTCTCAGCAACAATGAGGGGAAGGGGGGGGGCAGGGTGATCAAAAGATAATCGCAGGAATGGCTTAATGAGCATCTTTTTCCTGTTCCAGAGTCCTTTTCTTGCATCTGCACAGCCTCTTTTTTTCTGTTTTGCAGCCAAAGACCTCAGCAGCACTTTCACACACAGAAGCCCTTGATGTGAAGGCCGCCTGCACGCTGCTTAAATCCCAGAAACAATCTCAAAGTGATGGAGGAGAGCAACACCACAGAAACAACCTTGGTTACATAAGGCACAGGTTTCTGGATTCCTCCTGGTTGTCCTCCTTTGGGGCAGTATGCTGGGTGAGTACAGAAAGAGTTTAAAAAAAAAACATGCAGCGATGACCTGAAAGATTGAATCTGCACGTGTGTGCAAACTAAACATGCTGGTTGCATAAGGGTGGATTTTTGGACTCGCTTCTCCTTTTCTTCTACACACCTGGAGCCGTGAATAGATCTCCTCGGGTGGCTCCAGAAAAGCATCCCACCCAGGCGACACTGGCGTCTATTCATGCAGATTTTGCCCCCCACCCCAGAGATCGCAGGCTGCATATAAAGAGGCCGCCATGCCTGCCCGCCTGGCTTTTTATAAATGAGAAGTTACTGTTTGTTTGTCCGGGAAGATGGAAAATCTTCATGAGCAGATGTGGAGAGCGGGGAATTGGTGCAGATCTGGATCACTGAGAAGTAGGGCATCGGCCTCGGAGCAGGACGGGCTCTTTCTGCCACCTTGGAAGGTGGGTGTGTGTAATGTGGCGGGGGGTAACAGGGGGGTGCCATATTTTCCCCCTGAGGCTGTCAGATGCCTACTGAGATACTAACATCCTCCTGAGTGACGGGCTAATTACAGTTCTCACGCAAATCCAGAAGAAGTGGGTCTCTGCGGTGGCACGGTTCCAGTTGCAACATTACATGCCATATTTCAAAATGTCTCCAGACTACCTTGAGGCTGTACTTATGTAACGACGTTTAGTTAGTCCACAAGAAAGGATCTCTTAGGCAAATCAATCAGCTTTATAGTCAGACTGGTTCTTAGTTAAGTCTGTAAATCAGGAAAAACGACTCTGGCAATGAACCGGCTGACTCTCTCCGGGCTCCGTTTCATGTTTCTGACCTCACTGCCCTATCATGCAGCGCCGCGCCACAAGGCCGCTAAAGACCATGCCGAAAAAGCTACGAGCCAACCACCACCCCCAACCCAGCTACTGTGCCCTCTGTAACCCACTCTGCGGCCAGATCCCCACCAAATAAAACACAAGCGAAAAGTCAGCCAATCAGCAGGGATAACAGCTGGCTCCCATCTCTGGCAGACATGTGCGCCCGTTTTCCTCTTAGTCAGCTCCGCCACTTTAAGGCTCGTCATCCACCTCTGGGGTCTGTAATGCCCCCCAGATCAGACGCACAAGCAGTTGAAATGATTGGTGACGCAACTGAGGTTTGGAAGTCTGAAAGACCACAACAAACTGCAGAGTAACCACGGAGAACACAGCTTTGCCCCAAAATGAGTTTAGTGACTAAATCTGAGTGTTAGGCAGACTTCTTATCTGCACTTTAGTGGAACAGCATCAAACTGTTGTCAGGAACAACATCCTGACAAAAGTGAGCGCTTTGTTCCTGCGCCACCTCTGCAGACGGTACAAGGGCCTGGCCTTCCAAACAAAGCGCAAACTTTCATGAGAAAGTGCAGCGATGACCTACATGGGGGGGGGGTTCCAGCGGCCCGGCGGGGCCTAAAAAGAGGTCAAGAGCCAACGGTGCCTTGTAAACAGCAGCCAGGGGTAACAGTAAATCAACTAATCGCTCGGCAGATTATACGCCAATTTAAGCATTAATTTAGCAGCAGCTCAGGATTTAAAGCCGAGCTGGGGAGCGCTTGCAAAACGGAAATACAGTATGGCTATTGTAATAGAAGCAGAACAATCAAGGCTGTTTTGTGGACAATAGTTTTTAGCAAAACAGTTAGATCTCATTTATGTCTTTATACATGTTCACCAACAGACCCATAAACAGGCAAATTTGCAGATTAAAAATCCTTAAAATCGCAGAACTTTCTTATAAACATCCCAAAAGAATGTCTAATAAGAACGGTAAATATAATAAATATTTTAAATTTTCAAGACAATTAATAATTAATTAACTAATCACGATTAAAACAATAGTATGAAACTGGATTATTATAAACATTCACTGAGATTTTTTAAAACATGAAGATATTTTATGTTTGAAAGGATTTTTATTTTCCATCTATTTTGAAAGAAGCGCAGCGCCACATTTTTATTAGCAAATGCATCAAAAATATTGAAAACATTAAAGTTCCGATGTTGTTTGTCCTCGTCGGACACATGCAGACACACCGCCGAGGCCGGCTCTACGGTGATGTCATAAAATGGGCGGCACCCACAAGGAGAGAAAGGCGGAGCCTCAGAGATTGAGCGGTCTTACTTCTGGTGCAAAAACAAAAAAATCATTCTTTAGGTGTGTCAAAATACATCATCATCTATATGCATGTAGTTTACTCAGAAAGGCTTAAGAATAGCATGATAGGGGCCCTTTATAGGAAAAACAAACACTCCAAACCAAAATAAACAAACTTCTTCTTTAAAAGCTTTAACGCACACCTTAAAAAGTACCAGAAGAAACCAAAAAAAAATCTATCACGATTGCAGAATTCTGCCCTGCAACAGACAGCCGACCCCGATTCAGGATGTACCTGTCGTCACCCATCGGTGGCTGGGATAGGCTCCAGCAACCCTGTGACAACAAATGGGATAAGTCGGGTTTAGAAGATGGATAGATGTAGAATAGTGTTGGTTTGTGTTCATTTCGAAACCCGTCTTTACAAAATGCACAGCAAGTCTACACCGGCAGATCCTTCCTAGTCTGGATGGAAACAGATGTTTGCATACAGAAGATCTGCACTGCCAGGATAATCATGACTCATCAGAAAATAATCATGACCCCCTGACCCTTTTTTCTTACAGACCGCAAAACTTTCTGCCCTTTGGAGTCAAACGCTTGTTTTTATTTCTTCTGATCAAATGTAAGCAGTGGCTGCTAAGAAACAATGTGGAGAACTTCAACATTTATGGGCCGGTGGGATCTGACAGCGATCGATTCAAACGCTGTAAAGGTTACAACGCACCCAGAGCCCCTCGCCACTTAGCTGCTCAGCACATTGCCACTTCCTCACTTAATGGATTATACTGCCACAGGCTCTGTTTTGGCGTCGATCAAACCAGAGCGCTTCGTCGGCTGGCTCGGACGCCACAGGCTGCTGCCTCCCAACCGTCCCGCCGAAGGTGCGGTCGGTTCTTCATCTCCCCGCTGCAGCACATGACACACTTCCACTTTCTGACCTCGTTAGCCTGCACCGCATCGCCAAACGTCGACCCTCGAGACAATAATTAAAGCCCAATTAGAAGGATGAGCGCTCCTTAAGCACGGCTCAATGTTTAATCTGCCGGCTCAGGGAGATCCACGGCTCACGGGGAGAGCAATGAGAGATGTCAGGTAAAAAACTAAACCTAAAAACTAAACCGCAGCACACATCATTGAGTGAAAGTCATCGGGGTTGTTTTCTGCCCTATTGGAGTTGTTAAAAACACAGTTTTCATAAGATTAAGCCTTTCCAGAAGGCAGATTTAAAAAAATGGACTCTTCTCGAGTTTCCTTAAAAACTTTTTCTTTAAGTCTAGAAACCCCAAGATTCTTTGTGGACGAATACAGAAACAAACGATTGACCAGAAACTAAAATGATCTTTATTTCCCCCCTAAAACAGGAATCAGCACCAGTGAGTAGAGGAGGGGGCTTCCGAATAATACTCTGGTCTGTGCAGGGGTTGTCATGGTGAATTAGCAATCCCCTCATCTTCTCTGGATTCTGTCCGTTCACACCGACTCACTTCAAGTCCGGTCTGACCTCATTTCTTTTCATTTAACCTTTATTTAACCAGGAATGTCCTATTGAGATTAAAAACCTCTTTTCCTAGGGAGTCCTGGAAAAGAGGACTCATCCTCCTTTCATGGATGCACTTACCATCCCGCCTTTATTTTTGCCCTAAATGGGTTATCACACATCGGCAAGTGGTCTGAAGAAACCCAAAGGATGCCTGATAAAAGGGAAATGTGTTGACGTTTCTTTACCTAAATAACAGAATAATTATCTAAAATGTTTGCAGATTCTCAGAAGTCGTCTCTAATGTATCTGTTGTTGCTGGGGGGGGGGGGTTTGGAGATACGGCTTCGTTATAGTTTACAGCCGCTGGCTCCAAAGTGGGACTGTATCGCATTCTTTCAGTGAGGTTGTGGCCTGAGCTGGGCGAGGACGGCCAACGTGTGCAACGGACAACCGTTTCGCCGAGGTTAAACCTCACCTGCGCTCTAACAGGCGGGGAGATCACCGCCGAAATCTACCCCAGCGACTGCATTAAGGTGATCTGAGACGCTCAGCAGGTTGTCCGATTGAGGGAGGGGGTGATCCTCTAAAAGACCCTGTGACACAATTTGGCGTGGAGGTGGGGGGGGGGGGGGGGGCTGATCGATATGAGGAAAGCTGATCGATATGAGGAAAACCCACGGTATTAGTGATCATTATTGCAATGATAATATAGCTTGAATACATGAAAAAAAGCAAAACAACTAAATAAATCATTTCCATTTCATTGAATGAAAACTTTATTAATCCCAACAAGGGGAAACTCAGTTCCAGTACATCTCGATGAATCTCGAGAGGTTACTGAGGTCAATGCAGCCGAGCGCCTTAGATGACCTGCGCCGCCGCACCTTTGCAACATTTTATTTTCAATAACAGTCAACATAACTTAAATTACACTCCAAATGACCCTCGTCTGCATAGGAGGGGCTCCATCTGATTGGTCAAATACATAAAGGGATTTATTTGACTAATTAAACACTTCAAGCTGCCATTAGATTGTTTTAGCACGTTTAAGGTTTTGCAATTTTTGCTCAACTTTTACCATATGCATATTGCACAGCTCGATATCGCGATGACGATAAATTTGGGATTGTGCCGGTCTAGTGTGTGTGCGTGTGTGTGTGTGTGGGGGGGGGGTATCTTTTTGGCGGCTCAGCTTCACCTAAGCACTAAATTCCTCTGTCTAACCAACGGCAGACAGATTCAGCAATGTCCGTGCAAGAAAAAAGGATTTGGCGCATTGGTTACTGCACGCAAAAACAGCATTCTTCTTCATTGCCCCCCCCCCCATTTTGGGTGGTTTCCTGTTTGCAAGCTAACACTTCAGCACCAATGATTGACTGTATATAAGAACTGGACTAGGTGACTCCTCCCCCCTGGTTTTGATGAAAAGTCTATGCCAGAGGTGGGCACTGAGGGCCGCAGTCCTGCATGTTTTCCAGCATACCCTGCTCTGGCATTTTCTGATTGGCTGGACACACCTGAACCAGGTAATCAGCCATGAGTAGGGCAAGAGTATCTGGAAATCATGCAGACACACCGGCCCTCGAGGCCTGGAATTGCCCACCCCTGGTCTATGCGCATTTTGGACTTCCACCTGACCTGACTTGCACCAACCCTCTTCCACCTGTAGGCGGCAGACACGCGCTGGTAAACAGTGGCCCCTCCCTGCTTGTCAGGTGTGAACACTTACATTTTGATTTGATTTGATTAGAAATGGTTTACTTCAAGCAATCAAATAGGAATAATACACAACAACAATGCAATCGTCAGTTATCCATTCATACAATGAAGCATCAAATGTAGGATAATTAGACATATTAATAAATATTGCTTGAAAAGGAGTGGAAGGAAGCAAATTTATATAATCCCACCCCGTTATAACGTAACCATTTTAGTACATGATTTATCAATATCCGGTTCCTAGATTTTATCAGACAGAATTAAGAATCCTGAAATATCAATAAGATGAATTACTGAAATTATGTGAAAAAAATTTACTTTTAGAAATCAACATGGCAAATGCAGATCATTTATCCAAAATATATGCAGATTATGTTACTTCTAAAAGTCATTTATATGATTAAGAAAAATACTGCTATATCAGTAAAATGCGTCATGTGTGTACGTAACTTTAGAAAGTCAACAGGGGAGAAGCCATTGCAGCAATGCACCCTGGGAAGTTCCCAGCGGTGCACGCTCCCTGCAGCGCTGCAGTTTTTTACACACTCGCTTTCTTTTCCCTTTTTTTTTTTGGTACAGACGTCTCCAAAAAAAATCAATAAAATCCAATGTATGCTTGTGGTCCCCCCCCCCCCCCCACCCCAACTTTGATTCAGAGGAGGAAAAACACCCCCCCCCCCCTTCAACCATCCTCTACAAACAGGCGTTATCTGTGTCTTTATGT
Source organism: Oryzias latipes (assembly GCF_053564925.1). Classification (NCBI taxonomy): domain Eukaryota; kingdom Metazoa; phylum Chordata; class Actinopteri; order Beloniformes; family Adrianichthyidae; genus Oryzias; species Oryzias latipes. The sequence goes on from NC_136254.1 coordinate 20,586,590, forward strand.
AACAGAGCAGCAGGTCATGTGAACTGCAAGCACCTTGAACTCCTATCTTGAATTGCGTCATGTGTCCCCTTGCAGCCCATCTGGTCTTTGGCATGGAGGTGTGTGTGCGCGCGCGCTTTTTTTTTTGGGGGGGGGGGGGGGGGGGGGCAGGTGATGTGATGTGCTGAATGCAACTGCTGCAACAGCTGTGTTTACATTGGGCTGACAGACAACGTTTCAGACAGATCCCGACTTTATGAGAGGAATCGTGGAGCAGTGAGGTGTGTGTCTGGAGGGGGAGGGGGTCCACTGCACGTGGGGTGGGGGTTAATACCAAAATTATGCAAATTAGTAAACAAGCTGCAAACATCTGCAGCCACAATGATAAGAGTCCCCCCACCACCACCACCACCTTAAGAGAAGATTACTTCAAGTGGTAAACAAGAGTTTTTGCAGCAGCTCTGCCACGTCCCCCCCCCCCACCCCACGTCCCTCCGCGAGCGCACATGTTCGATTCCTTACTTCTGCACTGCAGCTCCACCATGGCCTGGTACCACTCGTCCTGGTCCGCCTCGCTCTCCGCGGCCACGGCGAAGCTCTCCGCGCGCGTGTACAGCACGATCATGTGCTTGTTCTTGGCGTCGGCGCGCTTGTTGATGTTGAAGCAGGTCTCCAGCGCGAGCGCCTTCTTCGGGACGGGGGCCTTGCCGCGGAACTTCTTCTCGCTCTCGTAGTACTCCAGGCGGGCCGGGCCGCGCTCCGAGGCGGCGCGGAGCACGAAGTACCGCCGGTGCATAGACTTCTGCTTGCGGAGGTAGCCGCTCCTCCGCACGTCCTCGCCGCTGCCCTGCTCCCCGGTTTGGTTCTCCATTTTTTTTTTTTTGTAATGTAAAAATAAAGCAAAAACTTCTATTTAAGTTGAGTTTTAGCAAGTTTGGAGAATCAAACACTCCTTAAGTCCACTCCCCCCCCTTCTCTCCCACATCAACATCAACCCCTCCGCCGGTTTGCAGCTACTTCACCCCCAAAGGGGAAGCCTGAACGCGGGCTCCCTGGAGCTGCAGCTACCGTTGGTCTCTTGTCAGTTTTTCGGGGGTGCTAGTTCCTCCTCCGCCGCGGACGGAGCGGGCACGCGGGAGCACATGCGCCGCAGTGCTGTTGGGTCGGGCTCTCCCTCCTCTCTACTATCACTACTCCTGCCGCCTGAGCGCTTTAATCCCATTTATAGCACCGGCCCCCTCCCCACCCTGACACGCTGCCTGTCAGGCTGCCCCCCACCCCCCTGGAGAAAAAAAACCCTGTCCCGTTCGGCTCTTTCGCGGCTTTGGAGCGGAGCGGAGCAGCTACCGTGGAGCCGGACCGTCACCCGCCGCTGGACTAGTACCCCGGAGCGCGGTGCGTTCACGGAACCTCAAAGTTACTCCGACAGTGAAGTTTCCTCTCTTGTACACGTTTCTTATTCAAATCACAGTTAAAAAATAAAAATGAATTTTCTAAGGTAGAAAATAAAAACTTTTACAAAAATAGTACATTCAAACACCAAAAACAAATCCTGGAATAGTAGAAAAATTAGAAGTGACTTTTTAAACTCTGCATGACCTTAAAACACAATTATATTTATAATTACTTGATTTTTTTTTTATTTGTGTATTTTTTGTGTAGCAAACCAGCTTTTATAAATAAAATAAAAATAAATGACACAATTAAAATTTGTGCTTTAGAACTTCTATAACTAGCTAATTTGAATATTATTATTTACTTAATTATTTACTTGGATTTCACTTTGAAGTAACAATTATTAGATTTGGGGAAAATTATAGAATACTAGGTCTACAATTAAGTCACTGGAATAATATTTATGTTTGTAAAGTGTCACTAATATACACATTTTCTTCTTAAAGTACTACAATAGTTGTTTTAAAATAATATTTGTTTGTTGTTTAATTGAAATTAGTTTTAGTCTTCTGTTTACGTTTTGCACCAATTAATATAAAGATATTTGGGGGTTAAAAGATATTCAAGCCACTGTATGTTTCAATAAACTTTGTGGCCATTTTTCCCCAACAAAATGATTAGTTTAGTCTTTTTTGGCGCATTGGTTTTAGGAGAAACTGTTCAAAAACTGTCACAGTAACATTTCCTCTTTTATACGACGTTACAAACTTTAGAATTCCATTCCACGTTTAGCAAGATGACCCGATCAATAGCATTTCCCACGGCACGTGAAGGCAACTCTTCCAGTGAGTGGAGCATGATTTCACTCTTGGCGCGTCCGCGGGTCCATCCTGTTCCATTTATCGTAGAAATCCCCCTCTGCTGTGTTGTAATGCTGATATTATGACACATTTGCTGCAGTTTGCAGATTCTACAGCTCTTTCGAAGAAACCTTGATCAGCAAACACTTAAAAAAAATAAAATAAAAGGATCACTTTAAGTCAAATCTGGATTTTTGCTTTTTGAATAAACAGCAGATTAAGGCTCTTTTTAGAGAAATTAGGATTTTTTTGGATGTCTACTTTGTACTTCCTGTAATTAACAGAAAAATGCCTCCATCACTGCAATAAATATTTAAAAAAGAAGAAGCATGAAAGCCTGCGTCCTGTCTCTAAAAGGTCTCCATCTTCGTGCTTTAGCCTTATGCAGTATGCATGTTGTTATGCAATATGCATCCCAAAGCAGCACGCGCTTCAAAGTGACAGCTGATAGCCACGCGCCCTCTGCTGTCTAAAAGGGAAACTGCATGGACTTCTTTTTTAAAGAAAACGGAAGAGTCATAAGAAGAAGCAATAAACTGATTTTATGAACATGAATACTTATTGTTACAAAGGTGTTAATAAATGAACGTCTGCTCTTTTGAGAATAATAGAAATAAACTTCACCTCTATGTCAACAGAAAACAAACATTTTGGTCTTGTGCATGAATCCATAAACATTTTTTGTGCATGTTTTTTTGTTTTTCTAATAAATTTGCATTTACATTCAGTAGCATCTTCTTTAGCCCTCTAAGCACATGCAGCCTGAGAGTGGAAAGCTCCCCCTTTTAGAGGAAACCTGACCCAAAATATTAAATAAAATAAAAAAAACATAAAACAAAAAGAGTGACAGAGACCAACATGCATCATTTAAGGCTGTTAAAACCAAATGTTAAACATTTCCAGAGACTCGATGGTTTTAAAGCACGTCTTCACCGTTGGGCTGCTGTTGGGCAGCACGCCACAACAGGTGTGTCATAGAACGTGTGGCGGGCGGACGACGGAGGTGTTTACATGTGACTCCCACTGAGCCCTGAGGTGGAGAATACTTGCACACAAACACCCTATGGACAAAACAAAAACACCACAGTTTCACAGCCTAACTCGCAGCTTCTTCTGAACATTCATACTGTTTTTGTTCTTTTCTTTCTCCTCCTGCACAAACACGTAAACACAGAAACACAGAGGACCCTCCTCACTGACGGGGTGGAAATAGTCCAGAGGATTTGAAATGGCAACAGCTCCTCAAGTTCACTTGTCCCTGTGAGGAGGAGGAGGAGGAGGAGGAAGGGGGCAGTGGGGTCAGATGAAAGGATTTCTGGACGTCCCCCGACTGGAGTAAACATTCCCCTGTGAGAAAAAGGGAGGCGACGTGAGAAACGGCAGCTAACTGCACCTCCGAAAGTAAATCAAAAAAAGGGCTTGCTGTTATTATTTATTCCCGCTGGGCTCAGGGCGGGAACTCACCGTGAACGGGTTCACGGACACGTGCCGAGGGACTTCCGGCTGAGAGTTGGGTGCGGGGAAGGAGGCGAAGCCTGCAAACACAAACCGGGACAGTTTGGTACGCTGGCTCGCATTTGCTTCCGAGCTGCTGTTGCTAAAAACCAAAACAGTTCCTCAAATGTCCACTAGAGGCCGATGTCAAACGGAGGCCGTTTCCTTTGACTTCTATGCTAAAAAGTCAGATTTTACAAAAATACTTTTGCTGGAGTTCAAATGTTAGCCTTTTTAGAGGCTTTTTTTTAAATGACACATGGGTGGAACTGGACTAAGTGGCCCCTCCCTCCCCACGATCCAGCAGGATCGCGAGGGGAGATCATGTTTGGAACCAACCAACTGTTGTTTCCAATAAGCCAAAATCCCACAAACTTCAATAGAGAAATACAAAGCTGTCACTCAGTTATTCTATTTGTAGGAATAATCATTTATGCTCTGATACCTTCTTTTTAACATGTTGCTAATTGTTTTCATATTTTTTCTGTAGCGCACGTTATTCAAGCTACATGCTTCACTGAAAGTACAGATTCTCCAGAGCCTGCTGTCAAGTGTCGGGGTGTAGACGACGAGCTCCCTACTGATTGGAGAGAGTGGTTGCCATAGAAATGTTGACCGGTTTAGACCAATCACTGCCTACTGACAATGTCTGGCTGCAAATGCATCACAAAAAAATGGACTTCATTTGGTGGGAGCCAAAAAAAAAAAAAATCCCTTTACTATGGGTGACGTCACACTCGCTCCGTCCAGTTCTCTTATACAGAACAGAACCTTTAAACTTTACAGATGCCTTTTTTGGCACATTTATTGGAGTAAACTCCAAAGAATGTGCCCCTCCCACTTTTAGTTTCATTTCACCTGGAGTCCTCTGGTCACTCTGTGATGCTTCCACAGCCCTAAAACATGTTTTATTGGCTAATTATAGACTCTATATTGCCCTGTGTGTGTGTGTGTGTGTGTGTGTGTGTGTGTGTGTGTGTGGGTGTGGGTGTGTGTGTGTGTGTGTGTGTGTTCCTGCCTCTTACAGCAGACCTTGTCCTGACCCTTCATCAGGAACGAGACGGGTATCAATAACAGATCATTTAACCATAACTGTATGATTGTAACACTGTCATCCTGATAACAGTTTTATTCTGAATGGAACTTGAACAGTAATTACTGATGTTTTTATTGATATTTATTGACTTTTTTTGGACTGATTTATTGATTTATTAATATATGTATACTGTTGAATCTGTGAAACTGAAAAAGAATCCTAAAAAATTTCATCATCTGCCATCAGTAATAAAAATAAATAAATAAATAGCGCATTTAAAGAAAAACTTCTTTTGTTTGACATTTTAAATGTACACAACATGAATTCAAGTTCATTATCTTTGTTTTTATTATTGTGACTTTTTCATTCAAATCTTTTTTTTTTTTTTTAATTCTAACTTCACCAAACGAGGAAATAAAATCTCACCGTTGGCTTCTTGGTTGGAGGTTGAGTCGTGGGGAGATGCATTGTGGGTAGTGGCTGCTGGGAAGGCAGCCGTCGGAGAAAACACTGAGATAGGAAACAAGGGAACGGAGTCACGGATCACAAAGGCAGAAACCCACAGATTACTGACATTTCAACATTTTTTTCCTCTTTTCTATTTTGTATCGACCTGCTGGAGCAGCCGTCACATTCTTTATCGGCTTTATTGCAAAGTTTAAGGATTTTCTTTTCCTTCTTGGTCTATTTGTTTTTCCGATATCTGCTGCTTGTTCAGGTCAAAGAGCATGAGGTCAGGGTAAGGACACCTCATCCTGCTCTTCCTATCAAAGGTTCACATCTCTTAAGCGTGTCCAGGTCTGCTGCAGCGCCTCCTCCTGGCTGGACACGTCTGTAGCGCTTCACTATGAAGGCATCCGTGTGCATTTTTTAGCCACATGTCCAGACCTTCCTCTGGACATGGAGGAAGAAACCCTTAGTGGAAAAAGTTCCTGTCTGCTTCCTATTATCTTAACACTTTATTTATAATCCCTTTCTTTAGATTTGGAAATCCAGATGAATTAAGAGCGCCGTGTTTTGACTCCATTTTCTCGTCACTCTGACGCTTTCCCTCCCTTCTGAACAGAGCGCCATCACGCCAGGAAGCCCTTCCTAACGTTCTTCCATCTGAGACGGTGATCCTCAAAGCAGCTGCTTCCAAGCTACAAACCGCTCCAGTGAGGGCAGACGTTCATGGCCTGAGGAAGCCAAAAGGATAATCCGCGAAGAAAAAGAAAAACAGACAGGATTCTGAAGCTCCCAAAACAAAATCTCTCCATGGTTTGGCTGCAGGGAGAAATTTTCTCCATCAATTATGAGCAGAGAAACTTTAGCAGTTTAATGTCTTTCATAAACCTTTTTGGTTTCTCTGCATAATCTTATTTGGGTCGGGTGTTTAGCCAGACTACATTATGTCAAAATCACAAATGTTTTCAATGTTGTATGTTCCAAAATCACAAAATTTACCTCCTTTTTCCCGCCAAAATAAGAGAACCTAAAAAAAATCCGAATGTGCAAGCGAGGTCTAGTTTTGATGTCCTAAAGTGTAAAAATGAAACAAGATAGAATCATAAATGAATCTCACTACATATGCCAATAATTAAAATGAAATCAACATATTAACCTTTACTTTGAAACAAACCCTTTTTGGACATTTCTTTAGATTTAAATGATGCATTTTTTAGATAAATAAAAAAAGTTAAAAAAAACAACCCTTTTTGTTCTTAATATATCACAGTATCACCTGCATACTAAAGAAAACATAAAAAACTTTTTATATGCCAAAAACCAGAAGTCCAAGTAAAGAGCCCTGTGGGATCCCAGAAAGTAAACGCTTAGCATAGGCAGCTAAATGCTTACTTTGATAAGTTGCATTTGGTAAATTAGATTGGAAGAACTTTGCTAGACAAGTTTGATAAAAACGTTTTCTCAGGTTACAAACAGCCTGAAAAGTTAAGAAGTTTGAATTTTTCATAATATGCATTTCTGTAAAAACCAAACTGCATTGGATTTAAAAAAAAATAAATGAAATCAAGTCATTTAATGAAGAAATATTCAAAATCCAGTATCCAGTATGAAAAAGTACTACTGATCCACAGGAACACTTGAATCAGCAGCGGGAAGAAATCCAAAGTGTGAAATTCCCTGAACTCACCTCCTGAAGCGCTGCTGAAGGGGTTACTGGGGGAGAGGGCAACCGGCGGCTGGGAGGCCGAGCTGGAGCTGAACGGGTTCGGGAAATCTGTCAGACACAAGAGGAGAGACACACAAAAAAAAAAAAAACGAAAAGAGAAATATTTCAGGCTGGAAGGGGAAGAGAGCACATTCCTGTTGGTTTGGACCCAAACAGCTTTGAGGCTCGGACTCAAGTAGAACAGCTATTAGGAAACTAAATCAAAGCTGTTTAGCTCAGGAGTCAGAGCAACTTACTTGAAAAAGACTGGGAGCTGGACACGGCGTCGACACCGGGGGAGCTGAGGATCACAACAACAACCACATCAGCAAGACTTTGACCTTTCGGCATTCAAGACTTCTAAAAAAAAGACAAACAAAAGCAATAAGTTGCTCCAAAATGACAGTTTTTCTTCTCTTACCTGGCAGGAGTGGAGCTGGATGACAGCCTACTGCCAAACACAGCGCTATACTGTGGAGGGCCAGCAGGGGGAGCTGCAACCAACAGACAGAAACATGGAACACCAGGCTTTTAATACTAAGCTTGAATTTTCAAATTAAGTGCTAATTGAACTAAAAAAAAAAGTTTAATAAATTTATTTGAAGATAAAATATAAAACAAAATAAAAACTGCTAACCAAATAAAGCATCATTTTTGAGGAATTAAGGTGAAATGGATTTTAAAAAACAGCTGCCGCTCCTAATTCTAGGGCTGTTTTTGAACTTTGAACTTTGTGCTTCATGTAGAGAAAAAAGCCGTCTTGGTATTTTAACAGAGTTAATCACTTTAAAAGGAGTCAACAGGGTCCTTGGAATGAGACTTTGCAAGCACAATGCGCAGAATTCAGCTGCTACAAACCTTGGCATTAGCAGAGAGCGGGTTATGCAAGCCGCCTGAGCTGGATCACAGCAGAGTCTTTATTTAAACCGAAGGAAACACGAAAATACTGAGAGACGTCACAGCCAGATGCACTCCATCGAAGTTTGTATGGTTTCTTTCTGATCAGATATTAGATGAGGACCAAGAAACTGAAAGTTGATTCAATTTTGTGGTGTCAGTTCAGGGTTAAGATCTTTGCGCACAAAAGATCAGGAATCCTTCAGCTGAATAAACAGCAGTGTTTTGGGGGCTTTTTTCTCTGCAGCTGTTATAAAAAATAATAAGAGAGTGCGTTGGGTTTTCGCACCAGCAGTTAAGGGGGTCTCTGAGAAAGCGGTGTCCAGCTGCAACACAGCGGCGTACTTGTCCTGGCCGCTGGAGCTGCTGACCGGCGTGGTGGTCTGGCAGGCGGGCTGCTGAGGCTGGGACAGGGACTGGGTCAAGGACTTGGGGTGGGTCAGGCCTCCGAAGTCCACGCTGAGGGACTTGGGGAAGGCTCTAAAGGGCCCCGGGCCCCCTGAAGCAGACACCGAACGACCTGTAGAAGACCAAACAAAAAAACAGCCTCGAACCTCTTTCTTTCTGTACTACAGTCCCACTCTGATCCTCTTTTGATCTATTTTCAAAGCGTTTCCAGTGGTCTTTTCGTTAGGATTGAGCCGTTTTTAGTCAAAATTGTGTGTACTGACAAGAGTCTGGCGATACGTATGGCGATCCATCTCAAGTATCACTCGTTCTTATCTGGAGCCCGCTACAAAGCAGCTCAATCCGCTTCTTTCAATGGTACTGGCGGCAACGTGGCACAGAGTTTCGGTGCGATACCCATCCTAAGCAAAAACTAAGTAGTTCATGTCTCATAATAACAAAAAAACTGTGAGGCTGACTGAACATTTAGCATTTAACCCTTGTGCTATCTTAGATGACCCCACCATTACATTGACGTGTTCTCCCTACCATGACAAAGGTGGGAAAAGGTGGAAAGATTTCATGTAATCCATGGACACCAGTGAAGATCACAAATCATTGAAGAAAAAAGGTTCAGAGTACTGTCTAGTGGGTCTAGATGACCCAACTCCCAACGTTAAAGTGCCTAGGATAGCACAAGGGTTACCACAAGCTGATTCTCACGAGATCTTGTTGTTTGGTGCGGTGTGGAGCTGCTCAAAGAGGATCTGCGGTCGGAGGTTGAAGTGGAAACAAGAGTCAGACGCTGGAGGACGTTCAGAAATAATTAAACAAATCTTGTCTCGACAGCATCTTGAATCGATACAACGATCCGCTAATGAAATATTGCATCGTATCACTGAAGCATTTTTTCCCAACACCCCTAGTTTCTGCAGAGCGGCAGGAGTTCATTGGAATCCCAACCCCCCCTTTACCCTCCCCGTTGCTGAGACTTCTCTGTTTACAGGCTCTCCCGCTAGCTTACAGCCCCTCACAACCACAACCCAACATTACCAGTGCGACAAACGCTCAGCTCAAACGAGGAAAACGAAGACGAACGTGGATCTGTTTTTCACAACAATTTGAATTTTAAAAAAAACAGAAATGCGATTTTAAGCTTATTTGTCTTTCTACATGAGCTCCATTGTCAGAGAAATGCCACAAGAACGTGTTAAAAACACAAAAAACACCATTTTCATCGGAGTGGGACTTTAAAGAATTGCTTCATATTTGCTCTGCTAACTTCATAAGTTTTGGTATGAAAGAATATTTCTATATAACTGCAAATAATTAGAGGAATGTTTCAGCCAACACTTTCATACACATCTTCATGCTGAAAAGCTCGTCGGCGTGGACAAACGTCACACTTTTGTTGCCTTTAAGCACAAAAATCTATGTATTATGCAGTAGCTTCAGCAACACTGCTTTGTTCGGACCATTGACTGTATGTGAGACCTGGACCGAGTGAGAGTGACATCACCCACAGTAAACAGCTTACCCCCGGCTACAATGAAATAACTTATTCAGTCACCTTTGGTTTGCGATAAGGACGCTGCCATGTTGGAGCTAGATGACGTCAGTAAGCAGGGATTGGTCCAAATTGATCTGAGTAAAGACTTCCATGGCAACCACTCTCGCCAATCAGGAGTCAGCTTTTTGGAAAGACACACCCCTACAACTTGAAAGCGGGCTGGGAAGAATCTGTCAGTTCAACGTTTTGAAGATTTGGCGTGAGACCACCTACTTTTACTGAGGCATCTGATCAGTCAGTTTATAACTTGAATAACTTGCGCTAAAGAAAAAAAAACATGAAAAAACAAGGATTAGCAAGAACTTGTTAAAAAGCTAGGGGTTATTCTGACAAACGGCTACTTCCTGTTTGGAACGCTAGGGGTGACAGGGGATGACTCAGTCCAGTTCAGTTTACAGTCAGCGGCTCAGACAAATGCAACAACTAACATGTAGCGAGCAAGCAGTAGCCACAGTCAAGCTGGTGTCAGTCAGCCGGCTTTCAGTCGGGTTCTCTGTCCATCTTCCTAAAGGAAAGGCTAAAGGAAAGACTCCAGACTTGACCTCATTTTGGAAATCTGCAGACGTAATGCGAGCTGCACTACGTCTGCGCAGCCACATCATCCATCTGTGTCTGGGATGTTAACCTGGGATTTAACCGATTTTTAACTGCAGCGAGGGCAGCGTTAGCTAAAACAACTGCCCCCTCTTCCAGAAACATCAGATGGATACTTTGATGAAGAAAAATACGGAGCTGCAGGAAGCAACTCGACCAGGTGGGCATGCATGTGAGGCTCGGCCAGCAGCTCCAGCCATCCATTATAGATCACAGAGCGCAGAGCTTATTGATTTCAGCCATTCGGCGCACACTCAGCGGCGTCAGGTCTTACCTAACGTGAAGTGGTTTTTGAACGAGCTACTGGCTACAGAGATGAGAAGAGACAGAAGAGAGCGTCACTTATGTCCCTGTCCAAACTCTGGGTCAAACACAGGATTCCTCACTCCCACCGCTGTAAATAACAAAAAGACACCTGAGGGACGAGGAAGGGCCGGGAACGAGGGGGCGTGGCCTCCCAGCGTGGACGACAGGGAGCCTGGTCGCTGCCTCTCTATTCCACACAGGCTGGGGTCTAAGAGAGGGAGGAGCAGGAGAGTTTAAAGGTGAAGGTGTGCCGTAGCCAGACGCCTCCTGTCCAGATCAACCGCCCCACCTTTCAGGGGGGGGTCTCTGAAGCTCTGCGAGCGCGACGGCCGGGCGGTGAAGACATCCGTTCTCATGTCAGCGGGCGAGATGGCGGGAGCTCGATCCCACGACGGCAACTGAGACTGGGACTGAAGCACAGGGAGTGGAGGGAAAAAGAGAAAAAGAATCTTTGAATATTTCACAGCAGAGGCTTTAATGTTGAGGTTCTCCGACCCCGACCAGACTAGAACACACTTTTTATTATTTTTATACTTTTTCAGCCCATTTTTCTTTTGCTACAGATTTCTCTGACTTCTCCTTTCACTTTTACTTCCAGACTCGCACGTCTTCCTCCACGCTTTACCCACAACACACTGCGTTCCTCACCAGCGGCCTTGAAGTTCTGGCATTGGAGGCCGTGTTATGGGACACGTTCTGGCTTCCTAAGGGACCATGGGACAGGGGTACAGCCTGGATCCCTGGACTCCAAGGACCCTCCATGTCTCTCCGATTTTTACTTTTGGAAAAATGCCTGAAAAGAAAAAAGTTAAAAAGAAACTGGAGGAAATTTGGCATCAAATACAAGAAAATGCACAGAATTGACATTATGATACGGAGGTCCAATGGTGACAGAAAGAGAAAATCGATAGTATAATATTTTTATTCCATTCTGACAAGACATTTCATTATTATAAATATGTAACTATATTGTAATAAAGGTTAGAAAAACAAAGACAGATTGGAACCAACAGGACTGCTAAGCAAACATTTCTCTTCTGCTTTATTTTGTCTTTAGAGTTCTTAATTATTATTTTTTTTAATTATTTTTAGTTTGTTTTCCTTTTGGGTCCTCCCTGAGGGCATGTTTACACAAATGTAACATAGTTTTATCAAAAGAAAAACAAAAAACAACACACGAAAACAAAAAAATTTATTAACAAATTCAAACAATGTTTACAAGGAGTTACGTCGTGAATAAAACCAATTTTAAAAAAAAAACAAGAAAAACTAACTCACTAAAAAGATTTTGACCTTAATGGCTTACCATACATTATGTGCATTTTTAGAGGAACTTTGCTGAAACAAACTTAAGCAAAAAGAACAAAATTTTTAATGTTTTTCAGAAGAATATTTGACTTGCCGGTTCGTCCACAACATCGTCAACAGTTAATGTTAGAAGAACCAAATAAATATTGACATTTGCAAACAGAAACGCTGCCTGTCCAAAGTCTCAAAAAAGCCACATCAGAAAGGGTGACGAGATCGCTTTAAAACCAGATTACAGCAGGAAAAACCTTTTAGATTCAAGATCGTCAAAATCAAATACATCACAGCATCGCTGCACAGCAGACGCTTGACATTGAAACACGGCGGCGGTACTATCATAGATTTAAGTTTTTTGGCTGCATCTGGGCTAAGATAACAGAATTTTAAATTTACCTGAAAAAAAAAAAATCTAAAACATCTTCCTGAGAACTGGTCATTCAGACAACAAGCAGACTGTTCAATAAATCGCAAATGTTTCTATTTTATTCTGTTTAATATGACGTCTTTATTCAATTAAAAGAGCTTTGCTAAAAACTTTTAAACACCTTTTAAAATAGAATAAATAAATAAAAAAGAGTTTTTTTTTAAAAAATGATTAGATGATTGAATTTCAAAGACACATACTCTTCCTGAATGAGAAAATAATACAAACATTGTTGAAAGCACTATCACTCACCACTTCTTCTTCTCATATTTATCCTGTAGAAACTCTTTGAACTTCTGAGGATCCTTCATGTCGGGCAGCCGGTTGGTTTTGGGGTCGAACACGCACAGCCAAGTTCTCCTCCCGACCTGAACACAGATCCAGCAGCTGCAGCCTGACTGAACACACGTTTCCCATGAGCGCGTGCAGTCCGAGCTGCGCCACCTGCGAGTCATGATGACCGGCGGCATCGCTCCGGACGCCATGGCGAAAGGCGGAAACCTCCATGCAGAACGCACATCTGCCCCCACTGCACATGACACCGGGTCCATCAACGAGCTCATTAAAAGCCGCAGAGCACTCAGTGTGATGGGCCGAAGCGTTTGAACAGATTATTTGTGCGCCGGAAGCTTCTGGAATGACAGGATGCTGCTAATCTATATTATACGGCGTACAAAACAGCAGTTTCCAGAATAAAAAATATTAAAAATAGAGGAACCAATTTGCTACTAACTGATGTAAAATTAAAGAAAAGGAACCTCCCTCTAAATATTGAAGACAGCAGGCGGGTTTCTGGTTGCCATAGCAACGTTCCTCCGAAGTTGGATGGATTTGACAGTTTTCATAATGTGAGGATGCATGGCCCACTCTGATGAAAATGGCGTTTTTAACACGTAACATTTTACTCATGATGGGGGACACGTACGAATTTCCTGCTCTGAAATATAATGACTGTACATCATACAATGGGCTAAGAATCTGTTTTCTTTTATCTAAAACATGAACAGGTGGTCTGCAAAAGTGCTGTGGTTTTAGCAGGACAGGAAGAACTGCACCTTAACTTTTCACAATAAGATTTCACCAGCTTCTCCACCTTCAAAATAAACCACAAAGGACGGTTTCAGTTCAGCTTTCACAACTAAAATAAAACACACACAAAATAACGTTTCCTGAAGGAACCACACCTTCAATGATGCGCCTCACCTCGTTACCATGGTTTTGAAGAAATTCCACTTCCTGTTGGGAGAAAGTTGTCATGGAGATAGACTTGACTCTGTGGGGAGGGTTGAGGCCTCTCCTGAGACACACAGGGAGGAAGGGGTGAGAGTGGGTTTTAGTGCTGTGAAGAAGATGTGCACACATGTTCAGGACAGACGGGGTGGAGGTGGTGGTGGTGATGGAGAAGAAGAAGGTGGTAACACGTGACGGTAGATCAAGAGGGCAGATCTGTTGTGGTGAGGGAAAAGGTGTGTCACGCATGTGTCTGCAGGAACCAAAACCTCCTACTTTCTCCATGCTAGGAGGTGTGTGTGGGGGGGGGGCGTACAAAGTGGGGCACTGCTGTGCGAGATTGCGCAACACCTAGGGACCCGTCTTCCTGGGGAGGGTTAGGCTGAACATGCAGAACAATTTGTGACAACACGCCCCCACCGTGCAAAGAGAGGGTTTCAAACCTGCACCATGACGAAACGAAACGCAACTAGCGGTCTGTCGCCTCTGAAGCTGCACGTGAGAGACAGACAGAGAGGCAGACGCTGCGTAAATGAGCGCGCGCGCACTTAACAGCGGGAAATAACAAGAGAAATAAGGCCTCGCGCTCCCGCTTCCCGTCACGCGTCAGCCTCACGGATGCTACAGTCAATAAATAACCCCCCTCCCCGCCCACCCTGCGGGAGTAACGGGTTTGTACTCACAGCATTCCGGAGCACGACGTGCAGACGAAGCTGCCCACCGTGATGTCTGTGTACGTCACCCCGGGCTGGTTGCACTCGAAGCAGTGTTTGTTTACGCCGGACTGGGCCAGCTCGCGAACCTTACGGGCGCAAATCTCCTGGTTGTCCCGGTGCTTTCGGTTCGACATATTTTTTTTCTACTCTCCCCCCTCTTCTGTCGTGGGCGCCGGACGGACAGGCTTTGGAGACGAGCCCGAGAAGACCTCCACTGTCCTCCCACCGGATCCACGCTGCTTACTACGCGGAGCTCTTCACGCCCACATTGTAAAGGGGACGGTTTTATGCGGCTTCACCCCAACAAGGCTACGCAGAGGAGGCGCGTGTCAATTCAGACCGAAACGGGCGCGAGCGCACCGGAAACATGACAAGTTTACTTCAAAGTAAAAGCAAAATAAGCTGCAAAAATTTCAACTGGTGAAACTTTTGAGCAGCAAAACCTTTTAGTGCACATTATATATGAGATAGAATAGAAAAGAATACAATCTTCCAAGTGAGAACAGTACTAAAAACCCCAGTGGAATTAAAAATACAAGTAAAACAAATTAAAAAAATATGGGGTTTCTTTTAAGGATTATTTTTGAAAATTTGTGCTTTAGGAGTAGTTTCACGTGCATTTATTTCACTCAAAAAGAGTAATGGTTAAAAAACACAATGCTCTGAGATATTGGGTCATATTCTTTCAATTAATTGCAAAAATATATGTAAAATGTATTCTAATCACCAATAAAATGCCTCATTGTTAAAAAAATTTTTACATTTTAGAAAAATAAAACGTAGTTCTATTTCAACATTAAAATGTTTATTATTGTGTCAGACAGATTTGAAATATTTATGAGCTAGGTAGAACAGTAACAATCTGGAATATTTTTATTTCTCCCTTGGTTTGATGTTTTTTTTAAATGAGAGTTTTTCATTTGTCTATTAGAGTTTTATAACTTAACTACATCCATTTAAATACATTTAGACAGTACATTTAATTCAAATTTGTCTTTATTTCAGCAGCTGCTTTAGTTTAAAAAAAGATGATTTTTTTATTCCTATTTAACAATATTAATTTGAATCAAAAATACTTATGCTACAATTTTCTTTTTTGCCATAACATATGGTACGCTGTCTGAATTCTACATACTTTACTTTCTGTTTTTTTTACTAAATATATTGAGATTATGACCCAACTTTTTATTTTGAGGTCTTTCATTTTGAGAGCTCACTTTAACAAATTCTCCAAGGAAAAATGACAGTACACACAAATATCCTTATTAATGTTACAAAGTAAAGATTTTTTTATTTAAGCCGTAAACCATAAGTGGCTGATTTACCACAGTCAAAACACATATGTAGGCCCTTAAGGTTTAAAAACATAATATTTCCTCAACTACAAGCTGTTATTACAGTGCTGCTATTCATTGTTTGTAGTGCCTTTATTGTGAAAATCTACCAGCTGTCAGACATAACACTGCGGCTTGCTTGGAACGTGAACAGGCGCGCGCAGGGATCTCCTGTCAAGAGACACACAAGAACCTGTCGAGTAGCCAAGTTTAACTTCTCGGAGTAAACTCTTTATCTGTGGTCAAGCAGACCCTGTGTCTGCGCTGAGCGACTGAACTGTGCTATCATCTGTTTGCGACTTTTGCGCATGCGTCCGATTGGCGCCCACAGCTGTGCACTTCTGACAGTCCCGCGTGCGCACTCTTGGAAGGTGGAGAGCTGACATCTCAGCAGCCCGTGGGGAAATGAAACAACCCGAAAAGAATTCATTGTTGGGTTGAGCAGAAAGTTGTGACACACTCAAACTTTTGTTTTTACCTCAGGCAAACGTGACAGCCGTTAGTTGAGGCATTCCTGCACTGCAAACTTGCAATTATCCCACAAACACAGCGGGATGACGGCACTGCGTGCTGCGCTCACAGGTGGGTCTAAAAACAAAACCCAAGGCTGTCATTTTTGTCACATGAGATAATCAGGCTCCGCAAGTCTGCAGTAACCGCCCTTCGCCAGCAGAGGGAGCCCTGCTGCTCGAGATGAAACGGGTGCTATTTAAGTAAAGTTACAGAAAATAAAGTAAAACAAAAACTGTATTTGTGACATCCAGTATTGTAGAGTCAATTTTATTTAGATCTGAATTTCTACCATATTTTTGTTGTTGTTTTTGTTGCTCAACAGCATTCTGAGTGTTAACCGCAGCAGTTGCATGCAACTTCCTCCAGCTCACTCAGTCACTAAATGAGTCCTCTGAGACTTAGAGCATTATTTCATGTCTTGGTTATAAGGCTTTCTGAACTCCATTATCTTTAACTTGAGCTAGTTTTGGTGTACTGCCTTGTCTTTTGAGTAGCTGTTTCAAATGTATTTTTTCATATTTTCATATTTTCCTTTAAAAAAAAACTTAGATGAGAAACTTTAGTGACTTAATTTTGCTTACTAAAAGTCGTCAAACCCTTTTCTTATGAAAATATGAAAGATTGGAGATGGTGACAAAAGTTTGTGGTCATTTTTGCCACTTCTTGAGTATTTGATACTTTTGCACTTTCCTGCACACCTTGGAACAATTACTATTAGCATATTAGTATAGTACCAATTAAATGTCACATTGTTTTGTTTACTAAGGTTCTTCATGGATTAAAATATAATATTGAGCACTGAGACATCATAGACCACAAGAGACTTGGACTCAGTTAACCCTTAAACACCGAAGACATCGCCGACGACACTTAAATTAAACTCACTTTCTGACATAAGGTAAATCTTCAACCATTTATGCGATCGATGTGAATCAACGTGTTTCTGATATAGAGAAACGTGTCTTTTTCTATTGGCTTTGCACCAATATGCAACATTTTATGTTAGTAAAGAGTAACAGAGCAAATCTGCTTTTTGTCGCAAAAAAATCAGCTGATTTATGTTGATTGCATAAGCACTTAACTGATTTGTAATTATGCCGCCAAACACTAGGTGTCAGTATTGAGTATTTTGCTGTAGCTAGAGCTTATGTAGCATTAAAGAGGTAAATGTAACACTAGAGCGAATACAGGATTCCCCTTTTGGTCTTATTGTCTGCCATCTTGCCAAGGGAAGTATTACTTCTGAACTTTGAGTATTTTGAATTGTTCCAGTAAGTTTACAAAATTAAGCTACTAACATTTTGAATTTTGAGCAAATATGAACATTTGGAATGTCTGAGCCAATACTATAAAACGTTTGCAGCTTAAAAATGCTCATATGACAAATATTAACATAGCCAAAATGTTTCTTTATTGATCATGATGTCTTTAGCTGAAGACATTTGGCTGTGTGGCTTTTCTAAAATCTAGTTAGCAATTCTTTTAAAACACATATAAAAAATGATTCAAATAAAATGACTGTGATGAAGATTTGTGAAACTTCTGTCTTTTATGTATTGGTGTGAAAATAAAGTGGATTGTTTGTACAATATTTGTAGTGCTAAGTAAGGCTAAATGGTTAGCATGCTGGATTTAGGGTTGAGTGGCTCATGCTTTCTTTTTAAAGCTGTCTAATAACTGAACAAGGTATCTAACATTTATGAAATATGCTATGTAAATGAATTTATTGTAACTCTTTAACTCAGTGAACAACAACTTGCCTTATAAGTTGCAATAGTAGTAATACTGAAACCAGTAAATGAGGCCTTCAACACAGAACAACAGCAATGTTTTTAGTTACAGCTATGACGTTAAAGCTATTTGTTTTAAGGTGATGTACAAGTCAGACTTAAGGTTATTGTAGACATAAAAGGAATGCATTCATAGCTTTGACTCACTGAAAGTAGCTGCTAAAAACAAAAGTGCATGACAAATACTTCTACATGAAGTCAGAACGACTGACCTTATATCATGACTTTACAAATTGAGTGAAAACATTAAAACGCAAGAATTCTGTTTTTGAACCAATCAAGTGTTTTTTTTCTCCTTTCTGAAGATGTAATAAATTAATAAACTAAACTTTTGAACCTTTAAATGAGCATAATTAATTGCACACAGTAAGGATTGAGTGTTTTATTGTCCAGTTGTAATTCACATAATGTAAATCTTGGGCTCTGTCAGAATCCCTTCCCTAATCCCTAACTACTAAAAACAATATAGTGCAGGACTATCCAGTATCCTGGGTTTTAAAAGAAATTTGGAAAACATTTTTAACGGCAAATATGACATCACAGATGTGACAAAGTAAAAACCTGATAAATACAAACATTTTATAACAATTATTAATGAATCCACTGTGTTTTGATGATGAAAACATTGATGGTTTATTAAAAAGACACATTTAAACACTTTTTTTTAATCAAAAGTTGTTTCAACGCAATGCATTGTGGTCTATATTTGCCAATCTTGTGAGCATCAATGCATACAAGTTTTTCGTAGAAGCTTCTGGGAAATTTCTAGGGCGTTGAATTTTGGAATTGTAGATTTGGACAGTACTACAAAATGGCGAGCGTACTATAGGGGGGATATATCGGTGCCAGTGTTGGACGATGTTTCATAATTTGAGTTCAATTATTATCGGTATCGGTCAGATATTAAAAATCTGTATCCTTCTGACTGTTTTGAAATCTATACTTGTTCCTAATAGATTGGGCAGCTTCTGTTTACAGTCATAGTCAGTAATGGACTGTTTTCCGATAAATATTTATTTTTGATAGGGATACATGTTGTTCCTAATAGATACCTGGCAATGGGGACCTTTTAGAATACAGTTATGTCTAATATTCATTAAATGGTCTGAATACTTTCAGACATATTTGCATGAAAGTTTTAAAGTGATACTTGTTCCAATGAGATCCTTTGCTGTATGTTAAAAAGGTCAAGTAGAATGTAATTGTCCAGGAAAAGAAAAGTTGTACATTTCTAATATAGAAACAAAAAGGAAATCTAAAGTTTGTGTTACTGTAGACACTTATGTATTGGTATTTGCAAAAATCGTCTATCGGCCACAGTTGCAGGAGAGATTTCAGTTATCTGTATTTGCCAGGAAAGATTATACTACTATATAGTGCACCAGTGAGTACTGAAGGAACTTGGACACAGTCTTATTGCCTTGTGTTAAGATGAAATCTTTTGCTTGAATACAAAGTTCAGAAACTGATCAGCACCCACTGATGTTGATTCTTCAAGGATGCCACTCAGATAAAAAGCTTTCTGTCCAACACGTTTCTCTCACGCTCTAACGTGATCAAGTTGCAGATGAAAGCCAAGACAATAGTTCTGGTTTAATCTTAAAAGATGACCTTTGCTTCAACGTAAAAAGACAAAAGGCAGCAATTGGGATATCTCCATCAGTGACTCTGTCACACTCAAGAGGCCACAATCTGTTTTTGGTTGGTTTTAAAGAGCAGCATCATGTATTCTACCTCAGGCCTTGAGCTGTGGATCACAACCATTTTGTAACAATGTGAAATATTAGTCTCATCATCTAAACCCACACAAAGCAACTTCTTTTGTAAGAGACCTTCAATACCCAAAGATACTTCAAAGTACAAAGAGAAAAAATGTTGTGCATCATTAAAACAACAATAACAAAGTAAAAATGTGTTTAATATTCCAAAAACTTAAATAAAATAAAAGCACAAAGATTGTGAAAAAACTTGAATAGGACTGTGTTGTTTTCCATGTTGACCTCTTCATATCTTCCACAATAATAAAAAAATGTTGGAATATCTCCTTATGGGAGGTGTGGGTGAAGGTGTAGTTTGACTTTTTAGAAAGAAAATACTGTATGTATAAAATAATGAAACTTAATTAGGTTTCAGTTTAAACATCAGTTATTTAACAGCAGGCACATCCTTAGGAGAATCAATATCAAGTCATCAAATCATTTAAAATTAATTTTAGGGCAAAAAATGATTAGAGTTTGTTTTTAATGTAAAAAAAAAAAAATCAAAATTTATCAATAAAAATTGAATCTTTTTTTTATTTCAATTGCAAATTATGCTCAAACTGTGTTTCTAAATCATACATTTTGGGTTTAAACAGAACTAGAAAAATAAAAATTTAAATTGTGAATTTATTTATGGCCATAGTGTTTTTTTATTACCTTTTTGTCTCTGTTTTAATAAAATGTTTATGTAATTTTTATCTGTTTATTTTTTGTTTTTGTATATTCATTCTTATTCTTGTGGGGGGAAAAGCCAATCTAAGGAACAAATGCTGCAACTTCTGCTGCTTCTCCTAAAAGCCTTGTTATATAGGATTGGGGCTGCTGTTTTGTATGGCTATGTTTTTGTATCTGTCCCTGTTCAATTATTAAATTAATTTCTGTATGTGGCCAACCTCTCCTGGGTGTATACCCCACCTTTGCTCAACATTTGCTAGGATTGGCTCCAGCAACCTAATAGGGGATTCAGTGGATTCAAGAAAAGAATGAAATTGATGAAAGTGGATGGATGGATGGATGGATGGATGGATGGATGGATGGATGGATTCCATACGTTGGCCATGAGACACAAACAGATGTATAAAAGAGCCTATATCATGCAAAGATCAACTTTTTGAGCTCTTAAGTGTATTATAATGGTCATCATAATGTTCATTATAATACACTCACTTTGTGATGTAGATAAGTGAGGAACAGCCTCTTCCAGGAAGAGTCTGCCCTGCCAGCTCCGCCCCCAGGCTAACACACCCTTTCCTTTTATAAGCACAATATGCACATCCATCTTTGCAAAAGATTGGATGTTGTTTGTTTTTGTGGGCAAAACGCAGACACGCTGACGAGGCAGACGCCAGGATGACATCATGAAATGGGCGGCACCCACAAGGAGAGAAAGACGGAGCCTCAGAGATTGAGTCGTCTTACTCCCGGCAAGAAAATGAGCTGCGAAAATAACTTATATTTCAATAACCATTCATTCTTTAGTGCATCAAGTTATCATATATATGGTTATACTTTACTCTGAAAGGCTATAGAAAAGCATGATGTAGGCCCTTTAACAAACGGTAATTGTGTCTTTTGCAACAAAAATTACAGAAATTCTAACTTTTGATTGAAGGATAACCCTCAGATATTTAAAAAAAAATGTAAAATTTCTACATGTAAAATTAAACTCATTTAAATAAAAATAACAATAATAAAAAATAACAATAATTACAATTATTATGATACATATTTTATTCTAAATTCGTTTTGTCCCTTTTGGGGTCGTGAGGCTGCTGGAGCCTATCCCGGCCACTCATGGACGAAGGAAGGGACATCGTGGAGAGGTCGCCAGTCTGTCGCAGGGCAACAAATCACACACTTGGACGGTGGGGGGAAGCTGGAGTCCCCGGGGAAAACCCCAAAAACCCACACATGCACGGGAAGAACATGCAAGCTCCACGCAGAAAGGTCCCCCGTTGATGTCCTGTTTCAGGTCCCCCAGCCAGGACTTGAACCAGGGCCTTTGAGGCAAGGGCGCTGACCACTGCGCCACAGTGCAGCCCAATATATATGTTGTAAAAAGAAATAGATGAATAAACAAAACGTACCTGAAAACTCGTGTTAGGAAAAAATAAAGAAAATTAATAAATGATGTTTTAAATTTACTTTTTGAATTTTGTGCTAAATAGTTTCTAAAAGTCTTGGTTTTTTTTTTTTCTTAGCATGAGTTTCAGGTACTTTTACGGGTGGCTCACCCCTACAGACAATATTTGGCAGCAACAAACCTTCCGGCAGACTTCTCAACAAAAACACAACAGACCAGTTTGTCAAGTGATCACACTCACACCCAGTCAGCCAGTTTCCTTCCAGCAGAGTCCTGAAAAGCAAACAGGAAGAGTCATGGAGTAACTGAAGGGTCAAACATATATGTCCTCCTGAGTGAATTTAGGACGTCAGAAAAGTAGTGATGCTTCACAGAGAAGCAGAGTCTGTGAACACTGCTGTCTAGCTGTGCGCATTTTCATGACTCAAAACTGTTTTTGTGTGGCTGGAAACCCGGAAATGAAGTGAAGTCTGAAGGCAAGGGGGGGGGGCAAGCTCACAGAGAGGCAGAGAGACTCGAACCACTGACAGTCCGCTACACACACACGCTGGTCTGAGCTCAGCAGACAACGCAGGAACTTTTTTCCCTTTCCACTCCGGACTACAACCTTTCGGATACGATGCTAGCAACGCTCCGATCCGCCTCCGCGCGCGTCCATCATCAGTGCTGACACACAGGACACGCGGACCGAGCCGAGGGCGCGCGGAAGGAGCCGAACTTTTGGAGAGAATTCGACAGCGACGATGCGCCAACCTGCGAGAATGAAGTGCTAAAAAAGCAAGACAAGGGGTTTTGCTCGAAGAGTTCCTTGCCAGACCGCAGCTCACCTCCGGAGGAGCGAGACGCACCGTTTTTACGCAAAGACACGCCAGGATGACCGTGAAGCTGGACTTTGAGGAGTGTTTGAAAGACTCTCCACGTTTCAGGTTGTCGTTTTTTTCCTCATCCCTGTTGTATTTCTTCGACAACAACAAAAAGTCCTTAGAAAATAAATCAAATGGTGTGACCAGTAAGAATTTGGGTAGAAAATGCGCAATAACGCATTATTTGGGTGAACCCTTAAGGTCAAAGGATGTGCTGAGAGGGTTAGGGGTCAAGACTCAGTGCAGGAAGATCTGAGACATGATTCCTGGCGCCTTCCTGGTATTCTGCAGAAAGATAACCCATAAGGAATTCATGCAATCCTCCCAACACTTTTCATAGAACGTTTTCAAGATCTTCAAAAAAAATTTTTTTTTATCAACGTTGTTTCTCCTTCTGCAGGAAGACTTCTTTTTCCGAGCAAACAATCTAATTGCTTTTCCTCCTACATCATTTGGTGTAATCAAAGGGGAAGTGTCACTAAGCAGGTTTAGCAAGTGGTTTAAGGGAGAGCAGGGGTGTGCTCTCTCAGTTCTCTGGCTGGAGGCCTGCTCCACGCCAGCTGATTGAAGTCAGCCCCCTGTTGCCAGGTTTGAAGTAAGTCATGAGGCTCGCACCGTGGTGGAAACTCTGAGCTGGCGAGGGCTCGTGTCAGCCAGAGAGGCGAGGAAGGAAAGGGGAAAGGGAAGGGAAGGATCACGCCACATGTCAGGTTGATAGGTCATGGGGAAAAGTGAGATGGAGCAGAAGGCAGAAAAATGTGCAGATGACACTTTGGGCAAGCATGTAAGACTTGCTACCTCTTGTTGCTAGGTAACGGTGAGGTGGGAGGGCAGCAGGAAGTGGGGTGAGATGTGCTAAGATGATCAACAGGAGACAGGAAGTGTTTTTTTTTTCTTCTGCGGGGAGAACCAGAAACTCAACTTTAGCTCTTAATTTGCTTTCCTGCTCTGTGCCTCACTTGCAGAGAGAAGCAAAAAAAAAAAAGAAAGGCATTAATCGGGGTCGCCCATCCTTCTCTGTGGCCTCCACTTTTACCCCCCTCTCCTACTATGTTTACATATTAATTGGTCTCATTTTTTACGGAGGACGTGAGCACCAACTCCTCGAACAAACAAACAATCAAGCTAGTGTCTGCCGAGGCCTCTTCTCGTCGCTCAGACTCATCTCTTTTTTTCCTGTCCCTCGGTGGAAGGCAGCGGAAACCACATGGTTGAACTGCTGGTATGAGTAGAGGCGGCAGCAGAAAGCGATCAGGTCAAAAGTGTGAGCCACGCACAGGACCTTTTTGAAAGCTCTCTCCTGCAGATGTGCCTGTTTGAGTAAACACAAAACGTCTGTCAACACGTTTCCATAAGCAGGGAGCTCCATTCTCTCTGTTTGATGGCTCAAATGTCGTACCGTCATTGCATTGCATGACAACGGTCATCACTGTGGATTGTCGAGAACAGCAAAAAATTTGACACTCTCGTCAGTAGGAAATGCATGACCTGACAGGTTTCCAATATAGGTGGGACGACATTTAAAAATATGGCAAAGGTGTTTAAAGTGTGAGTTCTGGGGAAGAACGTCAAACATGATGGTGGTTTGAAGAAAAGTAACACAACCCAGAAGTGAAGCACACATATGAACAAGCAAACAAGCTGAATTTTCTTTTAAATCTGATATTTCAAAGACCCAATATGATGAAAATGGTGTTTTTAACATGTTCTTGTGGCATTTTTCTCACAATGGAGGACATATTTTAAGAAAAATAAGCTTAAAACTGCAGATCTGAGGATTTCTTTATTTAAATCGTTGAAGCTGGCAGGATAAAGTGTAAACAGAGGGATGACGGGAAGCGGCGAAGGGCTTACACCACACCAACAGACCTGCCTACAACTCAGAGCTGCTGCCGCTCTGCAGAAACTATGTCCTAGAATATGACACAGGTGTTTTTTTTTTTTTTGGCTAAAACCGGCATGTTCATAATTAAACGACAACTGGGAACGCTTTGAAAATAGATCAGAAGATGATCAGAGTGGGACTTTAAGAAAAACTGGAACCTTTTCTGAACCAAGGCAGCAGGTCTGCCCAGAAGTAACTGCAGCCACAATAATTGTAATATGTAATATGTCTAGTGTGGAAACCAGGGATTTAAAGGAAAGGAATGCGTATTGGAAAAATTAATCGGGCACTCGACATAACAGCTGTATCGGTTGAAAACCACAGATATGAACAGCATTTTGGCTAGATTATGCTAATTATGTTGGCTGGATTCACTGTATGCAAATGATTGAGACGCATGCTCCTCTGTCCCCCTCCCCCTGCTTGGACGCTCTGATCACAGCCTGGTGCGTGAAGACCCAATTATTAATAATACTATCATTTTTTAATCTATTTACTTTTATTTTGTTTGGTCTAATATAAAGTTAATTTCAAATCAATTCAAAAGGTATAAAAGCAATCAGGAAGTTCATTTCTGTCAGTTGGCCTTCCTGTTGAGTCTCTACATGTCTGTGTAGATGTGATGCAAAGAAAAAGACGTCCAATCAGAAGCTTGCTCCTACCAAGTCGGGTTAATTCCAGTTGGATGAACCACAGTGAAGAATGTGTGTTGTGTGCACAAACTACCCCTGAATAAATTATTATGAAACACTTTTATTGAGCCACAACGAGCAAAACAGTCTAAAAGACACAAAATGGAGGGTATTAATGTCAAAGACATTTTGTGTTTGTTGCTTAAAATAAAATAAAAATATATATATAGTTTATCTGTTAAAAGACATTTTCATTTATAGTTTTAAACCTTAAATAAATATTAAATATCTAGAGTACATTCATTTAGGTAAGATAACTGGACTGCATCCTATTGCCGAAAAGTCAGTTGAATCTTTTATTCATCGATTCGTGGAGCATGTATGGAGATGCGTTTGGAATTATGTGATAGGGATCCACATCTCCAGTGAAAAACGTTTGATGTGTCTCTGGATCCAAGTCTAGATTTTTGTGTGAGCGAGCTGAAGTTATCTGTAATCCTCGTCCATTTCTTCCATCTTTCTTTTACCTTGCGCATTTAAAAAAAAGAAAGAAAAAAGGATGGTAATAAAAGTGCCAACAACGCAGCAAAAAGATGTACCTTTATTTTGAAAAAAAAAAAGAACAAAATAAAAGGCGTGCTTTGGATTTATTCTTGATTTAAAAAAAAACAAAATAGTATACAAAAAGAGATAATTTGAGGGTTTTGCCAACTAAATTAAACCTTATTTAAATAAATGATACAATGATGATGCTACACTGAAAAAACATGCCATGTCTTGAACTTTTTTAAACTTTAAAACTTTGATTTGAAAATCTTTTAATTTGAAATACTTTTTAAGCAACCCATTACTCTTTTACTTGAATTAATTTGTGTAATTCAAGTAAATTAATTGCTGGTTGACTTTTATATTCATGTTTTAAATTTGACCTTCTTCATTAGTATTTGTAACTGCCATAAGATTGTTTTAACACATTTAAGGTAATCTTTTATCACAACTTTTGCCGTCTTTTTGCGATATGCATATATCGCGATAACGATATCGATTTATTGTGCAGGCCTAAATGACAGTAATAAAAGTTTTTCCTTTTTCAAAGATAAAGAAAAACTATTGGTTGTTTTATTTGTACCATATGCTACTTCAGATCAGTAAAAATGGATCATGTTAGACTAAATACTTGTGAAAATATGTTTTAACTTTAAATTCTTGAAGTATTTTTTTACGCAGCCACCCATTGGTAAGTTCAGAGCAGCCTTTGTGTGTGTGTGACTGTGAGTTTGTGTTTCCCCTTCAGAGCTGCCATCGAAGACGTCCAAACCGACGTGAGTGAACTCGAGACTCGACTAGACAAGGTAAGACGCAAAAGCGCACACCTACGCACCGCTCTGCTCCACACAGACGCACAAACGTACAGCAACACAAACTGCTGGGGCTCGTGTGCAGCAGGAGGTGGGAGTCAAAATTCACATGAAAGAAGCAGAGGGAAGCACCCGCAGGTCCTGCTTCCCCATCGTATTACTGCAGACAGAACTACGCTTTGTTCCACTTTGGTCAGATAACCCATATTGCTTTTTATACGGGTAACAGTTTCAGCTTCAACACACAGACGTCAGTCACATGCTGGTTTCTGTTCCCCACAATAACGAATGAGAAGAATTTCAGTCACCTGTGTCAGAAAAACTTGGCCTGAGTGGATTAAAAGAAAATGCTTCCTTTAACAGCTGCAGCTGTTTTCTCACTTTCTGCACAGCCGTGATTTCACCAAGAAAGACAAGAAACACAAGTAGAGACACCAAATTGTATGAGAGAAGATGGGATTAAAATATGGCTATCGCTGTGTTCATGGTATTGCATTCTGTATGGAAGTTTTTTTTCCCCACTAGAACTAGAAACGGTCTTCATTGCAGTAAAACTGTCATTCAAATATGACAGCTGATGGGATAAGTACTACAAAACATAAACTCATGATTTTGTGTTTAATCTAGAAAAATATATATATATATATATATATTAGAAATCTGTATGAGTATTGCTTTCTGCTGTATGTGAAGGACAGAGAGAATTTCACTCTTTGATTTCAAACATTATTGCATGTATTTAGTTGCATTCCTTTGCTGGCCTTATAAAGAACGATCCTGTCAGGTTGTCAGTACCTTGAGTCTGTGGAGTTAGTGCTGCTTATTTCCCGTGCCATGCAGGCTATTGTAGAAGCATCAGCAGTGGTTTTCTGCACAAATGCAGTGAGAAGTACAAACCAAAGTGGGAGTAAAGTGTTAAAAAAAAGGGATGCTGAAGACAACCACATAAGTTCTTGACAGAAGATGTTGCTGCAGCATGAGTGAATTTCACTTACCGTATTTCTCAGACTTTAAGTTGTGTGTTTTTATTGCATAGTTTGGCTGGGGGGATGCAACTTATATGTGATTTAAAACAAAAAAAGAACAGCAACAATAATATCTAGAATGCACTGTAGGTGTTTGTATCAGTATTTGCCACTGACAGCAACGCAGAAAAAGAAACGTCGCTCAGTCTTACGCCAGGCTTGACAGATCTGGTAGACCTTAATATAATTTTACTGTAAGTATAAAGTTTTTTTCTATCGAATGTTGCAGAAATCTTCATAGTATGAGTTAAATTGTTTTGGTTATTGCCCATTCTGCTGCACAATTTCTATGAAGACCAGCATTCTTAATTGTGGAATACCTCAGGGTTCCATGTTGAGACCTAATTTCTTCCTTTTGAGCATCTCTTGTATTTTCTAATTAAAATGTCCCATATTTGGGTGTCATGACAACCAAATATATCTGTGTGTGCATTTTATTTAAGCTTGTTGAAGCTTGAAAGTGCAAAATTTAAAATATTCAACGTCCAGACAGGATTTTTCTGGAGTGTATCATTCATTTTCCCTGCAGCTGTTTTGACTTTTCACAGCAGGAAAAGCTAATTTGTGAAAATGTCCCTCTGAACCACTGGTGCCAGCGTAAATCCTGCCAGAATTCTAATGGAGCTCCAAGTCTTCTGCCATCAGTTATTTAGGCTTGTGATCTACCAACTGCATCATGTCTTTTTGAATCAATTTGTCTTCTGAATACTCAAATACATGTTACCAAACCAAAGGTTTGAGCTATGTGTTGCATTTTTTTTCCCACATTTTTGTTAAATATTTTCACAAGAAGGTTCTCCCCTGCGTGATCATGGAAATTGAGGAAAAAGTTCAACAAAAAGCGCAAATTTGAGCTCTATTTACATTTTCTGAAAGGGGTTGTGTGGGTAAAAAAGATTTCCAAAATCACACAAAAGTATTTACACCATAAACACAAAACACATTACATGTAATGCGTAATACAGAATGGAAAGGATGCCACCTTTATTATAGGTCAATATTTCATCACGCAGGAGTTGGCAGATATTTCTTTGGAAATAGTTTGTGGTCAGGTAAATAATGATCCTAATGTGAGAAACAGGTGAAGAGGACAAAACATGTCTGTGGTCAACATTCAAGTCATCAGTGATGTTTAGTCTGTGTCGCAATGTGAATCTGATCGGGTGTATTATACACCTTTGCTGTGAGTGATTCCCCATGAGCTGATGGTAGACTTTACTTTGTTAGTAGGTTGTTAGTCTATCCAGCTATCTATCCAACCGTTTGACATTTTTTCCTTTTAATGGGGGGATTCTCACCGTTTTTCTTTAGTTACGTTGATGATTCTTTCGAATGTTTGTCCTTCAATGTATTATCAACACATGGTTACTGCAGTACAAGAGTATCTGTGTGCAAATTTGAAAAGTGTTTATTTCAACAAGTCCTTTCTTAATTACTGTACATGAGTTATAATAATTGGTAAAAAAAATACTTGTAATTAAAGTATTTTTGCGGTTTGGGTAGAACTCATTACACTAGAGCAGCTTCTCTGAATGTAGCATGTATGAAGTCCAGGGATGACTTTTAGCTTACTTGAATTATTCAAACTGATAACATTTGCTGCCGCAGGTAACTTTTGTTGTTCTAACTTTCCGTCTTTGTGGTTTCTAGCTTGTGAAACAATGCCAGGCAATGTTGGATGCGGGCCGGGCTTATTGTCAGCACAGCAAGAGCTTTTTCAATGGCCTGCGGGAACTGGGACACCAGTGTTCCAGGGACAAGATGATGGAGGTGAGATGTACTCGTTCAAACAGTCGTCCGCAGTTATGTATGTAAATGTGGAAATGTGAGGATAATGTGTGTTATACTGCTAGCCTGGGAGTCAATTTATGGAATTTCTTTGAGGAGACTAAAGCGAGGTTCAGACCACCCTTGGCAGCGTGCATTCAGCGACCACTTACAATGAAAAGTCAGTGTAAACACCCGTGAAAGCAGGTTTTGGGCTTCCATGTTCAAAACTCACATGTCGCTACACAAGTCTTTAGACGTTTAACTCACAGAAGTGCCAATAATTGAAACAATTGATTATATAATGCAAAGTTTTTCATACATTGAAATAGAGTTCAACATTTACAAGATTTGCCCCACATCGACATTTTGGACCAATCCTCTTCCAACTGGAGGGGGTAGACATGTACTAGGACAGTGTTTCCCAACCCTGGTCCTCTGGGAACACTGTCCTGCACGTTTCCATCTTTCACTGCTTATGCACACCTTATTCAGCTCATCATCAGGCTTTTCAGAAGCCTGACACTGACAATTATCAAAGGCAGGTGTGTTTGAGAAGGGTAGGATCGAAAAAAGCAGGAAAGTGTTCCCCGAGGACCAGGGTTGGGAAACACTGTACTAGGAAACAATCAATCAAAAAGAAGAAGAAGAAGAAGAAGTCCCTCCATGCTAAACCGGGCTTTTGCCCGATGTGAACGTAGCTTTATACTTTATTCTATCAATTTAACAGACACAGTGGACCATTAGCATGAGACATAGTGTAAAGGTCTCAGAAGGCGTAAGGAATTGCATGAACCAAAAATGTGTAATTTAGTGCAAAGTCTAAACTGAGACGTCTGCCCCACAGGAATGCCTGGGCACATTTTCCACAAAGTTGTCAGTCATCCTGGAGGCTCAGGGGGTGAGTCTGTCTGCCTGTCTGCTTCAGTTGGTGTAACTTCTTCATTCCAGTCATGACAATTATCAGCTGCACTAGTTGATCAAGCAAAGCCTCTGGCAATTCGAAGCTAGCTGCTTTTGAGTAAACTGGATTTAATGCAAACTGTGTTCTATTCATTTTTTCCATTTATCTTGGGTTCTTTTCATTTAGGAAATGATCGAGACCACCCAGAAGTCGGTGAAGACAAAGCTGCAGAACTTTGTGAAGGAGTAAGTTTGCTGCTTTGGCAACCCTCTTTGTTTGTTTGTTTTAATCCTTCTGGGTTTGGTGCATGTTGCCCAACAAATGTGGTTTAGATTCATTTACTTACAGATGGAATCACCCTCTTGAGCCTTGCTATATTTTGCTTCAATCACTTGGCATATTTAGACGTCATAGTTTAAAGTTAGTTATAGTTATCTTTGGTAGTTTAACAGATTCCTTTTTAATGGAAAACAAAGAAAGCTAGTTTATTAAAGCAAACAGTTCAAAAGAAAGTCAAAAGGGAAGATTTAACATAATTTTCTCAGTGCTGTAACCATTAAATGTATATTAAAATTTGACTGAACAACCCCTCCCCCCTCACATTTCTAACAGGAAGTACCTGCTGGCTCCAAGAAGCCAAAATCCTATTGACTTCTATTGAGAAATTAACAGCCATTACTCCGCCATGCTACATTTTTTGCTAATCCTAAATTTTTTTCATGATAAATTTTCTGTAGTGCAAGGTATTCAAGTTATAAACTGACCAAGCAGATACCTAAATAAAACATGTGGTCTGCCATCAAACATTCAAAAAGTTTGATTGGTAGGGGTGTGGCCTTCCAACAAGCTCACTCCTGATTGAAGACAGGGTGGGTGCCATGAAAATGTTAACTCTGTCCGACTCGTAACAATCACTGCTTATTGATGTTGTCTCGCTATAACTTGACAGCATCTGTAACTCAAAGAAATGTCAACTGAATTGACTTAATTTAGTCAGAGCTGGAGGTAAACCATGGGCCAAGGGCGACGGCACTCTTGCTCAGTCCATTTCTCAAATATAGTCATTAACTTATTGTCAACAAAGGAAGTTTGTTGTCCACTTTGTTGACATTTGTCCATTTGTCACCTTCCTAAATGTGTGTCCTCAGAGATGTTCGTCGTTTCACGGACGTGCGCAAAAAGTTTGAGCGCAGCAGTGAGATCCTGGAGGGGGCGCTGGCGAGGAACGCTCAGGCTCCACGGGGGAAGCAGCACGAGGTGGAGGAGGCGAGTAACGCTCTGTTAAATGCCCGGAGGAGCTTCCGATGCGAGGCTTTGGACTACGTTCTCCAGGTGAGATGAGGATAGGTCTAAATCTGGGATTTTCTACACTCTTGTCTTAGCTTTTCAACCACTGGGATTTTGGCTAAAAGACAGACTTATTACGCCTGCTTTCTCTTTCTCTTAGATAAACGTCATTGAAGCCAAGAAGAAAACCGACATTGTGATGGCTGTAAGTTTTCACGTTACGTGCTTTCCTCACTGTGGATGTTTCTCCAGACTAAATGTAGTCCTGTGTTTCTGGTCAGATGCTGGTGCTGATGGACGCCCAAGCCCAGTTTTTCCAACAAAGCCACGAGTCTCTTTCCGAGCTCGATGAATATCGACAGAAACTGTCTGAAGAGGTAAACTATCTTGGCCTATCAACATGGCGACTCCCACCGATTTGTTCAGATTCAAGACCCAAACAGAAGCAAAGCATTAACAGAGATCTAAACTAAACCAGATATGGACACACATTCTAATAAAGACTAAACCAAACCAAGAAAAACAAAAAATCCCAGATTCATGGAACAAAGTTCCAGGAGGGTCAAACTCCTTCACGATGACCGTGCTCCTTGTTTTTTTTTTTTTTAGCTATCTCCCTCCTACTCGGTCCAGTACTTTCATTCTCAGTCAACTACAGTACGTGGTGTTCACCAGAGCTCTGTCCTGGGTCCCTTACCATTTATTTTCTTCCACGAGGCACTATGTCTTTGTAACAAAAAGTTTCACTCCACTTCTTCACAAATGACAACCAGTTTTATCTGGCAACCGATCGCAACTAAACAAATTTCGATCCATCTCTATCTACTCTCCCATACTTTGAAATCACTCTAAAGTTCTCTCCTCCCCACTCCACCTGCCTCTGGAGCTCTATCACATGTCCTCCCCACCTCCATATGTGTCTAAAACAGTTAAGATTAAACAAAAATGTATTTTAATTACTTCTTGTTAGAAGTGTTCTGCCAATAAGAAGCCAAGGCACAAGTGGTTTGGAAGAGACAGGACAGTGGCCCTTGATGGCTAGGATTGACATCTCTGGGCTATAATATTAACAATTGAGCAGTGGCATTTCCATTTAATCTATTTAATTCTTTGTACATCTTTTTGAAATGTGTATTTCATCTTTGATTATAGGAGAAGAAAACTGTAAAACATTTTTTACTTAACTGCTTAGTCAAATAGTGCAGATTGGATCTGTCAGTTCTTTACAGACTGAAAAACCTCTTATTGCTTTTCATATGCAAACCAGGAAGCTGTGGGCATAGCCTGATGCTAATGTGCACAGATTTGAACTATTATGGTTCTACCCTAAGCTATCTGGCCTATTTTTCTAAATCAATAACCTTTCTAAAGAGCTTCTCTGAACATTATCTTGGTCTTCTACAAGACTTAAGAGCAAGAGATTTGGTAATTTATTTGGCATTTGGCATCAACAGCAACAGGAAACGTGTCATATGTCTGAACGGGTTCAAGTCATTTCCAGATCTTCATCTCAGAAAGCAGGAAAACAAAAAAAGAACTATTAAATTTCATGTACTTGTTCGCTGTGTCCGCTGCACCGTTTGCCTTGAATAAAAAGACCTTGACATTATGAGAAAATTAAAAAAAAGAGAAACAAAACTGAAAATTGTTACTGTCCTTATGAACCCACAGCAAAGCTCTTCCTGTTTCATCAGGAAATGATAACATAAAGAAAAGTGGAAATGAAGAAACACAAAGTACCTTCACGTGTTGTGTCTAAATTTGGTGCCAGAAAAATGAAAAATGTAATTTGCATTTTTTGGAAAAGTATCATTTTTGATTTATTAAAAAAAGAAACTGATAAAAAGATAAATAAAAAGAATGTTTTTGTCCTTGCAGCTGAAAGAAAGTAATCAAATGGAACATTAAAATGCTAAAAAGCATATTGTAAAAGAAACTATTAAGCAGGATCTATTAAAAACTATTAATCTTCAATTAAAGGCATTTATGCAAGGAATCATGGAAAACATGCAAATTGGTGAATCCTGAGGACTGGGGTTGAAAAAAGGTTTTGACACATTCACTCGTTCATTTAAATGTAGAAGCATGACCAAACTTTTTACTGGATGTGTATTTTACTAGGAAAGTAGAAAAAGTGTTTAATTCAATCTTTACTGAATGTTTATAACATTGAATTGACATTTCCCACCTGTTTTTTATGCTACTTCTCTGCATAAAAGTATGCTAATAAATCAGATTTTAGCAGTTTGATATTATAGCTCAGCAAAAGCAAAATAAATTAAACTAAATTCTTAATAAACTCTTAGACAAATAAAATCTGTTGATTCTGTAGCTTTGTGAAAAATGTGATCAAAAAAGATTTGTTTCTGAAAAAAAAATGCTGTTTTTTTTGTTTTGTTTCCAGCACACCCAGTTTGTCCTAGACTCTGCCAGGGAAAAGAGAGACATGGAGCAAAAACATGCAGCAGTCAAGACGAAAGTAAGGAGACTACATGCTACCAAAAATTCATTCATTTTTGTCATATGAGGCTGCTTGGACTGTTGTAAAACAAACGTCGTGAGAGCACTCAGGACAGAGGGAGAACCTTTTCAGGCCCGATCTCTATAGAATCATTCAGAGGGAGGTCTGGGACGCCACTGAGAAACGCTAAATGTGGGTTCTTGAATGCACCTTTAGCCCGCGGTACGGTAGCCCTGAAGTGCCAATCACATCAAGAAATCACACCACGCAAAAACATTTTAAAGATCACAACGACATTTTTAAAAAGCAAAACAAATATTTAAAAAAACATTACATTTTAAAATGACTTCTATTGACCTGAAACTGTAAGGCATATGGTAAGGCATAGACGTCTGATTAAAGGTTATGAACTGGATAATTCAAATTAATTTTATTTATATAGCACCTTTCATGACGATAAGACAGCTCAAGGTGCTGTACATAAAAACAAAAACAAATGCAATAAAATACAATAAAATACATTCAATTAGCCCCGCGCAATAAAATACACAAAGACAAACACCCGTGGAAAATAAATAAATAAATAAATAAAATAAAGAGAAACCAGAATAAAGAAACAGAGGATAATGATAAATCATGTAATAATGGTTACAGTAGAACAGGGTTTGGCCTTCAAGCAATCTTTAATTTAATGTCTAATTATTCTAAGTTTGATATGTCTTTGTATAAATGTATAACTGCTGATTGTATTGTTTTGTGCATTATTCTTGCCTTGATTGCTTGACATAAACCATTTCAAATCAAGTCAAATCAAAAACAAAACAAAGTTTAAGAAATAAAAACGTAAAAACAAAAAAACATTGCAGAAAACAAAAGTAATTTACAGAAAACATATTGAAACCCAAACTGAAATTTTGTTTTCTAAAATATAATTTTTTTATGTAATTATTTTGCTTTTTTAAATCTTCGTTGTGATCTTTAAAATAATGATTGCAGCAACAGCAATTTCATGACAACATTTAAATAAACTCTAAAACCAACCATAGAATTCAGCTTTTAACTTTACAAATGAAACTTTTTTTTTAAATATATTCATCATTTTAAGGATGTGTCCTATGATGACTCCATAATGGACTTTAATGCTGACTCAGCTAATGGGATTGCAATGGAGGGCTACTTGTACAAGAGAGCCAGCAATGCCTTTAAGACCTGGAGCAGGTAAAGTTTGGTCAGCACTTTTACTATACTTGAGTAAATGAAAAACTTGATGATTCCAGGTTGTATTTTTTTTCTTGTGTATTTCCAGACGTTGGTTTTCGATTCAGAAAAACCAGCTGGTGTATCAGAAGAAATTTAAGGTACAGTTTAGAAAGGTGTGAAAGCCCGTTTTGGGAAGTGTGTCAACGCGTCGCTTAAGCAGAACAATGTCCATGTGTCTTGCAGGAACAGCCCACGGTTGTGGTGGAGGACCTGCGTCTTTGCACAGTCAAGACCAGCTCTGAAAACGAGCGACGGTTCTGCTTTGAAGTGGTGTCCCCTTCAAAGTGAGTTTTGCATGCATGCACCATTTCTTGTCTTTGCGCGCAAACGCTCGAGCTGTGGTGATGCAGCTTTGTGCACATCGGCAGGTGCCGCAAAACAAGCATATGGTGGGATGGTTTAATGTTCTAACTTGCATGGTCACTTTGCGTGTCTGCGTGCTCGATGGTGCAAAGATGCTGCTTGCTGCAGGCGGACTCAGAAAGGCAGCAGCAAGGATGGATCAGCGCCGTCCAGAACAGCATCGCCTCAGCTTTCCAAGAGCGGCGGGAGGATACACAAAGCCCGGTGAGGGTCCCACGCACATTTATCTGAACGCTTTCCGAATCCTATGAGTAAATGTGAGTCTGCTGAGTTTGTGTTGGTGATTTCTGCATTTGTTTTATCAGAGACAGCGCTGCAGCTCCATGTCGCAGAGCATAATGCGCTCCGGAGGAAGCGGAGGATGCGTGGATCAGGAGAACAACGACTGCCAGGCGCTGGAGGACATCCAGGCGATCCCGGGGAACAGGCAGTGCTGTGACTGCGGGGAGCCCAGCCCTGATTGGGCCTCCATCAACCTGGGCATCACGCTGTGCATTGTTTGCTCTGGAATACACAGGTAGATCATTTGTGTGCTTTGAGAAGACTGACAGGCTTTCCTTATTCTGTAATCCCAACCAATCAGTGTATAGGAGGTGGACACAGGTGAGGTCAGGACACCTGTTTCTTTATATTGGGTAAATAAGAGTTCAGTTTTAGGCCTCGGGGTTTACGCTGTTTCCAGGTGAACAATTACACGGAGCCCTCTTCTGCGGTTGTATTAATCCTTCATTCAAAAAAATCTAAAGCCCTAAGAAGAGGTTTAATCTGAGGGACGCAGGTGTGTCTTGAGACTTGTACGGCCACCTAAAAGGACGTCATGAGAATGGAATGTACCATTGTCATGCCTGTGGCTAGTGTATTAGGAAGTATTTGTAAGAGTAATGGAAGTTGCATGCACTTCTGGCATACAGGTCATGCTGTCATATGGTGTCCTTATGCAACTCTAGTCTGTAGCAATGCTGCACGCAGAGGGTGTGAGGTAATGCAGAAGTGCATTTAGGACGCCTGTAGGATGTTCACACACACTACACTCTGTCTAATTTCTATGTTTCTTAAAGTCCGGCTGTGTGCAAGGAGCACACGCTTTTCACTTGATCAGCATTAACAGCCCTTAGAATAGTGTTCAGGGTTTGGGAGGGGTTAAAAAAAAAGAAAAATCTTTTTGAGGTACCTGCAGCCCACCTACTTACCCTTATGTGCTGCATAAGCGTTCACTGCAACCCATTGCTCGCAGCATGCCCGTAGAAAAAACGTGCATGAACATTTTCAGTCCACAGGACTTGATATTTCTGATGGGCCCACCTGCAGGCCTGGACAGGTTTGCCCATTTTTTGCCCGCAGACATCCCATATCCACCGTGAGGGTGGTTGTGACGTCAAGAATCCAAATATTTTGATAAGCATCTAAAAACTGAAATCACATTTAACTACTAAAGAAATGTATTATTAATACATACATTATTTTTACTTGGAAAAAACCTTGAAATTACTAATTAGTAGTTACCCACTCACTTTCTAGGAACAAAAAAAAATTACAATCTTCTTAAGTTTGTAAGGTTTTACTAAAGAATGCAAAAATAAGAGAAGTATTTAAATGATGGAATAAAACAGTACACTCTGAAATGGCTTCAATTGAAAAACAAATAAAAAATATTCTCAAAAATACCTTTTTTTTTGCACCTCCCTTTGCCTCTCCTCTCCTTTCTCTCCCTTTTACAGTCTTGACTTTCTTTATCTTTGTATTTCAGATCCTGGGAATGTAGATACACATTTCTGGCTTTCTGTTCGGCTTTTTTCATAGCCGCCCTGATAACTAGGCTTTATTTACTGATTTAAAAAAAAAAAAAAACTTTTTGAAGAGTCTGTTAATTAACTTGCTGTTGCTGCTGCTGGAATAGTCCATTGCTGCAGGATGATGGGGGAGGACAAAACACTTTGGGATGAGCAGTCTAATGTCATTTCTGTAGCTTCCTATGCAATTGTCTACCTTTACCCTAATAGTAACTCTGTTCCTTGTGTGTTTGCTGGATAATTATGTAGCAGTTAATTTATTTATTAATCTTTTGTGGTTATGAAATGATTTTCAAATATCTAACTACATTTTGTGGAAACAAAGTTTGGGAAATAGGAAGAAAAAAAAACGCATAATATTATTTAACTTTTTTGTGCAACACCAATCTGTCCTTACAGGAAAAAGTTTTTCCATTGTTAAGGAAATGTGAGTGTGGGCAAAATTGGTTTGCAGCTTTTATCTGCTTTTCAGGTGGATTTTTATGCCTGATGCCCTTCCTGACACAACCCTGTATTTTAGCCGGGCAAGGGACCGGCACAGGAACTGTAGTGATGTTATAGTAATTATAAAAATTACATTTATCTGATCATTTGAAAAAAGCTTATGTCAGGATATAAACACACTTTGCTATCCATGTTCACCAAATGCCTGTGGAGTTAATAAAAACCGACTTGCTTTTTAACTTCTTTACAGTGAATGCACCGTGAACTGACGTGACCTGATTAGGCTACAGCTACCTTTATTTTTTTTAGGCTGACGTTCAGAGGGTTACTCTTTGGTTGCAACCTCAATTATTAATTTTTACCAAAGATTTATCTTACACTATTTAGTCAGAAATTCCTCATTGTCATAAAGTTCCTGTTTTGTAGTTTAGAAACATAAAGCAGTCCCCACCGGGATAGATAAACGTGTACACGCGTCCACACAGAGACTTGGCTTGAATCATTAGCTTCAACCTCTAATGGTTTCTTTTACTAACAGGAGCCTGGGAGTTCATTTTTCCAAAGTGCGCTCACTCACACTTGACTCCTGGGAGCCAGAGCTCATTAAGGTAATTTAACCACTTATCATTGCAAGCAGCTCCACAAATGTTCCTACAGACCAAACAAAATGGCTCTGTTTCTGATTCAAAAAGTTGTACAGAAGTTTTTTTTCTTCAATAACCGCTAAAAGAAATTCACTTTGCCTAATTTTTCTAACTATATTTATTCCTGAAGTTAATGTGCGAGTTGGGAAACAACGTGATCAACCGAATCTATGAGGCACGGATTGACGAGATCACCATCAAGAAGCCCAACCCCGCAAGTCCAAGGTACTGAAATGTTTTTATCTGTTGACGTTCAAAGAAAATCTATCGGGGAGTCTACGCTCTCAAATGCTTCCCAACAGCTGAGATTTGCAGCTGAACACACAAACGAGAAATTACCACAAGTGTGTGGCTTGAAATAATTCGTACTGCACCTAACCTAACCTTTTTTTTTTTTTGGTTAGTGTTCAGCTTTTGAAGGTGTATTTCTGAGTCATCATACTCCAAAGTCTCTACTTCAGTAAAAAAAAATGTGCAAAGAACCATCATTTTATTACATGATGTGCAGCAGAAAAACAAAAAGCCGCACAACCAGGGACCTTGAATATTTTTGAAATCTTTGGCAGGCGCTTGATCAGTGCAAACATTCTGCGTCCGTGCAGTTCAGAATTGACCCACACTGTGTTGGGCAGAATTAGGTATTGCAAAGATGGAGAAATGCAGTAATTTAGGAAAGCAAACAGAAACACAATGACATACAGAGTGTGTGGGTGTGGCAAAAGCGTAGAAAATGTTTTTATTCTGGAGTGCTCACTGTCAGGTATGAGGCTGGAACCCAGAAAACAACACAATTATTAGAAAATAAGTCATCTGGAGTCTGCTTTGGATGGCTGATTAGACATTTGCAAAAAAAAAAAAAACAACACTTTTTTTGAAATTAAGGAATATTATTGCAAACATATTTGATTTGGGGGTTTGAATGATTCTGGTTTAGCTTACAGTCCCAGTCCGATCATCTTTTGATCTATTTTAAAAGAATTCCCAGTTGTCTTTTAATTATGGTGTTGATTTGTAGGTCGCTAAACATTAGAAATGTGCCTCTGAGTTGTTGGTGTGAAGCAAGCCCGCCCCCCCTTCCCCTCCTCACTGTTGCTGAGAGCTCGGAGGAGGGAGCTTGTGGCCCGCCCAGCATTTTTTTTTATGTTACAAACAGGATTTTTTTAGTCTGATCCTGATTCACTTGAATAAAAAAACAACACAAGAACATTAAAAATTTTTTTTTTTTTTTTTTAATATTTTTATTATAGTTGGTCTTTAATAACTCTGCTAAGATTTATGTAAATGTAGGTTATGTAATAAAACAGTAAAATGTCCTTTAGAAAAAGATTAAACAAACATTTTTTTTATTATAATGTATTTGGAAATTTTATAAATTGCTGGAACTGAAAAACTTATGTAGTTCAAACAGGAAGTAGATACTGTTAAAAATGAACCACAAGCGTCAGGACGCTCTGATGGTTTGCTTGATACCTGCAGAAGTAAAAAGAATGGACCACAACCTGATTTAGAAAACCCAGTTAAGACAGAGCAGGACTAACTGCTGGGCAGAATTTAGCCAACATGTTTGAATTCAGTTTTTTGCGCTTCGTCTCCTGAAAAGCCTGTGAAGAGATCGCGTCTTCTTTTCTCTCCGACTTCCTCGTCTTTGTTCGGCGATGTCATGCAGCAGACAGGAAATGCCGCTCGTACGTGATACAGATGCTCAATGCTGTTGTGCCTGGAAACTTTTTTGCATGGCGGCGTGTTTTGTGGCCCCCACATTTTTAGGCCACAAACTGATAAGTCAGTGTTTGACAACGTCAGATTTTCTGCACTAGACGTGCTTGCACACATCAAGAACGTGACTCTGACTCCCAAGTAGATATGGTACTAGTTTTACATCTTCATAAGACAACTTTGTAACCAAATTTGTTGCTTCCTATCTAATATTTTACTAAAGAGTGCAGGGTTTTAGAAGATGCAGTTTGTGGTAAATCTGTCATATATTTGTTTTGTTTTTCTGCAACTTAGGGGGGACAAGGAGTCATGGATTCGATCAAAATATGTTGAAAAGAAGTTTATTCAAAAACTGCCGGAGACTGGCAGGAACCCTCAGCTGACCCGGTCAAACAGAGCGGCCACGCTGACGCAAAAACCGCCTCTCAAGCCCAAACCGAGCCGAACACTCCTGCCTCGCAAATCAGGTACGTCCCAGGACATAAAACGCCAGTCCAGGTCTTAAAACCTTAAATAGCTTCAGGGTGGACAGTCCTTCGACTACTGTAACTCTTAGGCTGTTGACACAATTAACGTAATTCTATCACGTCAACAACATGAATCAAAAGCAGTCACAGGTCTTGTTGATCCAGAAAAAGTAGATAATACCCATAGCAGTTATCATAATCCCATTCCTCCGTTTGTAGGAGGGAGCCCCAGTGATAACCAAAAGAGCAGTTCAGACTTCAACAAAGGTACGATTAAACTCACGTCTAAACACCCAAAAACATCCGAAAGATTGTCTTAAGTGAAATTAAATGAAATGCCGTCCTCCCATTACAGAAGAGGAAGAGGAGGACCTCAGCGGGCTTCATCCCGGAGCGTTGCTGTACCGCTCGGCCGCTCTGCAGAACTTCCCCCTCATGGCCGACGCCCTGGCCCACGGAGCTGACGTCAACTGGGTCAATCCGTCCGAGGAGTCCAGCACGCCGATGATACAAGCCGTGTTGGTGGTGAGTTCAGCCGTTTTCCTCTCCAACACTGCCCTCTGGTTCAAAACCAGGGGTTGTGTCAGGGAGGACCTCCCAAGAAGAACAAACACTTCAGGGACATGCAGAGTTTTTTTGCCCAGACTGAACTCTGTTTTACACACAAAACAACCAAGAGTCCCCATTTCCAAATGTTTGTTATTTTTTTAAAACCAGTCTGGTAAATTTAACACAGCAATGCCATCTGTTTGGATCAGAACGCCCTTGCAGCCTGCGAGTTCCTGCTGCAGAACGGAGCCAACGTCAATCAGGCTGACAGCAATGGGAGGGGCCCACTGCACCACGCCACCATCCTGGGTCACACAGGGTACTGCGCACACACACACTATCACCATAGTAATGAAAGCTATAATCATCTGATCAGGGGCATGATGGAGTTTCAAGTGATAATATCATCATTCTGTTGCAGCTGCACAATCAGAACAGTATAAACTCTGTTTTGTTGCTAAGGAAACCTGCAAGCCTTCGTGTGTTTTCATGTTGTTTTAGTGGAGTTATAGCTGAAGCAACAGGCCTTCCAAAACCAGTTAGTCCTTTTTCAAACAGATATTGCAAGATCAAAACTGAAACTGCAGAAAGATGTGTCATAGTGTCTGTTTCATTTGTTCACTTCAAATTCCAAATTATTTTTAGACTTTACAGATGCTGGAAAAATGAAATATGGTTCAGCATAAGGGCGGAACGAGATGCCGGTTGTGATTGAGGAAGAATAGATGGTAAAAAAGTGTAAAAACACAGCAGGACTGTTTCACACATAAGATATGGCAAGAATCAGGAATTACACAGAATGAAGTGATCTGATCTGGTTGATTGGCAGTGCTTCCCATCGGGTTCTTTTGGTAGTCTTCCATGGTCTTAAGTCATGTGATCAGGTTCTTTTAGATGTGTTCCCCATTAGGCTTTTTGGGAATGTCCCCCTGCTCCTGACTCATGTCATCAGGTTGTTTTGGAAGTATACCTCCTTCCTAAATCTTGTGATCAGGTTTTTCTAAGTTTGTTCCCCCTCTTTAGTGATCTGATCCAGTTGTATTGGGAGTGTTCCATCAGGTGTAAGACTTTCCCTCACCAGGTTCTCTAGGTAGTGTCCCCTTCTTTTAAGACATGTGATCAGGTTTTTTTTTTGTTCTAGAGTCTAAAAGGCTGCAGAGACATTTAGATTCAGAAACATTTTATAGAAGATCCTTCAAAAACCTTTAGAGTAGACGGTGTTTCATTTAGTGCTTTTCTAAAAACCTTAGTAAACCACATTTTGGACCAGGTTGCTGTAATTCTCCATTTCACACTGTTACGCCATCTGGTTTGTTTCCTTTCCCAGGCTGGTTTGTCTCTTCTTGAAGCGCGGCGCCGACTACAACGCCCGGGATAAGAACCAAAAAGACCCCTTAAGCATCGCCGTGGACAACGCAAACGCCGACATCGTCACTCTGTAAGTGTTGGCGTGCAGGAAATCCTTTTGGAAAGCGCCGACTCTTCTGACCCGGTCTCCTCTCCCTCAGGCTGCGGATCACCAAAATGAACAAGGAGATGCGGGAGATGGACGGAGCGTTCGGCCAATCAGGTCATTGCGAGGGGCAGGGATCGGGGGACACACTGGGCAGGAGGGGGCGTTCACTGATTCACACCCAAAACGGCTTCCAGGCTTTAAAGAAGCAAATAAGTAGCTGGAAACTGGGAGGGTCACAGGACTAAAAGGGCTAAAGTGACTGGCTAAAACGCAAACAAACACAAGGAAAGACGTAAATCTCATGACTGTAAATACAGAAAATGGTAGGAAACAAGGTACTACAACAAGGAAGCAAATTGGAGCTTAATTTATTCAACTTTAAGCACTTTGCATTATATATATATATATATATATATATATATATATATATATATATATATATATATATATATATATATATACATACATACAAGGTACTACAACAAGGAAGCAAATTGGAGCTTAATTTATTCAACTTTAAGCACTTTGCATTATATATATATATATATTCATCCTCCAGCACTTTGAAAACCAAAAAGCATGTAAAGATAATCAATGTGCTGTCATTGCATTGCTGCTGTCTGATATAAAGCAGGCCTATCTCTACTAATGTTTTGGATATTTTATATCCAGTATGTCTCGACACTCAGATGGACTGGACTGGACCTTCATCCAGTCCTGCAAGTCAAACTCAGCTTTGATTTTTGTTTTGTTCCTAAGAACAATTTCCTGCCTCTATTCTGTGAATAGTGACTCACTTTGAGCTGTTTATGCAGATCGATGTGACTCCCACTAAGGAGAATTTGATGCTGTCTGTCAGCTGGAGCCCTTCGGTCTGTGCTGTCTTGGTCTTATTACAGCAGGGTTTTTTTTTCTTTTCTTTACATTTAGTTGTTTATGGAGAGAAAATAACCTCACTGGTTTTGTGTGAGTGCGTAATTCTTGATTTGGAAATTGTCTGCCTGTTTGTGTGTAACTTTAGATTTGCGTATGCATAGTTCCTTATTTGTAACTCATTTAACATATTTTGTGTGTACCTTTGTGTACTTGCAATTGTCTATTCACATGCACACTCAAATATCAAGAATTTACACATTTACAATTTACGCAACTTGAAATTACAGCTTAAAACTAACAACCAATTCAAAACGACTCATACGCACACAAATCTGTAAAAAGTTCACACCGATCGCCTGATATACACACTCACACAATCACATTAACGCACAGATCAGATTCACATCTACAGAAATGTGTGCAAATGATGCGTTTAAATGCTGCTAGAATGCTGGGTCATCAGCCGCTTTGAACTTATGTTGTGAATAATGTCTAGTAAGATTGTGACTTTTTGTCCTACTTTCTTAAACAGATATTTCCCTGATAGTTTAGATTTTTTTAAACGTGTCTTTAGAGGTTTTTATTATTTTTATATCGGGGCAGATTTGTTTTAGAAAAAAGGTCAAGTTTTTACTAAATATTATTCCCAATCCAAGTTAAAACCGGCTGATATGAAAACTCAGATGACCCAGCATTCTAGCAGCATTGAAACGCATCATCTACACACAAATGTGACAACGTGAAGAGTCTCACAACTCCTCGTGCACCTGTAACTCTGATCTGTGCGTAAAGGCGGTTTTGTGTATGTGTGTATTAGGCGATTGGTGTGTACTTTGTACAGGTTTGTGTGTGCACGAGCCGTTTTGAATTCGTAGTTAGTTGTTAGCTGCTGTAATTTCAAGTTGTGCGTGCGGAAACTGTAGATCGGATTTGTAAGTTCTTGATATTTGAGTGTACGTGTGAATAGACAATTGCAAGTACACACAGTTACGCACAAAAAGCTACAAATCTAGAATTTCGCACATACACACACACACATCTGGTGAGACTACTTTCTCTCCACGTCATTCGGCTCTTTTTGGAGCTT
Source organism: Oryzias latipes (assembly GCF_053564925.1). Taxonomy (NCBI): domain Eukaryota; kingdom Metazoa; phylum Chordata; class Actinopteri; order Beloniformes; family Adrianichthyidae; genus Oryzias; species Oryzias latipes. The sequence goes on from NC_136254.1 coordinate 20,631,252, forward strand.
GAAAGTGCGCTCTCGGTGCTGGACGATGGGGGTTTCAGTTGTGAAGGAAGACAAATGTGTGACGTGTTTGTCTGCTTGAATTGGCCCCCGGTCAGTACTTCCCATGACGTGCGTTTTCGTTGTGTGTCTTTTTTTTGTTTGTTTTTTTTCTTTGTTGGCTCTCATGTGTCTTTGCCATCTGCCCGCTGAGATGTCCATCTGGTCTCAAATGCTTGTGCAGTGTGCCACCTGCAGCAAATTAAGAGGTAAAATGCATGTGCATGCTGTTATGTGTTTGTTTGTTTGTTTGTTTGTTTGCATGCTTCGTCCTGTACGGCTACAACTCTTTTGGTGCATCACCTCCAGTGACGTGCGGTGAGGTTTCTGGCTGGTGAGGCTTGGACTCTTTCAGAGTCAGTTTTCCAAATCTGTACCTCCATTATGTTTGCCAACTGCGGATTATGCCTTTTATCTCAATCCGCTGTATTTTCATGCACACAGCAGAGACATATTGGGCAAAAGAAGAATGTGAAATGCATGGAGGCTACACACCATGGCCGATGCTTTATCGCTATAACACACACACAGAAAGGACACACTGTTCTTATTTTTACTGTAAATTAAGCCCATACACCTCTTTTTTATTTTTTTAACAAAAATCTTTGGGACTTTGCCGTTAAGGTTCTTCTCCTTTGAGCAACAATTCTTAGGATTCTCCAAGCATTCTTAAACTTTTTAAAAAAAATTTAACTTTGGAGCCCTTAAGGGTCAGCTTTGGTCATCACGTTTCATCAGAAAGCAAGGTGTCCGAATTGTTTTTAAAATCCAGGGCTCTACATAGTCCCGCACTATATCGTTTTTTAGTAGTTAGGGGTAAGGGGTGGAACTCAGACATAACCTTAATCTGCTCCCGATTTCCAACAATTTAAATAAAGAAATGCTCAGAAATGCAGTTTTGAGCTTCATCATCAGAAGAATGTCACAAGAACATGTTAAAAACCCAATTTTCATCGGAGTGGGTCTTTAAATGTTGTCAGTGCTGCTTCATGTGTCCGATCCTAACATTGAATAAGTCATATACATATGAAATTCATTAACTGTTTAATAGAATGTGAGAACATGCAATAAAAATTGCATTTACAGTTCAGATTAGTGGATAAAAATGTCTGTATTTATCATTGGTATACTGCCTCACATGCCTCCCCTGCCTCACCTGCCTGCACGTCCCCGATTCACTCAAAAGGTTTAGTAGCTTAAATGGAGACGATGTGTCAGCCCTCAGCCTTTCCAGAAAGCTCCGAAGCTTCATGGCTTTTTCTCTGATCTTTTTATCCAGGTGATGAAACCTATCAGGACATTTTCAGAGACTTTTCACACATGGCCTCAAACAATCCCGAGAAGCTCAGGCGCCGCAGCATGGACCCCAAATCCTAACCAGCAAAAAAAAAGGCCTTCCTCTCGCCCCACCCTGCCTGTCGCATCTCGACTCCACATGTTTTTACGCTGGAACAGAAGCGTTTCAGCTCTCAGGCATGCAGACACGCGCTCCTTCTGGCTCCCTGCCATTCGTTCGGTCACAGCTCAGCTGGTGCTGGCTTGAGAGGGTCCGAGTGCCCCCACACAGGGAATTCTTTGTGTGAGCGTTGTGTCAAATGGAACCAGCTTCACGAGGCCAGTGTGAGGTGTGCTTACGTTGCCGCTCAGACGGCAACACTGCTGTGCCAAAAGTTGCAAATAAAACCTGTAAATCTTTTTTTTTTTATTCAAAAAGAGATATTTTTATGACATTTTGCTTTCTAAACTGATTTTATAAAGACATTTTCTGATCAAAATCCACACAGTAAAAGTTGTCAAAACTAAAAATGTTTTCCTTTACCGTGAATTGTTTGAAAACATTCCAGCCAATGTTTGTCAGTTCTGTTCACATTTATGTAAGGTACTTAAAATCTGTGTTGTGAACAAATAAACCACAGTAGAAAAATTTCTAATCATTGTGTTCAATTCTTTGTTTTTTCTGTGGATTGAAGCTGTTTCAGAGGATTTGTTCAATTTCTTACAATGTCCAGCAGAGGGCGACACAGCTGTTTGGTTGGTCTCTGGTTTTTACACTAGTTTTGTGAAAAGAGAGGTAAAGTAGGGGTAAAAACAACATAGTTTGGTTGGCTGGTACAAAGAGGTAACAATTTTGTATAATGAAAACTAAAAAGGGTTTTTCTTTTAGGTAGTTGCCTAGCAACACTTAATTATTGACTTCCATTAATGGAGCAACTCTGGGTGAGTGTGCCTTTAACCAGCAGTTCACTGTGACCCCATTTTAACCATTAAAAACCTTCATTCATTGTCCTCAAAGACAGAATTTTCCTGTTTGAAAGGGTTTATGGTTTACTAAAGTTCAGGGTGCAAATGCAAAAGGCACGTATTGAACAGACGGAAAGCACGGTTCCTGCAGGACAACTTTTCCAACACTGTCAAAGTTTTGCAGCTGGTAACGATGTCTGTGATAACAAAGGGAGGAGCTGAAAGAAATCAGCCAGAGAAGACTTTTGTAGCACTTTGTCAATAAAAAGCTGTGGCTTCAGGTGAAAGTCCAGGTCTACAAAACCTAAACTACAGGAAATGCACCTTAATAACAAGGTAATGTTGACATATGCTGATAAAATGTTGAAAGATAATGTGCAAATCAAATTTATACCTGAAGAAAATAATACATTTGAGTACAGAGGTAATTAGTATCTGTTTACAGTCCCTTCAAAGACATAGAGGGAAAGTTAGTTATTTCAGCTGAAGTAGCTGAAAGTGCAAACCTGACATCAAAAGTGTTTTGAGCCTCGTCTTCACTTTTGGATTTGAGCGTCCGCGACAGCGTGAGGATGCTCCATCCACCTTCGCAGCAGCGTTCCCGTCTTCAGAAAGGAGCCGTACTCTGTCAGGAGTATTTTTACCTCTCTGGTTCGTCTGTCTGATTGTTAGCGTCTGTAGACAAGCTGCTCATCTGCTGCAGCTCTGGGGGCAAACTGTCGCTCTTGTCAGTGACAGGAAGTGGAGGATCCGTGCAGGAGAAGAAGTGAGGCAGCGTGGCCAGGGTGAAGGAACCCAGGAGGAGGAAGGAACCGGCAACCAAGAAGGAGGCGACATAGTTTCCGGTGATGTCCTTGAGGAACCCTTCAAACAGAGAAAGTGATTTACTAAAAAAAAAAAAAAGATTCATGACCACATGATGCTGGTAAGAAACCATCGCTGCAGACTCAACACAGCACTCTAAATCTAAATTATGTGGTTTGTGTGTTAGAGTATGTTAATAATGAAGATTAAGATTACTGTGATAAAAATGGTGGTTTAACAAGTTTTTGTGGCATGTTTCTGATGATGGAAGACATATATTAAGAATATTTAGCTCAAAATTGAATTTCTGAGTATTTCTTTATTCAAATCAGAATGAAACAGGTGCAGATGAAAAAATGCTGATTAAAAACTATCATGATTACGATGTAAAAAAAATACGCAGGCTGTCCACACACCCCCTGCTCTGCAGAAACTGTCCTAGAAAACGACAAGTTTCGTCGGTATCATCATAATTAAAAGACCACCGGGAAGGCTTTGAAAATAGATCAAAAGATCTACTGAATGGGTAAAAATTTACAGGCTGCTTCAGAAATATTAACATCCACAGTTCAACTTGCATTTATATATATATCTTGGATGTTGAATGTCTCAAGCAATGGAGAGCAGAGGATACAGTGCTGGAGGAAAGATCCTCATGGGAGGACAAACCCCAGAATGGGATGTACCACCGGACCATAACTGATGTGGCTGATATCAAGAAGTCCTACCAATGGCTAGAAAGGGCTGGCTTACAGGACAGCACCAGAGCAATAGAGGCTCAGATCTACCACACCAGACAAGACCCAAGGTATAGGCTGTGCAAAGAGGTGCCTGAAACAATCCAGCACATAACTGCAGGGTGTAAGATGCTGGCAGGTAAGGCATACATGGAGCGCCACAATCAAGTGGCTGGAATAATATACAGGAACATGTGTGCAGAATATGAACTGGAAACCCCAAGGTAAAAATGGGAAACACCTCTGAAGGTGGTAGAGAATGAGAGGGCAAAGATCCTGTGGGACTTCCAGATCCAGACTGATAGGATGGTAATGGAGAACCAACCAGACATTGTAGTGGATAAAGAACAGAGGAAAGCCGTTGTGGTGGACATGTGACTATAGTCAAAATGAGCTGATCAGATGTAGATGTTTTCTCATTCTTTCCATCAAAGTCCTGTAGGAGGCTGGTGATTCTTCTGTCGTAACATTCTTGGTTCTTCACAGTTTTGGTCAAACGGGAAAACTGAAACACACTGACAGCCGAGTGCACGGCAACAATTGACCATTTATCTTTAAAGCTGAGTTCTGGAGTCGTCGTCGAGCGTTAATGTTTTGATATCACCAACATGGCCAACTCCTGGAATGATGACATCACGTTTAACCCTTTGACACTGCAGATGTTACGTTAATTGTGTTGCAGAGTTATGGTAGTCAAAAGAAAATCAACACTGGAGCTAATGTTGAAAGGTTGAAGCTGAGTTCTGGAGGCGTTGTCAAGCAATCCAATTTTTTAATGTCGCCAACATGTCCGACTTCCGGAATAGTGACATGACATATAAACACCCTTAAAACAAGCCTCTAGGACTCCAGTGGGCCTCTTTGTCGTGCTCCTACCTGACAGAGGGGTTCCCAGCAGTCCTGCACTGCTCTCGATGAGCTGCAGCAGCCCAAGGGCGCCCATCGTCCTCTGCACCCCGACGATCTTTGGCACCACCGCAAACACCAGCGAGGTCAACGCTCCCGAGCAGAACCCGTACAGGAGGCTGATCACCACCAAAGCGGCGTAAGAGCCGGTCAGGGAGCTCACGGGCAGTAGCATGATGAACAGTCCCACCAGCAGTGTCCAAAAGCTCAGCAAGTGGATGAGCCGGAAGTGGCCCAGGTCGGAGAACCACCCCGACACCACTCGGCCGCAAATGTCCGTGGCTCCCGCGGCTGACACCACGAAAGCCGCCTGGTACTGGGAGAAGCCGGCCTGGCGGCTGTGGGCCACCAGGTGGAAATACGGAACAAAATAGCCGACGTTGAAAAGACTGACGCCCAAGGTGTAGGTGATGTAAGGCCTCTCTAGGAGCAGAGACAGCTCCAGGTATGAGGAGAATCGACGCAGAACATCAGAACAAGACAGCGTACTCTTTGATTCCTGCAGAGAAAAGACAACAAGCCTAATTTAGTGGAGAGCTGAAGTTTGTGACTGATATATGTGGTTGATATTTCAGACAAATCATGTATTTTATGGTGTGACCGCTAAATTTGATGTACCTGATACTGAAAACGTTGTACCTTAGGATCCCTTCTTCCAGAAAAACGCCCATTAGCCATGAGAAAATCTAATATTTTAAAATATATAATGAACATATGTATTCTGTAGGTACCCCACATGTTTAAAGACTGCATTTTGTGCTTGAACAGTGCCATTTTGTAGAGACTTGGGCAAATAGACATTGAATATTTTTGCAGCATTTATGTCAATGGCCGGCAGTGGCGGTTCTACACTGACTTACTCCCTGGGCGAGTAACCCCACCAGCGCCCCCCCCCCCCCCCCCCCGCACATATACAAAATTTGACAACAACATCCTGTTGTGTTCCCTATCTTCTATTTAACCATTTTACACAAAAAATGCATGACTTTTTTAGACTCCTATTACAGCGGGGGTCAAACTCAGTCACACAGGGGGCCTAAGTTAAAAACACGCTTAAGGTTTTGGGCCGAAGAAGATAAACATTTAATGAACACACTAAAGCTAAACTTTTAAACCTTTTAAACTGAACTTTTTGAACATAAATATGAATAAAAACAGGAACACAAGTTAAACCTTAAATAACTTGTAATATTTTGCTCTCCATAGAAATTTATTCTGTCAAAATTATACAAATATGAACATGCTGCAGGACAAAACAAAGAAAGCCTGGAAATATTAACAAGAAATTACAAATCAAATAATTCCGTTTTTTTTGTGCTGTTTTATCATTTTTTAGAGCATTTTTTTTAGAGCTAGACTCCTGCTTCACTTTTAGCAATAATTTCTTAATGCGTGACGTCCTGTGTGTGTCTTTGTGAAACATATCAGAGGGATTAGGTCTAAAAAAAAAACTTATTGTGATTAATGTTTAGGTCTTATAAAACATTAAAGACAAAATCATAGAACTCATCAGTGGGATTACTCCAAAAATATTTGGCATTTCCCTAAATTTGTGCAACACCAACTCAATCCATAAAAAATGGTCTGCCCCCACCACCCCTCCCCTTCCCTCTGACACACGCGGCTCCGTCTCTCTGACGGGAGGCGCAGCTGCGGCCCAGATTTGATTGTCAGATAGAAAAAGACTCCCAATCACCTGTTAGTGTGATTCAGCCAGCCACCGGCGAGTTGCGCCTCCCTCTCGAGTTTTTTGACTTATGTTCCAAAGACTACCGCAAAGAGGTGTGGCCGCAAGCGTCTTGCAGCAGAGGGCGGTGGTCACGTGCGTGTCGGGTCTGCCGTGTCAGAGCAAGGAATTGTGGGAAATAATCCCCATTGCCTGCTTTTGTCGAAATTGGGTTGAGCACGGGTGATTGTTCTGCCCAATTCCTTTTCATGTGCCTGTTTAACGTTGTTTCACTCTGAGTTATTTCATCTTTTTTTTTTTTTTTTGCACCATAAGTGTGAAGAGCAAATAGGATGAAGACATTCTTAAGAGTCTGATGTATCAAAATAAAAGTGATAAGTGTCAGCAGCTGAAGCAATTTCAAATTAAAAGCTACAAGCTTCCTCTGTGAATATCGTAGATATCTATCGTCGTAATATCGTCGTAGTACCACAGCATAATATGTGCGTAACGCACGCATCGGCCACGGCAAATGCCGCCCCCTATGAAGTGCCGCCCTGGGTGACCGCCCACATCGCCCATATCAAAAACCGCCACTGATGGCCGCCATCTTTACAAATGGCCGCCGTTTTGGATTTTTCTCGTGGCCAACATACTTTTCTCAGGTTTTGTGTCTTTCTAAACATTTAAGGGATACAATTAACTACTCATTTTAATTGAAACTGAACAAGAATATAAAAACTCAATGTAAACCACAGAAATGCTGAAGTATAAGTATAGCATAAAAGCAAAAACCGGAGAATAAGAGACATACAAGTACATTTCTAATGAGAAAATGAATTACTGAGGTGAACTGAGGGCATACGTCACAAGTTTAAAGTTCTAATCCAACAGGTTCCACTGTTGAGATGTTCTCCATCGGCCTCTACCTTTTGGAGAGCTTTGGGGCGGGGCTGTGGGCGAATCAGAGCTCCACAGGGTACTATGTTGAGGCTTAGGCCACCCAAAATGAGAAGGGCACCTCTCCAGGCGTACGTCTCCACCAGCAGTTGGAAAAGGGGGTTAAAGGCAAAAGAAGAGAGGCCAATGCTGGAAAAGCCCAGTCCTAAAGCCAGGGTCCGCCGGTGAGAGAAGTTAGCGATGACTGTAGCTACCATGGGAGTAAAGATCAACCCCCACCCCAAACCTGGAGGAACAGCAAAGGAAACATACATCAGTCTATGCGGCTGCAGGTCACTACTGCAAGCAGTGGATGACATTTATACTAGAGTTTGAATTTAGAAGTGTGTTTTTTGAGGTACACATCTTGCCATATTGTGATATATTCTAAGAAACCCTCTAAACATGTTTCTTTCCGAAGATCTTCTGTATCTTTGATGGCCAGGAAGCCAGAAAGATCACAAGCTGCGTTTTTCTAACAGAAGAAAATCTAAAGTGTCTCCACTACACTGCGTAGAGGAAGTTACTCACTTGGATTTGTCATGCTCCATAGGTGTGCCTTTTTACCATTACAGATGGTAACGGTTTTTCTCGTTCTTTACAATGGTTACAATAAGCAGCAGTGGATGCAGTTTATTATTATTGTTTTGCAAAAATGTAGTTGTGGAAACACAACCATGAAATCAATATTCTGAAAGAGTCATTTTTACAAAGGTAGGGAGTTGATCCTGACTCAGAAAGTGTTTTACTCAACCAGGAGTCTGCTAAAACATGTTATAAGTTTGTAACAAACGGTGTTAGCATAGTTTGTGCACTGTCAGACATTAGTGTGTTTACTTTCTGAGCTGTTCCCTGTTTACTTTAGTCTAGAGATAAGCACGAATCACTGTGTAGGGACGTGTAGCTGGAGCCAGAGCTAAACAGTAAAGGCCATGTCTCAAATTTTTGGTCTTTCATGATACATGCGTGATATACATATTTCATAAGTGTTTCTTGCATTCGTCGATGTACGCAGATGTCCGCTGAAAGTTTCGTCTGATGGGTCTTTACGTGAATTTGGTTTTGAGCTGTTCCAAATGTTTTGGTCGGTTGAGAATTACAGAGTTTTTGAGAATTTTATGTAGCTTATACGCAATTATTACATAAATCTTGAGCAATTCTATGTGATTTTTGCAGAATCAATACGCAAATTTGTGGCCTTCTACGATTATTCCACATGCAAACTTTTCACATATAAATGGCCCAATAATGACGTACAGGTTAGGTTATGTTTTACTTTGATTTATGTTTTTCTTGGCGTGGTTTATTCGTATTTCTTCCGTGGTTTTAAGGTGGTTCATTCGTGATGCATCTGTGAGAATGTCAGAATACAAACGATAACTTTTCTTACTTTTTCCACTTAAATTCTACGTTGTGGCTGTAAGACACGGTCTTTACCGCCTCATTCTTTTTGTTTACAAATCAACCACCTGTCATCCTGTGCATGAAATGGTGAGCAGATCAGAACAGGACATTGAAAAGCTTTTGTTGCTAGTAATACTGTCAGTTACTAAACATAGGGAAACACTAGAGGAGCAAACCGGATCAATGAACAACAAATGTAAAAATTGTATATCATTGAAGTGAAGTGAAGTGCAGTGAATCAAATCAAATCGCTACCTCAGTGATCTACAGCCCTAATCTCTAGTGTTAAATGAATAAAAAGCCTTGACAGCAGAATGTCCGGTCTCCTCAAACAAAGGGAAATGTCTCAATAAAGCATTTTTACAATTGTTTGTGAGATGTTTTTCCACTGAAAGACAAAGCAACCTTTTTGTACCTGAAATTAGGCCCATAGTGAGGTAAAGGTGAACAAGGCAGGTGGCCTGAGAAGCAAGTATCAGGCCAAGTCCAGCCAAGAAGCCTCCAGTCATGACCACCGCCCTGGCGTTGAACGCGTTACACAGCGCAGCACTCAATGGACCTGAAACGACAAGTTTGGAAACTCTTTGTTTTAAATGCATGTCAAACTTTGCATAAATTTACTAATTCATTTAAGGAAAAGAATAAAACGATTTTCCAGAAACGAATGGATTTGTTCCGTATTTGATTACTTGATCTGTTTACCTTTTAAAGACCTTAAGCAACAACAAAAAGTTCTCATTGAACCCTTTAACACCAGAGTTTTAGCTCCAGTTTATACCTTCTTTAGACTACCGAAACTCTTCAAGCGTTTACGCAATTGACAAAATTCCAGCGGATTCTGAAGTGAAGAAAAGAGGCTTCAACACTTTACTAAGTTCGATGAGTTACAGCATGTCAAAGGGCGTGCGTTATTTAGGCGTCACCGGCGATATATCCGGTGTTAAAGGGTTAAAATTAGAACAAAAAGGTCAACATGTTTTTTATATGCTGGCGCGACTCACTGAAGAACTGCTGCGCTGCCAGACCAATGGATGAGATCCAGGAGATGGCCTGAGCACTTTCCTCAAAGTACTGAACGAACTCCATAAAGAAGATCCCCAAGCTGCGCATCAGGCCGAACACCAGGCTCATGCTGACGAACATGGCAACAACCAGCACCCAGCCCCATCCTCCGTCCGGGCTGTCCTCCCCGTCGCTCTTGCCCTCTGCTTTCTGCTTTAAATTACTCATCTCTGGGAAAGACCTTTAGAGAAAAAGTCACTTATTGACACTAAGCAGAAAGCAAAAAGAAAGGAATTTTCTTTTTGTGGACATACCAGGAGTCAGTAAAACAGAAGTGCAGGACAAGTCTCACATCCTCTTCTAGGATCTCTAAAAATTTAAGGAAGTTAAATTTACAAAAGAAATTCCCATCATGTTCAGGGGACACACACTCAAAAAATGTACGAACGACAAAAGGATAATCATTCAGAGTGTCCCGCTCCGATCATCTTCTGATCTATTTTCAAATCGTTCCCAGTGGTCTTTTTATTAGGATTCTGCCATTTTTAGCCTAAATTTTAAAAAAAAACGTGGCATGTTCTAGGACAGGGGTCGGGAACCTATGGCTCGCGAGCCATATATGGCTCTTTTGATGGTCACATGTGGCTCGCAGACAAATCTTTAATTATACTTTTTTTTTTTTTTTTCATTAGACCAGACCTTGTCTGGCGCGATGCGATGCCAGAGGCGCACAGTAGTAGCGGTGCTTGGAGAACAAAATCTACACCAGCATTATCACTTTACTATTATCTATTATTTCACAGAGTTTGTACCAGCCGGAAACCTGTGAATTGCCGTGCCTAAAACTGCGCGCTCCCGTCTCTGAGAAAGAGCGCACAGTTGCGGGGACGGGATGTTAGAGGATGAAAGCAGAGGGGGTGGGGGGCTCGGTCAGTAAGGTGAACCGCGCAGGGATTGTAATAACGTAAAACCCGCTGCCCGTCACTCACTGCAGCGTGTGAGAGTGTGTTTGTCTCCATGTCTGTCTCACATCTACAGAACATTCAGACCTACGATCACGTTTAAAGTCTCAACGCCTGCATGAAGCAGAAACTCACCACGTATCAACCAGACTAGACAATCAGCAAAACTACCACGAGAAATACTCATCATTTATTAGCAACAGCATAACAATGTTATTAAAAAGAATCCACAGACTTATTGTACTTTAAAAGTGTTGAATTTACATCAAATACACACATTCATTTGTATATTTAGTTTTAAACATATTGTCGCGTACTGAGTTTAACTTGGCTGTTGGGCCGCGTTAAAAGTTCTGGAGTTCCTTAAACGCATCAAGCAGAGATCTGATTGGCTCTCAGTTCTGTCGCTCAGCCTGTTGTTAGGTAGTTTGGACCAATGGGGTTCAGCTATGGGCCGAATAAGGGAAATGGGAGGGCTGGAGCGGCAGGAGCGAATATAAAGTTGGGAGAAGCGCTCTCTCTCGTCTCTGTGGGAGAGATTGAGGAGTTGCTGAATTAATTGTATGGCGTTTGTTGTGGTCTGCAGTAACCAGAATAGAGAACCCTAAAAGAGGTTAAGTCTCCGTGCCTCAGTGTGGGAAAGGGACACTACATTATTGTATGGCTCTTTTGAAATTACATTTAAAAATATGTGGCGTTTATGGCTCTCTTGGCCAAAAAGGTTCCCGACCCCTGTTCTAGGACATCGTTTCTGCAGAGCGGTAGGAGTTTATTAGAAATTCACTTCTGAGTTGTGACCAAGACTGTTACCGTGGACCATGCCCTTCACCCATTTGTTTATATGCTCTTCCGCTAGCTTACAGCCCCTCACAACCCCAACCTACCATTATGGAGGCAATTAAAATGGTGAGCAATATTTAAGCCATTCAGTCGTACTGTTTGGAGCCAGATGCAGCTCAGAAAGGGAAAAAAAAAGCTGACATGGATTTAGTTGTCTACAAGCTGGTCCATCAGAATGAAGCAGAGCAGGAAGCTTTTGGCTTGGCCATCTAGTTTCTACGCCCCAAAAAAGTTCTTCCATCTGCATTTTTTCGTCTGCTCCTGATTCAGAAAGATTTGAATAAAGAAATGTTCAATTTTTAACTTAATTTTCTTTCTATATGTAGTCCATCATCAAAAAAAATGCAACAAGAACATGTTAAAAATACCAAAAACATGATTTTCATTCCTTCGTTCATCTTCTAAACCCATTTTGTCCCTTTCGGGGTCACAGGGCTGCTGAAGCCTATCCCAGCCACTCCAGGGCGAAGGCAGGGGACACCCTGGACAGGTCGCCAGTCTGTCGCAGGGCCACAAATCACACACCCATGCATACTCACATTCACACATTTACTTTAGAATAACCAATGAACCTATGAAGCATGTTTTTGGACGGTGGGAGAATGAAAACCCTACAAACATTCATTACTTCAGATATGCACACAAGCCAGCAGTTGAGAAATGATTTACGACGAGTTCGTGACATTACGAATTCAGGTTTGTTGTTTGTTTGGTGTCAAAATGATTACAGTTCTATAAAATACAAATCCTCACAATTCAATATAATATGACACATTTTACGGCAAGATTTTTTTCCAATAAACTTTTCCAGGATTTTTGACCTTCCCTGCTTTCTGTACATGTCAAAAAACGATAATGATTAACTTCAACATAAGTCTCCTGTATGTGTCTGGACCTTAAGTGGGTGAAAGGTGAGTCCCAGTAGTGGGTCGTGTGACAAGCATTTATTGATTACTTTCTATTTAGACGCACAACAGAGTTTTAGAATTAGATAAAAGCACCCAGACACTTTGACAGGGACCCCCCACCTGGGCTGAACATCTGTAACCTTTGGTGACTGAGCAGGTTTCGTGTCTAAATAGAACATATGTCCCACATTTATTACACCTCACTACCGGCATGATAATATGAAACGGAGGGCATATCAGTCACAAACAGATGCACCATCTCCAACACGGAGATTTCGAGCTTTACTCCTACCAAACTAACGCTATCGTACTTTCTTTTTAAAGCTAACAGGTTGAATAATGTGGGTTATTGTTTTTATTTATTACATTGTCCCTTTTCCGACTTTTAAGAACAATTACACTCGTTTCATAACTTGTAAAAATAAAATTCTGCTCCTGGCTGAATGAATAAGCGCGTGCTCCGGACGCTTCCTTAAACCGTATTTTGTGTCTCGTAAGTCGATTTTTATTTATATATATTTATATATTTATGCTGAACTCACCCGTTGGTTTATCATGTCTCTTCAGATCGGCTCATGGTCCAAACTCTATTGCTTTAGTGCAGGGGTTTAAAAGAACCTCCCGGCTTCTGGTCTATCAACGTGAACAACTAGGCTAAACTCATCTATGGCAAGCCATTGAAGCCAAAAATATCTCCACACACGCAGACTCAGAGCTGCCTCAATAATAGAACGGAAATTAAAATGAGCCTTTTTTTTTACACTACCTAGTTTACCAATAGACTTAACTAAAAACTTTTAGGCTGAGTGTGAATTGCTTCCCTACCCCTCTAGCGACTCCCTATTGCTCCAAGTGTGGTGGCAATTAAAGCTGTAGTGGTGTCCGAAAGTTGTTTTTTTTTTAAGGAGGAGCTGTAGAGACTTAGGGCCTGCCATCTCCAGCCACACTTGATGGAAAAACACATTTATTCACATGGGTGTGCTCTGAAGCACAGACGTTTACACTTAAATGTAAATACAGATTTTTTTTGTTCCTGCATGTCTTTTTAAAGTTATAAAACCTATGTTGTTGTATATTTTCCGAGTGCTGGCAGCTATGCACTAATGTAGATGACCGGTGACTATAAATGGTGTCATCGAGCGATACAAACATCTGACTTTGAAGAGAGTAGTTTTTCCTAATTTCTCTAGTTATCCCTCCATACGGAAGGGTAGGGAAGCAATTAAGATTTGTCTTTATGCATTAGTTATTATGGCAAACCACAAGAACCAGTAGTTGCTCCATAAATAAAAAGGTAATAAATTGCTCACTGTTGTTGTACCTTTGACAAAGACAATACAACATTGGTTTGTTCGCCCATCTCTTTGTCCGTCCAGCGCATTGACTGTATATGAGCACTGGACCAAGTGGGTGTGAGATCATCCATAAAAAATGACTTGCTTCCAGTCCCAAATTAAATGAAGTCAATTCAGTTGCCTTTTTTTTCCAATACGGATGCTGCCATTTTGGAACCAGACAACGTCAGTAAGTAGTGGTTGGTCCAAGTTGATCTGAGTCAACATTTCTCTGGCAACCACTCTCCCCAATCAGAAGTGAGCTTGCTGGAAATCCACACCCCTTTCCACTGAAAGCTGGCTCGGGAGAATCTGTCAATCAAACGTTTCGAATGCTCGACGTCAGACCACCTACCTTTATTGAAACAACTGATTGATACGTTTTAAACTTGAAGGACTTGCACTACAGAAAAAATAGTTTGAAGAAATTTTTTTTTAACAAGAATATTAAAAAAGGTACTAGAGCAAGAATGGTTATTCTGACAAATAAAATAGTAGAGTAATAACAGTTTGATTTTTAATCAAAGTCTATGGGATTTCAGATTCTTGGAGCCGGTGGGTACCGGTGTATTTGGAACGCCAGGAGGAGGAGTCACTCAGCCCAGTTCTGTAGTCAGTGGTCTAATAGGCTGTATTTTGCATGACTAGACTTCCCAAGTGTTTAAAAGGCTTTTGAGCTCATTAGGGGCAACCTCTCTGGAAAGAATATTAGTTCCATGTATACAGCACAGAGCTACTTTTAGCTTGGACTGGCATTACAGTGGATATTTGTCGCAGAACAGGCGCATGAAAAAGCTTGTAAATATCAACTGTTTGTGAGAACTGGACTGAATGACCCTTACCCCCTCATGTTCCAAACAAGATGTACCCGCTGGTTCCAGGAGGCCAAAATCTCATTGACTTCTATAGAAACAAAAAAAAAGCTATTACTCATTATTAACGCTAGTCATTCTATTTGTCTGAATAACCATTCTTGCTCTTCTACATTTTTAACATGTTCTTGCTAATCCTATTTTTATTTTTTGCGATTTTTTTCCTTATTTGAAGTTATCCAAGTTAGAAACTGGCCAATTAAATGCCTCAATAAAGTCTGTTGTCTCATGTTCAAGAAAACGTTTGATTGACAGATTTTGTGTAGCCCCTTTCAAGTGGCAGGGGTGTGGCCTTCCAAAGAGCTTCCTCCCGATTGGCGAGAGTTGTTACCATAAAAATGACGACCAACTTGAACCAATCACACCTTACTGACAAAATTTGGTTCGAACATGGTGATGTCCATATCATGCAAAACATGGCAACTGAATTGATTTTTGTTCCTTGGAGCCAGGAGCAAGTCATTTTCTAAGGGTGACGTCTCACACACACTCAGTCCAGTTACTATATACAGTCAATGTTGATAAGTAAAACACTGGAATGGTAATATGGGTTGATCCAATAGCAAGATTCAACCTCGTCAGTCAAAGCCTCAAACACAACTTTAACAAGTCCAGGTTAAAAAAAATCAACGTTATTGACAAGAGAAGTTGAACAATACAAGACCACACGTTGAGGAGCCCGCAGGAAAGCAGAACCTTGTTAAAAACACATTACAAAGCACACGAACTGGTGTGCTTTAAGGAAACACGCCTGTCAGAGGAACCACAAACATGGTGCAAACAACCCAGAAAAGGACTAAATCAAAACTCAGCTGACTGCTACGCACTTAAAGTAAAACAGAATAGTCTTTATAAAAGTCTTTCCTCACTTGCTCCATCAGTGAAATCCCCCCCCCCTACACATGGCTCTGAGCTTATGGCACCATCCAACTCTCTGGCATTTAGCTATGCCAGACAACAGAGATAGCATGGAATTCCACCATTAAAGTCACAAAGGGTACCCCCCAGAGAAACAGTGACCAGCTTACTCGCTAGTCCATCCCTGAACTATCTACAACAGGCAGCTGACCTTTTGCAGGTTCATTGCTCTCTTGAAGGATCACAAGCTTCAACCTTCAAAGAAATTAAATCTACAGAGCCCGTTTCGTGGGAACAAATACATTATTTCGTGGGAACGAATTCACTTTTTTTTGTACCTGTGTCACGTCACGGGCTCCCTGGAAATCAGGTCCAACAAGTAGCACGTGTGTCTGATCGACACAGCTGCTCAGTCTGCTCTTATTGCATGCTTATAGGACAATCCATCAGGTAGAAAAATGATCTAGTGAAAACAACTCATATTTTCATTAAAAAATGCATTCTTTAGTGTGCCAAAGGTAATTTATATGGATGCAGTTTACTCTGAAAGGTTTAAGAAAAGCATGAAATATAGGCTTTTGAAGTTCGATGAATCAAATATAACGTTGGACACACAAAGTTGAGTTCAGAGAACAGACACTAGATGGAGACATCTGCAAAGTTCCACTAACAGAATTAGTTTTTTGCTCGAGCTTAACCCTTGTGCTATCCTAAGCACTTTAACATTGGGAGTTGGGTCATCTAGACCCACTAGACAGTGCGCTGAACCTTTTTTCTTCAATGATTTTTGAACCTCACTGGTGTCCATGGATTACGTGAATTCTTTTCACCTTTTTCCACCTTTGTCATGGTAGGGAGAACACATCAATGTAAGGGTGGGGTCATCTAAGATAGCACAAGGGATAAAGTGACTTTCAAGTGCATTTGCTTTAGCAAGCCCCTTTCAGATAATGTCAAAAAAGTCCACTTTCAATGTTTGTTTTCAGAGTATGATGAACATTAGTTACATATTCATCCAGTTTTCTAAGCAAAGTTCTCACTTGATCCTGAGCTGCATGAAAAGTTCATCAGCAAGATGCTGAAGAAGGAAAAACCGTGCATGGACATTTGCAAATTATGTAAGGACATTATACAAGGCAAACACTAAAAGCCAACATATTTTCTGTGTTGCCCGAGAGAAATGTGTGTAATCTATTCTGGCTTCTCAACTTTCATTATCCCCTAAACTAACCTGTTTTTCCCCACACAAATGTCCGTTTTGTTTTCAAAGACTGACAACATACAGTTATCCTTCATCTCACTTATTGAAGAAATCTGTCCTAAAACTTGTTTTTTTTTTCAGACAATTTAACCAGGTAGGAAGTGGTCGATAAAATCAATCAACTGGACTTTTATCTTATCTCGTTTATCTTTTATTATTGAAAAGACCTTTTCTACAAGAGGTCTTTTCATTTCCGAAAATGGTTGGGGTGACTACAAGATAACAAAGGTAAAAACTTCAACTCATGAGCACTATTTATTTATTTATTCTAAAGCAGAATCTTGGAAAGTCCCGTCAA
Source organism: Oryzias latipes (assembly GCF_053564925.1). NCBI lineage: Eukaryota > Metazoa > Chordata > Actinopteri > Beloniformes > Adrianichthyidae > Oryzias > Oryzias latipes. Next base: position 20,648,320 of record NC_136254.1, read on the forward strand.
ACTTCCAGCGTTTGTTGGCCGAGGGCAGACAATAAGTTAAACAAGCCAAAACTCATCAGGGATCAGGAAGCGGGAATGACAGAGGGTGAGAGAGTTCAGTGGCAGTCTGCAGCCCCCACAGTGACACCTCTCGCATTCAGGAAGCACCCGCGGGCCCTCACACGTGTTGTCGGCTGGTGGTGTGACTGTAAAGGACGAGGACCCTGGAGGAAACAGGTGTCCTTGCCCTCATTGTCTCAACTCCAAGAAAAAACACATCATAACCCCCTCTTGAAAAAAACGGTGGAACGAGTTCGACGTAAGAGAAAATCTGATTCATTTACTTTAACTAAAAGAAAAAGGAAGGAAATCCAAGGAGGAGAGAAGCTGAAGGGTTTGAGTGTTTCATTCTGACATATCAGAAAGTTGAAACTGATTAAAGATAAACTCTTTTGAGATTTGTGTTTTTATTGTCTTTAACATGTTCTTGTGGAATTTTTCTGATGATGAAGGGCATACATAGAGGATATTAGGCTTAAAACTGCATTTCTGTGTTTTTCTTTATTCAAATCGTTGTGAATGAGGAGCAGATGAAAAAAAATTTGTTTGAAAAAGTTGTGACGTAGAAAATACACTGGGTGGGGCACAAGCTCCCTGCTCTGCTTCACTCTGATGCATCCACTTGTAGACGACTAGATCCATGGATGTCTTGGTTTCCCTCAAAACCATGCCGCGTGATAGTTCCGATATTGCTCAGCATTTTCGTTGCATCGGAAATGTTAGGTTTGGGAGTATGAGGGGCTGTAAACTATCGGGAAAGAGTGTAAACACAGAACACTCATCAACGCAATAATCATAATCATTGTAATTAGGATTAACCTCTTAAGAACCGAGCTCTTGTTTGATATTTTGTAGTCGCGGGGCCATATGTAATCAGAATTTACTACAGTGGTAATAGGACCCACAATGTGATGTTCCCACAATGTGACGTGGGCACCAGGTCTCAAGAGGTTAAAAGACTACTGGGAACTTTTCTACAGTACATTGAAGGATGATTGGAGTAGGTTTCTAAATTCTGTCAGCTGTAGAAACTCTTCAAAAAAACACGGTTTCAAATGGTATCAAACTCCTTTAATTCAAATTTGCCCTGCAAATAAACTTACTAAGTACAAATTTAAAATTATTATTAACTATTCAATCACTTTCAATTTATTTTGATGTTATGAATACTTTTCTACACAATGAATTCAAAACAAGTGAACTAAGTCCCTGACCTGCCTGGACTGTGTCCATAGATGACATGGATGCAAAAATATCTCATAATAAACAGTTAAAGGGCCCCAGGCCGCACATTTTACATAATTATGCGTTAAATATATATTTTTTAAAAAGTAAAAACTTTTGAAGTGCTTTGTACGATATAAAACAACTCACATTAAATCCTTAATTTACTCTAAATATAAAGAGTTACAAAACCTTCACTTAACTTGCTTTATCTTTCTTATCTACTACACACACATTCTCCTCATTCCCTAGCTTATCTTTTAATGGACTCTTCCCTTCTTTTCAACTCTTCACAGACCCTAAAAAAAAGACGTACACAAATCCGTCTCTAAAATGTCTGGCAAAATGTACCCAACATTTCAAACTAGCAGTCAGTAATCAAGACTTTCTTCCTTTCCTCTCTATACACATTATCCAACATTTTCCAAGAATAGGAAGACCTGTCATTTTACCATTTCCAGTCTAAGACTGAAAATGTTTTTGTTGTCAAATTTCCTGGTATAAATCATTTGATGTAAGGTTTGGTGTGGTAGGCTTCTTCTTTGACTGAGGGTTGATCTTCAGCAGGCTTGCAGAAGCGACTGGAATGGTTCGGTCAGCACCTTGTAGCGGATCTTGGTGTTGGTGATGGCCCCGTGTTTCTGACGCAGGTGCAGACGCAGCTGGCTCTTGTGTCGGAAGTGGAGGTCACATTTCTCACACTGGAAAACAAACAAGCACCTGCAGGTTAGACCTCAGAAGCCCGACCGAATGGAGACAGACGTGCTGTTTGCTGCCTGTGCTTGGCAGGTTGTGTTTGCTCCTGACTCACGGAGTAGGGCTTTTCTCCAGTGTGGATGCGCAGGTGGCTCTTTAGCGTCTGCAGATGGCGGAAGCGTGTACCGCAGGTGTGGCATGGGTAGGGCTTTTCCCCCGTGTGAATCAAAACATGAGCCCTGAGGTGGGCAACCTAAATTAAAATAGAGAGAACCTTCAAAAATAAAACACTCAAAACAAATATTCAAACAAAGGATAATAAGGAAATACTTACCGTTTATTCCGCACTAAAAGACGTTCTTAAAATATTTTATTTTCTTCAAAAAAACAACAGTGCTTCAGATAAACCTTGTAAACCGCTCTGTCAAAATGTCAGTACATTTTTTTTGTCTAGACACAAGGTAGGGAGTTATTGTAAATTAGCTCATGTGTAGCAGTGTTACTAACAGGTTGCATGTTAGTGTAGTCATAGTAACATTTGTTTTAGCAGTATCAGTCTGTTTTTTTACATGTGGAAAAGGAGGGTGGGAGTTACAGGTGTAGTCAATACGCTAAAGCGGCTAACGTGTTGCATGTCGAACTGTGTTCTTTTCATGTGTTACTAACAAGGTTGGGAGTTAGCATAGGCACAGTAACGTTTGTTTAAGCAGGTTCAGTCTGTTTTTTATGTGTTGCAAAAAAGGTCAGGAGTCACGGGAATTGTGAATATGCTAACGCTTCTAACATGGTTAACGTGTTGTAGCGTGTCACAAATAGGTTCTAGAATTATTATGAATGCAGTTAAAAAAGTCCGACTTATAGTTTGGTGCGCCTTATATATGACATAAGTTCGAAAATAGACCAATCATTGACTATGCGCCGGTGTGCCCTATTGTGCAAAAAATACAGTAATAGTAAATTGTTTATTTAACTGTCAATCACTGATAATATCTTTTAAGTTTATGTTTAACCAAATATTTGGCATTTTTTGTCATCCCTTGTCGATATTTAAAAAAAGTTGTATAATGTCCCATTTTTTCCCTCACTGTAAAAGAAGGGATGGTCAGATTGATTGGCGTGACCCTCACCTGAACAAACCGAGCGCCACAGGTGTCGCAGCGATACGGCTTCTCTCCTGAATGGATGCGGGAGTGAGTTTTCAGGTTAGCTGGTCGGTTGAACTGAGCTCCACACACGTTACAGTGGTACGGCTTTTCTCCTGTCAAGGAAAAATGTCACTCTTGCATCTGCAAATATTTGTCTGATAGGAGAGTAACTGGCCAAAGCTTTACCTGATGAGATGGATCTGGTTCCTGGGGTGGTGCTAGAATAGAAATAGGGCACACGGTTGCTTTTGTGTTCCATGGCAAGTTGGTTCTTTTCTGGATCAGATGGAGGCAATTTGGGGAAAAGGCTGCCAGGTGAGACTGGAGAAACTACGACAACAAGAAAAACCTTTATTTTAAAGAAAACAGGTTTTTGGTTTTTAGCTTTGGCTCTGAGCACAATGGATCCTTGTGTGTACCTAGTTCATGTTTATGAGTTGACTGATTCTCAGAGGGAGGTGGCCCGAGGGGAGGGGCTCGGCCAGAACCCTCGTAGCAGGAGGCCTGCCCCTGTCTGACAAATAAAAATGTCAACATTTTACAAAATCTTTCTGTTTTTTAATGTGTTATTGTTTTGGGTCCTTTTTTGCTTACCTATCAATCTGGCTAGGCACTTCTCCAGGGCACGCCTCTGTTGGTGTTTTTGGTGTCCAATTCATCCTGTTGGCATCCGATGAAGCTTGACATTGAAGCTCCTCCGTCTCCTCTTTCACCTTAGTGGGTGAGCAGAGACGATTCAGGACTATGTACTTGTACTTTTTCCAGTTGCAAGCCTTTGGGTCTGGAGTGGGTGTGGAATCACTCTGAAACAAAATGAACAAAATCTACTACTATCCCAGAATGCACAAAGATCTAGATCTTACAGTTTAGCTTAAATCGGCACCAGTACTTGGTCTGATTTGGCAGGACACACCACAAGGTTCTTGCTGCAGGTGCTGGACTCGGCAGGAGAGTTCGGATGGCAGCTGGAGCAAGCAGGGCTCTTTGGAGATGACTCATGGTCTTCTTTCAGCTCTTCTGAGTTGGGCTGGCAGGTCAGGAAAGCCCCTGGCTGGAAAGAGCTCTGGACAACAGGGAGCCTATAGACAAAAACACAGGAAGTGGTGTAATGGTCTAAATTGGCAGACGGACAAAACCATGCAGCAGCATCCCTTTCAGCTACCTTGAAAGAATTGCAATAAAACAATGAAATGTAATTCATTGGAAAAAAGTTTCATTGCAAACGCTTTTACTTACCTGAAGTTCTCAACTACTGAACGCTGGAGTCCTAGACTGGGCAGATCCCCTCTTTTGGGTGTTACTGAGGGAAAACACACCCTGGAGTCCAGCTCCAATTGAAGGGATTTAGCAGTCGTAGTCTCTGTGCTGTAAAATAATCATTTGATTTAAAGCCAAATGTGTCCTATCTGACTCCTATCAGATGTGTAGTGGAGGCTCACCAGTGAAGCTGCATGAACTCCCTGCAGGTGTCGGCCACGTGGTCCATCTGCAGGTAGGCAGCCACGGCCAGCACTCCAGAGACCATGCTTGGTGTCAGAGGGAGACGTGAAGTGTACATGAAGTCAAGCAGCAGGGAGACACAAGATGGATCCAAGGTGTTTGGGAGAGACACGGTGATGAGCTGCTCCACACTGCCACCACGCCCCTGACGCAGCAAATACCGCGAGTACAGGGAGTAGAAGAACCCGCTGCAAAGAAAAAGATGAATTTAAAAAAAAAAAAATAACAAAAGATTTCAAGAGTCCAAAAGCTGGATCTGTCCACCAACCTGCAAGCTACCAGCACAGCGCAGTGAGCACGCAGCTGGACGCTGCCAACCACCAGGGTGGTGTCAGTCAGGATGCTTCTGTGGCGGAGCTCATTGAGGTTCAGCAGCACGTCGTTGGAATGCCGCGTGAACTCCTTCACATACCCATCAGCCCTCACCATGTGGTCTCCATCCCCCCGGTACCCCTGCCCTGCGTCCATTTGACCTGTCTGTGCAGAAACCACAAACACGACCTGTGTGTGACCATTAGTATGACCAGTGAAACTAATAATAAATTAAATAATTTATCACAGATTTACCAACCTGTACGGAATTTAAATAATAAATATACTGAAGTGTACCAGACACATGTGTTAGGTGAGACCAGCTCCCTACTCGTACCTGCATGGGAAAAACGTGTTACTTGCTTTTTTGATAGTAAATAACTAAAAGTATATATCAATTAACTAATGAAGTTACTTTTAGCCCGGATTCTCATAAAACAAAAGGTTTCTTACCCCGACCAGCAGGGACGAGAACCAACGTCTACCTCGTGGCTGACAAACCCTTGACTCACTGTTGAGTCAGCAATCAGAGACGAGGAGCACCCACTGTGTCAGAACAAAACTGTGAGGGGAGGCGGATTCCTGAGACCCCTTTATAACCATTTGCAGGAAACTCCCTTACAACCAGAGCCGCTTGTTTCCTTTTTCCTCAATGGCCCACGCGCCCAGTGGAAGCGGCACAGGAAAAGGCCAGACTCCAGGCTCCAGGTATTTTTAGTGGGCTATTAGTTTTTCTAAACCCCCATGGATCTGAAAGAACTAATAGCAGGAAAGCTTGGAGTGTTTTTGAGCCATGTTGAAAAAATATATACCGGGACCCCTGGGGGAGATGTGGTACGTGCCTGGCCTGTCAAGGGGTGAGCCGGGGAACATCCCCCTCCCTGACCACCCGAAAGCTCTCCTGCCCTTCAGGCCTCTCCAGGACAGAGGAAGCTGCTCAACAGGAAGCTGGAACTCTGACTTATTGTTGGGCAAAGTTCTCGTTGTTACAATTTGATTCTGTTAGCTACACTTTGATTGCGTGTGACCTCCTACTGTTTTGTGATCAATCCAAACTATCATAAATTTGATTAGGACACCAAATTATAAAGAAATGTATTATTTTTGGAATAAAAATGTAAAGATATGGCCCATATTTGAAGTAATCATGTTTAAATATTCTGAAAACCCCCCAAAAAAAGAACAAAACAAAGTCATTGTCCTCTTGCGGAGGTAATAAGTGCTCCAAACACTATCCGGAAGCTTCTGGCTTGTTGCCTCGGAGCAGAGGCGACGTGCCATGAGGACCAAGAGGAAGGAAGCTGGACAAAACTTGATCTTTGTAGATGGAGACACCTTCTCCTGACGCTGAAAAACAACCTTTACTCCACCACGAGTGAGAGAAATGCGGCCGACAGATGTGCAGGAACTTCCCCACACGCCCACCTCACAAACATTCACACACACACACACACACACACACACACACACGGGGACATGTGAACACATCCTGCGAAGGTGCTCAGAGACATGGATGAAAACGCTGGAGCAGGACATCCGTCAATAAAGTGGGGAGGAGAAAAGGTAGGAGTAACACGGGCTGTGAAGGGGGGGGGGGGGTAATGCAGTTAGAGCACACAGGTCATGAAAGAAAAATATGGTTAAGTCAAATCAAACAATCTAAATCACTTTTAAAAAAATCAACACAGTGTTATTAATGTGCAACAAACAGTGTAGGAAATTGTGCAGAGTCAGAACGTGTTTGTTAATTTAGTTGAACTGTTTTATTTTGAAAGAGTTAGCTATTTTAGATCCTTTTTTGCAAAAAGAAAAAGAAAATTCTCTTTTTTTTTATCCCAAAGAGTATTAAAAATGACCCAAAAAAGTGTAGATGATCTGCACTTTTCTTATTTTGGCGAATGAATTTCACTAATTATGGATACCTCATGATAAATCCACTGTTTGCGTTTTTTAATTGTGTATTCTTTTGGTAAACTGAAGACACACAGACATGAATATTTAACGTGAGCACAGTGGCCCAACCAATTTACAATCTTCTTTCTCTTTCGGCTTTTCCCATCAGGGGTCGCCACAGCGAATCATCCTTTTCCACCTCACTCTATCATGAACATCTTCTACCCTAACGTTAGCCAACTTCATGTCCTCTGTCAAGACATCCATATATCTCCTCTTTGGCCGTCCTCTTGTCCTCCTGCCAGGCAGCTCCATCTCCAACATCCTTCTACCAATATATCCACTATCCCTCCTCTGAACATGTCCAAACCATCTCAGTCTGGCTTCTCTGACTTTGTCGCTAACACAGGCAACATGAGCCGTCCCTCTGATGTACTCGTTCCTTATCCTGTCTAACCTGGTCACTCCTAAGGAGAACCTCAACATCTTCATCTCCGCTACCTCCATCTCAGCCTCTTGTCTCTGTCTCACTGCTACCGTCTCTAACCCATAGAGAAGAGCTGGTCTCACCACTGTCTTGTACACCTTTCCTTTGAGTCTTGCTGACACTCTTCTGTCACACAACACTCCTGACACTTTCCTCCACCCGCTCCAACCTGCCTGCACTCGCCTCTTCACCTCTTTTCCACACTCCCCATCACACTGAACTGTTGACCCCAAGTACTTAAACTCCTGCACCTTCTTCACCTCAGCCCCCTGTAACCTAACGCTTCTACCTTGATCCCTCTCGTTCAGACACATGTATTCTGTCTTACTATGACTGACCTTCATACCTCTTCTTTCCAGAGCAAACCTCCACCTCTCTAGCTGTTCCTCCACCTGCTCTCTACTCTCACTGCAGATTACAATGTCATCCGCAAACATCATTGTCCAGGGAGATTCCTGTCTTACCTCGTCTGTCAGCCTGTCCATCAGCATAGCAAACAAAAAAGGACTCAAAGCTGATCCTTGGTGTAGTCCCACCTCCACCTTGAACTCCTCTGTCTGACCTACAGCACATCTCACCACCGTCATACTTCTCTCATACATGTCCTGAACTACTCTGACATACTTCTCTGCCACTCCAGACGACCTCATACAGTTTACAATTACAATTTACAATCTAAAATATAAAAAGCATACGTTTCAAGTTAAAGCTATAATGCATCCATATCAGTACTTTTTGTAAATTTCAGGCCGTTTTCTGACTGATTAATAAAAAAGGTAACGGTTTATTTTACTGTATGGTACTTACAGGGTAATAAAATTGTAATTGCATGGTACTTTTGTAGTACCTACTGTGGCACATATGTGGTACTCACTGTGTATTTATGTGGTACTATTTGGTTTACACCTACGTGGTACCTACTGTGTTGTGTCCACATTCCAAAAAAAATGGAACCTACTGTGTATTTACATGTGTTTCTTGTGGTACTCACCATATGTAAGTACCACATAGAGTAAGCTCATATGAAGAACCTTGAATTTAATTGTTCACTTATAGAATGTTTCATGGTGTAACAAGAAAATTGGTAAACAGAAAATACCAGAAATACTGTGAAGAAATCAGAATTTATTTACTCTGAATGTTTATGTGTATTTCATTGCACTCAGCATAAGAGGATATGTATATAAATAGTACTTATGTGGTCATTTGTTTTTGTTTTTTTATTGTATTTAGTATTAATGAGATGAGAGTGAGTACACAGAAAGTACCACTATTGTACATGACATTTTTATGTAAAGTTATGCAGTGATGGGCAACTCCAGGCATCAAGGGCCCGATGTGTCTGCAGGATTTCCAGATATCCAAGCCCCATTCATGACTGATTACCTGGTTCAGGTGTGTCCAGCCAATTAGAACATGCCAAAGCATGGCATGTTGGAAAACATGCAGGAACACAGCCCTTAAGACCTGGAGTTTATCATACTGCAAAACAAAGCCAAAATCTTGTTGAACCTTTTAAATACTTGCTGTACCCTCAGAAAAAAATGTAAAAAAATAAAAAAAAACTTTAAAACTTTTTCATAATTTTTTATCTTGTTATTACAATGTCTGCATGGGACCTTAAAGTAAATGCATTAAATACAAACTGCTTTATGAAACTCAGAGGTAAAATGTGAGCATAAGGATTGCATATAAATGTGTTTATGTGTTTTGACAGATACTAAATCGCTTGTCTCCTTTGTGAAAAAAAAAAGAAAGAAAAGAACAACAACAGAAAAACAAAGGAAAAAGAGGGGGGAAATCATAAAGGGAAATAAAATGAAGAAAACAGAGTGGGAGATGTAGGTCTCAGCTACTTCCAGGCATTGTGAGAAGAACGGAAGAAGAGGGGGGCGGCTGAGGAAAAGTGAGAACATTACCGTATGGGTTCACCAATGGCCGGAAGCCATTGAGTTGGCCTCCTTGGCAAATGTGGGCAACCCTCACAGTGACTTCCTGCGACTTACCCCATCTGTCATTGCCCATCGGTGACCCGGTGGCCTTATTTGTGATTAAACGCCACAACGCAGACTTGTTATCATCAAACAGAAAACCTTGTCTGATCCTACTCCCTTCACCTTGTGGTTTCCTGGTTGCCTGGACAGAGCTCCGTCGTTCATTTGATGGCCTACAGACCGAGGCTATGTTTTGAATTCAAAACATCTAACTGGTGCCAAAGTGTTGATGGCCCCTGCAACAATAACAGAGATCTGAGTAAAACTGCCTCTTCCTGTCACTGCAAAGCACTCTGGACATATAAGGGCAAAGACTGGAGGAGGAAGTGTAGGGAGATCCCAAAGAGCTGTTTTGCTGTGTGTCCATGCTTTGGCAGAGGTGCATCAGGCATGAGAAATGATTGGTTATTATGACACCAATTCCTGAAGGAAGTCCCCCAAGGAAAGCCTGAGGCCCACAAAATTATTTTTTAGCAGGAAGGGGAAAAAATGGGAAGAAGGCAGTGTGAGAAAGCGCAAACCGGATCTCATGAAGCACAAAATCATGAAGGAAGCACTTGATTTCCCAAATGAAGTTCCGTGTGTGTGGGGGTGGCAACCAACTGGTGCACACAGACAGGTCAGGAGCCACACCCTTGTCGTTACAGAGTTAAGGTTTAAGGGGTTTGTTGCCATTTGAACATGTAAGACAAGTACATTGGAATTTTTCTTCGGCAGCTCTCAGGTCAGGGTAATTACAGAGGGACAACAAAATAAAATAAATGTATGTAATGTATGTAAATGTAAAATAAATGTTCATAAATGTATTTTTATTTTATAAAAAATATAAAATAAAAAAATAAAATAAAAAAAACAGAAGTATAAAAAATATAAAATATTGCAGCGTCCCAACCTTTTCTATTATTGCGCTTTTGTCATGTGTTTGACATATTGTGGTAGTTAATTGTTCTTTGCACTTAGTGTGTCCCAGATTGTTGTGTGGTTCAGGTCAGTTTAGTTCAGTCCAGTCTTCCCTCTCTTCTGTCCTGTGCTAGCATTCTGATTGCAGCTGGAAAGAAGCTGTTGTGGAAGCGTGTGGTGTTTGCGTGGACGCTTACAGGCCTGCGGCGTCTGAGATTGTGGCCCGAGTGCAAACACTAGATCAGTGCGTGGGGGGGGGGGGTCTGTCCCGATGACGGTCTCGATGGATGGAAGGTTGCAGCCAATGAGCTGTGTTGATGACCCTTTGCAGCATCTTCTTCTCTTTCATGGAGGTGTTTCCAAACCAAGCTGTTAGTCCGCTGGTGAGGATGCTTTCTACAAGCCCCCTGAAGGCTTGGGCGAGGCTCCAACATTCTTCAGCAGCCTGATGAAGTACAGCCTCCGCTGGGCTTTCTTAGCACAAATTGGTACAAATATGTACATGTTTATATCATAAAAAACACAGATATCCAACATTCCTATGTAATTGAGCAAAGGCTGGACGATATCAATGATATTTACTCACCTCTAAACCTGACTGATATAGTTTGGTTTTGAGGAATTCTGCAACAGACTTGCTAGGAATTATTTATGAGGTAGCATTGATGCATGATGGGTAAATTGATAATATATGTGTCAAGAATTAAAATGTAACTCTAAAAAAAGGACAAGGTATGATGTTTTATTTCTAATATTGGAAAACAAATGTAAAAGACCCACTCAGATGAAAAATGTGTTTTGGGTGTTTTTTAAAAATGTTCTTGAGGGATTTTTCAGATGGTGGAGGACATTTATGAAGAAAATTGTGCTGACATTTGCATCTCTAAGTATTTCTTTATTCATATTATTGTGGATCAGGAGCAGAAAAACAAAACTGTCATTTGAAAAAGATCACATTTGTGATGTAGACAATACGCTGGGCAGATCATAAGCTCCCTGCTCCACTCCAGTCCGACACATCAACTTTTAGACAACTAGATCCATGTAAGTCAGGCATGTCCAAAGTCTGGCCCATGGGCCAAATGTGGCACGCGTCCAAATTACCAACAGCCGGTAGGCGCCTGTCATAAAATCAATAATCTGCAGCCCATAGCACTTCCTAAACAATTTGTGTATGATTTCTTGGTTGCAATTGGCTAAATTATGTTTTCATATTCACTATGAAGAAGCACTACCAGACAAGACATGCTATCTATGACAAGCTAACTGGGAATGAACAGTGTTAAAAATGGACAAATTGACTGTGATTTTGGTAAAAGTTTGTTTAGATGTATTTGTTCTAAAAAAAGAAATGAAAAAGATGCCATTGCAATAAAAAGGTTCCTGAAGTAGTTCTTTCAAAAATTGTATTAAAATAGTGTCAGGTGGAATGTTGTCCTTAAAAACGAAAATGTTTTTTTCTTTGCCTAAATACAGAATAAAATAATAATTTGTACTCAATTCATTGTAATTGTACTTATTTAAATCTGAAAAGAAAACAGAATTACAGTTGGTCAATTTCTGGTGGTTTTTTTTTTTGATTAATTAAATATGTTTCACTGTTTTATGTTTTACTAATTAATAGTGTTTTACTGGCGGCTGGGTAGCTCGGTTGGTAAGGTGAGAGGCTACCACGCAGGAATCCATGGTTCGGAGGGTAATGAATAATGGTAATAATGGAATTATTACATTATTACAATGGAATAATAACCATATCAATGGCAAGCAATTAACATCCCCAGTGAGGGCCCTTCGGCAAGTCCCTTAACGCCACTGAGCGCCGTTCGGCTGTAGCTCACCACTCCCCCAGGGGATGGGATGAAGAGAAGAATTTCCCCATTGTGGGATAAATAAAGTATCAATTATTATTATTAATTATTATTGTGTTACTACATACCGGTAATTTTTTTTTTTTACTCTAGAGTACTTAGGTTATTGTTTTGGTGGTATTGAAAAAGATTAAGGGCAGGAAGAAAAAAATGTGGTAAGAACATTTACATTTATTGAATTAAGAATTAATTTAAGAACTCTGAAATAAAACTCAGAATGTATTTTTTTCTCAGAATTCTTTTTCCATCATTTACAATTCTCAGTAATCTCAGTAAACATTCTGATTTCATTCTCAGGAAAAAAAAGTCAGAAATGGAGTTTATTCTCATGGTTCCATGATGTCAACTTTAATCTCACAACTCTGTTTTCTCTTTCTTTAGATTCTGGTTTATTTATTTTTTTTAAAAAAAATTATTTTTGAATTCTGAGTTTACGTCAGAATTCGAAGGGAAAACGACTGAATTATATGGAGAAAAGCTATTTTCGCCGGGTTTTTTTCCCTATTCTCGTTCCTTATCCTTTTCCGTAGAATTGCCACTTTGCCTTCAGTTCAATTATTTTGAAAGCAGGCACGCGCCATTGCGGGCACGCGCATGCAGTAACGTGACGTCACACGTTGGGAATGTAGCGAGGAGCTGCTAAACTAAAGGCCTGTGGATCCGCGACAAAGTGGGTTTTATGCGCTTCCGCAGAAATAAACTTTTTGGAGATGCTTTTCACACACCTCGGAACGCCTAAACTCAGCTGCAGGTCGTCTGTTTTTACGACGTTTCGGTTTATAGGCGACATTTTTTGCGTTGTTCCCTGTTGGGTCGGGCTGGAAAGTTAGCCAGGAGCCTACCTAGCGAAATGTCGAGTTCATAACGGTTCTTTTTTTTTCTTTTTCTAAGCAAAGCTAGTCGTTTTTCTATCGAAGATAGGCAGTTAATTTTTGCTCTTATTGTTTTTTAATTTGTTTTTACTTTTTATTTTTTGCGTGTTTGTTATGGTAGTGTGTGACGCACTGACACTGACAGATTTAGACAGCTGCAGATTTCTTAGCAGCACCTAAAAACATCGCTGTAAAATTTGTTTTATTTTTAAAGTAGTTCGTGTATTGCTTCCATGTCGTTTTACTAATTTATTTGATGTTTTCGTAGATGAGACCGAAGAAAAGAAGACAATAGCTTCACCGTAACAGGTAAGAAATCTCGAATATTTTTTATTTTTTATAAATATGTGTGTTTACCCCCCCCCTTTTTTTTATTTAATGTAATATATTTACGGCGGTTACATATTTTAATGCTTTATTTTTAATGCGACTGACTCAAAAACCCACAAATCAAAATTGTGTCTGACCACTTTTCAGTGCTTTCAAAATAAAAGCCTCCATTTCTACTTCTACCGAACATATTCCAGATAGTTTTTTTTCCTTAAGAATATCTTAGAACATTATGAATAGGTTTTTCTATTCTTTTATTAGTTCTAACGTGCCAACGTTTAGGCTATTTTAGGTGTTTGGTTTTTCTTTTATTTGAATTACCGGAAGTTCATTTTTATTTATAAAGCCCCATATTACAACACGGTTGTCTCAACGGATTTTACTAGTTGTACAAATCAGTTATAAAAATACATCAGTAGATTTCTTGTTGTTGCCTGTGTTCTCCTTTCATTCATTTTTGAGAGTTTCTGTGCCTCTTTAAATAAAATAATGAATGAGTCCGACCTCATCAGATGATTTGTTATGCAAGTCTCAGAGACAGAACAACTGGCTTTAATCCGCAGACTGATGAAACTCCTGGGATTAATTTTCCAGCCTGGGATTTGAGTGTGTGTTCATACAGAGTCAGACAGACTTAAATCAGGTTCTTCAAGGCTGGTTGTTATCTGGCACATGTGCAAGGATGGAGCAGACGGTCAATATGGCTGTGGTGTGACCATCAGAATACTAAAAGAAATAAAAATAATCATCATAATAACGATAAACAAAAGGCTGAACGATTTTCTGTGGAGCATTGTGTTAAAGTGTGGCTTCATCATCCCCTCATCTGTCATTATAATCCTCTTAGCTGCAAAGATGGACCCACAGCCTATTTACAATCACTCTGAGAGCTTTATTTATTTTTCCACATCAACAATACTTTGGCTTGATGTGAGGGTCCTGATTGCAGCGGTACCAACATTACAAAATAAGTGACGGCATGTTTTGAGAGCATATTGGGCAACCCGCATGAAGTAAGATAAAGATTTATTAAGAAATATATTCAATTTGAAGGATTTGTGTTCAGGTCATCTTGAAAGTAGATGTAATACTTGCTTAGTACCTGTAATAGTAAAAAAAAAGACTTTTTAAAGGTTAAAGAGGCTATATTATGCTCTTTTTAATGTCCTACAATGTGATTTACTTTCGCACCAGCATTAGTTTTCAGGTTAGTTATTAGACAAACTTTTTAAAATAAACTTTATTAACAAATATTGCACATACAGAATATCAAATATTGACACTCCACACTGTGTGCAAATGACAAAATGTTCACATTTGCCAGTAAAATAAACCAAAAAAAAATGTCAAAAAGCCATAATAATAACCAGATAAAACAGGTAAAAAAACATAAATAATAAAGGTAAAGGATTCTGCTAAAGTCTTAAATGTGACCATGTTTCAACTGTGTTAACAGCTTTTTTGTTAGTGCAGGATTCAATACAATTTACATACAGAATTATTTCTTTTTGAAAAATATAATATACTGTTTTTTTTGTGAGCATATTTAAACTTGTGAATTAAATATTTAGCCAAAATTATAAGTAAGTATAAGACAGACATTTTGAATGTAACCCAATTCCTTTGTCCTTTAGTTTCTTCCTCTGTCTGTTCCAAGCTGTTTGGCCCTTTTCCACTGTTAAACTGGGTCTTTTCTGATTGGTTACCTCCTTTGTGTCACATGGTTGCGTACTAATGTGACCCATTTAC
The DNA here is from genome assembly GCF_053564925.1 of Oryzias latipes. Lineage (NCBI taxonomy): Eukaryota > Metazoa > Chordata > Actinopteri > Beloniformes > Adrianichthyidae > Oryzias > Oryzias latipes. Next base: position 20,663,329 of record NC_136254.1, read on the forward strand.
ACGCATATCGGTGCTTTATTTAGAAAGAAACCGTAAAACTGTTTATTTGCTTACAAAAATTGGATACATAGAAGTGAAGTGATCCTCAGAAAATCCTGTTCTACATATTTTAGTCCAAAACTTTATTTATTTCAGTGAACACATGTAAATAATGACATCATTTTTGCCAATTTTATGTTGCTTTGATACATTTTTCCAGTTTTTTTCTGTTGTTATAATAAACAGCTCATAAGAAAGCTAATATTTGTGTAAAATAGAGAATCTGATGCTTCTGTCTGTTCTACTCAACGAGGAGGAAACAGGAGTCCATCTTTGGTCCAACATCCTAATTAAACGACTTTAGTTTCCAGTGTTTTTTTAAACGCGGACACAGATGTAAAACTATGAATTTGGTCAAACATGCAGCGAAACATCTGCTTTTTGGAAGAAAAATACATTTATTTTTTACTGCCATCACCTGCTCTGTAAACTGTTCATAAAAAAAAAGTTTGTTTATATTTACATTTAATGTAAAGCTAAGACAGTATTTAAATGAGGGACACAATCTTCCCATATTATCTTTTTTAAGAACTACACTTAAACCGTCTCCTGAAAACTGTTTATGTTTTAGTTTTATATTTAATTAAAAAAAATTTCTAGGTTTTTATAGCTGTCCATGATTTAAGGATCTGGCTTTATAGAGTTCATATAGAAGACATCCAACACAGTAGTTTAAACAATCCTTCTGTTGCTATATTTCTGTTTGTACAAAAAAATAATAAAATAAACTGCATCCACTGCTGCCTGATATGAAACACTCCAGGAAGAAAACGGTCAGCCTTTGTAACTTTGGAACATCTTGATGAATTCAGTCATGATGTAACTTTTGCAAAGCAGTGAAATGGAAACAGGTTTATTTTTCTTATTGTGTGATTGCTGAGAAATCTGTGGCCTTCTTTGCTTATCACAAAGATTTCCTGCCGTAAGAGTTTGAGATGTGCGAGCTTTGAAACGAGGTCTTTTAAAGGGAGGGAATCAACAAAACTGGTGTGAGGAATGTGGCAAAGTCAGATTTTAACTTTTAAAATCCATTTAATATAAACACAAGACATTAAGGTTACTTTATAGTTGTATAAAGTAATACTATAGCAAGTTCTTTGGATCAAAACACAACTTTTAAAAAAATATAATTTAAATTAAACTTTGATAAAACAATTTTGTAATCCTAAATAGATTATGTTGTGGTGCGATTCTCTGCTTAAGAAAAACGTCTTTTTTCTTTGTTCCGATATTCCTAACATTTTAAATCGATGCTCTGAAATGGAGCGCGTTTTAAAGACTTTGTACCGTCGGTGTCCTGAAAACCATCAGGTGTTAGTCGGGGCTTTTGACAGCCCAGCTTTGAGGCTCTGACGCCTTTATCCCACCAAAAGTACCGGTAAATGACACATTGTTGTGATGCAGGTGTTCGCAAATGAATATTATTACACAACATTTCCTGACTCCGGTTTTGTCTCGGTTTCGAATGGAAATTCATGATAGTGGAGTGTAAATAGCCAAACACAATAACTATTGTGATGGATAACACAGATTTGCACCTGCTGGTGTGCTTGTGTGTGTATGTGTGTGTGTGTGTGTGAGTGAGCTGGAGATTGTTTGTGTCTCTGCGTTGAGTAAGGCCTGCTGGAAACCTCTGAGCGTTAAATTTACCCATCAACATAAACTGCATTGTTTGCTCCGTCTCCCGTTGCCATAGGAAACAAAGGCGGAAGCTTCCTGCGGTTTCCATTGGTTACCTGATATTTACAAACACATCTCAGCCAGAGCTGCATCTAAGTATAGTGGATTAAAGCTGAAAATTCTTAGCAAAGGGACTCATTCATTACTTCGCACTTCCTGTGTTGTCAGAGCACTGAGGTCTGCCATGTCTGGTCCCACCTGGCTGCCCCCAAGGAACCTGGACAGCCCCGAACGTGCCATCCCCCAGATGTCCCACTCCTCCGGGGCAGCGATCTACCGCGCCCCAAACAAAAAGGCCATGTCAGACTTCAGAGCAAAATATGGTCCGTATGACCAGAATGGAGTGGGCGGGGTCACCAACAGGTACATGGCGACAGGAGCCACAGGTAGGAAACCCTCAACATCTGGAGTCAAATCTGGGTATAGGCTACGTTCACACTGCAGGGCTTCATGCTCAATTCCAATTTTTTGAAAAAAATTGTTTTTTTTGCAAGGCCATTCACATTTCCAATTAAATGCGAACTTTTGTGATGTCCTATGTGACCGTGAAATGACCCAGAAGTGACCCGCATGCGCAGAAGAGTACTCAACGGTGACCGACGTCACTCGTTGTTTGCAGAAGTAGCTAACGTTAACAATGGATGTCAACAACAGTGTTGTCAACAGCTAAGCTCCTTTTGCATTATTGAATTCATTTTCACAAAGGAGCCAGCGCAATAACAATCTTCTCATTTTAATAAGGCATTTGAGCTAGGATCGTCTGTACCCACTGTTGTGGAATGGAGATGTGAATGTGCTGGGGCCGCGAGGGCGTGTGTAAGAGAAGTAAGAGAGCGCGTGCAGCGCAAGAGTAGGTGAGGGGGGGTGCAGTGGGGGCGTGTATTCGTATTGTGTCTTACGGAGGAAAGAGAACGATAATAAAAGAAGGTTTTCCCAGAATAAATGCTAATGAGTCTTTATTAACCCGCTCTGGAGAATCTGAGGGTCCAAACGGGGAAGTGAACCCCGAAGGAGGATCCTTCGGCCGTGGAGAAGGTCTCCCTCGCGCTTCTGTCCACGGACGGAAAGGATAAAAAGTCTTTGCGGGAAAGGTTCAACACCACGCTCCGCCATTTCGCTGGAAAATCTTTCAATAACCGGCTGGTTGCGATAAGAGCCCTTGAGTTTGGCCTGAATAGAGCTGTCACCCCAAATATGAATCCAACCGGTGACCTCGCTTCCCTTCCACTGACTGGTCTCAGCAGCATCGTACGCCATGGTTGATGTTTATGTTCTCGTTCCCGCCTACTTCAACGCAGAATTATGACTTTTGTAGCATATCGATGACGTACGGATCGGATTCATGTGGCCTGGCCGTTCAGACGGAAGTCGCATTTGAAAAGATCGGATCTGTGTCGTTCAGACTGTCATGAAAGATCAGATACAGGTCGCATAGGGACAAAAAAATCGGAATTGGGTCGTTTCAGCCTGCAGTGTAAACGTTGCCTTAGATCCACTGGAAACATTTTTGTGTTTTAGTTTGTAACTTCAAACTTGCTTAGTTGTGTTTTTGAAACATTTTGAAAGAGGAAATGATAAAGTAGTTCTGTTTACCCAGAACGGGAAGTCTTCCAAGATTCCTGAAACTCTTTTCTTATAAACATCCATCAAAACAAAAACAAAAAAAAGTTTATCATTTGCTGATTTAGTGTAAAACCTTTTCTTAGCTTTTTATTTTTTTTATTTTTACGTTTTAGCTGCACATCAATATTTCAATTTTATTCTGAAAGAGCTCATCTTAAATTAGACAACACCATGTAAATGAGCAGTTTTGATCAGACTTGTAGAAAAAAAGGTCTGGCTGCTAAGAGACAAAAAGTGCAAATAATAATAATTAATCACTGAAAAACAACCATAAATCATAAATTGTTCTATTGATATGAGCGAGTCGTAAATACGCATCATTATATTTATTTTACAACAACTTTAGAAGAAAGTCATCATTGGTTTTCAAAAAAAAAATTCCTTATGGAGATCTGAATCACATCTGTTTAAAAAGGTTCAATAGTTGTGAAAATGCTAAAGTTAAGTCACCAAACTATCTCACATGACTATCAATCATCCATTTGTACTAGTTGATAGTTTACTATTTTTACTTGACTGTTCAAGCTCCTGCTCTGTTCAGGGGGCTAAATGATAACAGAAGCTAATAGAGTCAAAACAGGGACCAACCTGGGTCTGTTTACTACATTCATTTTATTTGAATGGTTCAGATTGGTACTCTGTATCAGCAGATGGTCAAAATTAAATGAATTGGATTGAGGAAAAAAAAAACTGATGAGGACATTCCTGGTTTTTTAAACTCGTCTATTCAAACTGTTCTGTGGATTTAAACAAACGTCAAAAGCCAACAAGTGTCTTTTATTTTCTTTTTCTTTCAGATGAATTCAATAGTCTCACTGCTTGACTTCCCAAAAAACTAAAAGAATATTTTAACAAAATAAAAGCATGCTGTAGTCCTCCATTTAAACTACAAAGCTTTAAAGGTTGAAGTAATATTAGACATTCAAAGGCGTCTTTTACTTTTAAAAGGACCGTTGTCATGCAAGTCTTGTTGACAGCAGCTGTTCTTCAAATCAAAGGTGCTCCGAGTCATCATCCAGCAAACGATCGCTACTATTCTCCTCCGCCTCCTCCTGGTCCCAAAGAGGACCGCAGCTGGAGTCCTCGTGTGGACAGCTACGATCTGATGGTGGGGGGACATTAAAACATCAAATGCTGATTTGAAAAGCTGTTGTCGATATTTTTGTTTATTTAATTTGACGACTAAAAAGCTGTTGTCGGTTTTAGCAACTTCCTCCTGAAAAGCCGGGCAGCTATCACTCCAAGATCGATGCGGACATTGACTCCCTGACGGGGATGCTGGCGGATCTGGACAGCCACCCGCAGGACTCCAGCTCCCAGGTTGGCATGGAAACGCAGAATGGAGCAGACGATTGATCGTCAGGGTGAAAGTCTAACACTCCGCCTGTCCACAGCTCTACGACAATGTGCCTTACAACAAGTATGTATCAGGGGAACACTACAAGCCTCAACACCAGAGACCAGCCCCTCCTCAGGGTCAGCCGTCCATGGGCTACGCCTCCCACCCTCAGAACCAGTACCACTCGGCTCCCCCGTATCCCAGCAAGCACCAGGCCCCTCCGTATTCCCACCAGCAGGACTACTACCCGTCCTCCTCCCCTAAGCCCTACCCTCAGCCTGTTCCGGCCTCCTACACCACCGCCTCCACCCCCACCGGGCCCAGGTTCAGCGTGCAGGTGAAAACGGCGCAGCCCGTCACCTACTCCCAAACGGGGAGGCAGGCCGAGCAGGCCTACACCCCGCCGCCCCCTCGCCAGCACCCGTCACGGCCTCCCGCCCAGATCCAGACAGTGCCGCAGGGCTGGTACCCGCCTCACTCCAACTCACCAGTACAGGAGCCCGACGGCGCTTATAAGGGCGGAGTCCCAGGTTCTGTTGGAAGAGTCGGCCAGATCCAGATGTCCAAGAGGGGGATGGAAAACAATCAGGCAGGACAAGGACCGGCTCAGAGTCCTGCTTATCAGTCCACCAAGGTAGGCACTGCAGTTTTCTTCATTTTTAGAGACGACATTTTAATTTAAGTCAAGCTTGATTATTTATGCTTTTTTTGTCAGATCAATTAGGAAGAATTTATGGCAAAAGTTTTCCTTTTTTTTGGCCAGCAGGGGGCAGCAACGATGAGGCCAGAGGAGGAGCTGGATCGGCTCACCAAGAAGCTGGTTTATGACATGAACCACCCTCCTGCAGAGGACTATTTCGGTAGGAAATTGCAATTAATAAGACGATTATTGATTGAAGGAAATGAAATGAACCCTGTGGACTTGTGCTGCACACGAACAGGTCGCTGCGCCCGCTGTGGGGACAACGTGGTGGGTGACGGCAGCGGGTGCATCGCCATGGAGCAGGTGTTCCACGTGGAGTGTTTCACCTGCATCACCTGTCACACGCGGCTTCGGGGGAAGCCGTTCTACGCGCTCGAGAAGAAGAGCTATTGCGAGAACTGTTACATTGTGGGTGAAATACTCCCACCGGCTCCTGTTTTGCGCCACTACGACTGCGTGATTTTGACCATTTTCTGTCTTTTCACTGTGTTTTTTTCAGAGTACGTTGGAGCGCTGTTCCAAATGTTCGAAGCCCATTCTGGACCGCATCTTGCGGGCGATGGGAAAAGCGTACCACCCGCGATGCTTCACCTGTGTGGTCTGTAACTGCTGCCTGGACGGCGTCCCCTTCACTGTGGACGCCACATCTCAGATACACTGCATAGACGACTTCCATCGGTGCGTTCACAACCGTTCGTTTACTGCCTGAATCTATCAAATATGATTCTATCAAGCAAATAAAAAAACAGAAAACTTTATTATGTTTCTACTAAGAATCTTATCAACTTTAGCACCACAGAGATTTTAGATCTAGGATTTTTCTGTTTGCATCTATTTAGACAAAGACATTCAGGTTTGAGGTGCAAAGTCGATACTATTTTTCAAAATAAAAGTCTGTACACATTAGTTACTGGTGCATGACGAAGTATTAAAAGTAAAGAAATCAATATATATGAAAAAAGTCAACATTTTACCAGAAGAAACTCATATTTACCACAGATTTATGAATAAAAATCAAACTTTTACAGTAATAAAGTTATCATTTCATAAGTGAGAATGTATGTGATTAAATTTCATAAATTTATGAGGCAAATGTCAGTTTACTAAAAGAAAATAGAAACAACAACAAAAAGAACCAATATGGTGTTTTATTTCGACGTAGAGCACATTGGAAGCTGTTCCTTCATCATTGGTTAGACGAATCAGGCGGACGCTGTTGACTCTGTTGGCAGTAAAGCTGCAGAGGTCCAAATGCATTATGGGACATAGATTCCTATGATAGACTAAAGCCTTATGATATCACCATAAATGGTGCATTGATGGATTTGGTCGATGGGTAATGTGGATGGAGGCCATAACCATTTTTCTTTTCAAAAATTGTAACATTACAAACTCTTTCTCTTAATTATATGACATTATCCTTGTTAATCTCCTCAACCGCTCCAACATGATTCAGCTGATTCTGACATGGAGAAAAGCAGCGTTCCATATCGGCTTTGCACCAATGTCCAACACGTTACTAACAAAGTGTTCCATGGCGGCCCGACGCCACTTTTTTGCCACGAAAAAAATCAACAAAATGTATGTTGATTGTATAAACACTTCACCACTGTAAAGTGGTGGACATCAGCTCAAGGCTGCTTTTCTCCGCTTCAGAATTACGTTAATTGCTTAAAAATGTGAAGAGTTCCGGGAGTGGAAAGCTACGAGGTTAAAGGGTTTAACTCTGTACAACCCGTGCTAGCCGTGTTCTCGGCCTATCACCAACCACGCTTTTGTTTTTTAAACTTGTCCAACAGCTGAGCAAACAGATAAGATCTGAAGGCCTCTTGTGTTGGACATATTTTACTGTCACAACATGGGGTTATGAATTTTCTAACACACAAGGTGTATGTTTAAATGAATTTAGACTAAACTTTATTTAGCCCAGCATTTATGACATCCCATAAGCCCAGCTTACCACATCAGAGGAGAGCTGCAGCGAAGTTGGACTCTTTATGAACGTGTAATTTCATTCTGTTATTGCATTCATATATTTTGTAGGAAATACGCCCCTCGCTGCTCAGTGTGTGGTGAACCCATCATGCCTGAACCCGGACAGGAGGAGACTGTCAGGATTGTAGCTCTGGACCGCAGCTTCCACGTCGACTGCTACGTCTGTGAGGTATCGCCGCCAGAACACTGAATCCACTCCATTCATTTATTAGATCAAAGTCCTGTTGAAGCCCTGGTAGATTAGAAATCAAAACAACAGCTTTAGGTAGAAAATAATAAAGATTTCTGGCCAAAAAAAACCCTGGCTTCAGCATTGAGCTGGATTCATTTACAAGCTTAGAAGTGACTGAAACCTCCCTGTCTGTCAGGAATGTGGTCTCCTGCTGTCGTCTGAGGGCGAAGGTCGCGGCTGCTACCCGCTGGACGGCCACATCCTGTGCAAGAGCTGCAGCGCTCGCCGCATCCAGGACCTGTCAGCCAAAATCTCCACCGACTGCTAACCGAGACGCGTTCGGGTTTTCCTTTTCGGTTACTGCAATCACAAGTGTCAATTTTGGCAGCTCTAAATGAACGTTACCTATGAAATGAGGAGATTTAAAATGCAATAAGGGTTTGTTTGTTTTAGCCTCCTATGGTACACGGTCTATAATGTTCGGCTCAGTATTAGTGGCCTGACCTGCAGGCAGCTTGGGCTCCAGCTTCCCCACACCCACAGCGGTACCGCTGACCTCTCAGCTTGCACATCACTATTAATGGATGAAGAGTGGAGGGAAATGTGTGTTTGAATTTGTCTAGAAATAATCCAAAATGTGTATATTTCTAGATACTTTTTGTTGTCACATAATGAATCAAAAAGCTCAAAACTGCCTCTTAAAAGCATTTCTCAAAAGCACAGAAAACAAGAAACTGTGATTGTACAGAAAACATGAATTACAGGGTTTAATCAGCTCCCCTGGGCTTTTACTTTGAAAGGATTTCTCCTTCAGAGCAGCATAGCGGAGCAGCAAATGAGGATAACAGGAAGGTGTTAAAGGATATTTTCTTTTCGACTTGATTCAAGCGCTAGAGCAAAGTGTTCTCTGTCGCAGACGTTTCCCATCCGCTTTAGTTTTCCTTCAGCGTTTGATGATTTGATGCTTGACTGTTACGTTTCTGACGGTGCAATGAAAAGAAAGCTTCTGTCTAAAGGAAACTAATGATCCCTTTGTGCCATTTAGATTAAAAAACCCATTCATTGAAACCTTTTTTTTTTAGTTTAATATGAAAAGTTCCCCCAATTTAAAAGGGATGATGTTTTTTTTATTCTTTGTTTTCCTGAATTGTTTACTAATCGGGTGGATTGTGTTCGTTCTTGCACTCCTGGAGTGACGGTATTCGTTTTTTCCGTCCGCGTTTAGTTAAACGGCGACAGCCTTATCAACAGGATGTCCTTGGGTGTCAGTTTTGAACTGGATTTACTGTGAATTCACCCCTTTTTTTCCTTTTTTGGTCACCCAAAAACGATCCCAACATCCTCCTTCCTGGTAGTTCATCTGACATTTGTTTGCTTAAATCTGCTGTAATCTGAAACTCCTGATAACAGACCATGTTTGTGTTCATTAATTTATCTTGAATGTTAATTTTTAGACTTTAGGTTTTTAGGGGGGAAAAACTTCACATCTACTTTAATCCTGGATTTCATGTCATTTTCAAGAGATGAATGTCAGCATATGTGTCCTGCAGAAGGGAGTTTGCACCTAATCCAGATTGTAGAACTGTACTTCATTATTAAAGAATAAGCAAGTTGATGGGTGTCGCATTTGTTCTTAATATATTTTGTCAAATAAAACCTGATTTTTAGATAATTATTCGGCAGGATAATCCCAGATTATGTGTGGGATTGAGTTAACTACAGTTATTCTATCATAGAAATTGCTTTGAAACAGTCATAACCAGAAATGCTTGGATCAATAATTAGTTATGTTGGTATTTTAACCCTTATGAAGGCAGAGTGGTACACTGTTCTTTGTTCTAAATAAATATAATAAAAAGTTTAAGAAATATAAAACTTACAAGTTTAACAAGAAGATCTGCAACCTGATGCCACATGCTGCTCCTTTATTCTTCCATTATGGCTCTGGTTGTTTTTTGTAGATTTGATTAAAAAGTTTTAGTTAATTACGTTTTTTCCATATACTTCTAGATTTTTAACATTAGATTAGAGTAAAATGAGTGGAATATTATTAGAATTCTGCTCACCGCACAACAGTGTGTGTTTGCTGTTCAGAGGAGAGAGACTCTAAAAGTCTATAACTGCATTGGCATGAATCGGCTCACAAAATATTCTACAGCATTTTACATTCAATGGAAAAAGAGTGAAGGAGCATTGGAGTCTCAATGATGAAAATGTCATTTCTGACTTTCTTGTATTTTTTTATTGAAGTCAAACGGCTGCAGCAGGGGGGTCTCTTTTGACACTGTGTGTATTTTATTTTGAAAGGACTTGCATGCGATGATGTCAACATTTTTTTAAATTATTCGAAAGTAATGTGCAATTCTCACTGTACAACTTAACAGACTAACTGCAGATGCAAATAACCTATTCATTTCCAACATTCACTGCACTACTGCTTTTCTGATTCTGATGTTTGTTTTTCAGACTATTTTATTTTTATTTTCTTCTCTTCACCTTGATTTTTTTGCACATTTCCATTTCTCCACTTACTTTCTTCTTTGACGCCTGATCCCCTGAGGTGTTGTAACAATCTTCCCACGGCGCGATCAGCTGATCTCATCTGATCTTCAAATCATAATAAAAAGTATTATTCCTGGATTAGAATGCACCAGGAAAACTACATGGGAGGAAAGTTCTGCTTTTAATTATGAAACGGCGCCATCTATTGGGCATCTAGAAAGACTAGTGAGTGAACTTCAGTTCTCCAAAACTATTTTAGTTTAGGATAAGATCAAATTTTTTTTCTTGCTTGCATCAAGTGAGTTTTTTTTTTTTTTCAAAGCCATGGCCAAAAATAGTTTCTGTTATGACAATTTGAGTTTTTTTTATGGATTTTCTTCTGAATTGTAATTAAAAAAAAGATAAAAATGAAACCATCAAAGGTTTCTAAAATCCCTGCTAGGGTTTTTAAAAAAACAGTTTTATATCTGTATACAGACAGATAAAAGTTCCAATAACAGACGTTTCACTTTGGGAATTTATTTTGGAAACTGCTCTCACCCCTACGAGACAAGCAACCTCTGCTACTGTTTACAGCTTCTTACTCTTGCACTAAAATGGCCCGTGTCGTCTTCTCCATGACGGCAAAAGAGTCTCAGCAGGAGGTGAAGGTCTTCCAGAAGAAGTTTCGACAGCCCGCCTTGCGCTCTCTTTGCGTGAAGCGGATGTGCCTCTTCATCAGCCTCTCGCGTCCTCCCAGCTCCTCTTCCTCCAGCTCCTGGAGCATCTCCTGTCTTCTCAAGGCCACCAGCTCCAGCACCAACTTCATCAAGAGCAAGCGGGTGGGATCCTGAAAGACCAACAGTTTGTTTTGGGTTTTTTTCTGTCATGGGGGAAAGGAGCTGCTGTGACTGCGACTCACCTCGCTTTTGAGGAGCTGGAGTTGTTTGGTGTGTGTGAGCGGGTTCCTCTGTGGAGCCCCGCTGACGCACGCCATCAGCAAGGACAAACCCAACGCTGCGAGGAGCATCTGCACCTGAGAGCCAAGCATCTCCACTAGAGACGGCGAACTGATGCGTGCCGGACGACGGCGAAGACTTTTGAAGTAAGGTGAGTGATAAAACAGCCTCCTCCTCCTGATTGGCGGAGCTCTGAGGGGAGGTGGCGGCCTGCGGCGAGCATCCTTAACCTTTGTGTTATCTTAGATGACCCCACCCTTACATTGACGTGTTATTCCTACCATGACAAAGGGGGATAAAGGTGGAAATTTTTCATGTAATCCATGGACACCAGTGAAGATCACAAATCATTGAAGAAAAAAGGTTCAGCACACTGTCTAGTGGGTCTAGATGACCCAACTCCCAATGTTAAAGTGCCTAGGATAGCACAAGGGTTAAGGTCATCATTACCAGTGACCTCACAGATTAACCAAAGAGACTCAAGAAACTTGAAATCTTTCTCCTCTGGCACGTTTTAAAAAAAAATGTTTTAAACATCAGCAAAAGTCAAAAACTTGATGCTTTTGCAGCATCATGGCGGGTGTCCAATCACAGCTGCATGCCGCTGTTAATGACTGGATCTGACTCAAATGTTAATGAGGTCATCGGTGGACAGTCTCCGCTCCCGTCACGCCATCACTTCCCATCAGCGAGAAGAAGGAGAAACTTAGCTTTTAAATGTCAGCCTGGGAGGAGGCGGCTTCTTCAGAAGAAACTCGTCTGAAAGATGAAGAGGCGGCCCCGAAATAAACATGGATATTTGTCTGAGATGGTGGGTGTGATGTCCAACACTGCTCAAACACTGAAGGATATGAACACAAACTACATACTGCAGGATGTTCAAGTCCATCAACCTCCTGCAGTTCTCCACATTTAAACCATCCAGTTGGGGGTCAGAATGAACTTGCGGCCCTGATGCGGACCCATAGTCTGCATCAGGGCATCTGGCTGCACTGAAAACACCGGCAACCCCGACCGAAGCCTCTATTTGCAGAAACGCGGCCTCACACTCCACCAGGCTTCTGTGGTACAAAACCCATTCAATGAGAATTTCAATTCAGGATGAGAACGTTTGTTTGCGGCCATGTCACCTTTGTATCTTCAGGAGTATGTAACTTATTCACCATAAAAATGTTATTTGTAAAAAATAAACAGACTAATGAAAATTCATGGTGTGCATGGGAAAATAACATTTTTTAGTTAGTCTTTTTATGAAGAAAAAAAATTGTTTTTTATTGACTTCATTTTTTTTCATCTTAGATTTTGATTTTTTGATTTTATTTAGTAAGACGTGTCCCTTTTTTTTTTAGTTCCTGACTTCATCCTGGGTTGTCATCTTTTCCATTTTTATTTTTCTCTGCAATATTTTGTTGTTGTTGTTGTTAATTATTGTAAAAAAAGGCATTCAAACAAACAGGGAAAATAAGAATTTTGAACCCTCTCAATGCTGCACTTCCCTTTGCCTCAAACACTGACATACAAAGTTATAGTTTTTTTCCAAACAAAATATTCCTAAAAAAATGGTTTTCAGCTAATTTTTATCAATAAACACTGGTAATGGTTGCATAATGAATTATCTTCCCCTTTTTTCTCCAGTTATGTCTTACTTTTACCCACAGACTTGAATTCCTTTCTGAATTTTCTCTTCTTTTTTCAGCAATTTGCTGCCTGATACTTTTTGCAAAACTCCAATCATTGTATAGTCTGGGTTGCTCAATTCTACATATTAATTTTGTGTTTGTGACATTTATCCCAAATAAAACAGCATTGCATTTTTCCTTCTTTACTCACTTTTTCCCCCCTAAAAAAACCCGTCTTTAATTTAAACTGGTGCCACATTACCCTTAAAGTGAGATTTACCTCCTTAATTCTTACGCCTAGGACGACCTTTTCCATCCTAATTATCCACAGGCGTTAATTGTGACGTGGTTTGACTCAAAGTAGGTTTTTCTGAGGAGCGGAAGATGTGGAGGAAGCAGGAGTCCTGCTGTGCTGCAGTGGACTAAAGGACAGGACTTGAACGCTGATGTGATCGCAACTCTGCTGCACAAATGTCGCCTCCACCATGACAGGAAATGTTGTGTTTCTCACATACTGCTGATAAATGATCCTATCAGGGAAACAGGAGTTCTTTTTATTGTCATTTTCTGTGTTTTGATATGTGAAGCTACAGATAAAACATCTGTTTACTCTTGAAATAAACATGTTTTCTTTCATTTACATTCTTGTTTTCAGACAAAAACTTTTTATAACTGATCTGGAAATTGAAAGAATATCTAAAATAATAGGTTTAATAATAGATAACATGCGGGAAAGAGCCTTTAAGGTGTATTTAGAAACAGAAGTATCCAAATTGCAGTGTTTTACTAGATCCTTTTATTTATTGATTGATTTTGTATTGGCATGTGTATTTAAAATAGTAAATATGTATTTATAAAAATGTGTGATGTGTTTATGTCATAACAGCAACATGCGACTGTATTTCAGAAATAAGGAATGCCATCATTAGATCTTTTGTTTTGGACTAGATGTTCCATCATTTATTCTACACCCCCCTCTTAAGAGTTAAAGATTTAAAATAAACAATCAATTAATTTGATCACTTTCTAACTTAAATAGACAAAGTTTGCCAGTCTTTAGGTTTTTAGGCCAATTAGAATTTTTATAGGAAACACTTTACCAACCAGGGTTCAACTCCGGGCTGCTCCCTGTTCCCTTCTCTACTTCTGTGCCGGTACCAAGCCCAGTTGCTTTGAGAGGGTTGCGTCAGGAAGGGCATCCGGCGTAAAACATTGCCAAGTTTACCATGCGACTCGTTCGCTGTGGCAACCCCTGATGGGGAAAAGCCGAAAGACAAACAACAAACAACATAGGAAACACTTTACCAATCTCTTATAGTCTCTAATGCTTTTTTCTAAATTATGTGAATGTTTCTTTTACTTTTTGCTTGATTAATGTGATCTTCTGTCTCCTTTTGTTTACCTGATAGTTTGATGTGCTGAAAAAAGTCATGTCATAACATAGCCTGACCGCTTGATGTCGCTACGGTGCGTCAGAGTTGTTTCACATTTCAACCATTGATTTCTCACATTTTGACGTATTCTATGTTTTGCTTTACAATTTTTTAACAAAAGAATGTACTTATATGATAGGTAGTATTATATATATTATTATATGTATTAATACATTTAATTGAAAAGAATGTAGGGGGCTAATTGGCAGTGGCGCTAATTTAGCATTTTACTTTTACATATTTTTAATTTAAATATATAGATGTTTTCCCCGCAAATTCTTTTTATTTATTTCTAACTTTCAAAAACAACCTTTTAATATTAATAAAAGCTCTTAAAAAATAATGACAATAAATAAATAAATAAAAAAAGCTAATTAGCCAACAGGTCTGACGTCATGGCATTAGGAGAAAGTAAACACACCTTTCAGGTCGACTTGGTTTGAATAATTTTGCCACGAAGATGACAAAAAAAATCGAACAAACACTGAATAGGTGAGTTTAGTTATTTCTATGATTATTTAAAAAATAATTGGCTCCAGTTAAGTTCCTTTTAGTTAATTATATTTTGCATTTTTCAGTGTCTTACTGCTCCTGGCCTTTTCGTTTTGTGCTGCTAGCAGTCGTTTGTCGACGACAGGTGAGCAGAGCAGCTAACCGGTAAAAACAACCAAAAATGCACATAAACCACCAGAAATGCTCACTGTCTGAAAAGGCTGGCTCAAAATACATTAATATTATTTGATGAACTCAAAAATAGTTAGTTAATGATAGAAATCACAAGGCCGCGTGCATTCATCAATCATTCGGTTTATCCTATAAATTAAAGGATTTGCTCAGCAAGCAGTTACCAAAATAAAAGTTACGCGGTGAAAACGGAAATGAATTGAAAATGACCTAAAAGTTGATTCAAATATATTTTTGAAAACATGTTTTAAATTTCATTTCTGCTGTGAAATATAAACATATATTTGATCAATCTGTTGAAAAGAAAAACACAATAAAGCTGCAATGACTGAATAATCACGTTTGAAAATCTGGTTTGTTTTTTCTTCTTCAAGTCATTTATAGTACAGTAGGGTGGTTTATGTGTATTTTTTGGCTGTTTTAAAGTATGACGTAATACCAGGGTTTGTCTTATTTGCTGTGACATATTATGTAACCATCTTTACTTTGAAAAAAAATGTTACCAAAAAAAAAAAAAAAGTTTAACCAAAAAAAAAAATCCACAGATTTGCTTGTTTGGTAAAACTTCAATATGATTCTTTACATGTTTGTTTCTGAATCTAATTTCAGGTTAGACAATTTTATAAAGTTTTAAAATAATTTCTACAAAACTCACAACGAACCATTTAATCCAGAATTGAACTTAATTTAGCGTCACCCAGAACGAAAAAAATCAAAGAAAAATAAATATTAAAAAAAAATTGGAAATAAATTCAGCACTGAAGAGGTTAAACAAAGTAAAACTGTGAAAAGTGTTTGTTGTCTACACTCATCCTTTGGAATTTCTCATAAAATTGTCTTGGCAGCTCAATACATGATTTTTAAAAAGGACATCAATACTAACTGCAGTTTCTATGGAGATTGTTCTAAAACTATTCCTCATCTTATTTGGTTCTGCTTGTCCACACAGACAATTCATTATTATTCATATCTTAAAAGATTTCTCTCTTAGACGGGAAAATGTGATACTTTTCTTTTAAATAAGAGGCTGTTTATAGTAAATTAATTAATTTTTCTGGCTAGATTCTGTATTTATAAATGTAGATTTGTACATAAATCAACAAAAAATCTCCAAAACCAATGCATATTTTGTAATCTTTGCATGACTGTTCATTCTCTACAACAGTTGATGCTTTGCTGTGTACTTGCACTCCGTTCAATAAAGTTGGAACAAAACGACAATCCCCGCTCTCTAAAGTGTTTTTAGTTTTCCTTTTACCCTCAGTCCCGCCCCCCAGGCTGTCATCATCACGAAACTCCTCCTTGTCCCCACATCGACCCCATCCTGAACTAACTTTTCCGGATTCCTATTCAATTCAGTTCAAAATACTTTCTAGATGCGTTCAAAGCCAATCAGCATGTTGTTATCTGTAATTGTCTGATCTACATTTACCCATCTCCACCTGCTCTCGCAGATTTTTTGTTCCTTATCCTCCTCAGCTCCATGGAAAAAGAGCTTTGCTCCTCAACTCTATATGCCATCCATACATTTAAATCTACTCAGAACTCTTCTGTTTACAACAACCTTTTCCTTAACACTGTCCCATCATTTTGTTCCTACATCCCCCTTTTTCTTTAAATTTTAACACTTTATTTCTATTAAATTGCAAGGTTTTAAAAAAGTGTTTAAAATTATTTTATTATTTACCAGTAAGTAAAACCTCTAACTGTATTTTTAGGAGCATTTCAGACCAGATGTCTTGAGCGTCACTTCTGGCTTTCTGTCAAGTCCAGCTTTTTTGGCCAGATGAGCCACTTTTATTTTGAAGGTATTGAACATCCTTTTTTTCCTAATTTGATTTTTCCTGCATGATATACATATATTTTAGCAGCTAGAGTTGTTAAACATCTGAATACAGTTTTTGTTTCTTTGCTTGTTTTCAGACCAGCGTGGACTCCACTTCCTGTCGCTCCAGGAGGCGTCGCTCTGTGGTTACACGGTTCTGTTCAGTGATGTTGGAGACCTGGAGTTTCGTGCCTCTTTTCTGGCCTGCCATGTCACTAGTCAGGTAGATGCATCTGTATTTAATCATTTTTTTTCTGGTCCCTTTCTTGGATCTAAAACCCTTCCTGGTTTGTCTGTTGTCCACAGACAGGCTCAGATTATCATCTGGGTCTTTGGCTTGTACACGTTCAGGAGGGTGGAGAGGTGGTGGCGTACCCCTTCCAGCTGCACTGCTCACTGGAGGAGACCTGGAGCAGCAGGGAGATTACCTGTGAGGAAAACTACATGGAGGTATTTCTTTAAACTGTAAACTCTTTGAACTACTCTAACTTTTTATTATAAAGAGTTATAAAGTTATGCATATCAGTGCAAAGCTGCTTTTCTTCAACATTGGAGCTAAAGCTCCAGTGTTGAAGGATTAAGATGGGAGTCCCTGGCAATTTGCTAAAACCAACCCCTAGTGGTCATTTGAGGAACTGCAGCATTTGGTATTTCATGGTTGGGACTAAATTAATGAATAACGGGGGCTTTGTAGCAATCCAAATAGCACGTTTTTCTTTCTATAGGTGTCGATTCATCAGTCTCTTCTGCCACTAGTGTCCAAAAGCGATGTAAGTGGCACCTTTAATTCACTTTTTTTTCTGTTGTCTTATCAATAAATCTTCATGATGATGACCTCTTGTGTTCAAACAGGGGTTTGATGAGACGGAGGTGACTGTCAAGTTTCACAGAGCCGGTCAGCTGTCGGGAGAAGCTTTGGAAGTATCGCTCAAAGAGGCCACTGCTTTGGGTTACCAAGTCTCTACTGACAAGTCCCGACTTGTACTGCGCTGCACCTATTCTTCCCCAATGTCATACCACGTTAAGGTTCTGAACAACTCTCTCAAAATCTTCCCACCGTTCATTTCCTCATTGTTTGACTTGATGGTAATTTCTTTTTGTGTGTGTGTTTGTTTTAGGACAACAAAGTTGACTTGCAGATGGTGAACGCCTCCATCCTCTACAGATTCCAAGACGACCTCTTGACATTTGACGCATCAATCGCCTGTCCTCTCAGTTAGTACAGTGCATGTTTGGATCGTCTTGTGTTTTGTCATGGGAATAGTGCAGTAAAACCTCTCCAACCTTTTCCAACCCCCCTGAATCAGATGAGGCTTCAGCAGAGGACTCCTACCTGCTGTGGATTGTCCCTTACGTTCCCTCTCCACTCGCTCACGGCCAGTTTGGGTACAGAGGCATGAGGACAGGAGTGAACGGCCGGGCTCTGAGTGAATTTGAACTGAAAGAGAGAGGATTTAAGATTGATCTACAGGAAGGGCAAGTTGAAGTCAGGATCCCTAAAGGAGCCCAGGGTGTCCAAGTGAAGGTCTGTAAGAAAGAGAAGCAACGGGACAGGAAATCTTCACCTTCACCACCTGTCTTTAGCTTTCATGGTGTGTTCTTCCAGAGCAGTGTTGTGAGGGGGCAGTACAGTCAGGCCATGGCCGTGGATCTGTTCTTCATGAGTCAGTGGCAGGACCAACGGTGGCCTCTTACGCAGCATCGCTCCTTCAGGCGACTCAAGACTCCTTTTCTTCCACAAACTCCAGTCCTGACCAACAGTGAGACTTTCTAGGTCCATCTTATTATGTGTATTTATGGTATAAATGCTGCTTGGCCAAGCAGTTTTTTCATCTATGGGTTACATTGCTGTCATTTCACATGATATCTGTGGTCTTTGTCTTACTTTATGTATAGTAATCATTGTCATACCAAGTTAAAGCTAAAACAAATCTATTTTTGTAGATGAAATTTCAAATAAGGAGCTGTTTTCAGCCACCTTGAGCCTCTTTGCGCCCAATGTCCAACTTCAGAAGGTGACTGTGTATGGGGGCGGTGACATCTTAATCTGGACTCAAACCCAAACTGAAACAGATCTCGAGGTGTCAAAGTTCTCCTACCCCAATGGCAGTAACTACTACCAACTCCTTTTGTCTTTGTCACATCCAAAAATAATCCCACTGGTGAGACGGGGTAACTAGGGGCAAATTAAAGATGAGTATTAGCCTGTCTGGTGACATATGTGGTCTAATTTCAGCATATAGGTGGTGGCTACAAGACGTACAGCTTCAGTTTCATCTTTACTTTTCATATCATGCCTGGTGGAGATGTGTTTTATCACCACGCCACAGTAAAACACAATGCTGATTACACAGGTGAGTTTTTTTCCCCTTTTGTTTTTTTGTGTTGTTTTTAATGTCCCGCTCTAATCATTTCTGATCTAATGTAAAAGTCTTCCCAGTGGTCTTTTAATTATGATTATGCCATTTTTAGCCACAAAAAAAAAACCTGTAATTTTCTCGGAGATGGACAGGAGTTCATTAGAAATTCATCTCTGAGTTGTGAGAGACTGTTGGGATGGAGAAATACTTTTGAGCACTTTTTCTATATATCTTTAACATCTATGGCTACAGATGGAGTGCCACAAAGCTCTATCCTGGGGCTTCTTCTTTTCTGACTTCTCTTGCCTCTTTTCCATTCAATCCCATTCAGTATCTTTTCCCCCCGCATATATAGCTATACATATTTTGGATCAGAACATATTGTTAACCTTATGTTCTGCATTAGATTTAACATATAGTCTGGTAAAATGGGTACCTCCTTCCCTATAAGGCAGGGGTTTTCAAAGTGCGGCGTGCGGGAAGATTTTTTGTGGCCCTCAATAAAAGAGAGCCAGAGCAGGTTCCTTTGAGGAAAAACGTTGTGTTGGTGAGGAGAATAGGCACTTTCAAGCTAAATGGACAAATGCTTACTTTGTCGTAACTCAAGGACTAGATAAAGTCCTGTGCCTTATTTGCAAGCAGGTAAGTGCAATGCACAAAGAATTCAATATAAACCGTCACTATGTTACAAATCATAAAAACTATGACAAGTTTACCGGTGAGGAGCGCAAGAATAAACTCCAACAACTACAATGAGGCTATGCTGCACAGCAGATGATGTTTACAAAAATGGCTTAATCCAGTGAACCTAAGACGGAAGCTAGCTACGTTGTGGATTTGGAAATGGCCCAGCAAAGCAAGCCCTTAGGTGACTGGGAGTTTGTAAAAAGAATGTACGCTGAAAGTAGCTGACATTGTTTGTCCAGAGCAAAAGAAAAGGTTTGAAGAAATAAGTGTCAAATGATACAATTACTAGACGAGTAGAAGATCTGGACAGCAACCTCCGACCGCAACTGGGAAAACATCTGGAGGGCCGGGTTAAGTCTACAAATGACACTTGGTCGTTAAAGTTATTAAATAAAACAACTTTTTCTGTTTATCCATTTTTTTCCCCAAAAATTGGCCTCCAGTCTAGTTCCTAATTTGGCCTTCAGCTACAAAAACTTTGACAATCCCTGCTATAAGGGAATATAACCATAGAAATGCACATACATGTTTCTGTTGCAGAAATAAAAGTAAAAATGCGAGTAGATTTAACAAATTGTTAGTTTTCTTCCATGGAAATCTAACTAAAGAGACCCTTCTTGTTGTGGGACGTAGCAGATCCAGGTACCCCACGGCTGGAGGGTAAGTGCACAGAGAGCAGCCTCCTGATCCTGCTGCACCACGGGGCCCCCTCTGAGTTGCAGTGGGAGCTCTTCCTCGGAGCCCACAAACTAGACTGGGACTTGGTGGATATGGGGGGTTACAAGGTGGAAGCAGCAGAGGACTATTTGACTGTAAGGATCCCCTTAACCGGCCCAGGATTATTTTATGAGGTAATAAAAAAGATCTTGTTAGGGTTATTTATTTAAGTTTTTTTTTTTTTTTACTTTCTTCCATTACAGTATAAATTTTAAAGTAATTCAAAATTCTTTTGAATTCAAAATTCTTTTGAATTACCCAAATTTTTATAATTTACTTTTATTTTAAGTTTTTGTAGAATGTTTTGACTTTTCAAACTTAGTGAGGACATCTTCAGAAGTGTTTTCCTCAAATTGTCTGAATGCCAATAGATTCACTCGATACAGCTAAATGTTACCCATACAATTCAGTCACTGTTTCGTGTCCTATAACTGCTCTCCTCTTCTTCATTGTCTAGAAATTCTCCTTGCAGGAACTTGTTGTTGGAGTCAATGCTTCAGTAGTGGATGCAGAGTCCTTCCAAGAACACCATAGTCTAGTCCACAGATGCAGATTTCCAGCTCAGGAACTTCTAGGTACAAAGTGCCAGCTAAATCCAGATTGTTTACTTCACAAAGCTGTGATGCTCGGTTTGTCTCAGTTTGTTTGCCAGAGGGAAAGATGGTAGTCATTGTGGACACCACGCACACCGTCCCGCCTGTCCATCCTAACCGAACCACACTGCTGGATCCTGACTGCGTTCCCGTGGAGACCGACAGCACCAGAGCACTTTTCAGCTTCGGCCTCAACTCCTGTGGCACGGCAGTCATGGTGAGAAGGTCGATTGACTCAAACTACAGATGCAAAGGGTGCTTTTGTTCATCATAACTTGTATTCCAGTAGATTCAGGGAAGTCACCTGGTTTATGAAAATGAAATCAGTTATTCCCAAGACTTTCTGCCTCTTCATGATCCTCTGATACACAGAGATGTCCCTTTCAGGTGAGAATCGCTGACAGAGCTACCCGTTTTATCTGAGGTGGGAAAGGGCTGTATAACAAGTTTTCTCTGTTTCAGGGTGCTGGTCCAGTGTCTTTACCCAGTGAATGCTACAAGTACCTCTGTCCAACATCGCATTCTTGATCCTGATTCGGAAAATTTCACCTTCAGGAGTCAAGAAAACACATAGTGTTGTGTTGTGGATTCTAAAGATCTCTGCGAACGATTGTTTGAACAATATAAAGAAATGTGATGCATCTGGATGTAAATAAACGGTTTCTATTCTGGGTTAATAAAAATTTGTGCAGACTTATTGTCAAACAAAAAAACAAAATGTTCTTGTGAATTATGAACTTTTGTTCTCATTATACGTTGGTGTTTTCAAATGATTTGTTGTTATAAACCTCAAAAATCAACAACTGTTGTCAAAAAACATGTCGTATAAAACTCTTCAGCTATGTTTACATCGCCCTCCGCAACAGGGAACACGCGACCACTTCCAAGAACAAGACTATGTTAACGTGCGCACATGCACATTTTGTTTTCAAAAGTCTTGCAATGATGCCTGGCTAAGCAGGTTTCTGTGACCATTTTCAGGCTCTGCGCACAAAATACACATCCATTGATCAAGCGTTGATAGTTAAACTTTGACCGATTAGGGACTCAGTAGTGATGTTTGGATGGCGTCCCTTTGAAGTCATAGAAGTTCCAATCTTTAAAAATTGATCAGGAAAGAGAAATGAATAATTGTGGTTTAGTAACCGCATAGACTTATTTGACACAAAGTCTTTCATATATCGGAATGGAGCTGTGGGGAAAGAAAAAGCCTGGAGCAAGATTCTCAAGATGCACAGCTCTGACATCTTGCACCAAGCCAACTGTTTTTGCCGGACATGCGCTAGTATTGAATAGTTGCAGTCCAGTATGAGCACCTTATGCTAAACTTGCGTTCAAGAAAATGTGTGGAGTGAAAGCAGCTCTACTTTTCACACATTTCTAGAAAGTATGGAATCTAAATTGTGCTAGCACACAACTCTTCAACTGCCATCTTTGTTGCACACATGGTCATTTGTATGACTTCAAAGTGATGTGGTGAAAGTTTTCAATACTTCTTAACATCCTTTGTGGTTCGAGTTAAAACAAATAGGAAACAATAAGTGAGTAAGAGTAGACGGCACAATGACGGAAGAGCTAAATGTGGAGAAAGATGCTATATCACAACACAATGTTATACTGTTGCACACCACACAAATAACACTTTAGCTATCCAGTGGATATTTTTATCCAAAACAGATTAGACCAAAGACATAATAATCCAGAAAAAGTAGACTTGTTAGAAATTCTTCTATAAGAATTTAATATAAAGCACAGAAGTCCTAAGATTGCGAAGATGGCTGGTAATGGAGTTTTGCCTCTGGGATCTTCTTGAATCAAAGCGTGGGGATGTAATCTTTTAATATTTCATGGTCATGTCCAAATGAGTCAAAAAAGCAAAAAGTCACATCTTTGACATGCTTGCACCAGCTGCACTGTCACAGTCTAACTTGATTAATAATTGGCTGCACATGTGTGTTTGACAGTTGGTTGTTGAAGCTGTGGATTCATAAAATCTGGTGTTGGAGAAAGTCTCTAAACAACTGGTTGAGTTAAGCTTGTGTGTGGTAGAAGGTGTAGTTTGCTAGCAGTTTTGGCTAGCTATAGACACTGCTAACACATCAGCAGCCATGCCTTTCATGCTGTGCTTTAGGTATGCTGCTTTATTTGAATGTTTTACACAAACAAAAAAACAATAGAAATTTTTTTATTGTTCCTGTCCTTGCAGAGTGGCCTTTATTCTGTCTCTGTGGACAACAATGTGGTGTGATATCCTGAAGCAAGGTATGATCATCTTCAACTTGAATCTTGTAACAATTGTTAAATGGGTCACTTAAAGACTGCTTTTGAATAGGTGTTCTTCAAATGGAGTGTCGTGAACATTACTTCATGGTAGCTATTGATCTTGCTGTCACTGGACCGAATCCTCAGTTTGAAGCTGTTGGTGAGTCCCTTTTGTGGGCCCCTGTGATCTTGTGGGACTTGATCAATGTGATATTTGTCACAAGGGGTATTTGGGGTATTCAACTGTAAATTTGTAATTTTTCAGATATGACAGGTGGGTATCCCCTGACACAGCAGTATGCGGCAGAGTGCGGCTACAGCATCAATGTCCTCTCCTTTCTGGGTGTTGTAGAACTCAGATCGTCTTACTTCAGCTGTCACACTGAAAAAAATGTACAGTAGACTGTTTAGTTTTTGCATAGCCTAAAATAGGCTTTGACCATGTTTACATAAATTTGCAATGGGGCTTTCTACTTTTTCAGGGTGCAAAGTTTCTGTTCTATTTTAAACTGAACACAAACCTTGATGGAAATGTGACAAACACTCTGAATGCAACCTGTTCTCCTCCTGTCCCTTGGGCTCCCAGAGAGGTTTCCTGTGAGACAAACTACATGGAAGTAGGTCTGCATAAGTTAAGGGAGTGGTTACTGCAGCAGCTTCAGTAATTAGAATATGTATCTTCTGCAGGTATCCATAGAGTACGAGTCTACTTGTCCTCATCAGTTGAGTGAGGACTGGAGCTCTCTCAGACCTGTATGTATCAACGAGCAAGTTTTCAGACTTGTTGGGCAACCTAAATGTTAATTTCTCTTTAGGCCTACAGCACTTCACCATCAGAATGGCAGGTGTCATTTCAAAAACCAGGTGTTGTTCTGGCTCCCATGAACTTCACGGAGGCCCGAAAGCAGGGTTATGTTTTTGAGCTGAAAAACGGACGATTTGTGTTTCGGACACCTTATGGACAACCCAACTCGTACATCACTAAGGTAATTGACAGCAGGCAAAAGTCAGTCTTTTGTTGTTTTACACACACTATTCTTTGCAGGACAATGGTGTTCAAGTAGAAGTGGTGCAAGCAAGCATATTTTCCAGACGAGGCTGGTTTGTCATCATAGTCGACCTGGTTGCTGCTTGTTCCATGGGTTAGTATTTGTCAATTTATTACTTGAGGCCAGTATCTCTACATGCCTTACAGATATTAACACTAAGTTGTTGCCTAGTTAAAGTGATGTTTTGCAACTTTAGCTCACTTCATACAAGTTGTGAATGGTCAACCCAGTAGATGAAGGTTTGGTTCCAACAAGCATGGAGATGGCCATTCTTCACTCCTGCCTGAGATGTATTTATCACCTCTGCTGTCTTCTTTACATGCAGATCAAGGAATGTTGTCTGATGGCTATATGATGTGGGATACTCCTGAAGCTTTGTACTCCAGTCTTGGCAGCACACAGATCAGCATTGGCCTAAATGGTGACCTCGTAGGACAAGTAAATGCAAAGCAGAAGGGTTTCATTATGGAGAAGCGCAACAACACTGTCCATATAGGCATCCCATACAATGCTGTAGGAGGGTACAGGAAGGTAAGGCATTCAGATTACTTTAGAATTGTACAGCTTTGCCTAAAACTGATAAATGTCTACCTCAGACTTTAGTGAGCGGTGGCATTTTTGAGTTTCGCATCTTCCAAATGTACTTGAAGCAAGTCTTGGTGGATGAGTACCAAAGAGAGACAGTTGTCAAATTTCATAGAACTTTGGTCACTCCCCTCACACCTTACCCACTGGTCACAGAAGACAAGACTGTCGTGCAAGAAGGAATGTTCACCGTATATCTTGGCAATGTCCCGGACGATGTGGACTTGACATCTATCCAGCTGAATGGGGAGCAGTTTATGCTGCCCTTACCTAGTGAGAGCACATTCATGATTACAGCAGAAGCCCAACCTGACAACACCTTTAGCTACACCCTGAAGATGCTCTTCAGTGACCCACTGGTTGTCCAGGAGGTAAGGATTCATTGTCAAATCTGGTAGTTTATCATCATGATGTGGTTAATACATTTCCTCTTTTAGTTCTCCAAGGAACATGCAGCCATGTTGCACCAACTGAATATCAACTACACTCTGACAGTGTCAGGGAGTGAGCCTTACCACTACACAACTTCAGTCACAGCACTTCTGGATGTCTGTAAGTCTTGACCCAGAATATCCTTGGCCTGTCCTGGTGATGCATTGAGGTCTTGATGCTGTACTTGACAGCACCCCCAGTGTTTGAAGCCAACTGCACAGCAGCAGGTATCAACTTCATGCTGGTCCATCAGCCCTCTGACTACCTGTGGGAGTTCAGCATCGGCGCAGATCTACTGACCATGGAGCTGGTAACGAGACGTGGCTACATCATGAACAACAGCAGTCAGACTCTGCAGCTCAACGCTCCACTCTTTACTCCTGGCTATGATTACAGGGTAAGATGACAATGAACTGCTCTCCTGCAGGTTTAGCCTCTTTGTCCTTCACTATGCACTTTGTCTTTTGCAGGATGTTTCTTTGAGAGGCTTCTATGGCACATTTGAGATCCTGGTGAGAGATCGTGACACGTTAAGGGTCCGGGCTTCTACCGTCAAGACGTGCTACTTTGAATCCAGAGAGTTCATCAGTAAGGATGTCCTGCTTTTCCTGACTCTGGGATTAGAGCAGGCTTTGACCGGCATGTTTCCTCTGCAGTGTGTTCTACTGATGGGATGATGACTGTGGCTGCTGACTTGTCTGAGGTCATTCCAAGTGGCCAGATGCCAGTCAACTTCCACCTCTACAACAAACTTTGTGTACCCAATGAAGTCAATGGCAGCAGGGTGCTCTTCTCTTTTCCAGTCAACAGCTGTGGCTCTGTCATTAAGGTATTCTTTCAAACAAACTTGGACGGAACTTCTTGATGTTGAAATAACCTTTACCCTTTCCTTAGCTCAGAGGAAATGTGACCTACGGAAACAAGATCTTGTACACCCCCAATAAAAACAAATTTATTTCTCGTGACCACAAAGAATGGTATCTAATCTCACTTTCTAACTTGGTCTTTAAACTGCTCAGATTTCATTTTTTTTGGGGTTCATTTTTCTATTCCTTTTCAGGGTGACTGTGCAGTGTACTTATTCTTTTGAAGGCCTCAGTCGCCTTTTCTCGGTGTACAAATTTGAATCTGACGCAGAGGGTGTTGGTAACATCATCCACCGTGTGCAGACCACTCCAGGTAGAGTATGTGCACCTTTTGGTTTTGTGTTTTATTGGGTTAACTTTTTAAAATTGTGTTTCTACCAGTGCCAACAACAGCATCTCCGCTGCAGATCAGAATGCCCATCTATTTACCATCTTACCAAGAAAATCCTCACTACATCGGTGGCATTTATGATCTAGCTGGTAGTTTCAGAAAAGGTGAGGGCTTAAAATTTATTTTTATTTTTTTAAAGGCTGTCTCTAATTTTCTGTCTCTCCTTGTCTGCAGGTAAAGGATCCATGCAAGGAAAGAAAAATATTCTTTAGAAGAAACTTGTCTTTTAAGTTGACTAATAAAGCTCTTAAATGAATTGGGACATCTGTTCTGAGTCATTGACAATTGATGTTTACAAGAAACCTGCACAAAATAAACAGCTTTGAGTTGCTCATATTTAATGACTGAGCACTAAAACTTAAATTGTAAAGAACACATTTGTGTAATGAAGCGAACTAGGTTGCATCATCTAAAGGAAAATGATGGGATTAAAAGTTAAAGAACTATTCTGAGACACCAGATCAGGGGTGTCAAACTCATTTTCACCGAGGGCCACATCAGCGTGCCTGATAAAGGGCCAGATACAACTTATACATGTAATAAACACAACTATAATGTTAAACAACTCATTCATTATTAACTATAGCTTTTTAAAGTGATAGAGTTGCATTGGAAATGTATGTTTGCTCGTTACTCTAGCATAAATCTTTTAAATTTGATTCTGTCAGGTTAGGTTATATTGACAGTGTTTAAGTCCTAATGTATAGTTGCCCAATTGGATATTTCAAGTGTGATTTCCCCCCCCCCCCCCCCCCCCCCAAGATATGAATAAATACACTCCAATTGTTCTAAGAAATTAAACTTTTATTCCAACTTTTTTTATTGAGTTTTTCAGAACATATTAACATACAGAGCATGTTTTCAAAAGGTAAACGTGTTTAGACGACAATACAGCTCTGTTTCCCCATTCCCCTCCCACCCCGAACACAGAACATTCCCATATCCAGGTCATGCGTATACACACTCGCACACATACACATACAGACAGGACATAATAGAGATCCAGTCTCTACTTATGTGCACATATACAAGAAGACACACACACACATACAAAAAAATAAAATAAAATAAGAAGGGGGGGGGGTAGTAAAAATTGTGAGGGGGGGTCAGTCAGTTTCTGCCTCTGGGAGCAATGTAAGTGTATCTACCAGTGATAAAAATGGATGCCATGTCTCTTTAAACTTACTTGGAGATCCTTTTAGTGAGAACCTCAGCTTTTCAAGTTTCAGGTTATACAGCACCTCCTTTACCCAATAGTCATGTGAGGGGGGTCAGGGAGCTTCCACCTAAGCAAAATCAATCGTCTGGCCAACAAGGTAGTGAATGCTAAAGCACGTGTGCAAGGTCCAGAGAGATTCATATCAACCGCAAAACCAAAGATAGCGGACACTGGGTTAGGAAGTAGCCTTGTTCCATATGCCTGGCTGAGAGTGTTAAAAACATGTCCAGAAACGTCTTAATTTAGAACAGGCCCAAAACATATGGGTATGGTTTGCTGGCGAGTGTCCACAACGGTTGCACTTATCAGAGATGGATGTGTAGATTTTGGATAGTTTTGCATTTGTGTAATGTATCCTGTAAAATACTTTGCACTGGATCAAGGCATGTCGGGCACATATAGAGAACGAGTGTATTAATTTTAAGGCTGTATCCCATTGTTCTTCAGATAGTGTCATACGTAATTCCGCTTTCCAGGTGGTTTTCATGAAGGAAATTGACCTACTGACTATTGTGTCAATCATTCCAGTTAGAACTGAAATACAGTGCTTTTGCTGTGGGTCCACCTTCAATAAGGTATCTAAAAAAGTTTCAGGGGGGCGGTTAGGATAATGAGGGAATTTTTTCTTCACAAAATCTCTTGCCTGGAGGAAACGGAAAAAATGTGAGTTGGGTAAGTTATATCTGGCTGAGAGATTAGCAAAGGTTGAGAAGATATTGTTGGTATATAGGTCCTTGACTTTTTTAAGTCCTTTACTATGCCATATTTTAAAAACCGTATCAGTGGTGGAGGGAGCAAAATTACAACTATTTAGTAGGGGAGATAGTATTGAAGGGCCATGCAGACCGAAATATTTTCTGAATTGTCTCCAGATGGCAACTGTTTCCTTTACAATGATATTGCCTCCAGAAAGAGGTAATGTCAATGGAAATTGCGAGCAAAGAACTGAGGACAGTGAGTAGGGACCAGATCCCTTCTCCATTTGTACCCAGACAGGCAGGGAAGTATCATCATCATACATCCAGTATAGGAGCTTCTGTATATTTGCTGCCCAGTAATATTGTCTAAAGTTGGGGAGGCTAAGACCTCCTATGTTCTTAGGTGACTGTAATACAGATTTACGGACTCTAGGTGTTTTCCCGCTCCATAGGAAGTGAGAAATTCGTTTTTCCAGTTTGTCGAAAAAAGCTTTATTAATAAGTAAGGAATGTGCTGGAAGAGAAACAGGAATTTAGGAAGGACGGTCATTTTGATAAGATTCACTCGCCCAAGCAGTGACAGAGGCAAAACTGACCAACGATCAAAGTCTTCTCCAATGCTCTCCAGGAGGGATTCAAAGTTGCATTTTTTCATTTCGGAAGTAGAGGAAGATATGAATATACCTAAATATTTAAAGCCAGTTTCCACTTGCTTAAAGGGGGCTATTGAATGAGACATCTCTCTGGCTGGGGGGTTTAAAGGAAATTGTTCACTTTTCTGGTAATTAACCTTATAACCTGAGAATGATCCGAATTTATCCAAAATGTCCAATAGTATGGGCAGGGACTTAAGTGGGTCAGAAATATAAAGGAGAACATCGTCTGCATAGAGCGACACCTTGTGGGTAATGCCAGATCTAACAATACCTTTAAATCTTTCTTCTGCACGCAACCAAATAGCAAGCGGCTCTATCGCGATGGCAAATAGCGCAGGCGAAAGAGGACACCCCTGTCTTGTACCCCTCCTGAGAGGGAAGGGAGGTGATAGGGTGTTATTTGTCCGAACTGATGCCATTGGAGACGAATAAAGCAGCTTGACCCACTCAATAAAGTCATTGCCCAGGCCAAACCTGGACATTGTTTCATATAGAAAGGTCCACTCAACGCGATCAAAAGCCTTCTCGGCGTCGAGTGACACTATGACTTCTGGTGCTAAGCAGCAAGGTGAATGAATAATGTTCAAGAGCCGTCTGGTGTTATGGTAAGAGTGGCGCCCAGCCATGAAACCTGTCTGGTCCAGAGAAATTATTTTGGGCAAGACATGTTGAAGACGGGAGGCAAGAACTTTGGAAAGAATTTTAAAATCTACATTGAGCAGTGAGATGGGCCTGTAGCTGCTGCACAGGAGGGGATCTTTATCTTTTTTTAGAATCAAGGATATGGTTGCTTCAGACAGAGTATTTGGAAGTGATGATTTCAAAAAGGCCTCATTGTACATCTCTTTTAAGACTGGAGCCAAAAGGTCTGAATTGGCTTTATAATACTCAACAGAGAAGCCATCTGGGCCGGGTGATTTACCTGTATTTGAAGAATTGATGGCTAGTTGAATTTCAGCTATTGTGATTGGTTCACCCAAGCTCTTTGCCTCCTCCTCGTCTATCTGTGGAAATTCCGCCCTTTGAAGAAATTAAAAACTTTTATGCTCTCGCAGGCCACCTAAAATGCCATGGCGGGCCACATTCGGCCCGTGGGCCTTGAGTTTGACACATCTGCACTAGATTAAGGCTCTATAAGCATTTGTAACTGCAACAATTGAGGTCATGTGGGCTTAAAAACTGATGGCTCAACTTCATTTGGACTTTCCTTTTCAGCTCCACGGACTTTGTGGTCTAAAGGCCCACCCCAAAGAAAAATGAACATTTCTAGTATTTTTTTTTTCTTCTCATGGACATGGAAATTGAGAGTAAAAGTGCTTGAGTTCCTTTATTCAAATTGTGGTGAATCAACCGAAAAAAAGCCATTTTTTAAAAGAGCTTTGTACAAACTGCAGGGCCACGCGCTGCTCCATTCTGATGCTTACACTTGTAGACAACTGCATCCATTAATGTCCGTTTTTCTCGTCTGAGCTAGTATCTGGCTCTAAACTGTACAGCTAGATGGCTCCGATATTGCTCACCCCTTTTTGTATTATTTATTTTGGCACTGCTGATGTTGGGTTGGGGTTGTAAGGGGCAGGAAAAAGAATAAACAAAGGGATCGTGGGAATTAAGTGCAGGCTTGCTCCTTGCTAACATTCCTGCCCACAACTCTGAGGCTAATTTCTAATGAACTACTGCTGCTCTGCAGAAACTGTCCTAGAAAGTGACAGGTTTTTGTGATTTTTGGCTAAAAATTGCATAAACATAATTTTGAGACCACTGGGGGCGCTTTACAATAGATCAAGTTGATCAAAGTGGGCTTTTACGTTCGACTAGTGATGTGAATAAACCATGATGTCTGAGGATCCCCCAGTAACCAGCTGAACCTTTGGCTTTGAAGTGGCTAGGACAGAAGTCCACATCTCTTGAGAACTGGATGAGATCTTTGCAGCTAAAACAGATTGTTGCTGGGCAAGCATGACACATTTCAGATGAACTTGCATGTGTTAATTTGATCTATCAGAAAAATCAGCTTAAGAAGTTTGAAAAAGATGTCCAAGAAATAAAGAGGAAATTAAGAGTTTTGTTTTGGTTCAAACATTGCAGAGAGCATCAAAGCTGGTTGCTTATAACAGTGTTTTTCAACCTTTTTTAAACCACGGCACACTTTAACCCTGTCAGAAATCCCGCGGCACACCAGCATCCAAAAATAAAATAAAAATAAAGGACAAACTGATAGTCTGTATTGATCTACAGCCCCTCTGCAATCTCACGTGCATTTTTGTGATAATTGTGGCAGAAAAAGCTGTAAGCAGCAGCTGTTTTTTTCTAAAAGATGTAATAAAAGTTAAGTTAGATTTTTAAAACTGTGTGTTCGTTGTGGTTTCAAGATGTCAAAGGAAGACTCATTTTGCGCTGAGATGCTGTCACTTTAACCCAATGCATCATGGGAGATGTAGTGAAAACAGCTGCCGAACACAAACAGACTCACGTCTCTGAGCTTCATTGTTTTTTTCACTTGTTCCACGGTCTGATACCAGATTCTGTGGAAAGCTACACCGCTTAAGATGAGCTTTAGCTGGTATTTTTTTTTTTTGATCTAAGCGACTTTATGAGCAGAATAGGAACAAGGAAGTGAGGAAAATACACTTCTGATTGGTCAAACTGATGACGTGTGATTAAGCCTACAAGAATGATTGGTGGAGACAGTTAATGGGGCAGGACTTTTCCAAAAATATTTGAAGCTGCGGCCGCGGTACTGCCATTCTTATCAAAGTGTCTTTAATAGAATCAAATAAACAAAAAGAAAAAAGTATTTTATGATCTTTCATATTCCTAACTACTCAGTGTTTTATCAGGGCCTGTTTGGATGAACAAAGAGCTGATATCCTGGAGATGGTGAATACTTTTAGATCAGTTGATGCGGGCAATTTCCCACGACACACCTCACCATCTCCCACGGCACACTAGTGTGCCGCGGCACACTGGTTGAAAAACACTGGCTTATAAGTCTTTTTGTGTGTGTGTTAAACTGAATATTAGGTAGACCTTAAAATATTACGTTAAGTAAATTGGTTGGAGTACCTTTTTATGTTTTATATTCATTAATTCATTTTTTAGAATACTTTTCAGTGATCAAGGCAAACAAAGTTGATTTATAAAGATCTTTTTTTTTTTTACTGAAAAGTCACAGATTGCTCAACATTGCAGGTCACAAGTACACAAAACAGAATAAATCATAAGTCAAAGTATGTTTTTAACCCTTGCGCTATCTTAGATGACCCCACCCTTACATTGACGTGTTCTCCCTACCATGACAAAGGTGGACAAAGGTGGAAAGATTTCATGTAATCCATGGACACCAGTGAAGATCACAAATCATTGAAGAAAAAAGGTTCAGAGCACTGTCTAGTGGGTCTAGATGACCCAACTCCCAATGGTTAAGTGCCTAGGATAGCACAAGGGATAGCGAATGTCATTTAAACATTTTGCCAACTCAAAAAAACACAGTTTTAGCTAAAAACCTGCTGAAATTAAAAATTCACCAATTGTGTTTAGTAAGTGTAGAAAACAGAGACAACTTGTTCCTCCAAAGTTAATCAAGTTGACCAGTTTAAAAAACTCGATTTAATACAATATTCTTCATTTATTTTTATTTAATTGGTTAAGTTTTAAAGTAATACAGAGCAAAGGAAATGTTTTACAGAGTTACTTTTTTCTTCAAATTTGCTTTTTAGGGATAAGCAAGGTTATATGAAGACATAAAAAGGTTTTGGGGATTATACTTTGACTAACTTTTTATTTTTTTAGCAACAACTTATAACATATATTTGAAAAAGAAAACTTCAAAAAGGAAACACCTTTATTTCTTAAGAAATCCTAAGCAAAAAGGAACTTTTAACAGTTTGGCTTGTGCTAGCTTTGCTGTCACTGTCTAAGTTGATTAATAATGAGCTGCACATGTGTGTCTAATGGCCGGTTGGTGAAAAATGGGTTTATAAAAGCTGGTGTTTGAGAAAGTAACTTATAGTTCCTGAGGAATCTGGTCTAGCTGATTCAGTTGAGCTTGTGTTTGCAGTTAGGTGTAGTTTGCTAGCATCCAAGCTAGCTTTAGACACTGGCAACACATCAGCAACTATGACTTTTCAGTTTAGCGTTTGGTAACTTAATACCCAAAAAATACACATTTTATAATATTATTTTGTCCAAGTGTGTGGTTTTTATCTTATCCTGTATGTTTCTGTTGTAGCTGGGTTGTGTTCCTGTCTGTGTGGGCAGTTGCAGGATGTGATCCCCTTGTGGAAGGTTTGTAGCGCTCAGTTTGGGACATGTGGAGTAAGACTGTTAACTCAATCGGCTTGTGTTAGTTCAAACAGGAGTTCTTCAAATGGAGTGTCATGACCGCTACTTCATGATAGCTATTGATCTACCTGTCACTGAGCAGGACTTCCACTTTGAGGCTGTTGGTGAGTTCTCTCCATGAGGAATGGTGTCTTACTAAAGCCCATTGTTGCAGTGGTTCTGACTGATGCCCATGTTTATAACTGCCTGATGTGATTAAATGTTTCTTGTGACTGTTAGACGGTACAGGTGTGTACCCCCTGACTGAGGAGTATGCAGCAGAGTGTGGCTACAGTATCAGCGTCCTCCCTTTCTTGGGCCACGTGGAGCTCAGAGCATCTTACTTGAGCTGTCACACTGAGAAAACGGTAGAAATTTGTGCTTTTCATGGATATTTGAATGACTCTTTAAATACTTAAACCTGTTCTTCTGATTTACTGTAGGGTCACCTGTTTGAGTTCAAAATTAACCTAATCAGAAACCTGGAGGGGAAAGTGGTGGTCCATGCATTGAACAGAACCTGTTCTCCTCCTCCCTGGTCTCCTAGAGACATTTTCTGTGAAGTCAACTACATGGAAGTAAGGCTAAATCAATTTTAGTTGGGAGAAGATTGAGGCACAACCTGAATTTAATCTTTTTCTGTATTTTTTACCCACAGGTATCTGTGCAACATGAGCCCACCTGTCAACCTGGAACAAGTGACTGGAATACATTGAGGCCTGTAGGTGTTCAAATTTACTCCTGACTAGATGTTTCAAGAAAGTTTAAATGCTCAAATATGTCTTAAATCTTGTTTCCAGGTGTATGCCTCACCTGTTTCAGACTGGCAGGTTGCGTTTCACAAACCAGATCAGCAGCAGCTGCAACCCATGAACTTCACTGAGGCTCGTAAGCAGGGTTACGTGTTCGAACTGATGTATGGACGTATCCTGTTCCGCACACCATATGGACAGCCTGACTCATACCGTACAGATGTACTTGGACATTTTACTCCTTCTGGTGGTTCTCTAAGGCTACCACTTGACACAATGGCTCAAAATTGAGGCTGGGTTTAATGAACTTCACCCCACAGGTTAATGGCGTTCCAGTTGAGGTGGTTCATGCAAGCATTTTCTCCAGACAAAGCTGGTTTGTTGTCATGGTTGACTTGTTTGCTGCTTGCTCCATGTGTGAGTAATCCTTAGTCTTATAAACGGGTGCATACTGCCCCCTGAAAAGGTTTATTGTTGCTAGTTTGGGGCAGTGTCTCAATGCTAAAATTGTCTCAACAGCTCAAGGGTCTTTTGCTGGCGGTTATGTGACATGGAAGACTCCAGTAACCTTGTATCCCAGTCAATTCGGCATGCAGGTTAGCCTTGGCCTCAATGGGGACCTTGTGGCACAAGAAGTTGCAAAGCAGAGGGGCTTCATTGTAGATGAGGACAATTCTACTCTTGCAATCGGCATCCCTTATAAAGCTAAAGGAGGGTACAGGAAGGTAAGTACTACTTTTAAAGACTGACTTGGTTCCCCCTAGGGCAGGGGTGTCAGACCCACCACCCTGTGGTCTGGCATCCTGCTTTTTTCAGAAACTCTGCCCTGCTTTGATTACTGAGGTCAGGTGCAAAAAGAAGCTGTAATCGTTGGCAGGAATCTCATGGGATGCTGGCCCTAAAGGCCTGGAATTAGACACCTATGCTCGAAAAGGCCACTTTATTCAATTAATGCAAGATATCATGGATTGTCTGTTTCAGAGCTATGTCAGTGGTGGCATTTTTGTGTTCTACATCTTCAATCTCTACGTGAAACAAGTCTCAATGGATGGTGAGACTGTGGTCAGGTCTTACAGAACTTTGGACACCCCACTCTTGCCTCATCCACTGGTTGTAGAGGACAAGACTGTCCTGCAAGAAGGAATGTTCACCGTATTTCTTGGCAATGTCCCTGACGATGTGGACTTGACATCTATCCAGCTGAATGGGGAGCAGTTTATGCTGCCCTTACCTAGTGAGAGCACATTCATGATTACAGCAGAAGCCCAACCTGACAACACCTTTAGCTACACCCTGAAGATGCTCTTCAGTGACCCACTGGTTGTCCAGGAGGTAAGGATTCATTGTCAAATCTGGTAGTTTATCATCATGATGTGGTTAATACATTTCCTCTTTTAGTTCTCCAAGGAACATGCAGCCATGTTGCACCAACTGAATATCAACTACACTCTGACAGTGTCAGGGAGTGAGCCTTACCACTACACAACTTCAGTCACAGCACTTCTGGATGTCTGTAAGTCTTGACCCAGAATATCCTTGGCCTGTCCTGGTGATGCATTGAGGTCTTGATGCTGTACTTGACAGCGCCCCCAGTGTTTGAAGCCAACTGCACAGCAGCAGGTATCAACTTCATGCTGGTCCATCAGCCCTCTGACTACCTGTGGGAGTTCAGCATCGGCGCAGATCTACTGACCATGGAGCTGGTAACGAGACGTGGCTACATCATGAACAACAGCAGTAAGACTCTGCAGCTCAACGCTCCACTCTTTACTCCTGGCTATGATTACAGGGTAAGATGACAATGAACTGCTCTCCTGCAGGTTTAGCCTCTTTGTCCTTCACTATGCACTTTGTCTTTTGCAGGATGTTTCTTTGAGAGGCTTCTATGGCACATTTGAGATCCTGGTGAGAGATCGTGACACGTTAAGGGTCCGGGCTTCTACCGTCAAGACGTGCTACTTTGAATCCAGAGAGTTCATCAGTAAGGATGTCCTGCTTTTCCTGACTCTGTTGGGATTAGAAAACAGGCTTTGACCAGCATGTTTCCTCTGCAGTGTGTTCTACTGATGGGATGATGACTGTGGCTGCTGACTTGTCTGAGGTCATTCCAAGTGGCCAGATGCCAGTCAACTTCCACCTCTACAACAAACTTTGTGTACCCAATGAAGTCAATGGCACCAGGGTGCTCTTCTCTTTTCCAGTCAACAGCTGTGGCTCTGTCATTAAGGTATTCTTCCTTCAAACAAACTTGGCTTGGAGTTCTTGAACGTCGACATAAATTTGAGCTTCTTTCCTTAGCTCAGAGGAAATGTGACCTACAGAAACAAGATCTTCCACACCCTCAACAATGTTCCTTCTGGTGATGATAAAGGGTAAGTAGTCTCTTCAACTCTGTGGGTGCTCCATGTTTGGTTAATCATTTTTACCTGTTTTGTCTCAGGGTAACAGTTCAGTGTTCGTATCCTCTGAACGGCCTCAGTCGCCTCTTCTCAGTGTACAGATTTGAGTCTGACACAGAGGGTAAAGGAACAATCATCCATGATGTGCAAGCCACTCCAGGTATCATGTTCTATATTGCTTTGGCAAGTGGTGCTGTGTGTATACCTAAAAGACAATTTCTTGGCAGGTGAAGTTGTACCAACTCCCGCCAAACCAACCCCAAAGCCTGAAACGACAGCTGCTCCAAAGATCATCATTCCCAACTACCTGCCAGCCTACCATCCACCTGCTCACTATATCAGAGTGACCAGAGTTCATAGCCTACCAAATGTCTTCTACAGGGGTGAGTATCTTTAGTCAGTAAGGGTGGGGCTGTTTCAAATTGTGTTAACTTTATTTTTATTTTATATTTTTGCAGGTTCTAATGGCTACTTTCATACCAAGCGAAATCCAATCCCCTGAAAAGATGTCAACTGTTTTAAATTTTTGTGACGTTTATAATAAATTTTTTCTTTAAACATTGTCTACTGATAATTGGGTTTGCCTGGGAATTGTATTGAGGGTATTCTGTTTGGGGAATTTTGTGTAGTCCCCCAACTTGACTAATTTTTTTTTTTTGGGTGGACATTAGGTGAAAGTAAGACCAATGCACCGGAAACCTGGGTTTCATTCCTCGGACACAATTGCTGTCTGAATTCCCACCCTGACCCCTAACTACTAAACTATAGTGTGGTGCAGTGGAATTTGTTTTTTAAAGCAATTCGGACTTTTTTTTATTTTTTTTTTATATAACCTTCATCAAATCGTTCAATAAATCCACACAAATTGATAAACCCTTTTTGAGTGCGTATGCACTGCTTTTTGAAATTCAGTTTTCTTAGAATCTGACTCCAGTCTCTGTCCATGGACATTTGCTGTAAGTTTATTGGAAGTAAGTTGTATTTGGCTTTATAAATGAGAGCAGTCTTCAGTTTCACTAGATCCCATAGTTTCAATAAACCCGACTTTAAAAATGGAGCATTTGTACGTGTTCCATAATCCACTCCATGAATAATTTTTGAACAGCTTTTTAAGATGTACACTGTAGATTTGTAATTTCCCCAAACTTCTAGACTGTACTGTAAATATAGTATTATGGATGAATTAAACGTGCTTTGTGTGTATGGCAGTGTTCTCCACAACACTGCTATGCTTTTAGCCAGTTTGGCTCTGACCTGCTTTGTGGCATTTCATCTGTGCCATAAAATGAAACGGCGTAAAGACAACTGAGCAGGCGTCTTCAGGAACTGAGTGAGCGAACCTTACAACTGCAAAGGCGCAATTCTAACCGAGCTACCCCATATTTTACAACTGCACGCCTGTGATCCTGCTCAGTCAGTTCCTCTTTGCGCCCTCAGCAGGATTTACGCTCAGTGTTAAGAGGGCTTTTTTGACACTTGGGGGGGGGGGGGGGGGTATTCAGGGGTGTGTTTGACACTTGGGGGCAGGAACCTTTCTGGTTGATCTGATTGGCTGCAATTTGCATGTCAAGTCCAGTGAAGCAGTGGGCGGGACTTTCTTTTAGAGGCTTTAATAGAAAAGAAACGGTGGCTGTAACGTGGATTAAAAGGATTAAAACTAACAAATGCAGTGATTTTTCATATGAGAAAAATTTACAGCTCAAAAAAACCAGCTGCACTTTTTTCCTCAATCCACGTTACATCTGCGTTTTTTTTCTATTAAAGTCTCTAACACAAACAGGGGTGGCGAACAAGTTCGACACAAAGAGCCGACATTTCTAACTGATGGTCAAAGAGCCACACCACGCAGACCTGCCAGACAAATTGCGCCTGTGCGGTTGTAAGGTTCACTCACTCAGTTCCTGAATACGCCCGCTCAGTTGTCTTTACGCCTTTCACTTAATGGCAGAGATGAAACGCCATATACCTGGGCATGACCACTTGTCCTGCCCATCATGTAGCCATAGTTTTATCTTAAGTCCAGATAAAATGCAGGTTTGTAAGGAAGGACATCTGGTGTAAAGATCTTTGCCAAATGACCTGTGGAAAGCTGGTTCACTCTTGCTACCCCAAAGGTGAACATTGGAAGCTGTGTTTAAAGCAAGACAAATGTAAGGAAAATTCTAAATCTCCTGGATTTTGTTTTTCAAACGCGTAGTTCCTTCGTCAGCCAACAGGTGTCACTATTTCACAGCCTTGCATTGTAAGCACGTGACAAAGTGTGAAAGTTAGGGGTACATGAGCGCCAGTAGGCTGTTTTCATAGGGACGTTTTCCATGACATTTTAAAGTCACAGTTCGAGCTCCTGAGCTCATCCAGTTTCTTCTGTAGCAGAGAAGCGGTTTGCTCGTGTCGACCATGTCCAGCAGAACCATACTGCACCCCTCCTTCCTGCCGCTGTCCGCGCGCCACCATGGAGGAGCCGAACGTGAGTTGAACAAACATATGCGCGATTAAGTTTATTTCCATTTCAGTGTATATTCAAATATACACCCTGAAATAATAATCTGTTTTATAAACTGTCTGAAGATCCATAAATCCCTAATGAAACAGTAAAATCTTTCCTAGTACACCAGAGGCTTCCAGCTCTGATCTGTTTGCTCAGCTGTTGGACAGGACAAGTTATAAAAAAAATAAAAGTAGATTATTATTTTTGAAATAAATGTGTTTTCTCCACAGTTCATCCGATTTTCCCTGAAGAGGTTTTCTATATTGACCCCAGCATGAGATGCAGGAAGAGGATCCCCAATTTACTGACCCGGATGAGGGTGAGATAAGCACCCCAAAAAAATTACAGGAAACAAAATAGTACTAAAATGTCAAATATTAATTATAAAAGTAAGCGACTGGTCTGAATTTAAGTCTATATAATACATCAAAATCTTAAAACATTAATAGTTAAAATCATTTTTATTATTATTTTTTTGAAACCTTAAAAATGTGAGAAATGATTAAAAACAATGTGTTGGAACATTCTGAAACGAGTCCAGATGTGAATTTGATGGAACCCCGCAAAAAAAAAAAAAAAAAAAAGGTATGTTACAGGTTTGGATGTTTAGGGACTTTGTAAAGACCCGCTACGATGAAAATGATACTTTTTAACAGGTTCTTGTGGCATTTCTTTTAACATATAATAAGAAAAATACACGTAAGTCCTAATTGTTGTAGAAATAATTCATGATTGTAAAAGAACCTTAAAATAATTATTTCAACTTTTACTACAGATGGATCCCATAACTAATCTATTGTTTCTTTTGTAAGGTTTTTGATTTCTCAAAGCTCAACACTCCACAGCCCATCATGTCGTCCCGTATGGCTCCACCGAACAACCCCGACCCGTTTAGATTTGGACCCCATCCGACCAGAGACCTGGGCAGCCTCACGTGGAGAGGTTGTTCTTTGGACACCCACTTGCAGCCTCCTCGGGCGGTCATCCAGCTATCACAAGAGGAGGACCAAGCCATTACCAACCTGCTGACACTGCACCACCAAGGGGCCACAGGAAGCAACTGCACTGAGCAAACAGGAAGTCTTTTAAACCCTGAGAGGAGCTGCTGCGAGGCAGCGCCGATGAGCCCCGGAGCTCTGCAGAATCCAAGGGGGGAGAGAGGCTGGTCAGAAGAGCTGAGATGGTCTGAAAGTCGTGACCACGATCGCAGCAGATTTAGCTGCGTCACGGAACTCGGAGATGAGGATGGAAGGGCGTGTGGACCAGGGTCAGAGGTCAGCAGAGCCAAGGAACTGACTGAGTTGGAAGTGGATGCCGTGCATGTGCTCCTCAATCTCAGCAATCTTAAGTAACACATCAGGGAAATCTTTTTAAATAATAGTGGATTTCCTCGCATACAAAAACATTTGTCTTAAAATGTATGTAGATGCTTCCTTGAAGAATTCTAATGCAAAGTTTCTGACATAAACTTTAACAAAACAAGAGTTTTTTATTTAATCCAGTGAGTTGAAGGAGCTTCATTTACATTTTGTACATGTGCAGTAATACCACACCACGACCTGCAGGGGGAGCTGCAGGAAAGTTCATTGCCAGCACAGTGGCTCCGCCCACATTTTGCATGTTAGGGAAAAACTAATGCTTCAACGCAGAAATGTGCCACTTTGTTTGTCCATCAGAGGAAATAAGTGTTCAGGACTTGATTTTTTTGGCAGTTTTGGTTCTACTGAACGGGGCGGGGCTTGTTGGTGACTATCCTGGCGGCCTGGATCACCCTATAGCGCTCGCGGAGGTTTCTCCTCCTCACGTGCTCGTTTGTGATCTCGATGACGTTGGCGATGGGGAACCAGCCCTTCTGCCCGTCGCACAGGCGCTTGCCCTCGTACCAGCCTGCAAACAAAAGACGGGGAGGGGGACAGGAAAAGGGGGGGGGGGGGGGGGGGGTTTCTATGGTTCATGCAACAACATTGAAATCTAAATCTGTATATGAGAGTTGAGGTGTGAAACAAGATCAAAAATTACAACCAGAAAGAATAAAAAGATCCCTAAAGGATTGACGTGTTTTTTTCCCCGTACCCTCGTTGGCTTTGCGGATGACGTTAATGATCTCGGCGGGCTCCAGGGAGAGCTCGTCCGCCTGCTGGGCGACGTACTGCTCCACACACTGAACCTGAGGACAATCTAACGCACACAAAAGCAACGCGGGAAGATCAGATGACGGCGAGATGACGGACGGACGGGAAGCGTGCGCCTTGCCAGCTCCTCTTACCCCAGTCCTCGTAAACCACCTCGTCTTCATCGCCGTCGGCGGTGGTGGAGCTGGGGAAAGCTGCCAGCCACCTGTGCATGTCCGACCTGTAGAAGGAGAGCCGCGGTCAGTCAGGGCTTCTGCAGTGGGAGGATCTTATCTCTGCTTAGTCCCCGCCCACAACGCAGAGGGGAATCTCTAATCAACTGCTGCTCTGCAGAGACTATGTCCTAGAAATCAATACAGGATTTTGGCTAAAAACGGCAGGGTTTACTGCAGTCAATAAAAATAAATAAAAAGCACGTTCTATTTTTTTTTTTTTTGCAATTTTCATTCTAATATTTTTCGAGAGTCGGGACAAAAAACCTTTGGAAAAACGGATTTTTTGTTAAAAAAAGATTTAGATTTTCATGATAGTTATTGTTTTATACATTATTAGCACTCATCTTCATTCTGACAGAAATGTTTTCACGATTATAAAGATGTTTTTTTTAATGCTGGTGACTTTTGTGACTTCATGCAGAGGACAAGAGAAATAACCATTAGTCATCTTAAAAAAAGTCATTATCTCGGCTAAAACATAACACCAGTATTCACAACACAGTGAGTCAATCAACTCTAAATTTATGATTTTTATCCATAAAACTACTTTTTTTTTTAAATGTGGGAGATGTTTTGTCCTGACACTCAACAATCAGTGAACTACAAAAACAAAGAACTAAAAACTATCTGCTCATGAAAACTATGAGATGAGCTGCAATTAAAAGTAGAAAGCCACAAAGTGTCTCAGACATGATGGGTTTTATTCTTCCCGCTGACTTTATCCACCAACACCACAGAGAAAAACCTTGGATTTGGTTCCATTGACCAGAACTGAAAACGAGCTCCAGCCGCAGTTTGTCTGAAACTCGCCATAAATGATCACAAAACATTCCAAGTTGTCATTATTGTTGAAATAATCTCCACAGAAACACAGAATATGGTTCTTCTGAAGTTCCAGGAATGACATCACTTATCTCCTCGCTAAAAAAACAATTCAAGTGAGAAAAAATGACCTCAAAGTTGACCACACCCACAATGTGAGCGTCCAGCAGGTCACACACAGACTTTGCTGCTTTGTGCCCGATATTGTCGTCAGGATCGACTCACAACACCACAGAAATAAACAAACACTTCATGTTGGTCAATATTTAACCCTTCCAAGGTTTTTCTCTGTGGTGTTGGTGGATAAAGTCAGCAGGAAGAACAGAAAACATCATGTCTGAGACACGGAGCCACACTTTGTGGCTTTGCAGCTTCTTCATCTTGTAGTTTTCATGAACAGATGACGTCATCGCCCAGCCTGTTTGGACTTTGGACTACTTCTGTCTTTGGACTATTTGAACCACTTTATTTTTTAAATTGAATGCAATAAGCTTTCACAGTTACGCCATCATGACTTCTGCAGCTTTCAGCAGTCATTGCTGCTTCCTCCCTCTCATGAAGCTCACCAGAACCGCTTCTCTCATGCTGCTGATGTGGAAGGACTTGGAGTAAAGACTGCATTTGTCACGCTTTAGTGTTTTTCAGTAGCCACAGTTGAAACCTCTCCTTGGAAAGCCACTCGATGGTAATTAAAGCTACATTTCCCGGCCTTTTGAAGCATTTCACGATAGCAAGCTGAAAACGCCACGTGCTGAACTGATGACCCGCTCTGCGGCGACGTAAACTCCCATCATCCATAGCGTGAGGTCGAACTTTTGCCACAATTTAAAGTCTCGTGTCATTTTTTTAAATGTTTTTTGCATCCAAAATATTAACATTTCATGACTTTTCCAAAACTTTACAGCAGATTTAAATTTCACAAACTTTTCAAGGACCTAGAAATGGCATGTTCAATTTCCCCAAAGTTTCCCCTGCAGCAGTGTTTGCTTTGTGTTGCTAAAAAATGTTGCAGGTGGTCCTGTGAGGATACTGACTGGGAGGGGGCTTTGATGAGGCGCTCATTCATGCGTCCCTGGTGGTTTTCCAGCAGCGTCAGGACGAAGCAGTTCTCAAAGGGAAGCCCGCTGCTGCCCCCTTCCTCCATGATCTGCGCCTGCACCAGGGAGCGGTGCGCGTGGTCGATGACCACGAAGCGCTCCGAGCTACAAAACACAAAAATATCAAGCGTTTGCACAAAAAAAAAAAGACAAATAAAACGTTTGCTTTAGTGTATTTTATTCTGAGGGGCTTATTTGATTATTTTCTGGCATGTGGGGATTGTTGTTTGTTTGTTTTTATTTACAGCACCATGAGCTGTTCTTTTCACATGAAAGGTGCTCTAGAAATGAAGTTAATTTGAATTTGAAAGTACATAAAGAGATTCTAGCATTTCCCTTAAAACACACACACTTCTCGTTGCGTTTGAGGAAGTTTGAGCCGTTTGGTTCTCAGTTTTAAGGCCTATTCTTTCCTCTCAAAGGGAGCTCAGAGGATTTTATAAAATCCATTCACTGCAACAGGAGTTCCCTAAAACTTATTACTATTATTTTTCTACCTATGTAGAATGAAACCTCAAAGCAGCAAGGACAGCTTTCCGTGTGTGCGTTCACGGCGTTCGTTTCTCTGTGAGGGGAGGAGCTAAAGGGGCTTCAACATCATTTATTTGTGGAC
This sequence comes from Oryzias latipes, assembly GCF_053564925.1. Lineage (NCBI taxonomy): Eukaryota > Metazoa > Chordata > Actinopteri > Beloniformes > Adrianichthyidae > Oryzias > Oryzias latipes. The sequence continues at coordinate 20,707,237 of NC_136254.1, forward strand.
AAACTGTTTATAAAAGAAAAAAGAAGCTGACTTTTTTTTTCCATTTTTAGATTTATTTATCATTACTTTTGTCAGTTTTTGGGTGATCTTAGGCTGAAGGGGGGGGCGGGCTGACAGCCGTCCGGACCCGCTGATGATGATGATGATGCCAAGCGACTCTTCTGCGGCTCGAAAGCAAATCGGGTAATAATGAGCCGGTGCTGCTCTTCAGTACTGAAAACAGGAAGTGGTGCTGCAACGGCAAACCGGCCTCTGCCAGAAATATTCTGAAGAGATTGTAACCCCTGTGCTATCCTAGGCACTTTACCATTGGGAGTTGGGTCATCTAGACCCACTAGACAGTGCTCTGAACCTTTTTTCTTCAATGATTTGTGATCTTCACTGGTGTCCATGGATTACATGAAATCCTCTCCACCTTTATCCACCTTTGTCATGGTAGGGAGAACACGTCAATGTAAGGGTGGGGTCATTTTGACCCCACAAGATAGCACAAGGGCAAACTAACTAACTAACTAACTAACTAACTAACTAACTAACTAACTAAATAACCTATTATTTATTGAAAGTATCAGCATTTCTTAAAGTCAAAGAAAGGCGTTTTTGGCGGCGTCTCACCCTTTCTTGACGGCGATCACCAGCAGATCGTTGAAGAGGAAGAAATGGACGGGGCTGAACTTTCCCCGCACGTTGAAGAGCGTTGCTCCTTTGGACATTTCCTGGAGATCTCCTCTCTTCTCCAGATATCGGTTCTGGGAGATGATCGGGACCGCCTGGCGACAGAGTTCACATCTTTAAAGTAAATAAATAAATAGATGTGATGTAGTCATCTATTTATTTTTTATTTTTTTAAAAGGCAGACCTTTAGCTTATCGAACTCAAGTGTTTTGGAAACTTCAATCAGCTCCTCCATCTGCCTCATTTTTCCCACCTCGGTGTTGCACTCGCTGATGATCTGCGTGACAAAAAAATGTGTCGTTTTAGGGGATTTACATGTATGTCGAGCTGCTGGAGTGGCGTGAAGAGATGCGAGGAAAAGGGAGGCGCGTTTACCTTGGAGACAGACTCCAGAGCCTTGGAGGCCGACTGCTCCTCCTTTGTCCCCTCTTTCGTCCTCTTCAGGATGTTCTACGGCAAAAGAACATCACATTTGTCCTTCAGCAACACATTTTTTTAAATCCAATTCTTGAAAAGGTCAGAAGGTTAAGGGCTGACGTGTTTGCTAGCAGATAGGAATGCAAAGCATTTCAGAAAAGCTGCATCTCAGTCATTCAGGTTGTTTATTGAGGATATTTCAAAGCAGCCTTATGTGTTTAACTTAAAAAATGTATTTCAAATTGTAAAAATGTAGATTTAAACTGCAAAAAAGGAATCTTCACCCATAAGAACCCAGGCCCATTTTTTTCTTCAAAATAAAATGTGTATTTTACCACAAACTAAGTGGACCACGGAATCCATTTCTGATATTTTTCTGTTACACTGATGTCATCATGGCTTCTTATGGGTTAAGAAAGTAAAAAAGACCCTTATTTTAGGAAGAATTGTCTTATTTTTTATTCAAAATACTCTTATTTTGAAAGTTTTTCAAACTTTTAAAAAACTCTTAGTTTAAGAAAACGTGTCGTAAGTGAGCAGAATGTTTTGAATTCTTGGTAAAACCACTGTTCCTCACTCCATTGGCAATTTTTTTTATTTTTGAAGACATTTTTCAAAGTTTGAGAATATTTGAGTTATTTTGAGAAGACCTGTTTTTGCAGTGAACGTATGATTATGTACATTCAGTGATTATGGACATGCAGTTATTATATACATCCTGTAACGCTGTAAAACAAGACAATATATTTTTTTCTTAATTTGGAGAATAAAATAATTTTCAATCAATGATGGGTTTGCTTATGTTTGATAATCTGAACTTTAAAAGTAGGAAGCTGGAGCTCTGACAGCTTCCCAGTTTTTTTGGAAAGAAGCCACTGTTCTCTGCTCTGACACATTTAAATGTGGAAACAAGGAGCGGCAGAACGGGTTCCTCAGGTTCATGTTAGAGAACAAAAGAAAGGAGAGGAGCAGTGATGAGCTGCTGTTTTGGTTCAGATTGGAAAAAGAAACTCATTTCACAGGATTATTTCTATGAATTAGGATAAAGTCAAGATGTCTTTGAGATTTTCCTTATTTTATTTGAAGAGTAAACCAGGTCACCTCGATGAGCATTTTGATGCGGGTTATTCGCTGGAAAGGCAGCAGCAAGAAGGACACGAAGGGCAGGCGCTGGCACTGCGGCGATTCCTGCAGGCGAGCTATGACCGCTGCAAACTGAGCGTTGGTCTTCCTGCAGAGATCACAACACACAGAGATCACAACACACACAGAGATCACAACACACAGAGATCACAGCACACAGAGATCACAGCACACAGAGATCACAACACACAGAGATCACAACACACAGAGATCACAACACACAGAGATCACAACACACAGAGATCACAACACACACAGAGATCACAACACACACAGAGATCAAAACACACAGAGATCACAACACACAGAGATCACAACACACAGAGATCACAACACGCAGAGATCACAGCACGCAGAGATCACAACACACAGAGATCACAACACACAGAGATCACAACACACAGAGATGACAACACACAGAGATGACAACACACAGAGATCACAACACACAGAGATCACAACACAAAGAGATCACAACACACAGAGATCAAAACACACAGAGATCACAACACACAGAGATCAAAACACACACAGAGATCACAACACACACCAAGATCACAACACACACAGAGATCAAAACACACAGAGATCAAAACACACACAGAGATCACAACACACAGAAATCACAATACACAGAGATCACAACACATACAGATCACAACACACATAGATCACAACACACAGAGATCACAACACACACAGATCACAACACACAGAGATCACAACACACAGAGATCACAACACAGAGATCACAACACAGAACACACAGAGATCACAACACACAGAGATCACAGCACGCAGAGATCACAACACACAGAGATGACAACACACAGAGATCACAACACACAGAGATCACAACACACAGAGATCACAACACACAGAGATGACAACACACAGAGATCACAACACACAGAGATGACAACACACAAAGATCACAACACACAGAGATCACAACACACAGAGATGACAACACACAGAGATCACAACACACAGAGATGACAACACACAAAGATCACAATACACAGAGATCACAACACATACAGATCACAACACACATAGATCACAACACACAGAGATCACAACACACACAGATCACAACACACAGAGATCACAACACACAGAGATCACAACACAGAGATCACAACACAGAACACACAGAGATCACAACACACAGAGATCACAGCACGCAGAGATCACAACACACAGAGATGACAACACACAGAGATCACAACACACAGAGATCACAACACAGAGATCACAACACAGAACACACAGAGATCACAACACACAGAGATCACAGCACGCAGAGATCACAACACACAGAGATGACAACACACAGAGATCACAACACACAGAGATCACAACACACAGATATCACAACACACAGAGATCACAACACACAGAGATCACAACACACAGAGATCACAACACACAGAGATCACAGCACGCAGAGATCACAGCACGCAGAGATCACAACACACAGAGATCACAACACACAGAGATCACAACACACAGAGATCACAACACACAGAGATGACAACACACAGAGATCACAACACACAGAGATGACAACACACAAAGATCACAGCACGCAGAGATCACAACACACAGAGATCACAACACACAGAGATCACAACACACAGAGATCACAACACACAGAGATCACAACACACAGAGATCACAACACACAGAGATCACAACACACAGAGATCACAACACACAGAGATCACAACACACACAGAGATCTCAACACACAGAGATCACAACACACAGAGATCACAACACACACAGAGATCACAACACACACAGAGATCACAACACACACAGAGATCAAAACACACAGAGATCACAACACACAGAGATCACAACACACAGAGATCACAACACACAGAGATCACAGCACGCAGAGATCACAACACACAGAGATCACAACACACAGAGATGACAACACACAGAGATCACAGCACGCAGAGATCACAACACACAGAGATGACAACACACAGAGATCACAACACACAGAGATCACAACACACAGAGATCACAACACACAGAGATCACAACACACAGAGATCACAACACACACAGAGATCTCAACACACAGAGATCACAACACACAGAGATCACAACACACACAGAGATCACAACACACACAGAGATCACAACACACACAGAGATCAAAACACACAGAGATCACAACACACAGAGATCACAACACACAGAGATCACAGCACGCAGAGATCACAACACACAGAGATGACAACACACAGAGATCACAACACACAGAGATGACAACGCACAGAGATCACAACACACAGAGATGACAACACACAGAGATGACAACACACAGAGATCACAACACATAGAGATCACAACACACAGAGATCACAACACACAGAGATCACAACACACACAGAGATCACAACACACAGAGATCACAACACACAGAGATCACAACACACACAGAGATCACAACACACAGAGATGACAACACACAGAGATCACAACACACAGAGATCACAACACACAGAGATCACAACACACAGAGATCACAACACACACAGAGATCTCAACACACAGAGATCACAACACACACAGAGATCTCAACACACAGAGATCACAACACACAGAGATCACAACACACACAGAGATCACAACACACACAGAGATCACAACACACACAGAGATCAAAACACACAGAGATCACAACACACAGAGATCACAACACACAGAGATCACAACACACAGAGATCACAGCACGCAGAGATCACAACACACAGAGATCACAACACACAGAGATCACAACACACAACACACAGAGATCACAACACACAACACACAGAGATCACAACACACAGAGATGACAACACACAGAGATGACAACACGTAGAGATCACAGCACGCAGAGATCACAACACACAGAGATCACAACACACAGAGATCACAACACACAACACACAGAGATCACAAAACACAGAGATCACAGAACGCAGAGATCACAACACACAGAGATGACAACACACAGAGATGACAACACACAGAGATCACAACACACAGAGATGACAACACACAGAGATGACAACACACAGAGATCACAACACACAGAGATCACAACACACAGAGATGACAACACACAGAGATCACAACACACAGAGATCACAACACACAGAGATCTCAGTCGGCCGGCTGGTGGGAAGCTGCTGCCTTCCTTGCAGTCTGACCTGCTTCCAGTGGTTTCTGCATGGGAGGCGTTGCTTACATGAGCACGGCGTACGTCTTCTCCTGATAAATCTGGTTGCGCACGTAGTCGATGTAGGCAGGGAAGTTGTGCTGAGAGTGGTAGTGGATGATGTCACAAATGTCAGGGAAGACGATGTCCTGAAACACGCGGTCCTCCAGGTCCTTTAGGAACCTGCAGCATCGAGCAGAGAGAGTCTCCAGAAGCAGCAAGACGCCGTAATGTTGCCATTAAAGGCCCACTTTGATGAAAATTGTGTTTTTGGGTGCTTTCAACGTGTTCTTGTAGCATTTTTCTGATTATGGAGGACTTGTATACAGAAAAGTAAGCCTAGAATTGAATTTCTGAGTATTTCCAGAAACAGGTTTTTTTTATATAGTCACAATTTGAATGAAAAGACTGCTGGAAACGCTTTTACAATAGATCAAAATATGATGGGAGTAGGACTTTAAAGTGAATTCCTCACCTCTCGCTGACCTCGCGCACCCGCAGGATGTTGGAGAAGAGCGTTTTGGTGTCCCTGATGATCAGCGCCTCCCCCAGCTCTCGGTTCTCCAGGAAGTGCTCAGTCAGAACGTGCAGGGATCGCAGGTAGGAGGTCTCTGAGGTCAGGACTTCAAACATGCTCTGTGAAGGAGAAAACGTTCAGGAGGAGCCACTTCCCTTCCTTGAAAAAGGCTGACTGATGCGGAGAGCTCAGCTGGATAAACTCCACATGAATTCCAGCCGTAGTCTAAGAGCCAGAATGGACATCTATGTTCTATAACCCTTGTGCTATCTGGTTCCTCCTCCTCACCTCCTGGTACTTGCACTGTTCAGGCGTGAGCGTCTCCAGCACGCCGCTCTCCCGAACCTGGGGGAGATCCTGCCACAGCGTGCTCTTGTCTGCGGGGATGGGGCTGCTTCGGGGTCCCCCTCCGTTGGAGCTGGGGCGGGCGGCCCAGTCGTAGTCGGCGCTGGTTTTGCTGATGTTCCGGCACACGGTCTGCCGACGGATCTCCTTAGTGATGACGGAGGCGCGGTACGTCTGGTACAGAGGCTCTGAAGGGAAAGGTGACAGAAAAACCCGCATTTTACTCCAAAATTGGAGGAATTCAGGTAATCTAGTAAAGTGCTAATTCCAGTTTCTCCCCTATAAAAGATAAAAATCAGGTCTGCAGCTTTCAGCCTGTAGGAATGTCCGTCTGAGTTTTCTCCGTTTGTTTACTGCATTTGTTTTCAACAAGTATCTATTAGCTTTTGCTTCAGTTTTTCTCCTGATCCCACCGGGTCTGGGTTAGCTAGTCCTCGGGTTTGCTAGTGCACTGCAAAAACTGAATCTTCAGAAAGAACAAAAGACTCTTTTTTTCTGGCTAGAAAACCAATCTAATCAAGATGAAGCAAAATAATCTTGAGGAAGTTTGAGGAAACATGTCTTAGCGACTACAAGTTATTTCTTACAAGAGGAGTTCTTGGTAATAAAGACCATTTTTCTTACAGTGTTGGCAGTTTCTTTGTGTGTGTGTCTATGAGGCCTGTTTTTACAGCAGCATCACATCTTTGGTTCTCCTGTGGTTCTCTAGTTTTCATGTTTGGACCTTTTGGTTTTGTAAATCGTGTTTCCATTTAGGTGAGAAATGATTTGGGTGTTCGTCTAACTTGCAGCTCCGTCTGGATTCACACACCAGGCTGCAGAGCATTCCCAGAATGCATTTCTCTGCCAGGCTAACATTAAGACGCTGATGCGTGCTTAGACTAACGACTATAGAAACATAAGTAAATATTGAGTAATTTACGTTAAAATACGAAAAAGGAAGCAGATTTGAAAAGTGGGCCTTCCGTCTGCTCCTTCTAATCTTATTGTAGTATGAAATTTGGGTCAAATAATAAAATAATAATAACTGCTGACTGATATAAGGTCCAAAATAACATATAGATTCCATATGTTTAACCCTTGTGCTATCTTAGATGACCCCACCCTTACATTGATATGTTCTCCCTACCATGACAAAGGTGGATAAAGGTGGAAAGATTTCATTTAATCCATGGACACCAGTGAAGATCACAAATCATTGAAGAAAAAAGGTTCAGAGCACTGTCTAGTGGGTCTAGATGACCCAACTCCCAATGTTAAAGTGCCTAGGATAGCACAAGGGTTAAGTCCCACTCCAATCATCTTTTGATCTATTCTAAAAGCATTGCCAGTGGTCTTTTTATTACGTTTATGCCATTTTTAGCCCAATATAAAAAGCTGTATGGTTTTCTTTGACATAGTTTCTGCAGATTAGCAGGAGTATTTCATCAGAAATTTACCTTTGAGTTGGAGCAGAGCAACTCTACCAATTTTTTACGTCACAAATATTTTTTCAAACTGCATTTTTTTCGTCTGCTCCTGATTCAAGACGATATGAGATAAGAAAAACTCAGACATGCAATTTTAAGATCAGTTTTCTTTCTAAGAACACGATAAAAACACCCAAAAAAACATTTTCATTTGAGCTTTTACATGAGATCAAAAGATGATTGAAGTGGGACTTTAAATTAATGATTGACTGTAAATGTCCAGATGGAGACGTTGTTTGTCCTCACCGTGTTGGAGGCGGGACTCCCAGAGGGAGGAAATCTTCTTTTTGATGGAGTCTCTTCTGGTCACAGGCCTAAACCAGGAAGGATGGATCAATATGTCAATAATTCAGAGTGTTTATAATGAGGCACACAGTGAGGGATTTACTGATTCTTGGTAAAATAAAAACTGAAGAAGAAGTTAGTGAGAACTCACAGCTCTGCTTCCTCGTTCCCTTTGTTCTCCTCTTCTGTCGATGACAATAAAGAATCGTGAGATTTTTTGATCAAGTAACCTCAACTAGTGGATTTTAAAAAAAGGACTAACCTTTGTTCAGTGAGTGGGGGGGTAGTGAGGCGGAGCTGTGCCGCCTGTCGTCTGTCCTGGGAGGCGGAGGGGCTGCTCTGACGGGCTGCAGGGTGTTACTCCCAGCCAGGGCGGCGCCCCGCTGTGGGCTCAGCCCTGTGGCGCCAGGGATGTTGGTGAGGGAGTTACATCTGTCGATTGCCACGGCGGGGATGGGTGGCAATGGGATGGGGATCCTGGGGGGGATGTCAGGCGGAACGTCCGGGTTCTCGGCGTCGGCTGCGTCCCTCAAGGTGCTGCAAGGCAGTCTGTTCTGGCGAACCGCCGTGCGCACTTTTATGTCCGGGACGATGAGTTTCTCTGGCTTTTTGGGGGCGGGGTGGAACACGGGGAGCGTGAACTCATAAATATCATCTTCTTCCACTTCGGCGGGCTCCGGTGGAGGAGGATCCGGATGAACTGCGGGGGAACCCGAGTCTGACTGCCTTCTGGGGGCCTCGGCGAGCAAAGCGTTTAAAGAGCGCTGGAATTGAGCTTTCTCCTGCTTCACACCCCCGTCGACCTCAGAAGTCCTGCACTCCACCTCCCTGTCCGTCTGCTTTTCTTCCCTGACCCCACCCGCCTGCTTCTCCTTGGCGTCCTTCACTCTGCAGCCTTCATCCTCCTCCTCCTCCTCCCCAACCACAGGCACCCACATCAGCATCATGCCGGGCCTCTGCAGGTGGCAAATGCAGCTGCAGTCCGCCTCGCAGCGGGTACGGGGGGTGGAGCGCTGACCCTGCTCCGCCTCCACTTCATCTCCTCCAGTCAGGGCCTCCACCTCCTTTCCATCGGGCGCTGCATCCAAAGAGAAAGAGACCCAACGAGCCGTGATCAATTCCTGACGCTTTTCTGTCATCGTTCAAGAAAAACTCCTTCGGGTCGTCACGGCGACATCATTTTAACTCTGACTCCTCAACACTACCAAAGACTCAACAGCAGCCTGAAGACAAGATGCTTCTTCAACTGTGCATAAGAAGGTGGAGCAGGAAAACTGATGATCGTGGGGAAAAGAATGAATACAAGAAGAACCGTGAAAAAGAATGAAGTCAAACCGCTCTGCGCCGCCACGTGAACGTGTCCTCCTTCTGTAAAACATTCTGACATGCTAGCGTGAACAAAAAGTCCTGAAATCTGTAGTTCTGCTGCTCTCTGTTCACTGCTAAGCTCTGACAAAGTCATCAGAAGAGACACTCCAGAAAATAAACCCAAAGTTAAAGAAGAATCCACCCACAATGTTGTTTTTAGGAGTCTATTTGCATCTAATTCACAAAAACCTTTTAATTCTTTTAGATTCACAAACTTCCAATTCAATATTTGATTTAATTAATAACTTTACACATTTCCATCCAGGAAAAAATATTTGATATAAGTAGTGATATAAACTGATCAAATGTGGATCTTTTAGTATTAAAATTACATAAAAAATGAACAGAAAAGGCTAAAAATCAGACATTTAAATCAAAAACTGGTGAAAGGATTTGACAAAAGTATGTGACATCTTCTAAATCAAGATTGAGTTTGGTATTCAAGTTTTTTAATTAGTAAAAAGTTTTAAAAAAATTAAAAAAAGATGAAGTGCCAGGGTGAACAGTAATAAACCAAAAACTGTTCCCACATTTGGGCTGATCTGTGACTTCCTGTTCATGGATGCTGCTGATGACTGACAGCCTCTGGTTGAATTTAAATCGACTGAACCTGTAGGAGGGATGACGCTCCCACAAAAACAAAGACACCTTTGGAAAAGGTGTGGATTTTCTATTTCCAGTTGAGGTTGCATCAAAAGTTCAACCATTTAAAACTACTGGAGCTTTTAGAAAGCAACATTTTCTTTTTGATTTTTCAGCTTCTTTTGTTCCAGATCAAACAAAAATGCAGAAAAGCATCAAAACAAACCATTTGACCTTCAGTTATAGTGACTATAAGCCGTTAAAAATGTGATGTTTTATGTATTAAGTTAAAAAGAAAAGGTTTTAATTTCCTTTATGGATGTTTGTGCTCAGATGTTTTTAACTTCATGGTCTCACCTTTGAGGATGAAGTAAAAACTCTAAAAACTCTTGATGCTTTAACGTCGGACAAAGCATTACAGCCACCATGAAAGAAAAAATAAATAAATTCATATATGAGAATAAAGTGGTATAAGTATTATAATTTAATTTAAAAGAATAGACGTATAATGATGAGAAAAAAGTGTAATTCTACAAGAACAAAGCCACGAGTAACTCCATGAATGCATCAATTTATGGTGATGTCATAAAGCTTTAGTTTATCAGAGGAATCCATGTCCCATGATGCATTGGACCTCTTTGCTAAACAGTATCATGTTTATGATAAAACAATATTGACTCATCAAAAAAACACAAGTATTTCCTTATTGGTGGAACCAAAGCTGAAGGAACCGCTTACAATGCGTTCTGCGTCTCTCATACTGACACTATTGTTCTTTTTCTTGTTTTGCCTCATAAATTTATGACTTTAATCTCATAAATTCTTAATTCATAACTTGTAAAATTATAACTTCCTTAGCTCATAATTCTATGAGTTTATTGTTGTAAATGTTTGACTTTTTTCCTTATAGTTTTACAACTTTGAATTGATTTTAAAGTGGCTGTATTACTTTAAGAAAACAAAAAGATGGTTCAAAAAGTTTGGAATTTAAATTTTTTTCTACTGGTTTTAGAAGAAAAAAGCTAATAATTAAATCTGGAAAGACTTAGAAAGATCTGTATCTTTTTGTGCAAAGTGAAAAAAACATAAGCCAGATACTTTTTTGTGAATATTTTAATGGTTTGATTTGGTTATATATTAGATACATTTTTTCATGTGTGATTTCTTTTAGCTCCATTTATAACTTTTCCCGCTTTTTTCCTTTTTTGGTTCATTTTTTTCTCTTTCTCACAAATCCTAAATCGCATGACCTTATTATGGAACCATTACATTTTTTTTTTGAGTTGATCTAAATAATTCAGCTTATATGTGGACTTTTTTTCTCTTTTCTTTTTTTCTAATAACAAAGGAAATATTTGGAGACGACCTGATGCTGATTATTACCTAAAGAATTCCCAACTGGGTTGTAAATCCTGCAAATGTGCACGTTGAAGTAAAAATAAGGTAGATTTAGATCGATAATAACACTAAAAAATAAAATCTTAAGTGTTTTAACACAAAAAAAGTGTTTGATTAAAAATGTTTTTGAGATTTTTTAATGTTTAGCCAAGCTAACTTTAAAAAGGAGCAGCTGCTAACAAATGCAGCAGTTTAGGAAAAGACAAATGATCAATACTGTCAAATAACTAGAAAATGAACACTTCATGCTGAGTCAAAAGGTGACGGGAAATTGCTACATTTGAATTGGTGAACTAAAAATGGACATATGACATTTAAAACAAAAACCCAGCAGATATTCAGCTGAATTCAAAAGACGAAACAGCTGGGAACAAACAAGCTCCAGTCCAAGGAATGCCAGGAATGCTCTGCTTTCATTCATAAACTGATTAGTCGCTAAAACACAAATGTGTCTGACTCTGTCAGACTCTGACAGCTTTACGCTCAAACCGACTGATGATTTGAACCTGAACCTGTCAAAAACGCCTCCTAATTCTGCTGCTGCCTCTAAAACACTATAAAACTCTGATTTTCAAAATGATTCAAAAAGAAAAAGTTAAGTCATTTGGTAAGAAAATTGAAAGAATAAAATCAAACTGAAATGTCATACATAGACATGTTTAAAGTTAGTTTAGATTTTTCTACTTAATAAATAATGTGGTGTAAATTACTGTTTATGGGGTTTCAAAAGGAGAACCTCTGCTGTCAACAGCTGGGTTCCTACACTCGCATGTAAACACTCGAGGGATCAGCTGACCGACCTGTTCCTGATAGCTGCAGATCAGCACCACGATCAGCCTCGGTTCACACTCCCCTGCTCAAAAAAACTTCAGTTTCGTTCATAAATATCCGTCTGATAAACCCGACCGTGAGACTGTCTGAACAAAGGAAGTGAAAGTCACATGAGAAGAATCTAGGAAGAAGAAAAAACAGTTTGACATCAGGTCTTACTGTAGCTGTATGGAACGAACAGATGATGGGATGTCTTAGTAGTTTGGCGGCTCTAAATGTCTTCCTTTGAGGTCCTATCTTCACTTCAAGTGCCATTGAGGACAGTAATCTTAATCTGATCACCCGCTGCATTTTCTGTGTTTTTGAGAGATTCTGTCACTTTCAACAGCCATCCTTTGAGGTAAACTCTTAGTGCTATCATGGTGGAGGACTAGGATCCAAATCACTTTCTTTAAAATGTGCTCAAAAATGGTGGGAATTTAACCGCGGATGAAAGTCTGACTCACCAGTGAGTCATCCTTTTGTCTTAAATCTAATTTCATTAGCTGAACTGCAGCCATCTGACACATGTGAAAATAAGAACCCTGAGTACCTGGTCGACCTCCATCTGTGTCGTCCGCCTCCTCTCCTTCCTGGTTCTCCTTCTGCTTCCTGGCGAAGACGCTCCTCTTCAGGGGCAGCGGTGGCGTCTGCTCTACGCTCGCCAGGAGCTGGATGCTGCTCCGTTCTGGTTTGGGCTTTGTCCTTGGAGGTCTCTTAGTTTCTTTATCCGGTGTGATGTCCGCAGATCCATTAACCAGCTGCCCACAGAGTCCATTGAGCTCTTGCTTACTCAGTCTATTTACAATATTCTTCACCTTTCCTCCAGAAAAGTCAGAGATGGAGCTGCTGTCTGCGGGAGAAGACGTGGATGGAGGCTTTGGTGGGATCTCGGGTTTGGACTTGGTCTCACGCTTGAGGGGTGAAGGAGACCCCGAGCGTTCCTGATCAGACATGGCAGCTGCTTTTAAAAATGTTTTTTTTCCCCTCTTAGTCCCCAATAATCAGAGGACAGCTCTGAAGTGTCAGCCTTCCATCCTTTTCTAAAGAGAAAACAAAAAGGAAAACGACTTTTAAGGTGGAATATATTCTTAGTGGTTCCATATAACCATTAGACTGTAATCCTTAGACAAACTTTGAACCCTGTAAATGATCCACAAAAGTGAACTTTGACCTATAAAGAGCCCACACCTTTGTGCTGATTCTATTCAGTGGCTAGGAAATAGAATCATTTGCATTTGACGAGTGAAAAACCAAACTTCTCTCTGCAGAAGTTTGATAAATTGTTCTTGTAAAGCTTCACACTCAGAAAAGATAATCATTTTTCACTCAAACTGACAAACAGGAAATGAGGCCTTGTAACTTCAGAATTGGGACCTGCATGCTGATGCTGTTTTATTTATACCTAAAGCATGTTAGTATCAAACATCGAAATGGATCTAAAATCAAAACGTCAGGAGTTCCTCTTGAAACTTTACCTCAGATGTAAGACAGATCTGCACAGATCTGCACTTTTAGCCAAAGAACTGAGACTTGACTTGAGACCAAACATCGGACACCCAATTTGGACTTATTAGCCAATCTTTAAGGTTTGACTTGTACTTGTGACCAGAGATTTGGGACACTTAGTACTTGAGTTGGATCAAATACTTCAACTTGTGAACAAATATCAGTTCTTGTGACCAAGTACCAAATTGTACTTGTTATAAAGGACCTAAATTTGTTAGCAAATAGTTTTACTTATCACCAAAGACTAGGATTTTGGACCAAAAACTTTGACTAGTGAACCAAGATCTGTGATTGTTACCAAGGACTTGAACTTAGTATTATCGACCTGTACTTACGATCAAAGACCTGTACTTGTGACCAAATACTTTAACTTGTGAACAAAGATCAGTTCTTGTGACCAAATACTTGTACTTGTTATAAAGGACTCAAATTTGTTAGCAAATACTTATGACCAAAGACTAGGATTTTGGTGAAGACTTCAACTTGTAAACTAAGATCTGTGCATGTTACCAGAGACACGAGCTTGTTACCAAAGACTTGTATCTATGACCAAAGACTCAGACTTGGGATCAGATCCTGGATTAATTAACTTGTGACCAGACCTATACCTATTACCACGGACTTGAACTTGTTACCAAAGGCCTAAAGGTCTGTACCCATGACCAAAGACTTGGATTTGTGATCAAAGACCTGCACTACTTATTACTAAAAACTCAAACTTGTGGCCATCCATAGCCCATCTGTATATTCTGTTTTTTTACTTTATTTATTTAATTTTTTTATTACGCATAACATACGTTATGTCGTAATAGTGTACATAAGTTATTACTTCCCTTTTACTTTTTCTATTTTTGCACATTTTGTATTTTTGCACATTTTGAACACCCCTCAGTCTTTTGCACATTGCTGTAATTCTTTTCTGCTTTTTGAACTGCTGTAACAATTGAATTTCCCCAATGTGGGATCAGTAAAGAATATCTCTCTATCTCTCTCTCTCTCTCTCAAAGACCTGTACCTGTTATCAAGATCTTGTATTTGTTACCAAAGGTCTGTACCTATGAGCAAAGACTTGGGCATGAGGCCAAAGACCTGTGCTGAGGACAAAAGACTTTGACTTGTCACCAAAGACCTGTATTTGTTACCAAGGACTTGGACTTGTAAAACCCTCTAGAATAACAAATAACAGATCTGTTCAAAGAAGGGAACTTGTGAAAAAATCTTTTTACTCGTGAGCTAAGACTTGAGACAGGATCTGTACTCCTGACCACCAACTTGAGACCGGACTTGAACTTGCAATAAGTGACTTGTGAGCATTTCTGGTTCAGCTATAGGGCAACATATCAGTGGCAGCAGGAGTCAGCGGAGGGTCATGACATGAAAATGAGCAGCCGAAAATATATTTACATTTATCTAAATAAAAACTCAGCTTGAATGTCTGCAATCAGCAACTCAAATGGACTCGTGTGAGACATGAGTCATCAGTGAACTACTGTTTTGTCACAACCATGTGACCTCCTACTGTTGACTCGACAGGCTTCGGTTGTGCTCTGACATTCAGAGCTAGTCACCCAAGTTAATAACCCTGTTGTATGAAATGTGTGAAAATGGAAGCATGATGCAAGCCAAAATGCAATGTCAGTCTGCTCTCTGGGTGACCCGATGTCCTCACTGAATGTCCTCCGCAGCATATGTTTTTTTGATGAGTGAGCCACAACTAACACAACCATAACCCAGGGATAGTCATCCTCTGAGTCATAGCGAGTAAAAAACAGTGAGACTACACAAGGAGTGGCGTCAGCATTTCTGATTACACACAGATCACTGCAGAGTATTTTTAACTAAGATTAAAACCTGTTGTCTGCTGTTGGACTAGACTATCTGTATAACAGTATACCTAAGAAGGTTTGATGATCGGCACCAAACTATGATGACACAAGTTAAATTAAAAAAAACCTTATAGGTGGTGTTTATTTATTAATTTATTGACAAAAATCCAATTTTGCTGAACGATTTAAACGATTCTAATCATTTTTAAATTGGCATGTCAGGAGCAATTTTTTTGGTATTTTAAAATAAAAAAGGGTGGAATGGTAAGAAATAAAATAGATGCACAAATATAATATTTAGTAGGATTGAAACATTAGGGTACTGATTTAAAAAGACAAAAGAGGCGGGTTTTTGGTGCCTAAAAAACAAACAAAAAGTGGCCTTGTTATAGTGTTCACCCTGAGATTGTGAGTTCAAATCCAAAGTCGAGTCGTACCAAAAAGTGCGACCCAATGCATTCCTGGTTTACACTCAGAGTTAAGGGGTTGGATGGGGGGGGGGGGGTTAAATAGCGTTAGAAATAAGGGGGAAGAAATGGTTGTCCTGGCAAGTAATATTTGGTTGTCCTCCCCAATTTCTGGTTGTCCTTCGATACCAATATTCAACAGCAACGAAACCTACTCAGATGTCAGTACTTACATCTTTTTTTCTTCTATACATCTAGTATCAACTGCCTCTTATGATGGACATTTAAAAAACTTTTAAAACGTTCAAAACAAACATTTTACTAAATACTGAAGCATCTGGTGACACAAAGTATTGCCATGTAAATCAAATACTGTTACGGTCAAATGAAAATACTTTATCTTACACTATAATATATCAGAAAATTGATCACATTAACCAACACTGTAACCTAATGAGTATTTTTAAAATTTGGAACACTTTTATGGACTGGGACTAGTACAGCATTCCAAATATAAAGTAATATTTGATGTGATGAAAAGTTATAATATGATATAACATCTATTTCAAATAAACACATGTGTAAATGATACCATGTTTACATTTTGAAGACTAGATTAGTAAAGACTAATATCCCTGATCTTTTAAACAAGACATGCAGATGCGATGTTGTCATTTTGCAAAGTCTTTGGGCGTACTCGGTTTGTTCGGAAGTCACCTGACATCGTTCGTGTACGCTCGGTTTTATCTTAAAAAGTTGGATATCGGTTTCCCAAAAAATTTGAAAAATAGTCGAAAAATACCAAAATGTTGAATAAAAGACCAGGTTGTCACAGGGACAACTATCAGGTTCATTTTTGGTTGTCCTACGTGAAATCTGGTTGTCTCAGGCAAAAAGGTTAACCGCGTATTTCGAACGCTGGTTAAACCCCCAAATGATTCCTGAACGCGGCTGTGTCTGCAGCTCACCGCTCCTCCAGAGGATGGGTTAAATACAGAGGACAAACTTCAAACACCAAGGTGGGAGCTTTAAGTAAACAGGAATGTATTACTACAGATTAGAAATAGAGTTAAAGGTTTTGTCATTCTTTTCCTGTTTATAATAAATCAAGGAACGCCTGTAACTAACCAGCCAAGAACATTTCAAGAACAGACCGTTCACTTGAATGCAGAGTGAGATGCAAATAAAAGGTTAAAAGAAAAGAAAAAAAGAAGTACACCAGCAAGTCAAACCAGTTTGGTTGGGACGGGCAAAGCAGAAAAAAAGGTTGATACCTGATCCTAATGAGACTATTTGCCAGCAGACTGTTGTGTAATACTGATATTATTACATATTTTGAGAAAAACATAACGTTTCTCTGAAACACTAGAGACAGTAGCAACACTACACTAGGGTGTTCATGGTCAAGTTTTAGTCCCCCCCCCCACCGG
The DNA here is from genome assembly GCF_053564925.1 of Oryzias latipes. Taxonomy (NCBI): domain Eukaryota; kingdom Metazoa; phylum Chordata; class Actinopteri; order Beloniformes; family Adrianichthyidae; genus Oryzias; species Oryzias latipes. The sequence goes on from NC_136254.1 coordinate 20,724,644, forward strand.
CTATAATCCCTGTTCAAAGAATGACAGCCGCCCTTTAAAAGAAGAGTGTCTATCCTCAAAAAGAAACCGTCTATCCAGTCGAAATAATTTATTCGGATTGTGTCAATGCACTCGAAGACGCACCTAAACAATCTGCTCTGCTGACCTGGTTAGTTCAATGGCTGCCTCTTCCACTTTCTCACAAGTCTGAGCTCTTCAAGTCTGGGTCATGGGGACACTTATTCATCATGTGCAAAACTAATAGAGTCAACAACAGACGTGGCGTCGATATGCCCCATTCAGACTAATGCGTAAGTGCTTTAAGGAGTTGCAATCGATGCAGCTCCTTCTGTCTAAAAGGGTATCATCTGCCTTAAAGAATAACAAAAGCAATGGACCCCATATAATTGATTTTTGTCAAATACCCCTTAACAAACACATGGTAGGTTTATATACACCTATAGAGTGGGACAAAAAGGAAAAAACAAATGCAAATACACATTTTCAGGCAGAAAAAACCCACATATTTTTGTAGATATTTAAACTTTTTTCAAATACATGGATCCATTGTGAAATGAATACGTAGGGACACTAAATTGAATTTCTAAACCTGTTTAGCGGGAAAATGGGTCATAACATGTTTGTAAGGGATGCTATGATGATGATGAGATGGTCAGCTCCACGCTGGCCAGGAAGAAGACGGGAAGAGGGGGTGGGAACACTGGAAAAGGTGAACCAACTGAAGGCTGGGCTTTTTCTACACTATGCATTCATGTCGCTTTTGTTACACAGAAGACTACACACTTGTAGTAGAAAAAAAAGAAGTTGTTTCAGGAGGATAGTACATTTTTTATCAAAGAAAGAGGGGCATAAAAAGTATCGAAATCTTAAGCTAGCAGGGAGCTTTTTTTTACTGTACACCAACCTGCTCTGTAGCGTATGACGTTCGATAGCTAAAAATATTAATCCATGTTTTCGTATTTAACATTTTGAAGCCAGAATGTCATCTAAAAGTGCCATATGTAAAGTATATTACAATATATTAACACCAAACAGGTGCTTAAATTAATTTAGCTGCAAAAAATGAACTACTTTGGTTAGTACAAAATTAAAAAGGAGTTAGCTAAAACTTACCGGTGTTGTGCGGACTATGTATATATTTTTAGATGTGGTCCGGCTCTCATTTACGTTCCGCTTTATACTTTCCACGTATGTTCTCCCGAGGAAAAAAATAATAATAAGGGTTTTATAAGAAGGAGGAAAGTTTTTTTTTCTTCTTTTTTTAAAGAGGGCAAAATAGGAAAAATGTCTTCAGTTCATGAGTGCTGCCCTGTCAGGGTCGTTGTCTAAGCTCCCATCACCCCACTGCTGTTGTCCTGCCTTTGTTATGAGCAGCGTCGGTCTGCGTGAGAAGAGCGGACAGGGAAGAAGGAGGAGAGCTGCCGAACCCCCCGCGAGGCGCCCTCATCCAGCGCTAACGCAACCTGCTTCCGGGTTTGCTTTTCAAAATAAAGCTGAAATACCAGCATGTTTTAAAAACAGGAATATAAATACATTAAAACTAATAGATAAACATACAAGAGGTTATCAGCTTTTTTTTTCTTGTAGGCTTTTAAGATAGTTTGAACTTGTACTGAAACATCTAAATTTGTATGATTTCTAGGGGTTTAACGATTCATTTTAACACTGATTCAAGCATATCATGGTTTGTTGTAGCCAAAACGATTAATAATCGATTTTGGTTCACTTTAAAAATCTAATTCGATCCGATTCACCTTCCTAAAATTGATCCAGGACATCTTTAGCCAAAACTTACAGTACATGGGTACTGAACAGTGCAGGTGCAGATTCCTTGTATGTCTTGCAAGATAATCTAATATATAAAATAAAATGGTGTAAAAACACAGAAGTAAACAAGATTTTTTGACAAATCCATTTACATTTTGGTTTCATAAAGTTCCACCCACTGTTGTTTTCCACAACAAATAATATAAACATTATTAAACAGAACATTATTAAAACATTGTACCATCCTGTATGGTCACACGTCTTTGCAAAATTCTGTTTCCACACACTGGATTGGTAATAATTCCAAACTTTAATATGGATGAAAAAATCTTTTTACTTGTCTTCACAATGAATACACAATGAATAAACCAGTTTTTATTGACTCAACTTGTAATTTAGGACAAACCTTAAAGAAGAAAAAAACAGCTGATGGGGAACTGGGGTTATTTATAACATGACAATTTTAGATGTGTGGCGGGAAAAAGTCTAAGATTTCATTTACAGTAAATGAATGCAAATGTGAATAATAAATAGAAAGATTTATTGTTGATCTGTGGCAAATGTTCACTTCTGACAACAGCCTGGATGACTGAGAATCTTTACAGTCAAATAAAAAATATTGTAAAAAAATTAATAGTAAAAATAAAATGTATTTAATATGTGTTCAATATTTATAATAACTTCAACTGAACTCCTAAAATAGTGATAAAGCTAGAGAGGGAAAAAAAGAACTTCAACTCAGATTATTTTGGGGGATTTTATTTTGAAGGCCTTCCTACTTCCGTTGTAGTGTCAATGAAAATTTCCTAACTATTTAAGTATTTAGCTCAATAAAAGAAACTATGATAAGCCTCTTGAGGTTTGAGCTTGTTTTTAACAAAAGGTGGCACAAAAGGAGGTGCCAGACTGTTTTGTCACTTCCCACATTTGAATATTTGATTGGCCTCTACTCCCACCTAGTGCTTCATGTTGGGACAAGTTGATTTGATATTTTCCAGTCAGAAAAAAAACCCTAAAAAGTATTATTCGGAAATTAGGGTTTTGTATTTATTGATGTGTAACTCATTAATCTGTGATTCTTTTTGTCTAGGTTGGGCTTCTAGATTTACACAAAGAACACTTTTAGTCTTAGCAAGTTAATTTACTTTCTGCATTTTATTGTTTAGGTTATAGCATTTCTTACCAAACCTTGGTTTTTTTTTTAACATTCATTCTTATTTTTTATGTTTGAAAGGTGACATATATGTTGTCTGATATATTTCTCAAATAAAACACATTTTGCCGTTTTCTAAAGTATATTTTAACTATTTTTTGATTATAGCAGATTATTACTTGGTAATAACTATTAAACTGTTTTAGAAATAACTGATTTATTAATATTTTTGCTCTATTATCACCAGTGTGCCCATTTAACTTAACTGATTTTAGTATCAGAGGGTTCAACTGTATTACATTTTTATTGATTTATAAAAAATATCATAACATAGTTTTATTTATTCATGTATTTTAGGATTTTTATTTTTATATTTTTGCTTTTAATTGTAAACCTGTTACTTATTACTTTATTATTCCGGCAGATGGGGTATTATGAATGAGAAGTAGACCCGGTTAATTTGACAAACGTGAGACACTACTACAGCTGACAGACATGCCATCTAAATAAAATGGTTTGAAATATACATTCATTGCTAGAAAACAAAATGCGCATTTTCCCCATATGTTTGGAAGTTCTCATTATTTAAAATAAGGTCAATAAAAGGTGGATCTATTTCCCCTGGATGCCCTTATTGCGCAAAGATACTGCGGCATTTGATTTTATACAGTCGGCAGCCGCAGCTCACGGGTGTATCACTCCGCCAGCAAAGGAAATGCTCCTGGACCAATCACATTTGTGTTTACACCGTCACCTGTCAAACACACACCCTCTGCTACATTTCTCTCTGAAAGGTATGGTTCTTCTATTTATTGCAATATTTTAATTTTAATACATAAAATGTTTTTTGTCAGAGTGGAGTTCCGAAAAGCGTATCAGCAGGTTCGCATATTAAAGGGGAAGAGGGCAGGGACAGAAAGGTTAGCGCCCCAAAAGCTAGCGAGTTCGAGCAGGGTTATCCATCCCCGCTAAGGCTTGCTTTTTAGCCGATTATCTGGACGTACTTGCGCCTAATCATCTCTAGCTGAGGTCGGGGCACAACAATGCGGTTAGCCCCACGGGAGCAGGCCAACGAATGTTGTAGAGCGCGTGCTCGCCGTCGTTAGCACAGAGGTTAAATAGAAGAAAAAAAAGCTAACGGGATCCATGCAGAGCATCATTATCATCAAGCTAGCAGCGAAGAAAGAGCGCACGTTCGCCGAGACAGAGGCGCTCCTCGAAGCGGAGCCGCGCGGTAGCGCTGAGCTCAGAGCCTCCCAGGATTAAGAGCCTGTGGGTCTGCAGAGAATTAACATGGAAGGATGGAGAGGAGCATGCTGGCATTCAATGGCTTCACCTTAAGCACAGTTACATTAGTGAGGGATGAAATATAAGGCTTAAAGTTACCCCTAAAACCACTGCAGCTGGATTGTATCGAAAACTGTATTTCATAAATAAATAAAGGTTCTAAAAGTATGACTAATAAGCTAAACACAACTAGTTTACATGAAGATGAGGAGCTATGATAAATACGTTTTGTTGTACACAGATAAACCACATGAAAAATGATGATTTTGTGTTTTTGACGTGTTCTTGTAACATTTTTCTGATAATGGAGGACATATATAAAGAAAATTAAGCTAAAATGTGCATTATTCAAATCGTCCTGAATTAGGAGCAGATGAAAAGATTCAGTTTGAATATTTGTTATTTAGAAAGTGTACTGGGTGGGCCACAAGCTCCCTGCTCTGCTCCATTCTGATGCATCCACTTGCAGACAAATAAATCCATGAACGTCTTTGTTTTCCTCGTTTGAGCTGGAATCTGGATCAGAACTGCATGGCTGGATAGCTCCAATATTGTAATGTTAAGGTTGGAGGTGTGAGGGGCTGTAAGCTGGAAGCAGACTATGTAAACAGATGGGTGACAGGAAGTGGGGGTGGGCTTACTCTGCCTACAACTCAGAGGTGAATTTCTAATAAACTGCTGCTGCTCTGCAGAAACTATGTCAAATATACCAACACTATTTTTTTATTATAAAAAAATCATAATTTATAGACCACTGGGAACGCTTTGAAAATATATGAAATGATGATCAGAATGTGTGTTTAAGGACTATTGGGTTTCTTCAGAGCTCGATGAATCAGGCTTCCTTAAGTAGAGCAACAACTAAAACATTTGGCTGCTTATTACTGACAAAATACTTAATCAATTCAATTACAATTCCTGAGTTAAAAGTTCAGGTTTCACTTTGACTCAGCTGTAGGGAATATAGATAGATTTGCTTAATTTTGATCCAAAATCAAATTTCTTTGGGTATAAAAATAAGTATCCTCAAAAATAGTGATCAGGAGAGGAAAATAATTGAACTTGTATTAATAAAATTATAAATTCTTCCCATAAATACTAACAGAAATTGTGTTTTTTTTTGCCGCCTAAAAATAAACTGAAAAGTTTTAAGGGAGGGCAGAGGCTTTAAATCATTTTTGGGTGTGTGGCAATGCCAGCCACTGCAATTCAATTTATAATTTTAGATATTATTTAAGACAGTATTTTATTTTGTACCTTGTTTCCTTGTTGTTTATTTTGAGACTCTTTTTATGGTCTTGCTAGAAATAATTTAATTTGAATTGAATTTTTAAGCACGTCCTGTTCCAGGAAAAAAAAAAAGACTGTTAAAATGGTTTAAGGATAAACCAAAAGGTGTTGCGTAGTTCATTAAAAACCAGTGTGTCGGTGTTTCAGTCCCAGTTTGGCAGCTAAAAGATCTGCTGTCTGGCTGAAGAAAGCCCCACGTGGCAACATGCCGGTCAAATGATCGACTGCTAACCGGATCAGATGTCTCACTGGATCTTAGAATCAGTGAGTTTGTCCAGGAAAAAGGGAGGGGTTGAATACTTTATTATGTCTTTGACAATTAGTTTGTGGATAAATGATCATGTTGGTCAAATAATGTAGGAAATGTCTTCATATATTCTCAGCTGCTGATGCGTCCGTCGACTTCCTCTCATTTCCTAATTAGCTTTAATGACTGCTGCTTCTGTTTCTTCAGTAAGAGGCGAGCGTTCAACCTTCTTCTTGCAGCACAACAAGATTTGAACTCAAAAAAAGTCCTTTAACATGAAATGTGGGATCTCCTAGATGGAGGAATGGGCGTGTCTGTTTGGCAAAACGTGTCCCACCCTGTCAGAGTTGGGCATTGAGGATGAAGCCTGTGGCTGTCTTTGGGTTAGTTGACAAACACACTGATGCAGGAGTGGAGCCGTTTAGGAACAGCAAAGCATCTCTAATGCAGATGAGACACATGGAGATGCTCCGGCTGGGAAATTAGAGCCGAGAGTCCTCGGAGTTACAAACGTTCCATCAATAATTAGTTTGAGAGTAAAGTTTTTTTTTGAAAAAGGAAAACATCACATCAATTACAATGTTGTTTTTGTGTGTAAAGAATAAATGTAGTTATTGCTGCATTTGGGTATTTTCCAGAAAATCTGATATTTATTTTTTTATTTATTATTAACAGAGAGGAGAAACTTGAATCACATCGCATTAGTGAAAGCTCCACTGATCTCTGCGTGTTCACGGTCTTCACACGGAACATGTGGCTTTCAGCTTCACCTTCATCCCCCTTTGTCTTCCTCCTCCAGGAGCTGAAACACACACTCACACTGAAGCGTCTTAGGTAGCGGATAACTGGACGGACTCTCTGGCAATCGACCCTTTTGCAGGTAAGCTGAAGCGACCCATGTGGCTCTGTGTTTCCATCTTCCACTCATGACTTCTTCCATGCGTATTTCTTGAGTGAAGATCCATTTGACAGGTGTGTTACCGCTTGTTCACTTTGTTTTCAGAAGTGTATTAACGATACCTGTCAGAGGAATATGGAAGCATCTTGTATTTAATAAAAAAGAAAACAGTGTTTTTCATTCCAAATTTTTGAATCTTTTCGTTCTAACTTTAAGAACAAATTATATATGAATTATATTGACCAGTATGAATTGTTTGTTTTTGTCTGTGAGTCAATGGCGACATCAACGTTAAGCACTAAGCAGCGATGTTGTGGCTGTGGTCAACTTTGTGGCACCTAGACTGTTTTTCAATACATTTGTTCAATGATTTTCCAGAAGTTTTTTAACTTTTCAATATATTTTGGTGTTTTTTGAGATTTTTTTTTTTTTCAATGTAATGTTTTTTTGGTTTTTGATAACTTTATATGTGATTTTTGAGATCGTTCTTTATTTTTTTTTATTATTTTTTTTGAAAGCTTTTCAATATAATTTTTACTTTGTTTTTTATTAAACCTTTTTTTGTTTGTTTTTTGAAGATTTTTTTCCTGTAGTTTTAACAAATTTCTTTGTTTTTGTTTTTTTCTCTCTTAATTTTTTTGAGTTTAATTTTTTTAGTGCTGCAACAGTTGTAATAAAGCGAAAAGATAAGGACATGTCTACAACTTGCATTACTTGAATACGCTAGTTCACTCTAAGGGGAAAAAGTAATGTTATAAGGGATTTCTGGGGAGTTTTTTTTTAAACAACAATGAGATCTTTGGGAGGTTTTTGAGATTATTTATGGTGAGTTACTGAGAAACTGATATTGTTTGTCTGGGATGTTTTTGTGTACTTTATTGACGGTCCCTGCCTGCCTCAGCAACTTCAAATGGTTGTTTTTCCTGTTTGCAACCACAAATTAATGATATGATATGACTATGCAGTCACAAGACTTTTGTGTTCACAAAATCAGCTCTTTCTCATTCAGTACTTAGATAGATAGATAGATAGATAGATAGATAGATAGATAGATAGATAGATAGATAGATAGATAGATAGATAGATAGATAGATAGATAGATAGATAGATAGATAGATAGATAGATAGATAGATAGATAGATAGATAGATAGATAGATAGATAGATAGATAGATAGATAGAATTTATTCCAGACTCATGGTCCAATCAATAAAAAGCAGTACACAGACCCACTACATTAAAAAGGCACAGTCTCAAGAATACACAAGTTTAGGTACAGAATATGAAAAAATTACAACAGTTAATAAAAAATTAATTAATTAAAAAGGATAAGAATAAAATAACAAGATAAAAAATTACTTACTATACAAACCACACCATTAAAACATTAGTTACAATGACAAATAAAAAGACAGTCCCTCCAGTGTTTCCATAAGTTTGACTGGAAGCGTATGGCACTAAATCTAATGTTACTTATGGCCAAGATGAGAGAATTCTCTGAAGCATTTAGTCTGCAGATCGACTTGAGTGAGCGCATGAAGCCCAGAGAGTGTTAATTCTTAGAGAAAGGAACAGCTCACTAGCAGTTGTCCTCCTTGGCTTATTTAAAAGCACTTTTAGCGCATCGTTGTACGCCACCTGCAGCTTCCTCACACTGGCACTTTTATAGTTTGCCCAAAGGTGAGCTGTATACATCTGCAGTTTCTGCAATTTCCATCTTTCAACTCCTGGACGCGCTCTTGATGTGCGATTTGCCGTCTCTGAGGTTTTCAGGAGTAGCGTGTTTGTTAGAGACTTTAATTGGGGGGTCTCAGGTGTAACTCCCAGCACCCATGCGGCTTCGCAAAGCTACAGAGGCAGCGGGGGCCCTCAGGGGCGTGTAGAGAGCAATCTAAGAAAGTGCACTTAGTGTTCAGTTAAAGGAAGGAACATGACTTGCATTGTTTTGTTGTCTGCTGCTAATCGGGCTTCGTTGGGTTTTGCTTCACTCATGTGTCTGTATCAGTAGATAAGTGGAATAAGTCTTGAACCATGAGCTCAGTGGCTGTGTTGACCCCAGAGAGCTTTGCAGAGCACCGCAGTGGTCTTAAGGACCAGGACTTAACAGGTAACCTCCAATCAATTTGCTACCAGACGCTACTGTCTTTTTGTTAAAACATCTAAGTGGTTCATGTTAAAGCTGTTATTTTATTTATATATTTTTTGTCTTCACTGGGCTAGGCTGCGTCCCTGAGGATGAGGCCTACATCCCCACCTACCTGGAGGCCTTCCCCCCGCTGCCGGAGAAAGGTACACCGGGGGAGAAGACCGGGGAGCCGGCTTCAGCCTGGGGAAGCAAGATCCGGCCCATCAAAGCCTCCGTTATCACACAGGTCAGATACCCTATACACATTTAAAGACCCACTCTGAGGAAAATCGTGGTTTTAACAGGTTCTTGTGGCATTTTTCTGATGATGGAGCACATTTATTAAGAAAACTGAGCTCAAAATAGAATTTCTGATTACTAAAAACGGCATAATCATGATTAAAAGACCACTGGGAACACTTTCATAATGGATCGAATGATGATTAGAGTGATTCTTCAAAATAACAAGATAAATCATATGCCCTTCACTGTCTTGAAAATCCGACCCAAACCCCTCCAGGTGTTTCATGTGCCGCTGGAGGAGCGCCGCTACAAGGACAACAGCCAGTTCGGGGAAGGAGAGGAGGCTAAGGTGTGTCTGGACATCATGCAACGAACAGGAGCGCACATCGAGCTGTCGCTGGCGAAGGACCAAGGCTTGTCCATCATGGTTACCGGAAAACTGGATTCTGTCATGAAGGCTCGCAAGGAGATCGTGGCTCGTCTGCAGACTCAGGTAAACTCCCACCGCCAATGCTTACAATGGTTTGGTAGACGTCAATGATTGGGTAACTCATTTTTAACATTATTCAAAAAACAAACAGGGTGAAAATCACTTATTATTGCGTTTGGGTTAGATTTAGACATGAACACATCTTATTGCTTCTGTTTCCCCTTAAGTTTAATCATGTCAGCCTTTGATTAACAATGCGTCTCTGCTTTTTTTTCCAAAAAACTTTCTTACTATGGTATATTTAAGAAATAAAGGAATTTTTAAGAGATATTACAGAGAAGATCTAAAGTGTATGTTTTGGGTTTTCATCATGCAGACTTCATGCTATGACATAAATAAAGTGCTGCAAACAAAGGAAACAAAAAAATTGACTTTTAGTGCAGAGAGCTCTATTTTGTATCGTCATAGAAACATTGTTTTTGGAAAGATCTGTTTAAATAATTCCCTTGAGTTTTAACCTGTGGGTCAGATGTGTCTTCACAAACACGTCAGAGTTGATCTTTTTGGGGTTATTCCGTTCCTGTTAGGATGAAGTTTGGAAAACATCTTTTAACTACAGTAAAATTTGGCCTGCAGACCGTTTGCTTTCTGTCTTTTCAAGAATTTAGCTGCAAATTTGCTGATTTTCCTGTCAGCTGATGTATTTTTATTTTGTTCATCAAGTTGTTGTCATTGATGTTACCCAGAAAATAAAAGACAGGATACAGAGAGAGGAAGTCTGGAGTGACAGAGAAGAGCGTTGGAGTTGTTCAGGACATAAACGAGAGCTGGAAGGCAGGGGTGAGATGTTCTGTAGATGTGACGGAGGAGTTAAAGGTAAAGGTGGGGCTGCACCAAGGATCAGCTTTAAGCTCCTTCTTTTTGGTTGTGGTGATGGACAGAATGACTGATAAGGTTAGACAGGAATCTCTGTAGACCATCATGTTTGCAGATGACACTGTGATGTGTAGTGAGAACAGGGAGCAGGTGGAGGAAAATCTAGAGTGGTGGAGGTTTGCCCTGGAAAGGAGAGGAATGAAGGTCAGCTGCAGTAAGACAGAGAATCTGTGTGTAAATGAAAGGAACTCAAGTGGAACGGTGAGGTTACAAAGAGCAGAGGTGAAGAGCTCTGTGTGCGAGCAGGTTTGAACGGGTGGAGGAACGTTTTAGGCATGATTTGGGACAAAAGAATATCATGAAGAATGAAGGGAAAGGTAAAGAAGACTGTGATGAGAGCAACCATGTTGTGGGTTTAGAGACTCTGAGAGTCAGGAGGCAGAGCTGGAGGTAGCAGAGATGAAGATGTTGAGGTTCTCTTTGGGAGTGATGAGGAAAGAAACGATCAATAATTAATATATCAGAGTAACAGATCATGTTAGATGTTTTGTAGATAAATGGAGGGACACAGATGGAGATTGTTTGGATACTTTGAGAGAAGGAACAGTGATGATTTTGTAAAAAGATGCTGAGGTTCAAGCTATCAGGAAAGAGGCCTAGAAGAAGATCAAAGATGAGGTTCATGGGTGTAGTCTAATGCATAGGGTTAGATGTAGGTGGGTGATTCACCGTGGCAACCCCTAAAAGGATCAGCCAAAAGGTAAAGATGAAGAAATGCCCATTTTTCTGTACAATTATTATGGCGTGATACAATTCCAACATTTTGTTATTGTTTTTACTTAAAGCGTTCCTCTTTTCTTTCAGGCATCGGCTACGGTCGCCATTCCTAAGGAGCACCATCGATTTGTCATCGGTAAGAACGGTGAGAAGCTGCAGGAGCTGGAGCTGAAGACCGCCACCAAGATTGCTATTCCACGCCCCGAGGACCCAAGCACCAGCATCCGCATCACAGGCACCAAGGAGGGCATCGAGAAGGCTCGCCATGAAATCCTGCTGATCTCTGCTGAGCAGGTCAGTCAGGGCAGATTCAATCGACTCTTTTGTTGGTCTTAGAGGGTAATCCTCAAATACACCAATAAAGGAAAAGTTACCAACAGTAAGGTGTCATCAGCATATCATTGATTGGTAGAATTGTCCAATGCTGTTGCCAGGTAAATGTGGACCTTACAGTGGTTGCCCGGACGATAAACGGAGCAGCCAACGAGCTGCTTTGAAAGACTATTGGATGTAAATTAAGCAGGTTATACATTTTTAGAATAAAAACAGGTTTTATCTCTAAAGGTTTTATGCCTGTTGTTAAGATACAGAAGAAGATAAGAAAGATAAAAGAAAGATATTTTACCCTGATCTTGCATCCATGCTTTTCTGAAACCTTAATCAGCGCTAATGTATGTTACTAAAGCTAACTGACTATAAACATGCGCAAATTGGATTTGCGATAATAAATTCACTTAATGGAAACACGTCAATTTAGAAAAATCTCGCATTTATTGAAAATGCGAGATAAAAGTTTTTGTGCTTTGAGGAAGGGATTTTTGAGGCGATCACCATGTGATCAACTCTGCACAAGAAACCAGTTTGCGTCCATTTTCTTAACCCGCTGGGTTGCCAGAGACTCTCCCGGCTACTTTTGGGTAAAGAAGGGGATAAAGCAGGGGTCGGGAACCTTTTTGGCCAAGAGAGCCATAAACGCCACATATTTTTAAATGTAATTTCGAAAGAGCCATACAATAATGTAGTGTCCTTTTCCCACACTGAGACTTAACCTCTTTTAAGGTTCTTTATTCTGGTTAATGCAGGCTGTAACAAATGCCGTAAATTAATTCAGCAGCTCCTGAATCTCTCCCGCCGAGACGAGAGCGCTTCTCCCAACTTTATATTCCCCTGCTCCCGCTGCCCTCCCATTTCCCTTATTCGGCCCATAGCTGAACCCCATTGGTCCAAATTAACTAACAACAGGCTGAGCGACAGAACTGAGGGCCAATCAGATCTCTGCTTGATGCGTTCAAGGAACTCCAGAACTTTTAACGCGGCCCAACAGCCAAGTTAAACTCAGTCCGCGACAATATGTTTAAAACTAAATATTCAAGTGAATGTGTGCATTTGATATAATTTCAACATTTTTAAAGGACAATAAGTCTGTGGATTATTTTTAATAACATTGTTATGCTGTTGTTAATAAATGATGAGTATTTCTCGTGGTAGTTTTGCTGATGGTCTAGTCTGGTTGATACGTGGTGAGTTTCTGCTTCATGCAGGCGTTGAGACTTTAAACGTGATCGTAGGTCTGACTGTTCTGTAGATGTGAGACAGACTGCTCACATGCAGACGGGGAGCCAAACACACACTCACTCGCTGTAGTGAGTGACGGGCAGCAGGTTTTACGTTTTTACAATCCCTGCGCGATTCACCTTACTGACCGAGCCCACAACTCCACCCTCACCCTCTGCTTTCTCCCTCTCACATCCCGTCCCCGCTACTGCGCGCTCTTTCTCAGAGACGGGAGCGCGCAGTTTTAGGCACGGCAATTCACAGGTTTCCGGGTGGTACAAACTCTGTGAAATAATAGATAATAGTAAAGTGATAATGCTGGCGCAGATCCTTCTCTCCAAGCACTGCTACTACTGTGCGCCTCTGGCATCGCATCGCGCCCGAGAAGGACTGGTCTAATGAAAAATAAAAAAATAAAAATGTGTCTGCGAGCCACATGTGACCATCAAAAGAGCCATATATGGCTCGCGAGCCATAGGTTCCCGACCCCTGGGATAAAGCCTTGACAGGGCGCCGGCCTGTAACCAGGGCCCATGAGGCTGGAGCGACCCCGATCGCTTCGCCGGGTGGCTCCTGGGGGGCTGGCTAGCTGGCAGAAAGAGAGCTGGTGCAGGATGGGGAGGCAGCCAGCTCAGGCTTCCTTATGATTATGATCATTGATTATGATCTGATGATTTTACCGATTTTTTTGGTCTTATTTTCACATAGACAATTTAAAAAAGATCCTCTAGTTTGGTTCTTGTCTTAATTTTTCCCCTCTCAAACTAACGTGGGTCACAGAGACACGGAAGTAGCGGTGGATAGCGGCTTAATTTGCAGCAGGAGGGAAGCTCACAACACCAGAAAGATCTCATGAACATGAAGATGGGGTTACCGATGCTTTTGTGGAGCTTTTAAAATAAATAAATCCAATCTCTAAACATCCTCAGAGTCTTCCATGCATTGTCATGAAATGTGGATGCTGTAAATCAAGCTATGTTCACATCCATGGTTTGTTTTTATATGCATAATTATGATTAAATGAAAACAGTTTAATTGCGAAACTGGTTTTTTTTCCAACATTTGTAGAATTTCAATAAAGTTTTGCACAAACGTGCAATGGAAGCACAGCCATTGTAGCTACGTTTGTGGTTAAACTTCAGCTTAGCTAGATATTTATTTCCATGATGTCTGAGTCCGAACCAAACAAAGGGTGTAAGGAGGGGCCCAATGAAACACTAAAGTCCCCGACAAGAAGTGGAAGTGATGAAACAAATCACTCAGCAGAAAGTGGCTCTCAACGTTGAGCTTAGTAAGATTTATCAAAGCACTGTAAAGGGCCATTTTTAGCATTAAAGACACACTGTCAGAATTATGATGCTATGTTTACACTGCCCTGAAAAATGCACTTTCAGGCGACTACTTTCTTTCATTTTGTTGAAACAAAAACATTTCCTTTGTGAAGAATTTAAATAAAATGCTATAGCTCAATGCAAGGTTTGTTACAATAATAATAAATAATACATTTTATTTATAAGGCGCCTTTCTTTTTTTAGAACAGCTTTATTCCAAAGAACTAAAAAATCTGCTTGATTTCCTCTCATCTTGTGCTCTGTGGAGTGACATCATTGTTTGTGGAAACGGATGCTCTTTCACTCCTTGTGGACAGGACAAGCGCGCCGTAGAGCGTCTGTCTTTGGAGAAGGCATTCCACCCCTTCATTGCAGGCGCCCACAACCGGCTGGTGCAGGAGCTGAGCCAGGAGACGGGCGCTCGCATCAGCATCCCGCCGCCGAGCTTGCCAAAGGACGAGATCGTCATCACAGGAGAGAAGGAGGCTGTCGCCCTGGCGGTCAACCGCATCCGAGCCATCTATGAGGACAAGGTGTCCGTTTAATCTGTTTTTTTATTATTTAGAATTGAAAGATTTAAATATTGGTTGAAAAATAAAGATATCAACTGTAAATAAAAACTACAAATCTTCTTTCTCTTTCCTTCCTCCACTTCTTTGCCCTCCGCTACCGTTTCCTTCACTGAGTAATTCCAGTCTTTGTCTCATGTTTTCTGTGTGGCAGAAGAGGAAGACCACGACTATCTCTGTGGAAGTGAAGAAGTCTCAGCATAAATACATCATTGGTCCAAAAGGCAACACCCTGCAGGAGATCCTGGAAGCCACTGGAGTGTCTGTGGAAATGCCCCCGCTGGATTCCAGCTCAGAAACCATCATCCTAAGAGGGGAGCCCGACAAACTGGGACCTGCACTCACCCAGGTCTATGCTAAGGTCAGCTGAGAAAAAAAAACAAACACCTAAAAACGAATGAAATGAATAAAAGTCAAAGTTTAGCCTCGTGCATTCTACCATCGTGCAGTTCACTTTAATGTTAATTTGACCAAATCTGCTTCAGCATAAGTGACCAAACTTTTACTCCTAAGTTTCTGTCATGACAAGCTTCATATTAAATGGTGTAATCTGACTGGCAGTTTATGGATGAAGACCTTGTGACTGGGAGCATTTTCATCCGTGTAGGCAAAGAGTGTGATGGTGGTGGAGGTGAGCGCCCCGGCGTGGCTACATCGCTTCATCATCGGCAAAAAAGGCCAGAATATCGGACGGATCACGCAGCAGCTGCCACGAGTAAGGGAGACTGTGATGATGGCCTGAAGGAGAGAAGTCCCATCCTTCCTCTCAAATGAAAACACCTTTAAGGGGCATGAAAACAGTTTTTTAAGTATTTCCAGTGGTCTTTTATTTTATTATTATGCTGTTTTTAGCCAAAATAAAAAAGACTGATGTCATTTTCTAGAAAATGGCTCCTACAAAAGGGGCAGTAGTTCGTTAGAAATTCACCTCTAACTTGTGGGCGGGACCGTTGGCGTGGAGCAACCCCGCCCGCCCTTCTCCTCCCCAGTGCTTAGACTAAGAGCATGGAGCATAGTTTCTACGTCACAAAGATTTGAATGGGAAAATGCTTAGAAATGCATTTCCAGGCTTAATTTTCTGACTATATGTTCTCCATCATGAGAAAAATAGCACAAGAACATGTTAAAAACACCAAAAACACATATTTCATCAGAGTGGGTTTTTAATGAAAGAACTAAAAGCCGAAGTTATATTTAAAGGGCCTATATCATGCAAAATTGTTTTTTTTTTAGCTTTTGAGTGTATTATAATTTTCATTCCTCTCGGGGGGAAAAATAAAAAATCAAAGCGTTTTTTTGATCCGTTCACGCATTTCTCTAAAAACCTGCGCTCTGAGCATCAGCCCCTCCTAATCCACGAAAACAAGCTCGCATTGTAACCATTGACTGTAAAATCAATGGACAGCTCAACCCCCCCCCCCCACTCATGGTGAGGTATTTTTTCTCATTTCGCGAGAGCCGGAGGTAAGGCGTTTTCTACAGGTGACGTCACGCCTCGATACGTCCGTTGTTTTTACATTCTATGATTGTGACATAGATAAGTGAAGAAGGAGGAAAGCTGGAGCTACAGCTAGCAGGGATCGGGAACGCTTTCCTTTAGGGAACGCTTTCCTTTTATAAGCACAATATGCACATTCATCTTCGCAATAGTTCGGATTTTGTTTGTTTTTGTGGGTGAAACTCAGACACGCTGCCGGGGGGGGGCTGACTCTAGGATGACATCATGAAATGGGCGGAGTGAATCCTCAGAGATTATGTTGTTTTACATCCGGGTTGGAAAAGAATTCAGGACAATAACTCACATTTTTAAAAAAAAGAAATGTGTTCTGCAGTGTGCTCAAGGTAAAATATCCTCATATACATGGATATAGAAGGCTATAAATGGCCTAAGAATTGCATGGTATAGGTCCTTTAATATTTTTCTTGCCTGGAAATGTCCTAAAAGTCTTTGTTGA
Source organism: Oryzias latipes (assembly GCF_053564925.1). NCBI lineage: Eukaryota > Metazoa > Chordata > Actinopteri > Beloniformes > Adrianichthyidae > Oryzias > Oryzias latipes. The sequence goes on from NC_136254.1 coordinate 20,741,145, forward strand.
CATTCAGGTTCACATTGAGTTCACGGATGGCGAGGAGCGCATCAGTCTGGAGGGGCCGACAGAGGAGGTGGAGCAGGCTCAGATCCAGATCCAGGAGATCATCAAGGACCTGGTCAGTCTACACACAAACACACATCTGATTCTTTAACTCTGTAGGAATCCTTTACATACGATTTATTCGCTTTTTAACATCCACAATGATTTCTGACATTTTTAAACACGTCTTCATATGTTACATATGTGCATTGTTTGAACTTTCAATGGGAAGTCTCTTCTGATCCTGTGTTTCATGGATGCAGCTGGTGAGGATGGACTATTCTGAAATCATCATAGACCAGCGCTTTCACAGACACCTGATTGGTAAAAACGGAGCCAACAGTGAGTAGTTTTGTTGATGTTTACAGGGAATGAAACCAGCTGTGTGTTACGTCCATGTGACCTCCATTGTAAGTGCTCACTACAGGAAGAGGGTGTGGCTGAGAGACCTTCTTGTTCTTCATCTTATTCCAACACCCTGCAGTTAATCGGATCAAGGAGCAGTACAAGGTTTCTGTGAGGATCCCTCAGGACTCGGAGAGAAGCAACCTGATCCGCATCGAAGGGGACCCCAAAGGGGTGCAGTTGGCTCGCAGAGAACTCATTGAGATGGTCCAGAGGATGGTGAGAAGTTCATTTGTTTAGCAGATCTGATGTTTAAACCACTGAAAGTCCCTTTAAAAATAAAAACAATGTCGGTTTGTTGATTCTTAGGAAAATGAGCGCACCAAAGACCTGATTGTGGAGCAGAAATTCCATCGAACAATCATCGGGCAGAAGGGAGAGAAGATTAAGGAAGTTCGGGACAAGTTTCCTGAAGTTGGACACTTTATTTTAACTAATTAGTTACAATAAAGTTTTTATTTTGATGGATTTTTTACTGAATTTATATCGTTTCTACTGTTTTTTTTAGGTCATTATCAATTTCCCCGACCCGTCACAGAAGAGCGACATCGTCCAGCTGCGTGGGCCGAAGAACGAGGTGGAGAAATGTGCCAAGTTCCTGCAGAAAATCATTGCAGAGCTGGTACGTCCGCCCGCTTTCTTTCTGCCTCGGCTTCGTCTCTGTCTGTGCGGACTCACCGCTGCTCCGTCTTCACACAGATCGAGAACAGCTACTCGCTGTCGGTTCCCATCTTCAAGCAGTTTCATAAGAACATCATTGGAAAGGGCGGTGCAAACATAAAGAAGGTGAAGCTTTCTACACTTAATTATAAGAACGCAAAAAGTTCAAAACTTAATGCGACGGCGCGTTTTGTATCATTAGATCCGGGAGGAGACCAACACCAAGATCGACCTGCCAACAGAGAACAGCAACTCTGAGATGATCGTCATCACAGGAAAGAAGGTCAACTGTGAGGTGGCCCGAGATCGAATCCTTGCCATCCAGAGAGAGCTAGTAAGACAGTAAACGCTTTTCACTCTTCCTCTGCTCGTCCTTTATCAATGGTTCCCAACGCCTTGAAAAGAGCCAGCGAGGAAACAGACTTCAAAATAAAAGACAGGTGCATATAACAGACAATAACCAGGAGTCCTTACTTGAAATATGGATTTATTGTGACAGTTGTTCCCACAGATCAGAAAATAATGCATATTAATTATCCATTCAATTCCGCAACCGGCTGTCTAAGGTTACAAAGATGCTAATAAAGTTGCTCAAATGGTGGATTCACCTTTAATATTAATTTCAAAAAATACCACTTTTAGTGACTTGTTTTTTTGTATTTATTCGTCGCACCTTAAAAGTCGGATTTCTTTGCTTCCTCTCTGACAGTTATGGGTTCAGAGAAAATCTAGATCACATTTTAATGGTTCCTATAGTGTACAAATAAAGTTTAAAGCACCTGCAGATAATTTACGGAGGATGAAGATAAAGTTAACCTTTAAAAGTTAAAGAAAACTGGATGCCAAAATTTTTTTATATCATTTTTTAAAAGAAATATTATAAAATAATAGGGCCTATATCGTTTCTTTTTAATATATACAGGCCTATATATAAACCAATATAGGCCTATATTGGCCTATATTGTTTTTTTTTTAGCTTTGAAGTTTGTCTTAATGTTAATTCCTCACGCAAGGAAACCTCAAAGCAGTATGTGATCCATTTACAGTAAACCCTTGTTTATCGCGGGGGTTACGTTCCAAAAAGAACCCGTGATAGGCAAAATCCGTGAAGTAGAAACCCCTATTTTTTTTAACAATTATTATACAATTAAATACTCTGTTATACATTGAAAAGAAGAACAAACCATTTTACAGGCTCAAACATTTGTTTCACAAATCAAAGTACTTTAAAAACGTTTTTTTTTCAACAAATAACTTCTGTACAGTACTGTCAAATAATAATTTTAATCATCAATGTGAACAGAAGGCTTCAAATCGCGGAGATTAGCCCCGCCCACCGCGACCCGAGAGTAATTGAATTAAACCGGAGAAAATTTAAAATGATCATGAAAAAAATACAAAGTACAAACGGACAAATAGTGGCTCAGGTGTATTTCAATGCTCTTCAGTCTGAGAAGCTGCAGTGTTTTCTCCTTCTCAAGCCCGCGGTGCAGCTGTGTGTGTTTGTTCGGGAGAAGAACATAGTGATTGACAGTTGTTGTCGCTCTTTTTCTATGGGTTTTAGAGAAACAGGAAATTGCAAGATGATTTGCATGTACGTAATTTGGAAAGCTGATTTACGTACGTGTACATATTAAACTGCAACATTATTGACGCGCAGGTAGAGAAGAAGCGGAGTGACTTTTTTAGCCAATCAGAATGCAGAACACAATGCACGATGCAAATCCGTGAAGTAGCGAAACCGTGAAAAGTAAACCGTGATATAGCAAGGGATCACTGTACTCATCTTTGAGCATTCCTCTGTAAAACCTGCTCTCTGAGCACCAGCTACTCAGATTGATGTCACAATGTGAGGAACAGCCCCTTCCAGGAAGAGTCTGCGCTGTCAGCACCGCCCCCATGCCAACACAGGGCTAAGTCGCTTTCTCTTTATGAGCACAATGTGCACATCCATCTTTGGAAAAGTTCGGATGTTGCAGACACACTGCCGAGGCCGACTCTAGGATGATGTCATGAAATGGGCGGCACCCACAAGAAACAAAAGGCGGAGCTTCAGAGATCGAGTCGTCTGACTCCTGAGTTAAAAAAGAACTCTGGAAAATATCTCATATTTCATTAAAATTTGTGCTTTTGTGTGCCAAAGGGACTATACTGTACATGGATATTGGGTTCTCTCTTCTTTAGCTTTTTTTTTTTTAGTCATTTCTCTTTTACTTACGTTTTTTTTGTCTATTTTATTGTGCAGGGCTTATTAAATTATTTAATTGTATACATTGGGTTTTCTGCATTCTTGTTTTGTTTTTATGTACAGCACCTTGAGCTGTTTTGTACATGAAAGGTGCTATATAAATAATATATAATATTATATAATAAATAATATAAAAAAAATACATTTTAATTCGAATTGTTTACTATACTAGTAAATAAAAGTCTGAATAATTGAAACTTTGGTAAATATGATTCAATAGTCTTGCTGAAGGACATAAACTCAGCCCTAGATGTCTGAGGTTGGGTGGCGCACAGGGGTCCTTTCGCTGCATTATGGGTGGAGCCGCTGGACAGCAGCCCCAGCATCCTCATCTGCTGGAAGGGCGCCCATTTTTTAATTTTTTTTTCAAGCATTCTCCAACTGTGAGCCTCAAATTTTCTCCTTTGTGGATCCAGGCCAACCTCAAAGAGACAGAGGTCACCATCCCCGCCAAGCTCCACAACTCCCTGATTGGCTCCAAAGGCTGCCTGGTGCGCTCCATCATGGAAGACTGCGGCGGCGTCCACATCCACTTCCCCTCTGAGGGCTCCGGCTCAGACAAGGTCACCATCAGAGGCCCCGTTGGTGAAGTGGAGAAAGCCAAGAAACAGCTGCTGCAGCTGGCGGAGGAGAAGGTCAGCCTTTAAGAGATGCTTCAAAAGATTTTGTAGTGGCAAGAAAAGGTAACATGGATTCACGTCCGCTTCCCGTCTGCCCGTTTCAGCAAGTCAACAACTTCACAGCGGAGCTGCAGGCCAAACCGGAATACCATAAGTTTCTGATTGGGCGAGGCGGAGCCAACATTCGCCGCGTGCGAGACCGGACAGGAGCACGCATCATTTTCCCGTCGCCCGACGACACGGAGCAGGAGCTGATCACCATCGTAGGAAAAGAAGAGGCTGTGCGTCAGGCCCAGAGGGAGCTGGAGACGCTGGTCAAAAACCTGGTAGCTGTCCACAGGAAAAATCTCAAACATGGTTTTCTCCACTGCCACTCCCAATAGAACCGCCTTTTCTTGCCCAGGATGACGTGGTGGAGGACAGCATGGAAGTGGACGTTCGCCACCATCGCCACTTTGTGTGTCGGAGAGGTCAGGTGCTGCGGGAGCTGGCCGAGGAGTACGGCGGCGTGGCTGTCAGCTTCCCTCGTACGGGAGCCAGCAGCCAGAAGGTCACCCTGAAGGGAGCCAAGGACTGCGTGGAGGCGGCCAAGAAACGCATTCAGGAGATCATAGAGGACCTGGTAAGTACGGTGGCCCTGAAGGACAAATCATACCAGCAAATCACTCAAAGCAAAACGATATTAAAGATGACGACAATTAAAAAAGCAAAAAAGAATAATAAAAAACATTAAATTTAAGGAATCAGAACAAAACTCCACAAAACACAATTAAAAAAAATGAAACGAAATAAAAAGTAAAAATTGCGGAAAACAAAACTAGAAGGTCCTGTGAGTCATCGCTGATTTTTGACGTAAGAATGTTTTCAAATGCGTCTTCAGTGTCCACATACTAATAAAAATAGTTTGACTAGTACGGAGCAGATCCATACGGAGCCAAATACGGAGCCTGTGTCCTGACATTAAAAAACTGAAATATATCTTGTTCCCACAAATTAATATCTCGTTCCCACAAGATAATTCATCCTAAATCTTGTGATATTTTTCTTATATTCATTGAGAAAATAATAAATTGATCATTCTTGTTTTTCTTTTTCCTTTCTTGAACGGCTGCGGGTCACAGAGACACGGAAGTTACCGCTGAAAGCGGCATTTGCGGCCGGATGGAGAGCATATCCGTGTTTATGAATGACTTATGACGTGAATAATTATTGCGTACGCACAAATTAATTATTTGGAGGGAACAGAATATTATCTTGTGGGAACAAGATATTAATTTGTGGGAACGAAATATATTTTAGTTTTTTAATGCCAGGACACGGGCTCCGTATATCCAGTCTCACTTGATGCTAAATAACATTCAGTTGTCATGATGGACAAACATTGTCATCCAATCAGCAGCGTCCCATGATAACGACCGTTTCTGGTTTTCGTAAAAAGGAAAACAAAAGTAATTTCAAAACAAAATGTTACACAACGAAGCAAAACTGATGGAAGATTTATCTAGATTTGGCAAAATGAATGCACTCTGTATAGGAGACACGGCACAGAGGAGATTGATTGAAAAGCAAGCAAACATCAGCAGGGTTTAGAAGGGTATACACTTTTATTTTCAGGTTTTATTCACCTGTTTTTCGACAAATTTCTCAAATGTTTGTAGTCTCTGACTGCAAACAAACTCCAATTTATCCCCTGAAACGATGTATGTTGTCTCTTTCTTTCTTTCTTTCCTTCTTCTGGATCAGGAGTCCCAGGTGAGTGTGGAGTTGGCCATCCCTCAGCGCTACCACCGCGCCGTCATGGGGCCTAAGGGCTGCCGCATCCAGCACATCACCAGAGAACACGAAGTCCAGATCAAGTTCCCCGAGAGAGACGACAGCGCTGCAGGTTAGAAACACAACATGTCAGAACAATGCCCTGGGGGAACAGCAGAGCAGCAGGCGGTCGAACGAAGCCGAGTCTTTATTGATGGTCTGACGTGGTTTTTAACCACCATAAACTAACATAAAGCTTAAATATCATCTTTTGACCTATTTTCCAAGCGTTCCCAGTGGGGTTTTTATTATAATTCTGCACTTTTTTGCCAAAATCAATAAATCAATGTTTATTTCTAGGACATAGTTTCTGTAGAGCGGCAGGAATTCATCAGAAATTCGCTTGGGTCCCACCGATTGTAGCACCTACAACACCATTGCAAGTTTTTTCCAACGGCATTTTTCTGTCGGCTCTTCATCCACAGTGATATAAACAAAGACAAACTCAGAAATGCAATTTAAAGTGTAACTTCCTTTCTACATGTCGACCATCATTAGAAAAATGCTACAAGAACATTTCCAAAACACTAAAAACTCTTTTCAATAGAGTTGGGTTTAACATAAGAAAAACACCATCAACTCAAAATTACAGTAAAAATACATTAAGTCAAATCAACTAGTTTGTTTACCTTGTGACTCATGCTAAAGTCCATAACTTTATTTTACAAAACCTATTATCTTCATAACTTTCTTTGCAAAGCGTCTGTTTTACAAAACAAAATATCTCACGTTCAAAAATGTTGTCAATGTCAAATTAAAAGGTGTTGTGTTTTTCTAATATTTAGATTAACCCTTTTTTTTTCAAAAAAAACAACCTAAGAATTTGAATGCAATTCAGCTCAGTTTTTTTAATCAGCAAATATGACGTCACCCATTTGGCAAAGTAATAATCTAATCAATACGAACGTCTTAAAAAAGCCCCCCATGAATCCACTGAGTTCTGGATCGTTTACAAAAAATAATTTTGAATACCTTTTTCTCAAAAGAGAGATCTATTTTTACCACTCAAGTGAGCATAGTGGCATGCTAGTTTTTTGCAGAGACTTCTGGGAAATTTCAAGACCACTAGATTTTGGAATTGTAGATTCGGCCAACCCCAAAAACAAAAAAGGGCTGTATGGTGCACTAACCGGGGATTTGTGAGTAAATTCTGACACAACCAATGTCTCAATCTAACAGGTTTTTGGATTTTTAGTCTTTTTTTTAAGGAATAAAAAGCTTCTTTCTTTAACCAGCTGACCTAAACTCACAGGTCAGGAAGCTTTAGTGCAGGAGAACGGAGACGTCAGTCTGGAGACCGAGTTTGTTCCCCGCAAGTGTGACATCATCACCATCTCTGGACGGGCGGAGAAGTGCGACTTGGCTAAAGCAGCTCTGCTGGTACGGAAGCCTCACTTCATTACAAACAGGATACGGGCGGGCGGCTGGAAAACCGTCTTCCGCACCGTGTTTTCCTAACTCCTCCTCTTTTTAGGCGCTGGTGCCCATAACGGAGGACGTGGAAGTGTCTTACGAGCTTCACCGCTACATTATCGGCCAGAAAGGCAGCGGAATCAGGAAGATGATGGAGGAGTATGAGGTTTGTTCGTATCGTATCACACAAAATCCACTAAAGTTCTGCTACAAATATGAGGTTTGGGAATGAGACACAAAACACCCAGGATTCATGTCTGCGGACGTCCAATTTTAGGCAGGATATGACATCACCCAACCTCCACTTTTCTAAATAATAAAGGCTTGGATGTGCAGGTGAACATCTGGGTGCCGCAGCCTGAGAAGCAGCTGGACGTCATCAAGGTCACGGGCCTCGCAGCCAACGTGGAGCGGGCCAAACAGGGTCTGCTGGAGAGGGTGAAGGATCTGCAGGCTGAGCAGGAGGACCGGGTAAAACCAGCACAACCGTACCCACCAATGTTTAGGTTTTAGGTTTTTAAAACGGAATTTTATGCTAAAAAAATTCTTGTCTCTAATAGGAATCCAGATGTAGCATTTTGTTTTATTGATTTATTTTTTCATTATTTGTTTTGGAAGTATTTGTAATACGAGCACTGTTTTTTTTTGACAAACACAAGCAGCTTTTTTTCTGTCTGCTCCTGAGTCACAGCGATTTAAATAAAAAATCAAAAACAATCTCAGAAATGCAATTTGAAGTTTGAATTTTCTTCATGAATGTCCTCCGCCAATCAGAAAATGTTAGAAGCACGATTTTCTTCGTAGTGGATCTATAAGGATGATTCTCAGAAGCCTGAAGGTTTATTGTGTGAAACGTGGAAAAGCCATTTTGGATTTTTCTGTTTTATCTCAGGCTCTGCGGAGCTTTAAGGTCACCATGTCCGTAGATCCCAAGTTTCATCCTAAGATCATCGGTCGCAAAGGAGCCGTCATCTCCCAGATCAGAAAGGACCACGACGTCAGCATCCAGTTCCCTGATAAAGGAGACGAGCAGCAGGTGGCCGACTTTGCAGATTTTCTTAAGGGAAAAGCAGAATTATGTTTTATTTTGAAAGGAACTTATGTGTTGTTTTGTTTGGTTTTTCTGCTCGGATCCTTTTTGTTTTCTGGTCACAATCTGCTAACCAGGATCTGATCGTCATCTCGGGGTACGAGCGGAACGTGGAGGAGGCGCGTCAGGCCATCCAGCAGCTGGTGGCCGAGCTGCAGGAGATGGTGAGCCAGGACATCCATCTGGACCCGAGGACCCACGCTCGCATCATTGGCGCCCGGGGAAAGGCCATCCGCAAGCTGATGGAGGAGTTCAAGGTGAGGCGCTGCGACGTATCCCGCGAGAAAGAGCGAACGAGGAGGTCAGAACCGCCACTGATGGTCACTCTGTTTGTCCAGGTTGACATTCGGTTCCCCCAGCCGGGTTCCGACCAGCCCGACAGAGTGACGGTAACGGGTCTCCCGGAGACCATCAGCTCTGCCGTCGACCACCTGCTCAACCTGGAGGAGGAATACGTGAGTTCAGCTTTGTCTTCCTCCGATCTTCTCTCCGTGTGCAAAGTGTGACGACCCGTTTGGTCCTCAGATGCTCAGCGTGACGGAGACGGAGACCTTAGCGGCTTACATGAAGCCTCCGTCTCGCTACGGAGGGGGCGGGGGCATAGGGATGGACGACAGCAGCGGAGGTCCGGCTAAGGGCTTCGTGGTGCGGGACGCTCCCTGGAACGCTGCTGGGAACAAGGTGGGAGACGGTTTCAGCAAAGTGAAAAAGGAAATGACCCAAAGCTGCGTCTGAATTCCCTCACCACGCACTATTTAAGCAGGGCGTTCGCCATTTTGCCTGGGAGTCCGAATCTACAATTCTGGTACAGATCAGTGGGAGGTTCTGTACTGAGATGCAGAGAAAAACAAACACGACCTACAACTCTTCAGTTTTTCTCCCTATCTGATTCTGAAGGAAGTTTTATTTTGGAAAACCATGACTCATTGTTGACGCATGTCAAGTCACTCGGTAACGTCTTAAAATTCCATCCGCTACTTTCTTGAACTGGATTCACCAAGCTAGCAAGGTTAACAAAAAAAAAACAAACATATTTGGAACATTTCTTTTCGCAGAAAAGAGCCAACGAGGAAACAGAAGAAGAACCTTCAACTTCAAAATAAAAGAGAGCTGCATCTAACAGACAAAAACCTGGAGTCTGTGCTCCAACTATGGATTTATTGTGACCATAATAATAATGCATAATATTCAACCTCCAGCTGTCTAATGTTACGAGAATGCTGTTAATAAAGTTATTCAAAATCATATTTTATAAGGCCAAAGTTGGGCTCAGATTATTTAGCTTCCACTTTGACAGTTAAGGGAAAATCAATAGATCACACTTGAATGGTTCCTTTATGAAATTTACTAATAAACTTAAAGCAGCTGCAGAAATTTTACTGAGGATAAAGATAAACTTTCCCCTGAAAAGTTAAGAGAAAATGGGGACACAAAAAATAAATAAATGAAAAAGTTCCAAGAACACTGCCATAGAAATTACCCAGCAGTCCCTGCAAAAGTCTGCATTGATGCTCACTTTTGCATTGCATTTGAAGGATCTTCCATTTAAAATATATATTTACATTTGTTTTTTATAAATCATCCAAATTTTCATCGTCAGAACACAAATATTTTCATTAAATGCTCGTATTTATCAGGTTTTTACATTAAGAAATGGGAAACGTCAATTGTTAAAGTAATAATCTTGTTTTCCCAAAAACTGCTGGACGGTCCTGCACTTTTTATTCCTGCATAAAGACAGTGATTGCTTTTGTGTCTGCAGGCTCCTGATGTGAGCAGTGCAGAGGATTTCCCCACATTCGGGACAAGTGTAGCTCCAAAGCAGACGTCCGCCTGGGGTCCAAAGAAGTTCTGAAGCTTTTCATCGAAAGACAAATCCACAAAAAAAACTCTTGTAAATGGGACAAAAATCTTGAATCAAATTGCTGCTCACCCCCCCCCCCCCCCTCCCCGTCTCTTTAGCGTCCTTTTTTTTCTTCTTTTCTGCTCTCCGACAACCAGCCGCAGTGAATTCTGGGAGATCTCCCTCTGGTCCTTTTCTTATCTGTCTTCTCTTGCTATCGTCATGGTTCTGCTCTGCCTCGTGGTCGCTCCGCCCCCTGCCGACGCTTCTGCCCCCTGAAAGTCCGTCTCTGCTGATGATGAGGCGGGAAGTGGAGCGGCGGGAAGTGAAACGGCGGGAAGTGAAACGGCGGGAAGTGAAACGGCGGGAAGTGAAACGGCGGGAAGTGGAGCGGCTACGTTTTCAGGAAAGTGACGGGTGTTAAACCTTTAAAAAAAAAAAAAAAAGCTGTATGTTTTAGAGTCTGACGAGGCTTTTTTTCCAACAGCAGATGAAGCAGAAAACAGAGGTTTGCTTTGTCACGACCCTCATTTTTAAAGCAGCTGCTGTTTAAAGAAGAAAAAAACAACTTCTTTAATGACTTTTATTTATTAATTTATAGTAAGGATTTCTTTGATTTGACCTCAGATCTGCTGGCGTTTCCTTTGTTTTTGACTCAAAACGTTCAGTGATGGAAGTTGTCTGGTTTATTTATTGACCAAAAGGAGATGTTTCCTTTCTTTTTTTTAAAAAAAAACAACAAAAAACACAACCTACTGTGATCATCTGTTTTTATAAAAGCACTCACTGTAGCTTGCAACTTTATGTACGAGCGTGAACGGTGCGCTTCGGGCTTTTGGGGAACGTGTTCCATCCACTGTACAAACTATTTTTTTAAACTGTGTGGGACTTTCTTGTGTTGTTGGTTTCTGAACTGTTATGCGAGTTAAGAATGTGTGTGTGTGTGTGTGCTTGTTGAAGTTTAAGGTGTATATTTGAATGAAGCTCAACCAAACTTTGACCTCTTTTTTCCGTCTGTGTCTCGTCCGTCAGTCGCTCTCCTTTCAGGCTAACGTTCAAACGTGCTGCTAACCTTCATTCCACCTTAAAAAACGCTTGCAGTCATCCTTTAATTTCTATGGGGTCAAACCAGGATCAGCTTATAAATAAATGGAAGACCAGATTGTACATTTAAATTTGAAAGTAGGTGTTGTGAACAGGAAGGAAAAATGGAAAAAGAAATCTATAAACCCAAAACTATAACCAAATGAAAAATGTTTATTTGTGATTTTAGCAACAATTTTTTGTTTTTTTTTCCCCCCATTTTTTTATTTCTCTCATTCTTCACTTTAAGACCTCAATTTACACATTTAAATTTTTAAACGGAACGACATTTTTTGCACAGGGGGCGGGGCTTTGAGGCTATCGTCTACCGGGACGTGATTGACAGGTGATAGAGGTTATGATGACATCATTTCTGCTCCCAAACAGGGGATGACAGAGGCAGCAAAAACAAACGCTGTTCTGGAGCAAAAGTGACATCACCATCACCGCCGTCACCTGGTCATGGCCCCGCCCCCACGTGAAATTAGCCAATTTTCTGAATTGAAGCTGATTCGAGAACTGAAAGCAAAGAGGAAGAAAAATTAAAAATGAAAACAGTAGCGGTTACAAATGAACATCATTTTTCACTTGGTAACAGTTTCTGCTTTAAAGTTTTTTAAAATTCTAGTTTCAACTTTACTTTTTTTTTTCATCAATATTTATTTCAAGTTTAAGATTTTTTTTGTTTTTAATTTCCTATTTTATTTTTCTCTTTTTTAACATTTACTTTGAAATGTAAGGCACTTTCAATTTTTTTATTTTAAAATGAACATTTTCAATGTTCCCTTCGAGTTTACTTTTATCTTCAGTCATTTTAAAATTTCTTTTTTTTCAAATCTTCAATATTCTGTTCAAGTTTATAATGTGAACTTTTACATTTAAATGTGTTTTCAAATTAAATATTGTTTTCAAAGTTACAATTTTATTGTTCACATTTTCACAGGTCAGACTTTTTAAAAAGTTTTTTATTTTTTATCTTCAATATCTCTGATATGGAGCTCTGGCTCCATACCTTTAAGTTTACAATGTGTACTTTCCGATTTAAAGCTATTTTCTAATTTCCTTTTTTTTTTAAATAATGTTTTATCTTTCAAATATTCTACATTTCTTTTAAGTTTTTAATGTGTACGCCAGAGTTTAAATGTTTTTTTTTTTTTTTCAAGATTTACAATCTGGTTTTACAATCACTTTAAAATGATTCTGACACATCATAGATTTCTTCCCAGTTTTCTCACTTCGTTTTGTAGCAAAAAAAACTTGAATTTATTGTTCTTCAAATAAACTCCTGAACATTTTTTAAACGTCTACAAATGACTCAAATCTTAGTTTCTTAGGGTCTACTTTGTGCCTGAAGCAACAAAGGAAAAGCTGAAAAATGTTCCTGTCAGAGTTGCTTATATAAAAAAAGCCATTAAAAAATCTAAGTTGGGGTTGTAACCCTTGTACTATCCTAGGCACTTTAACGTTGGGAGTTGGGTCATCTAGACCCACTAGACAGTGCTCTGAACCTTTTTTCTTCAATGATTTGTGATCTTCACTGGTGTCCTTGGATTACATGAAATCTTTCCACCGCCTAGCACTGTCTAGTGGGTCTAGATGACCCAACTCCCAATGGTAAAGTGCCTAGGATAGTACAAGGGTTACAAAAAAAAAAAAAAAAAAGCTGCAAATATGTTTCCACTCTTACCTTTTTATTTTCATTTTAGCAAGTGGAACCCATATTTTTTTCCTACAATAAATACAATAATTAAAAGAAAAGTTTTTGGTCTCTTTGATGTAAATACACAAACTTTACTTTTGTTTTATAATGTCACTTTATTTTTTATTATAAACCAGGAAGATATGATTTGTTATGTAACAGCCTATACAACAAAACATACTGAAAAAAAAGTGTACAAAGCAGCGCAGAGCTGTAAATAAGCAATGTAATAACATAATTCACATTTTCTGACTGGACGTTTTAACTTTTTTTTTTTTTTGCCTTTGCTAAAATTCAATGATCCCCCATCAGTCAAATCAGCTGCTCCGAGAAGGTCAATCATCCTCCGAACGTATCGGAAATGTGCGTGAAACGCCTTGAATTGGCAGATTTCGCTCATCAACCAAACTGATAGCTTTTCGCTTACAATCGTTGCAGATGACGAGGAAAACTCGCTGACATCTGGAGAGAAAAAAAAGATTTTTTTTTGGGGGGGGGGGGGGGGGTAAGTAATATCTATATTTTTTTTTATAAAGGGTCTGTATAGTCAAATCTGGAAGGAAAGATGCATCGTTCTATATTTTCAGTTATTACGAGAAATAAATGAAAAATTGGGGTCATTTAAGTACGCTTCTTTTTTTTTTAAATCGCTGTAGCTGACTCTTACGTCAGTTGCTAGGCAACCTGCTTACATCTAAATGGGTGTTGATTAAAAAAAAAAAGCAAAATTGTTTGTTGTATTTAGTCACTTTAAAGTGAAACAATTTAATACGTAAACTACAAACTTATTAGAACTTTTTTGCTTTAAGTTTTCCTTAAAAATATTTTTTGTGTCTGTGTGTTAAAGGAGAGTCAAATTCTATTTAAAGGGAATTTATGTAAACTATTGCAAACATTATTTTAGATTGATAATCATTTAACTTTTTGGAAGAGTAGTTGGAACTTGGAAAAAAATGCATAAAAATCTTTAACTAACGGCCTGGTCGAAGCAAAAAAAAAAAAAAAGTCAGTTAAAATAACTTACCAAGAAATTCGTTGTGATGTTTATAAAAAAAAAACAACATTTCCTCCAGTTGAGCCTGTATTAAAGCTCAAAGAAGGGTTTCTGTTTGCCAGGTGAGGCTGCTGTTCATGTGGAGGCGTGACAACAGCAACATACAGTGCTATGCGTGTAAACATCTCTTTTCCACTCCAGTTTTCAAAGATCCCCTCTAAAAGTCACAATCAGAACACTGTAAGGTTCATGGTAAGATTTGTCATCATCATAACCCCCCCCCCCTCCTCCCCCCATTTAAGTCACATTTGAGTCGTTTCAAGTGTTCGTTTGGTGACGTGCAGACGGGTGTGGTAACTTATCTGACCATGAAACAAACACTGACCGAAGCAGAGGTGGCGAAACATAAAAATGCTAAACATAAAAATAAAAATACAGACACTGATGAAGGTGAGAAGAGGGCTGGAGGGGGGGGGGGGGGGGGGGACTCCCATGAATGTCCAAAACATAAAGTGCAGGCAGTGTGTGTGTGTGTGTTTGTTCTTTGAAGCCGCTGTAGCTCCCGGCAACAGCAAGAACCCGAGAACAACCAAAAGAAACAAAACAACCCCAAATTGTCAACAATCCTTAAATGGGACCAGCTGGATTCCAGGTGAGTCTGTCCCTCAGGGTGTGGGTTGGATTTGGTTTTCCGTTTATCAAAAGTTCCTGGAGGTGCTGAGCGGGCCGGGCCGCTCCACCCAAGCGCCGGCGGTTCACTCGATCCTGATGAGCAGCCCGTAGAGGAGTGTGCCGCCCTGCTCCTTCGTGATCCACTCTATCTCTGAGTTACTGAAGCGAGGATCCAGCGGCTCGCCGTTGCTGAGCGAATGAGGTCCCACCTTGTAGGAGCCCGGACGCACGCACACCTGGAATCCCACTTGGGCCTGGTGACAGCGGTGAGAACGGGGGTCCCGAAATCTGCCGGAGGAGAACCCATCTCAGTTTCCAATAGTAACGCCCCGTTTTTGTTTGTTTTTAACCGCACAACAAACTTACTGCACTTTAGGAGCAAAGGTCTCCAAACCCGAGTAGCGCATGGTGGGGGAAAGCCGCACTCTGGGTACCTCCCTGCCCGGGGCGCTGTTCTCCTCCGGTTCGCCGTAGTCGATGGGCCCCTCCGCCTTCGCCGGAGACACCGAGAACACGGACGACGACCCTGAGACCGATAGGTGAGGAAGCCGTACAGTGAGGACAGGAAGACGCCACAGGGGCAGTTAAGTCAGGAAGGACGGCTGTACCGGGCAGCAGCTGGCTGTGGTCCAGTGTGCGGCGCAGGGCTCCGACGCTGGTGCCGTGATATGCGATGTGCCACTTCTTGAGTGCATTAGAAACGTCACAGTGGGACTTTATCCTGCACAGAGGAGAGAGTTGCCGTACAAAACACAAATGAAGAAGAAGATTACATAGGAATTGCTGTAAAAAGCAAAAGTGAGTACGGTATTTTTCAGAGTATAAGTCCCATTGTTCTTGCGTAGTTTGGTTGGGGGTTGGGACTTTTATTCAGGTGTGACTGATTTGTGATTTTTTAAAAATTAATCTGCTTGTATTTTCTATATTTTTCCGCTAACAACCACTAGAGGGCGCTGTGGGTGTGTGCATCAGTATTTGCTACTAACAGCAAATCTTTGGCAATTTGTCTATGAAAGTCTGAACTTTGAGAGTTTAAATGAGAAAAAAAAGTGTAGAAAGTGTGTAGCGAGGAGTTCTACAGCCTTAAAAGATCTGTACTATTTCACCTGTTGTAGGTTATTTTTAGAAAGTGACTCCCACAATAAATAACCGTGAATGTCCTCCGCCATCCAAAAAATGCCACAAAGATCTGTTTAAAGCACCATTTTCATTGGAGTGGGTCTTTAAAGTCATATTTTATACTTTTGAAATGTGTTTTGTGTTTAAAAAAAAAGCTAAAAGAAGGCAATTCTTTAAATAAATTAGTTGGAATTTACTGAGAAGACATTTTTTATATATATATATAAACAAAAACTAGCTTCTTTGTTGTGCCGGCTTTTTTTCAGATTCCAAACACCAGCCTCTTACCTGAGAGCAAAGCGGCACCATCCGAACGGCAGGGCGTAGTCCCGGGGCGGCTCTCCTCTTTTGTAATACGCCTCGTCGCCCCGGAGCTTGTGGCAGGACTCGCAGTAGCACAGGTTGTACTTTCCGTCTTCGCTGAAGTAACTGTCTGAAGAAGAGAGGCAGTCAGTTCCGCCTGCTGGGGTGAAAAAATGCTCTTAAAAAAAAAACAGAAAAGGCCAGAGGATTTACCTGGTAACGTCAGCAGGTCCTTGAAGCGGGAACACAGCGCCTGGTACTCGCAGGTCTTGTTGGGGTTGACCTCTGGAGGGGGTGTCCAGCACACGCTCTCTTTGATTCCTAAAAATGACCGGCAAACTCAGGACTCCCGGGGGGCCTCGGAATAGAATCAAACAGAATCCGCTTCCTACCGTCAACCATGTCTGCCTTTTCCATATCGCCCTGACACCTAGTCTCCCCGCTTTCAGCGCCCACAGCTGACACACTGTTCGTTACTATGGTAACCTGCAACACAGACATCAATCGATGCCAAAAGATAAGACACGTCCAGAGTATAAAACTCAGAAAGCCTTTTCTCCTGGGCTATCTGCACCGACCTGCTCACACTGGCCGTAGAGGTCGATGAAGGGGTAGCAGGGGGAGGGGATGTCCTGTGCGGCCACGCCCTGGTCCATGCCGTTGACGTAGAGGTGGAGGCAGCTGTTGGCATCCACCAGCAGACCCAACACCGTCCCCTCCGGACAAGTATCAAGGTTTGGACCGTAGTTCTCACATATCTAGAGGAGGAAATGGAGGCACAGAAGGGATCAGCGGGATAATGGTTGAAGGGGAATCAGTGGCTCCACACGCTCCGTCAGCGACAGCACCGTCCTGTCCGTCAAAGACGGCAAGAATCGATAAGCCCCCGGCTCGCATGACGGACTTGTGACTCGGGGCGGGTACCTTCAGCGAGTTGTGGAAGACGGAGTCCCGCTGCAGCAGCCAGGCGGAGCGTTTTAGACAGCACGCCGTGGAGGGGAAGTTCAGCCTGTCGGGGGAGTGGCCGATCACCCCTAACGACAGCGATGACGTCCACGAGGGATTCAGACGGTCGATCTGAAACTGTCAACGACAACAAAAAAAGGATGAACAATTACTCGTTGACGACTGAAAGGAAACCTTTCGTGTCTTTTTTATGGAAACTGCACAGACCTGGAACAGCAGCTGACGGGCCAGCGGCTGGGCGGTGACAAGCAGCCCCTGGTTGTAGCTGGATACTCTGGCTGCTGTCAGGTTCTGATTAGAAAGCTGGATGTTTTTGCCGTGGTTTTCCAGGAAGGCCATGCTTGTGGGCGCCGGAGCGCACGACTCTCTCTCCACCTGGACGGCATAAAACAATCACGTTGTAAACAAACACACAAAAAATAAAAAATAAAACCCACAAGCAGCTTTGTAAGGCTCGCGGGAGCGACCTGCCCCCGCAGCCTCCTTTTGATCTGCACTATCTGGCTACACTCCCCCTCCCCCTTCAGCCCTGCCACCCTGGGCAAAGCTGTATGTCACTATTCCATTAAAAAAAACTTTTTTTTTTTTTCCAAAAAGGCAGCTTTTCTGTTGGTTGAGCTCCATAGCAACCATATTGTTTTTTGATCACCTGGGGGTGACAAACAGGTCTATGTCATTTTTATAAAAATGGACAAAAGTACATTTTTGGTTTTCCTTGGCAACAGAGGTTTTTTGTCAACCACACCCACATTCCTAATATTTTCACATTGCATGTCATGTCATTTGTTTCGACATGAGCCGATAAATCAAGTATTACATTTTTACTATACTCTGGTAAAGAAAATGCGAGCAACAAGAAAACAGTTTTTGTCTTAGTTTGACCCGCTAACACCGTTCAAACTCTACAAACTTTAAAACTAAATATTGTCCCACGTATCCTCCCAATGATGAACCCTAGGAGTTTGTTGCTATCATCACTAAGGAAAATTCAAGATGCGACCTCTTGCCAAGGTCAAAAATACTTTAGCTGTGGTTGTAGACTTAAGCTAACAGTAAATGTGTGAAAAAAGGTTTTTTCCCCATTTTGTGAAAAAATTTGAAAATTCGCTAATTTCACACTTTGCTACAAAAGCCGTAGGTCCTGTGGACATCCCATAATAATTGTAAAACATGTGTTTTCGTATGCTGTTTTTTTATGTCCCTTGAGATATATGGTCCCCATTCATTTTGTTGAGGTTTTTCCCCGCTGTGATGTCATCATTTTTTGGGAGGGGAGGGGGAGGTGGGGTTATCATTGACCAATTTTGGTGAGTTTTTCAGTACATGGCGGAGGACAAATTTTCCCCCCGAATGTAAAAAAGAAAAATTGCAAAAACAATATATATATATAAAACCATCAAATAAAAACCAAATATATAAAGACAAAAGCCTTTGTGTCGTCTCTCCTTACCTCTCTCACAGGAGTACCGTCTTCCTCGCCTTCGCTGCAGCTGTCCGAAGAAAGCGAGGGCGCCTTGACGCTTTCCGTGTCCTCCGCCAGCGAAGAACTGACGATGGAAACCGCCGTTATCCGCCCGTACAAGTCCAACACAGCGTACACGTTCTGCAGACATGGAGACGCCGTTACATGGTTTTTTTTTCCGAAGAGGTGAACATGAGAAAGAGGGTCAACCTTGGCCACTGCAGTAGCAGCAGGACCCATGTCCTCCCCGTTGATGAAGATGTGCATGGTGTCGTCGTTGCATCTCTTCACGCCCACACGGTTCCCGACCTGGAAACACAGCCAGATGTCGTCTCTTCAGGGAATGTCGGAAAATTGGAAATTTTGCTAAGTAATAAGTCTGTAGACCTTCAATAGATATCTAGAAACAAAAGAATCTTGTTCCCCTTTTACCACAGAATTATTTTGGGGAGTAAAGCCAACAACAGGACAAATTTATGATGTGAAAATTTGTCAAAGTGAGACGTCGGCTTCTTTATGGGCTAAGAGGTCAATCTAGTAGAAAACTGAGGAGGGGATTGCGGCTCACCATCAACCGGTCCAGCGAATAGCAGTAGTTCTGGCGCTGCAGGACGCCGTTGCGACGGACCTCGGATCCGTAAAGCAGCCAGGTAACCTTGGTGCGGAGCTGGGGGAGGGAAGGGGAGAGACCCGACAGCGGGCAGGACGGCAGCTCCGGGGGGGCCAGCGTGGTCAGACCGATGTGCAGCGAACCGCACCACTGCTCGTCCACCTCATCGATCCTGACCTGAGGAGAGGATGAGGAGGGACGATGAAGGCAGATGGAACTGTCAGTGTAAAAATGTATTATAAAAGCTTTAAGTGTATAGAAAACAAAATGATATCAACTCAAGACTACCGTAGCTCAGTTTGGGGTTTTTTCAGACAATATTTCTTTTTTTAAATCACTTTTTGCTGTTTGTAGATGGTCGTCTCTCCGTTTAATCCCAATTACAAATAATTTTCCCTTTGAAGGTCATTGTTTGCATTACGATACACCAATAGAGACATTTCCTGTCAGTTTAAAGCATTTATTAAAAGAGTTATTGACCCTAAAAGTCTGAATCTGTGAGAATCTCGCTAACTTTACCAAATTGTTTCCGTACGATTCTATCGTATTCTGCGGCGCTTTCTGCAATAAAATGTCGTGATACGTTCATGAAATGCAGACTTCTAGTCTGGCATTTTTTTTATTAAATTAAAAGCTTGAAATACGTAACACAGATCAAAATAACAATAATAAAATAGATATCTGGTCCCTGATCAGGACACAACATCTGATTCCCACCAAGTCTGAAACTATGCGATTGGGCCCGATCCCTAGTAAAAAAGAAAGCTGGTTAAATCCCAATAACAGCCGCCAGATCAAATACAAAACCTCCAATCTGAGGAAAAAATGTTTTAAACATTCCAGACAATGACGATAAAAGGTTTTTGTCTTGTGACCTTAAAGTCATAAAGAGGGGCAGGATGTTCTTGCAGATTCAACAAAAAAGGGTTAGCTTTTTTTTTTTATCCTTACTTTAAACCCAAAACCATGAAAACTTTCATTGGTTTAAAAGTGCTGTTTTATCACAAATAAACTCTTCACTTTGGTCAAGTGGGGGAAAAAATGGACTCGACCCCCAATTTGATCTGGCTTTCAAACTCAGAATTGTTAAATCATGGAGATCTGCATCTTTGGATACAGAAGCAAAACGTTCGCTTTTCCTCTGATGGCAGTTTACAGAAACATCCTATTTTTTTTAAAGGCACATAGATTAGATAGTCATCTGCATACCATGAAAGCCATGTCCTTCTAGAAAGATCCTAAGGGAAACAGATAGAAGAGTGCAGAGGCCTAAGTTTGAACCCTGTGGGATTCCAGAACAAAGAGGAGCCAAATAAGACTTCAATGCTCACATATAGGATCTCACACTTAAAGTATGATCAGAATCAACCCAGATTTGCCCCACTCTGATGAAAATGGTGTTTTTAACATTTTCTTTTTGATGATAGAGGACATTTATATTTTTAAAAAATTGCATTTCTGAGTATTTCTTTATCCAAATCATTGTGAATCAGGATCAGACAAAAAAAATGCTGTTGGAAAAACATCATATTTGTGACGTAGAAAATACACTCCAACATTCCCGCCCACAGCTTAAGAGCAAACTACTGCCACCCTACAGAAACTATGTCATAAAGAAACGATGCAGGGTTATGATTTTGGCTATGAATGGCACATTCATAATTTAAAGACCACTGGGAACACTTGGATAGATCAAAGGATGATCATTGTGGGACCAAAACTTTGCTCCAGACCCGAGTTAAAACTGTCCACTGTATCAAACGCAGCAGTGTTTCTTTTACCTCAAATAACTCGTCGGCTTTGAGCTCCTTCCCGCTGAACACGATGCCGTGAGAGTACCCGCCCACTCTGACGGCCTGGCAGCCCTCGCCGAGCAGCACCACGTTTTTACCGTGTTTACTGTGCAGCCGATGGGCGACGCCTGCTACTGCCCACGCAGCAGAGACGCACACACACGGACACAACAGCACAGTCATTGGAAGGTCACTCGAAGCTTTCGGTCGTCATTTTGATGTTTGTACCTGGAGAGTGGATAGGGAAGCTCTTTTCTGTGATGTTGCTGGTACACAGGCTGTTGTCCAGCGGGCCGGAGGAGTTGGTGATGGCCACCTGAACACACTGACCGTATAGGTCGATCACGGCGTACACCTCTGAGACAGAAAGACACCCATCCGTGGTTCAGCCGGACCGCCTGAGGCTTGCAACGGATCAGGGAGTGCATGCAGTCCACCGGGGGACTTTACCTGGAGGTAGACCCGAGCAGGCGACTCCTTGATCCACGCCGTTTATGTAATAATGGAGGTTGCCACTGGACGAGCGCATCATGCCTATCCTAGAGCCCGTAGTTAGGGAGTCCAAATCACATCCATAGTTGTTGCGCATTGTGTTCCCATCCTGCATGATGGCTGTTCCACTGGGAGAAATAAAAGAAACAAAGAAGAACTACGTTAAAAAAAAAAAAAAGTCTCAAATGTTGCAGTATTTCTATCTCTGGTCCGTCTGTAGTTCTTTCTCTAGTTTTGTTTGTCTCTTTCCTGTCCTCTTAGAACGGGTCATAACAGACGGAACGTGGCTACAGAGTCTCTTTCTGATGGAGCTTTCTTCCACTTTGTCCTGAAGAGTAACTTTTCTTCCCAAATGATGACTTGTTCAGTCACTCAGCACCCTTAAATGTAATGGCACAGTCACTTATAAAGGTATCATTATATCAGAGTTAAAGACCTGCTCTGGTGAAAATGGTGTTTTTAACATGTTCATGTAGCGTTTTTCTGATGATGAAAGACAAATATAAAGAAAATTCAGCTTAAACTGCATTTCTGTATTGAAATCATTATGAATCAGAAGCAGACATAAAAACGTCTCAAAAGGAGCGCGTTTGTTACATAGAAAATACACTGGGCGGGCCAATAACTCTTAGTAACAGGGAGGGGAAGGGGGGCGGGGCTGCTCCCACAACTTAAAATTGAATTTCTGATGAACTGCTGCCGGTCTACAGAAACTATGTCCTGAAAACGACACAGGTTTTGTTGATTTTGGCTAAAACGGTATAATTATAATTAAAAAACCACTGGGAACGCTTTACAATAGACTTAAAGACAATCATCTAGTAGAAAAGAATGATAAATATATATATATTTTTTTTCTCGCTTGATTTAATGTATCTTGTTTTTTTTACAACTTTTAGTGTGAAATGTTTCATAAATAAATAAATTTCCAAAAAAGCTTTCAAATTCAAAGTTTTTTACTTTGGTTCTTAACCAAAAAACAAGGCATAATGGCTGACGATCATCATCAGACATTTCTCCTAATGCACATTTCGAAGGTCTTTAACCCGCTTATACCATGGTAAGTTACAAAAGAAATAAATATTCAACTAGTTTATAGTACTTTATTCTGGTTATTTGTTCGGTTTAGATCGCTCTTTTATTTTTTTTTACAAAAAGCGGACTATTTGTTATGTGGTGCGGCGCGTAACACGCTTAGCCAGCACTGAACTGGCAGGGGCAAAGGAAAGCGATATATATGCTGATGATCACGATGTGTTAAAATTAGCATCAGTTCAGAGAGAAAGTTCACCTCTTAATAATGAAGCAAAAGTTCGTTTTAAAGAATCCAACGCAGTGATATAAAACATTTAAGCTTCTTTTTATTACTTATTACTTTTTAATCCACACCCAGCAGCCAATCAGAATCGAGTATTCACCCGGACAATTCAATTGATTACCTCAACATCCAAGTATCGTAATCGATATCAGTCATAGTGTTTGGAAACTCCAGCTCCTCTGGCCTTATGGCCGTTACTCCTAAACGCACAGAAAATCCAGAGAGAGACGTAAGAAAGTTCATGTAAGTTTCAAATGTCGTGGATGTGAACTCAATGGATCGATTAGAGACGCCAACAAACCTGCTTCTATTGAACCTGACCAGCGGTCCACCATCTTCTGGATGACGATTTCAAACAGCTCTCCATCTCGAAGGCACCTGCAACGAGTAAAGTTCATGCCAGGTCAGATAAACGTGTGAGCATTTGAGTAAGTAATCAACTAAGAAACATAACCTTTTTTCAACCTGAATAAATTAACAGAACTTCCTGTTGTGTTCTATTTACCGGTGAGCTAAAGAGTGATGGTCTTTGTTTGATCTCCTCTTTAAAGGGTTTTCTCAAAGTCTCTCAAAGTGATTTTTATGTTATTTGTCTGACCTGTTGGAAATAACAATCGCGTCGTTGAACTCGCTGCGGCAGTTCTGACGCAGCGCGGTGCGCCCGCCGTTGGTGATGACGGCGTTGGTGCCGTGGAGGTGGTGGAAGCGCAGGTCGTTGGTTGCTGTGGCTCCAGCTACTGAGCAGGGACTGCCAGGGGACATGGCTGTGGGGCCCTCGGAGCTGTCCTCCGGCAGAGGGGGGAGGTCTGCCAACAGAGGCACAAACATGAACCACTGTGGAACCACCACCACCCCCCCCAAAAAGTCCTTTGACTCACCCATGTCGTCCATGATGGTGGCCTGCGCCGCCTGACCGTAGAGGTCAACCACAGCGTAGACGCTGGGTGGCACGTTCCAGGCAGCGGGGCCCTGCGCCACGCCATTCACGAAAAAATGGAGGCTGCCGTCTTCTTTCCGAACGACGCCGACTGTGTCGCCTGCCTGCACGGGCAAGAAAAATGTCAAAACAATAAATACCCCAAAGACCAACACTGATATCTACTAACACCTACTTTGAGTCGATCCAGGTTGTGCCCATATTCGTCTAAAATGGTCGTCCCGTTGTGCATCACGCCGTTCCCCGTCATCATCCACGTCCCTGAAAACATCAAAAGATTAGCCTCCGACTAGCCGAACCGACCTGCTTTAAAAAAAGGCACCGCGGTCGTTCACCTGAGCGTAGATTGGTCATGGTGGAGGGCAGTTGCAGGTAGGCGGGGTTGTGCGTTGTGACTCCAATTTCAATGGAGCCCGCCCACTTGTCGACCATTTTGTCAATCCGCACCTGGAACACTTCGTTGGAGCGCAGCGGCCGACTGCTCAGAACCACGCCGTGGTTAAAATCGTCGGTCGCACTGAAACAATCAGCGGCGTTAACCTGGATCACCGATTCAACCCTATTGAAATATTTAACAAAGTTCTGCAAAAAGAACAAATAAAGCTCACTGCGGCCGTAACGCGGTCCGGCCCTCGCAGATGATGGCGGCCTTCTGGCCACAGTTGGAGTGAAAGAGGAGACGGTCGGGCGCCTCGGCGTCCGGAGTGAGCGACAAGCCGGGCCGGGATCGCCCCACGTCTGGCGACAGAGCCCGCATGATGGCGTTGTTGCGCCTGAGGCGGTCGCTGTGGTTGTGGTTGTGGACTATAGTGACTTTGACAGCCATGCCGTAGAGGTCCACCACTCCATAAACCACCGCCGGAGTCTGAGCTGCAGCCACACCTGGTGACAAGAACAAAATCCATTACAGCGCATTAAAAAGGCTTCGACTGATGCCAGAAGTTTGTCACTGGTCCTTGAGAGCCTCAACCCCGCCTGGTTTCCAACTCGATGCTGACAACCTAAACCAGGTGTTTTCAGTCAATCAGGATGTGGAATTACTCGAGTTAGCCGAGAGCTGGTCAGGCAGGACTGGAAGACAGGCAGGGTTTAGGCTTTGAGGACCAGGGTTGGCCAGCCCTGGCTTAGAGCAACAACCTTCAGCACAGAAGGAGGACACTCGGAGTGGGTTTTTAGGACGAATTCATGAAAGTTTAAGGGTTTCTGAAGGAAGGCTGCTCCAGCCATGCACCAAAATCTATTAGCTCCTCCCCCTTAGACTGAGCCACCAGAACAGAAAATGTGTTTGTCTGTTTTTTTACTTCTCATTAAAAAAGCTTAATCTGTTACTATTGTCAATTGATTACGTCAATGACAACAATACATGACAGCAATGTTCTAAAAATAGATTATCAGTTTTCAAAATAAGAGGACATCAAAACTAGGGAAAAATATGAACATAAATAATTTTATGAGGCAAAACTTTAGATCACATCAAAATACTCGCAGATTTGTTTTCTTACAGCACTAACAACAAACTACTACATCATTGCCTTAGAAATAGAGTTTTATTGTTTTTTGTTGTTTTTTTGCCTTTGGAATTTAGGTTGAGAGAATATTTTTACGCACTTTGAGTTACACAAGTGTAAAAAGCGTTTTATAAATAAAGTTTGATTTGATCGCACCAAATGCTGAAAGTTTCTGTTCACAGTGTACCAACGAAACAAAGGTGCGTAAATACCGCAGGTTTTCTGAAGCCTCACCTTGATCGATGCCGTTTATGTAGAAATGCAGCGCGCCGCTGGCTTTACGCATCAATCCTATGTGATCGCCCTCCTACGAGCAAAGTATGTTAAAAGCAGAGCGGAGAGCAGGTGACGTTCAAAGGCACGTTTGTTCCCGTCGGGCCAAACCTGGAGTTCGTCTAGGCTGAATTCACAGTATTCTCTGCGGGTTCCTTTCCCGTTGGTCAGAATCCCACAGCCACTCATCATGATTGTACCTGATGGGGAAGCCAAAGCCACGCTGTCACACGACTGGGTTTGGAGCCTTTCGTTCCTGTCAGCGTCTGGGCGCCTACCTGAGCGCAGATTGGTCATAGTTGCGGGATAGTCCAGGTTGTTGGGGTTGTGCGTGGTCACACCGATCTCGATCGACCCCGACCATTTGTCCACCAGCTTATCGATGCGGATCTGATGGTGAGCAAGAGATGGGCGTCCCATCAGCAACAAATGCAACCAGTGGAACCAACTGAAGAAAGAGGTCGGATTGTGCCGTTGACTGTATAAGAGAACTGGACTGAGCGAGAGTGACGTCACCCATAGAAAATGGTTCCCTTTTGGTTCCAACCAAATGACTTCAGTCGCCATTATTGTCTATACAAATGTCGCCATGTTGGAACCAGAAATCATCAGTAAGCAGCGATTGGTCGAAGTCGGTTTAAGTCGACATTTCTATGGCAACCACGCTTGCCATTTAGGAGTGAGCTGGCTGAGAGTGCACACCACCACCACTTGGGAGCGGACTCGGGAGAATCTGCCAAACGCTCTGAATGTTTTGGTGAGACCACAAACTTTTACCGAGGCATCTGATTGGTCAGTTTAAATGGAATACCTTAGCAAGAACATTGGTTATTCTGACTAAAAGAACGACTGAATAATAGCCGTTTGTTTTTTACTAGAAGTCTATGGGACTTGTCTTCTTGGAGCCAGCAGGTACTTCCTGTTCGGATCGCCAGGGGGAGGGGTCACTCAATCCAGCTATCATATACAGTCAATAGGTTGTGTACACGCCTCGAACATCTCGTTGTGTCGCAGCGGCCGGTTGGTCATCACCACGCCGTTGTTGAACTCGTCCAGCGGTCTCCGCCTCTCCGCCGTTTTGTTGTTGTTGCTCAGTTTGATCAGGGTGCCGCACTTCTCGTGGAACAGCAACGCATCATTGGTGGTCATCCCTGTCACGGCTCCAAGCCCCGCCCCTCCATTGCCGACGGGGCTGTTTGAGCTCCCGTCTCCTCCTCCTGCTGCTGCAGCTCCCCCACTGTCACTGTGTGTCGTGCCTCCTCCACCGCTGCTCCCTCTGTCGCCTCTGGAAGAGGAATCGGATCCTGCGTTTCCTCCTCCTCCCCCCTCGACACCTCCTCCTCCTCCTCCTGTCCCACCTCCTCCCCCATCTACCCCTCCGCCCTCATCTTCAGAGCGATAAAACGATACTATTGCATTGTTGAAGACGTCGAAGAGCTGGTGCTCTGTGAGAACTGAGGACAGAGTGGCGCTCGTCAGACCTGCAGTGCTCCTCCTGATGGGAGATCTCAGGTGGATCTTCTTACCTGTGTCGGGCTCCAGGTTGTTGGGGAACTTGTCTGGTCTGTTGTGGTTACAGGTCAGCTCAGGCACTGGCAGAGTGAGAGTCACTCCAGATCAAACAATCGAAGATAGAATCAAATGATTTAAAAAAACAAGTCTCCTTACCTTCATCTCCGTTCATCACTTCATTCAATGCTGCCACATTCATCAGTGCTGCGATCCCCCCATTCTCCCGAGCACCACACACCACCAACTCCTCCTCCGCCTCCTCCTCCTCCTCTTCTTTCTCCTCCTCATCTCGCTCTATTGTTTCTCTCTCCATCTCTGCAGGAGGCGGCTCGCAGCTCACCACCGTCACCTGGGTGCACTTCCCGTACAGGTCCACCACCGCCCAGAGTCTAGGCGGCAGGCCGCTGGCGGCCGCGCCGCAGTCCTGCCCGTTCACCCAGAGGTGGAGCTCTCCCCGGGAGTTGCGCTGAATGCCCACGCGGTCGCCCTCCGCCAGCTGGTCGAGGTCGCGGCCGTACTCCTCCAGGACGGAGCGGCCGTCACGGAGCACAGAGCAGCCCGACACGATCCAGGAGCCACCCTTCAGGCCCGTGGCGCTGCTGGGGAAGTCCAGCGCGGCGGGGTCCAGAGCTGTCACCCCGATCTCAATGGAACCGCTCCATGAGTTCACCTGCAGGGAGACGGAGAAAAGATGGAGGCTTCCACTAAAAAAGAAAATCCAACTTCATGCAGTTTTTGGTTTAAGTAGCATCGCACAAGATGCAGACATTTAATGGCTTTTAAAGCAGTTTTTAATTAAAGTGGTGGGGGTAACAAAGAGTGAAGCCAAGGTTTTGGCAGCTTTTTTACTTTATTTTGGCCTGAACTGCTGATATTCTTTCAGACGAGGCTGATGTTGAGAACAACAACAAGGACATTTTCTGTTTTTTTAAAAATAAAAATATAGCAGATCTGCATCTTAACGAGCTCCAGATTGTTTTGTAAATGAAGAATTTTACAAAATAATGACAGGAAATGTTTTTTTTTATCTTTCAAATGTTCACATCAACACAATGTCTGTAAAAAAAGAAAAAAAAAAATAAAGTTTGCCACAATGACAGACGCCTTTCTCTCATTTTTTGTTTTTGCACGCTTCACCGAAGCTGCTTCTGTTCCCCCCCCAAAAATGAAGAAAGTAATACTTACTGACATTGCAAAACATTTGCGCTTTAAATAAATTATAAAATATCCATCAGTAGTAAGAAGGCATGCAAACATTACGCGTTTTAGGTTTAATTGCTGACATTTTAAATGCTTTCTTTAGCAAGGGAGGAGGTGTGTGATGAAGCTCCAACAGTATAGAGACATAATATTTAAAAATGATGGGGCTGCAATCGGTGATAAAGCTTGTGTAAAACTGCAGCGGGATGAAAGCAAGTTCTAATTCTTTTTTTAAAAGAGCTTTGCTGTTATTTTTAGTCTGCAGTGCATCTTCATACTCAGGAGGAGCATCTTTGAAGACAAAACACTGAAATAAATGACAGAAAATGACACGCAGTAAAGCACATTAAGTCCTTGCAGTTCTGTACTTCTATATAAAAAAAGGAGCTAGTCACAAAAGCTGAAACATCAAATATTGAAGGTGACTGATCGTGACGTTACTCTGATTGTAAGGTCTCCTGACGCTTAGTAAGAAAAAGGACTGGATTTCACACGAGTGAATCACGTTTTCCCCGTAACTGTGCTCTTCTATTTGAGCAGAGTCAGCCAAGCTGCAGCAAACGGAGACAGATAAAAAGCCAAGCAGAAAACAACACACACATTTTTAGAAAATGACAATAAACAACGGAGAAAAATCATCTTTACCCCTTACCATCACCCCAACTGAGAGCTCCACGTTTACACTCTGTCCCACTAGCTTACAGCCTTTCACACACCCCCACAACAAAAATGATGAAGCAATAATCCAGATGTACAGTTTGGAGTCAGAGACCAGCCGAGACGAGATAAAACAAAGACGTTTATGGATCTAGACGTCTGCAAAAAGATGCATCGGAATGGAGCGGCCCCACCCTTAATTTCTACATCACAAATACGAGCTTTTCAAACCATGTTTCTTTTTGTCTGCTCCCGATTCACAACGATCTGAATAAAGAGAGACTAGACTAAGCTTCATTTTCTTTATCTATGTCCTCCAGCATCAGAAAAACGCCACAAGAACATGTTAAAAACTCAAAAAAACAACATGATTTGCATGATCAGAGTGGGTCTGTGGAGCCCCGTAAGCGTATGCAGAGGGAACTCCTGGCAGCCTGCAGATAAAGCAGCCAAACCAGGAGCTTCTAGCAGGCAGCATTCAGGGGGGAGGGACAAAGTTAAAATTAATAAAACCCCTGTCTGTTCTTTACTTTTCACTCCAGCTGATCAATTTTACATAAAAATAAGATTTCAACTCGTCAACGTCGGTTTAAAACCCAGATTGATGCATTTAATAACCAGATCATTGAATCCATTAGGTCAATTTGCACACAAGAGTTACACACCAATAACAACATGTCTGTCTTTATTTAATTTCAGCCTTTAAGCCCCAACTGTGACACCAAGCAGATCTTGTTTACAAATGGATGGAAGCTTTTTGGTGCTAAAAAGGTAAATGGCTGGGGGGTGAAAAGGCTCGACCCACCCTGTCAGTCACAAAATGAGACAACAACAACAATGATCAGTTCAGTAACATCCTCTGAGCCCCTTCAGCTGGGCGGTGCTGCTAGCATCCCTCTGGAAACCTGGGCAGCACCGACTTCTTTCAAAATTGCAAAACTAATTTTTATTATTATTATTATTATTATTATTTGTATTTATTTTTTAACCATTGTGCTACTGTTGTGTTTGAATAGAAGCGACAGTTTTCATTTTTTTAGAAGCGACACCCGTTCTAGAAAGTCAACAACAGCTAGCATCTCATTAGCTAGCTAACTAACCTACGGTTATCGCGAGCCCGGCGACCAGTTTACCGTACATCCGAGCCGAGGGTGCGGTTGTCGAGTCACCGCGCCGCCGCTGCGGCCCCAACAGTCCCCCGCCACAACAGGTAGGCGGCCTGTAGAGACGCGAAGAGCGGCAGGGGGTGGCAAGATGAAACAGAGCCGGGTTTATCCACTTACAGCCCCCACTGCTGCTCTGAGTGACCACCGGCGCTCGGGGTGGCAGAATGCAAAGCATCGGGCCCGCGCTTGTTTACCTTCTTGTCGATCCGGACGGTGAAGACATCCCGGTCCCTCAGCGGCTCCTTGCTGAGCACGAGCCCGTGGTTGAACTCTTGGACTGGCTGGTTTCGCCGGGCGGTTCGGTTCGAGTTGGAGAGGCCGATCAGCTTTCCGCTCCGCGGGTGCAGCTCCGCCGCCATGTTCAAGGGGGGCGGCCAGAAATCACGACACTCTGGTTTTGCGACAGTAACGTTACGTTAGCCCGATGTGCTAGCTGCCGAAAGTCGCGCTGGATACTTAGCGCGGGAAAGAGGTCACTTTACTTCAGCAAATTCAATGAACAAAAGTTATTTAAGAATGTATCATATTTATAAGGAATTTTCTTTGAAATTCTTTAGAAATACAGTAAAAGAAGATTCTTGTTTCGAAATAAATGGCAAAATATCACATTTACAAATAAGTGGAAAGCTGACTTTGTTTTATAATTACATTTTTTATATTAACCATAAGTGACTCAACTAACAAAAAGGTGTTAAAAACAAATTTTAGAAAGTGACTTAATTTAAAATCCTATAAGCCTTGCATTATTATATTGTGTTTATTTTGTTTTATCGTCTGTTGTTCTGTATTTGCATCTTTTGAGTGAAGTTACTATTTATTTTTTGTCAATTTGCTGAATGTTAAGCCATGTTCTGTCATGTTCAATCGTTCAGTAAATTATTAAAAATGGAAAAGAATTCAGCAAATTCAGATTTTTTTGGAAGATTAATGATAAGACAGACACTGTCCACTGTGGATTTATATTCAACTATTGAATGAAAACACTTAAAATAAACTTGAACTGTCCTTTTGTTAGTTATATAATGGAAAAAACATCAGAAACGCAGTGCTACCAGGGGCGGAGCTTTGGGGGGGCAACTGCACCCAACAAAAAATTTGGCCCCACCCCACTTGCCCCCATATTAGTCAATATTAGTATAATTACTGACAAAGATTAGGTAATCATCAATACAAGCCTTCTTTAAGCGTTAGTAATAGCACCTCAGCTATTACTCAGTTTTTGATCTTTTAATTTGCAATTCAATTCTATAATAAAATTATTAGAGCATAATTTTAATTACATATACAAAAATATAATCTGCTCTCTTTGTGGATCCCCTCAGCAAAGTAGTGTATTTACGTTTATATACCATCTATAATATAGACAGTATATAAACTTAAATACACTACTAACACGGAACATTTTAGGTTTACAATATATATATTGTAAACCTAAAATATTCCATGTTAGTCTAAGTAAGTATTCAGTTACTTTCTACACTATAAGTACATGGTGTACAATAGGCCTGCACAATATATCGCTAATTTATCATTATCACAATATCAAGCTGTGCAATACGCAGATCGCAAAAGATAAAAAATAAATAAATAATTGCACTAAATGGTAACCTTAAATATCCTTAAACAATCTTATGGCAGCTTGAATTATTTAATGAATTAAATAAATCCCTTTATGCATTTGACCAATCAGATGGAGCCCTTTCATGTTAGATGTGCACCTCCTATTTAAACAAAGATCATTTGAAGTGTAATTTAAGTTATGTTGACTCTTATTTAATGAAAACTCTTGCAATAACATGGAAATGATATATTTAGTTGTTTTGCTATTTGTTTATGTAATGCAAGATATATCCTCATCACAATATTAAGCACTAATATCCCAAATTGCAAGTTTTCCTCATATTTTCCAGGAATTTTTTGCTTTAAATGTTTTAGTTTAGACATTGTTTTAGTGAAGGGTACATTTTTTGTTGTTATTTCAAATGCTTTAAAAACGCAACGTTGTTGATCCTAAAGACCTTCAAATCCTCTCCCGCCTCCATATCACACCCTCCACGAAGGAGGTTGTAAGGGCAGGGATGCCCAGTTTAGTTAGTCTGTTTAGTTAAAGTTTTAGTATTATCCTATTGAATTCTATGCATTCATGATCCTTTTTTGATTGTATTTTTACCTTACAATTACCGATATGAAGCCCATTGAGATGACTGTTGTTGTGAATTTGGGCTATACAAATAAAATTGAATGGAATTGAATTGAATTGATATCTGTGACGAATGACATCACCGTTCTTCTACATACAGACACATTCTCTGTTTGGGAGTGGACTTTCATTCCTCTCCTTTTTCAGGACAAACCATCAATTCTTATTTTCTTTCTCCTGAGGTTCTCATTAAAACTTAAACCATATGGAAAAATATTTTGATTTGGATTAATAAAATGTAGTTTCAATGGAAGGTCTGCAATAAATGTATACATTCTCAGAATCCAGCATAAACTAGTCTAAACCAGGGAACCAGTCCAGCTAATAATCTGTAGTTTATAGGTTAATATAAAGTTATGACGTTAAATTCTTAGGGTGAAAAAATGAAACAATTTGTGGGAAGTGGCTAAGAAAATACCCAATAATAATAATAATAATTACAATTATGTTGATAATTATAACCACCAGAATGGATTTATGATCGAAGTTTGGTCTGTTGTCTTCATCTTTATTCAATTTAAATATTTTAGAAGATGTGTTATGGACATTTTCAGTGCAGAAACGACTGAATATGTAAATGTTTAATAACTTGAAGATTTTTTTCCAACATAATAAAAAGAGTTAAAGCTGACTTGTTTTCAGTTCACCACTAGAGGGCGCAGTTGAATTGCTAAATCCCTCACTCTTTTGGTTTGAAAGCTTCTACCTCCTTTTCCCACATGCAGAAAAAATGTTTTAAGAAACTTTTCTCATTTATCCCCAACTTTCAGACATTCATTTTAAAATAATCCGGAATCACTGGAATCACCCCTGCTCCCTTCCAGGGGAGTAAGAAAGAGGAATAATACATGAATTGCACCGCACCAAACAGAGGCATGGAGAATTAAATGATAAATAATTGATCACTATATATGGGGTAAAGAGAACTAGAAGAGAAGATTCCAGTTGGCTCGCCCGTGCTCCTGTACTTGGCCGTTGACCTCGCCACTGGCTTGTCTTGCGCTCCCTGCTGTTTTTCAGTTCCATATGGAGTTTTAGGAGGTTTTCTTTACCAAGAAGGGATGCCCAGTTCAGTTTAGTCTGTTTAGTTTAGTTGAGCAATTACCTATTTTTTCACGACCGATTTCATGTTCTTATAGAATTACCGGTATGAAGCCCATTGAGACGACTATTGTGAAATTGGGCTACATAAATTAAATAAAATTGAATTGAATTCTAAAATAAAATAAAAATTAATGCAAAGAGTTTCTAAGAATTAGATTTAATAATGAGGGTAATTTATGCCCTTTGTCTCAAAACAATATTGAAACCCAGGAACATTTTTATGGTTGTAATTTGGTTCATTATTTTGGCAGGATTTACATGATTGGCTTTTAACAAAAAGATATTCCTTTGTTTATATGTAATATCATTCAATTTGGTTTTATGCACAAAAACATATTCAATTCTTAGCTAACCGCTTGACGCCTGAATTTATTTCCAGCTTTAAAAACTAATCACTTATGTTTTTTCTTTCAATTAGATGCTAAATTCAGGTGAATTTGGAGTAATTTTGCATATGTGGATCAACAGGCATAGAAGGGGTTAATTATTTGATCTTTTTAGGAACATTTTTTTAATTATGAATGTCATTTGATGAAACTGAGCACCGATGTTTTCTTTTAAAAACAACTACAATCACAATCTGTTCTGTAGATCCCTTCAAAAATCATGAAGTAATAAAAAAATATAAAACTCTCAGATTATTTATCTGTTGACGTAAACAATTGCATTTTTCCATTTTTAGTCGTTTTTTTTATTGCTTTCACTTAATACAATCTACTTTGGTCTTTTTTTATGCATTTAGATTCTGATGGCTGCTACTTGGTCTTTGTTCAAGTGTTGAATTTTTGGTAGGTAATAGTTTCCATGTACAGTAGTTTGAGTGATTAAATGTTTGGAAATGTAAACCAAAGGAAAAAAAGCAACAAAACTTCTCTCTTCTAGCCGTTCTCCATCTGTTTATTCACATCTTTCATTAGGATTTTATAGAGTTTCCAGACCAGCTTTAAGGTCTTCATTTTTATTTTGTGTCTGGACTTTATAACAGATTATTTTTCAGTCTGATGGTGGGTCTATCGTTCTGTTTAGACAGAATAAAGGCATCAGCTGCTGCTGACATGCAGCGCATGCTTTTGTTGTTTTATGCAGGGCAGCTGTGAGAGGAGATGGACATGTGCTTGACAGCTAAATCCAGATCCAAATCCCTTCCCTGGACTTGGATCTTTTCCAGACAGCCTGTCAAGAAGTGGGAGCCGTCCTCACCTTCACCTGATGAATGAAAAAGAGGAAGAGGAGAGAACGTTAGAGGGGACTGCACAGCCCGAGACTATCAACTCAATGGATTTTCTTTTAAAAAAAAGAGAATCCTAATTTTTTCCATCTCACTTGTAAACACTTTTTTAAGTTTGTGCTCTCAATAAATCAGTTAGAAATGTGACATTTTAAAAATCCATGCATTACAAATGTTTGATCTCACCTAAAAGACCCCCAATTGCGAGAAGACCCTCTCTCCAAGTTGTCAACTCTGGATTGACGGATAATGTTGTGCTTTGTGATTCATCTCCGTCTTGAAGCACTTTCAGTTCACTTTTCGAGAACGTAATGAGTAGTTTCTTGAAAGTGCTTTTCAAAATAAACTTCTCCTCCCTGAAACTGACTGTGAGCTCCTGAGAATCAGAGGAAAAGAGACAAACGTGGTTATCCCATCTTCTCGTTTCATCTATTTGCAAAACTTTGGTTTTACACAAAGTTTTAGGACTTAAGGTGAACTTTCAGATGTACCTCTGTGTTCTTACTGGCTTCCACCCTAAACTCCAGTTCTTTTTGTAAAGGCTTTATGCTCAGAATGGTTCCATTCATCTGACGGAAATCCGCCCAAAGCTCAACCCTGAGCGCAGCATATTCATCAGTCTGAAAAACTTTAAATGAACAAAAGTAGGTCACAACAGTAAAAGAAATGCAGTTTACCATATTTTTCAGAGTTTAAGTTGTGTTTTTTGCAATAGTTTGGCCAGGGGTGAGACTTATACTCAGGATTGACGTATATGTGATTTAAAAAAAAAGTATTGGTTCGTATGGATTACTGGTTGCCCTCTAGCGGTTGTTTCCCACTAACAACCACTAGAGGGCATCGTCAGTATTTGCTACTGACAGCAACGCAGAAGAAGAAGTGCCGTCCAAAACAAACATAGAGGAGAATATGATCGTTCTCCTCCTGAACTTTACAATATTTTTTCTGATTTGGATCGAGACATTGTTGCTCTTGATTTTATTGTTTAATGTGGGACAACAAGTCATCAAACTGGCTTACAGGGAGACAGAAGTACAGCTGAAAAAAAAAAAAAGACTGAATGATCTCATAAACCAGTCATGATGACTTG
Organism: Oryzias latipes; assembly: GCF_053564925.1. Classification (NCBI taxonomy): domain Eukaryota; kingdom Metazoa; phylum Chordata; class Actinopteri; order Beloniformes; family Adrianichthyidae; genus Oryzias; species Oryzias latipes. Next base: position 20,776,658 of record NC_136254.1, read on the forward strand.
TTTACTGATGTTTTTGTTGAACTCTTCCAAATAAATAGACCTAAACTCTTAACATTATTTAACATTATCCGTGTCTTCCATCCATGTAAATAAGATATTCAGCTTCCATGAAGCGATAAAGCTAAAAACGTGACGACGCACATGAAAAGAGGCAGTGGACGTAAATTTAATGCGCGTTGAAAAAGAGGCAGAAGATGCAAATTTTATGTGCATCAAAAGAGGTGGCAGATGTTTATTTGATGCACGTCAAAAACAGGCAGGGGATGTTAATTTGACACGTGTTGAAAAAAGGCAGCAAACGCTACTTTAATGTGCATCGAAATAGGCAAAGGACGCTAACTTGATGCGCGTGAAAATAAAAGGCAGCGGATGGGAATATAACACGCGTCCAAAGAGGCACCAGGTATGGCAAGAAAAAACCTGTTCGCAAAGTGAAAGCTAATTTGACGCGTGAATCGCATCTGGTGTGATTGCTGCCTTACACCAGGCTTGGCGGATTTGTTCAGACACATTACACTTTTCTGCCAAAAGAGCATATTTGTTTTTTCTTCTTTATTGTCCTTTTTTTTGGCTACTGTGATTTATACTCCAGAAAATTGGTCACTCACATGATTAACAACAAAAAAGGAAAATCATTCAGGTGTTAGGGCTGCACAATATGAGGAAAACTTGCGATTTGCGATATCAGTGATCAATATTGCGATGACGATGTAACTTGCGATACATGAAAAAATAACAAAACAACCAAAAATGCAATGTGCATATCACTGCAACAGATGAACTCAAAGAAAAGTCAACATCATTTAAATCATACTCCAAAAGACCCTAGTCTACATGGGAGGGGAACATCTATCATAATAGGAGTCCATTTGATTGGTCAAATGCATAAAGGGATTTATTTGATTTGTTAATTCAAGCTGCCATAAGATGGTTTTAGCACATTTAAGGTTACCATTTATCGCAATTTTCGCCATCTTCTGCGTTATGCATATTGTACAGCTTGATATTGTGATAACGTTAAATTAGAGATTTTATTGTGCAGGCCTATCAAATGTTAACTTTATTCATACCATGGTCCGGGTGAATACTCGATTCTGATTGGCTGCTGGGTGTGCATTAAAAAGTGTTATACCACAGGATAACTGCACGGTGAAAAAAGAAGTTCCGGTCACCTTGTCAGAAACAGGCAGGGGATGCTAATTTGACACGTGTTGAAAGTTCCGGCTTAAATGTTTTGTATCACACCGCCGGCTTCTTTAAAACAACCTTTTGCTTCATCATTTGGACAAAAACAAGTAGTAAGAGGTGAACTTTCTCTCTGAACTGATGCTTTATTCAACCCATTAGAAAGATCCGCATATATATAACGCTTTATATCGCCAAATTTTGACTGCAGCGGTGATGCGGCGCGATGCAGACTATTTGTTACGAAACAAATAGTCAGCTTTTTGTGAGAAAAGCGATCCAAATAGGAAAAAAAACAAGAATTAAGGACTAAAAACTAGTTAATATTTATTGCTTTTGTAAGTGACCATGGTATAAGCTGGTGAATGGCTGACGAAGTGTGCATTATCACTTTTTAACGCACTTCGCGGAAGCAACTGTCCTCTGTTTCGCGTCGGACGGTTCAAGCTTCCACGGTGTGCGTTAAAAAGTGATAATGCACACCTCGTCAGCCATTAACTCTTACACAAACTACTTTAGCCGGGGAACACGTGGTAAGGAGACACTTATCTAGATCTCACCTGAAGTGCTAAAAACAGCGAATCCTGTGCCCGAGAAGTAGCTTCCAGGTCGAATGTTTTGGTAGCAATGCCGCAGCTCCTCCACCTCCGACTCCCATGGAATACTGATGTTCAGCCAGCTGCCGTGCCGCACACAGGCGTCCATCTGCGGCTTAAACTGCAGCAAAAAAGAAATGAAAAATGAAATCAAACACCAGCACCATCGTTTGTGACTGGGAATGTACATTTAGGCCTTAAACATTTAAACCAATACAGATAATTTAACTTATTTTAATAATGTTAAAGTGTCAATAAAAGTGGAAAACTGGGAGAATGCAAGTGGTTTAAAGTGATATTAAAGGGCGAAACCTGAACAATCATTTTTTCCTTCTCGATCAGGATCCCACCGAGGGCCAGTCGAAGTCCGCCTGAAATGACCTCCTCCGTCTGCTGAGACTGCATGCCCACCTTTAGTCCGGTTGAGCCGTCGACCTCCAGAATGACAAACTTTCCCTGGTTGCTTACTTCCAGCTTGGAGACACCAAGGAAGCAACATCAGGTTTGTTTCACAAAAATGTGTGCTTCCAGCTGAAGGGTGTTTTTCACACTGAGACCGTCCAGCTGACTTTGTTGTATTGTTCACGTCGAAAATGACTCCTCTAAAAAATCTCACACCTTGATTTGATCTGGCTTGCTTTGACATTGCACTCCAAAGGGTGGACTGGACCATCTGTAAATGGGTGCAGTAACAAATATTGCTCATTTGCGGACAGAGTTACTTAAAACAATTACATTAAAAACTTAAATATACTGCAACGTCTCTGAGGATTGTGGCCCTTTATCCTTTTTGCTGCATCACTGAAAAAATAAACAATCACTGTCATCAGTTTAGTGTATTTTTCCTCATTGCAATAATAAAAAAATATGAATTTGTTCTTCTAAACGTAAGCATCTCTTTGGTATTTTTTACTTTACTATAATGTAAATGATAGCAGGGCATCAGAGTGTCAGGTTATGCTAAACTATGTATTTAGATTGAATAAATGCAAATACATTAGGTGTGAGATTACTTCAATTTATTTATTTAGTGTTTTATTTTTTCAGTTTTTTCCTGAATTGAGCTTCATTGAATTAGTGCAACTCTTCCCAAAATGCACTGGGGTAATGTCACTTTTTTTTGTTTTATTCCAATCTCAGGTCTGCTTTTTCGGTAGACAACACTTCACTTGAGTTGCGCTTTGTAATGAAAAGACCTCTGAAAAACGCTCTTAAAATAAGACTAAAGGTTTGGAGTGGGACTTTAAGCAGACTATCCAAGGAATGAAAGTCAGGTGTGGACCAAACAGCCCAGTGTGAAAGCGACCTCAAAGAGCTGCCTGAAATCCTCCTGGTTGAGACTGACCGTGTGCCACTTCCCATCGTTGAGCTTCAGCCCACCTTCCACACTGACCAGCATGCCTTCTTTGCTGATCTGCATCAGGGGGATGCCGTTCATCAAAGACAGGACGAACCAATCCTCTCCGTTTTTGGTGTCTCCGTAGAAGATCAGACCTTCTGGATCATAGGTCCGAAACTGGAAGGAGGACTTGATGCTGCTCGAACAAAGAGATGAATCAAGTGATAGGTAATGTCTGAACTTGTCATGTTATTGAACATAAAAGAATAAACAGTTCCACCTTTTCCTGCTACGTTCCTGTGCTCAGATTTCCTTCATCCAACCCTACTGTTCTCCTACTTTACCTGTTGATTTCTGAGAGGTTGACTGCTGTGTGGATCAGCGGCCTCCAGAGGTCTCTGGCCTGACTCAGGTAGAAGACGGAATCGCCCGATACTTGTTTCTGGAAAATGTCAACAAAAAAGCAGGAGCTCTTCCTTCTGCATCGTGCACATTAACTGCCTGTGATTGGATGAGAGTCCATTGATTCAACATGAAGCACAGCAAAGTGTGCAACAGAGGAAGCACAGTTAGATTTTTAGGCCGTAATGAAGCGCTCAATCGCTGCTGACACCAGTATGGTATGGTAATAACTAGGGATGCTACAATTCTCAGTTTGTATGTTATACCGTATGTTACACTGTGGAACAGAATTGTGGATGACTGAATCGTTGCATCCCTACTGGATACCAGTATGTTTACATTAAAGGGTTAATGTTGCGTTAAGTGCTGTGCTTTTTTAAGTATAAGTCGCCTTTTTTTTTTTTTTGCATAGTGTGGCCATGGGTGCAACTTATACTCGGGTGCGACTTATATGTGATTTTGTAAAATAAATAGCAACAATCACTAGAGGGCACTGTAGGTATGTGTATCTGTATTTGCTACAGACAGCTACGCAGAAGCAGAGGCACCACTCGGTCCCATGCTACGTTTGCACCGCCCTCAGCTACTTGAACACGTGTATATGCGCTTCCGCGCTCAAAACTCAAAACATGTGTCCAACGTGTGCATCACACACTCGCTGTGAACGTAGCATCACATCGGGCTTGGCCGAATTGTTCCAAATGTAGAAGATGAAGAATTCATCAGATTTGGTGTTTTTAAATGATTTAGTTAAGTTTACCTGTTAGCATCTTCTTTACGCTATGGTTATGTTATGGCGCTGATACACCGGACTCCAATGTTTCATGAAGCTAAAGTGTGAATATATTCATTATCTATTTCGTTTTTAAGGTTTGCCTTTCGAGATAAAATTCCTGTTCTGGTTCTCGTATTTTGATATTCCTTTTCTTCCAAAAGTGCGACTCATATTCATTTCTTCCTTATTGTGCATTTTTTTGCTGCTGTGACTATTACTCTGTAGTGACTTAAAGTCCACAAAATACTGAAAGGTTTACCTTTACTGTTGCTTGCTTTAAAGCAAATTTAAAAAGGGATTTTTCCCTTTTTTGTTGTTGTTTTATAATACAAAAAATTATATTTTACATCGTGACCCAAAAAAATGGAAGGTCTGAACTGAATGACTGCATTCCTTGTAATTACCTACTCATTGGATGGGTTAGATGGAGAGGAATGAAAAAAATCTTTGAGTGGGGCAAAAGTGGCTGTTGGATTTGTCCACAAACTGAGCAAAGTCCTAAGTCTATTGATGCTTTTGTAGTGTGTAAAGTCTGAGTCGTCTTTTTGCTTTAACTATTGAAAATGTGCAGAGGATTTTTCAAAAACAGATATGAACAAATAAACACAATCTTGATGGTTAAAAGTCGAATATGAGCGTTTTAATTTTGTATTATTTAAATCATATAGTCCTTTAAATGTCTAAAATGATCTTAAATTGGTCAGATGCAAATATGCATCCCTTGTGTTTTTTTAAATGAGATTTTCAGTCAAGCTCATTCAAAAGGGGTCACATCTACCTACCTTACCCCGTAAGCTCCCCTGGCCCGCAGTTGGCCCCCCCAGCAGGCTCACAGTGAGGAGCAGTCCACCTGCTACTGCTTTCCAAAAGACTGCCATCTTTCAGAGCGTTCACCCACCCCAGGCCTCCCAGGGTGCACTCTCCAGAGCCTTTGGGTGGTCCAAGCGTTCCACAGGTGGCGGCGGCGGCGGCGGGATGAGGTGCAGAGGCTTTCTGCCACAGTGTTTGTGTGGAGCGTAGGTGGGATTTGGCCTGCCGTCCTGGGGTCCAGAGGGCAAACGGAGGATGGTCAGTCAGTGCAGGGTATTGATCTCTGCGAGGAAGTGCTTCAAGGCTGTGACTAATGGGATGTTTGTGAAAATGTAGGTGGGTGGGAGGGCTATGGTGGTCAATGACAACTCAGAGAAAAGACAAAAGCAAGTTGTTAGCTGTTGTCAAATTGTTTAAAAAACTCTCACGAAAGATATTAAAACGCGAGAAACTTCAGTTCAGCCCTTTTAGGTTAGTAAATCATTAAAAATAACAGCTCAAGGCGGTGACAGAAGTGAAATCTCTTCTGCCGCTGTCTTCATGATGATTCATGCAGCGGCGACTTGTCTGCAGGCCGGGTCAGTTTCCTGAGCCGGACCACTTCTGTGTGTTTATCCGTCACACAGGAACCTTCTTGATTCACCGCCGTCGGCTGTTAACCGGCGCATGCACGTGTCGGTTTGTGTGCTGCAGGGGGAAAAAAAGAGGAGGAGGAGGAGGGAGCGAGGAGAGCTCTGTTTTCTCTTTCGGCTCGCTGGGTTCCCCTGACACAACCTTCTTCCAGGAAGGCTGTCATAACTTGGAAGTACTGGGAAAAGAGCAAAACACGTAACTGGAGCAAAATCGGATCAGTAGAGGTTAAGGATTAGGAATAGAAATTCCTTATTCATTCATTTGACTTAGAATTATTCAATTTTAGATTACTATAAGGATTTCATATCATATTATTTTATATTCATTTGATTTGCCAGGAATGTTGGTGTGGAGTAAGCCCTACTTCCTATCATCCATGTTTACACACCTCCAACCTAACATTACTCGTGCAACAAAAACTGCAAGCAGTATTATAGCTATCCAGCCCTACAGTTTTGATCCAGATTCCAGCTCAGACGCACATGGATCTGTTTGTCTGCAAGTGGATGCATCAGAGTTGTCTACGTCACAGATACAATCTTTTTCAAACTGCATCGGATCGCCCAATATTTAGTCGCCATTTTAGCTGCACTGCTAATGTTAGATTGGGGATGACTGTAAAGTGGCCTTCCTGAGCGACGTTGGCCGGGTCCTTCGTTGAGTGGGAAGGCCGGATGTGAACGGCTGGGAAGTTGGACACGTCTAGCCTTTGCATAATTCCAGTCGTTACATCGGTTAATGTCCTGTAGCCGATTAAAATAAAATAAAAAAACATAAAAAAGAACGCAGCCCTTCAATTCAGACACAGCCTACTACATCCCAGAAAACGACTGTTGTTTTTTTTAAACTTTGGCTAAAATGTCATAATCATAGGAAAAACCACTGGGAACTGTGGGACTTTAGTTTTTGATTGAGAGCTATAAACTTCCATCTTTTTCTTTAAACAGAAGTTTTTGGTAATGAAAAGAATTCCATCAAAAGAATGATCAGAACAACTGTGAAAATACATGAAAAAATAAATACTTGATACACAAAATTGAAATGTAACCTTGAGGTAATTTAACATATTCAACAGAGATAAAACAACAACAGAGTATTTGGGCCACCATAAAAGAAAAATGGATATATCTATATCTATACATATAAGAGTAAAGTTGTAAAACAATAAGAAAAAAATCCAAATGTCACAAAATTAAATTATACGGCAGAAAGTCAACATTTTACGAGGCTAAAAATTATGAGATAAAAGTCCAAATTTCAAGAGAATAAAGTTGTGCATTTGTGAGAAATAAAACCTCAAAATATTAAATGAATAAAATAAAAAGTTTTTTTCTTTTTTTAAAAATAAAATTGTAATTTCAGGTAAAATAAAGTTGCATCATTTGTCATTGTTGGAACATTTTTAAAGCGAAATGTAAAAAGTACCATTTTTTTTTTGTAAAATTACGCTTTTTTAGGTCATAATTGTTTGAATGAATTCTTGTAAAATTCTTACCTTTTTTTCTCATGATTTTACAACTTTATTCCTTGAAAATTGGGGCTTTTTTCTCACAGTTTATGCAATGGTGGCACTAATACTTTTTTTTTTTTTTGCTAAGAGCGCTTAATCTTTGGGATAGATGTGAGAAATCACCAGAATCACTTCTTTCACATCAATCTTTTAGCTTAAAAGGGTTAAGCAAAGTATTGCAGGTAATTAAACTACACTAAAATTAAAAACATATTCCACCAATTTAAAGACATTTTATATCAAAACAAGTTCTAAAAATTAGACATGATTAAAAAAAATAAGATCAGACAACAGCTGAGTTCATTGGGTCATCAGGTTAATACTTTATTTTGTTTGATTGCAGCAAAGAGAAAGAAGGGGAGACATAAACGTGTGTGTGTGTGTAGAGGAGGGGGGGGGGGGGGCGACAAGAAAAATGCTGAAAAGGACACTACAGACTTTGGGAGAGCTGTGGCTACAAGCCTTTGTATCAAATCTAAAGACAAAGTCATCAGGCAACATTAAAACATCTCTGAAAAATAACATTAACATATTCTGTGGGTTCTATATGGCACAGTATTATCCTAGACATGTACACAATACCAAAAAACAGTTTAGCCACACTCCTATATCTATTAACAGCTTCATAGCAAACAAAGCCATGGACTCTAACTCCAAGTCATTTTTCCAAGGAAAAAATAAAAACAAAACAAAAATCGCATTTGATTTTCAAATTTCTTATGCCAAAACAAGGCACCTTAACAGCTGAAATCTGGTTTTCCCCCCCATTTGAATAGACAATTATTTAAATATCAAAGCAGAGGCACATTCATTTTTGAACTAAAACGTACAGTAAATAGTTGGATGTTACCACCAGATTCCAGTCCCAGTCACCACAATATGTTCATTTGCATGCTTTTTTGGTTTTTATGACAACCATGATGGCGACATATGGCATAAGAAATGGTCCAAAATATATGACGGGAGTCGCTTGAGTTACTGTGACACAGCAAGGCTTTCTTACATTGAAGGTTAAGGGTGAAAATAATCATGAAAAAAGAAAGAAAGAAAGAAAGCAAGTAACCCCCCAAAACACATACGTGGCTCATGTACTGTCAAGGGATGCTCTGCTGAAATTATTTTGGTTTTTCTTACAGTCACTCACATGCACTCAAGCACGCAAAAGGCTTGTAACCACACACAAAGGGGGGCCTCTAAGGTCAGGCACACCACGTCTCAACGGCGACCAAGCCCCCTGACCATGATACGCACGCCGCCTCACGTGTTCTTAGGAGGAGCTAAAGGGGAAAATATACCAGCTCCTAATTTTTCTCTACAAAAGAGTAGCCTGTGGTGATTAAAGCAGATCCTAATGGAGATATGGAAGATTTAAAAATAAAAAAATGAAGACAGAAAACAATAGCTGTGCCAGATTCGCTGAAGTAAAAATAAATGGTTAGGAAGCAAGTGTTTCTCATGCTTTTGTGGATACAGAACCCAAGTTTACTGACATATTCCTAGGACTACTGTATATATGCATACCAGACGTTATACTGTTCTTTAACAAGTTATTTGAGTCAAAAGAAATGAAAAGAAGAAAAAAAAAAGCAGGAACTGAAACCAACTCTACCATTAATGCAACTGTACTTCATTAAACCTCGCAACTAAATTTACATTCATATTCTTGAAGTTCCCCCCTCCCCCCCGCTGAAATCACTTCCATCCGGTAAGAGGGCTAAACGACATAAACAACAACATCGTTTAAGTAAAAACAAACGTGAAAAGATAACGTTACATGTAACAGAAACAAAAAAAAAGGCCCCTGCATGAGGGGGGCGGGGTCTGAGCAGTTTCAGTCCGCCACTTTGGCTGCTAAGCTCAGCCGCTTCCTATGTTTGTATGTTTATTTTTCTCTCTTAAATATGACACAAGGAAGAGAAAAGAGATCAGACTTTTTCGTCATTGCTCATCTCTTTAAGCTGTGATTTCATTTCTTCCCCCCAAAGTGCCTTTTCTGTTTGTTGATTGAACGGTTTTGTGCCCATAAAGTCCTCGTCTGGGGTCAGGATTAGGTCAAAACCCTGAATCCGTGTTTTATTTTGCGCCTTTGATGCGGCCTCGTCTTCCTGGCTTGAGGAGACGGGCTCTTGTTCTCTTCTAAACAAAGAGGGAAACAGCTAAACAAATGAAGGCTGACTGGTCTTTCTTCCTTTTTTTTGTAATTTTTATTTTTTTTATTTTAAGGAAATGAGATGAAAAATGGAAGTGCAACGGTCTACCAGCCTTAAACCTCATACCCAGTGGCCAGCTACATATCCACAGCAGCTACATATGTCCCCTTTGAGCTAGCGTTTTGCACACAGAAAGTACAAACTATTGGGAATGCAGATCCGACAGGTCTGACGACATAAACAAACCAAAACAAAAAACGGGAGTGGATCTGTCACTGTTACACACTTTACGTCCGGCCTCGACTTCCACGGATGGTAGCTGAAGCGCTAGTCTCCGTGTGTGGACCTACGCTAGCCTCGGAATGATCACACGGAATGATCCGGACGTTCGCGCTCCACGCCCGCCCCAGCGCGCACACATCCCTGCACGTGTGCACGCTCATATTAGCACTATCACAGACAGTATAACAGCAGGATGCACCTGCATTCGCTCTGGCCCATACAAAAATACGCTAATTTGGAGTCATTGGATGTTCCTTTATCCCACACCCCAAACCGCGCCCGTCCTCGTTTACGCGGTGACTATAAAGGGAAGGAGACTGAACTAATTGGTCACAAAACACAAACCCTGTTAGCAGTTGTTATTCTTATATTACAGATAATATAATGAGTCGGAGAGGAAGGTTACTCAAGCTCTAGAACTGCAACACACTACAGGAAGACAGGAAAGATGTGGAGAAAGAAAGCTGGAGTAAAGATAAGAGGGTATTCTCCACGCCATTTCTTTGCTCCTTCTCCTCCCTTCACATTTACTCCTGTAATGCCTGGGTCCGTAGGATAGAAAGGGAGGGGCGGAGCTAACTGTGCAAGCGAAGTGAGCATGCACCCCTTCCATTCCCAGGCAAAAAGCTTTCATCTTTTCTCCTTTTTTTTTTTTTTTAGTGCATACGATGTCCTACTGTTTGCTGCCGGCGCCGTCTTGTTGCTTTTTGCTGCTGCCGCTGCTGCCGCTGTAGAGGCTGGGGTTTGCCATAAGAGGGTGGGGGGCTGCGCCCATGTAGGTCCCACCGGTGGCGGCGTAGTTGAAGATGGCAGGGAGGAAGGGCAGAGGCTCCACCTTGTCGCCCCGAGGCCCCATCATGTTCAGAGCAACAGGAAGCGCTGCCAGGTTGTACGGGTAGGCCAGGAGGTGGGGCGCATAGAGCAGCTGGTAGGGGTCGGGATAGAATGGCAGCTTGGCCAAGTCGCCGCCATTAGGCCCTATCACTTTTCCCAGGGGGCCAAAGGGAAGTGCCCCCGGTGGATAGGAAGACATGAGGAGGTTTTCCTCGTGCTTCTTCCCAGGGTGGTAATTGTCCGGCACTATCAGGGGCAGAGGGTAGTCCTGGGAAGTATATCCAACCGGCGTGGCATCCCTTTGCTGGGGGTCTCTCAGAGAAACAGTGTCCTGGTTGTCTGGCTGGGGAAGCTGGGGAGCTCTGGGGAGAAGCAGAGCGTGGGCAGAGGGGCGGTCCCCGCCGCCAGCTGCTCCGATGGGTTGTGTGAGCCTGTCGAGTCCTTGTGAACCGGTGTGAACCTGGCGACTCGCTCGCGCCAACAGTCCAGCAGTCGAAGGGGACCGGCAGGGGGACTTGGGAGTGTGCCTGTGTGAAGAGGGTCCATTCATAGTGGTTTGAGTGGGGATGTGTTGGGGAGATGGAATGGGGCTAAGGGGCTCCTCTTTGGGGACCAAGAGCGCACTTTGGTTCTGTGGGGTGTGAGCAACTCTAGCAATTTGTTGAGACCTCTCTACCTCTTTCTCTCGTTCTTTCTCAATGACTTTCTCTCGTTCCCTCTGTCTCTCCAGCTCCTTCTCCGCCTCCCTTTGCCTCTCTAGATCCCTCTCTCGAGCTAGCATAGAGGACATAGTAAGGTCTTGTGCTTCAGTGGGAGATGGACTCCTGGACAAAGCTTGCGCTCTGAAATCTGGAACCAGAGGGGATTCTGTGTAAGTTGCGTGCAGTAATGCACCACTCCTGCTCTGCTTCTCACTCTCCATAATGACCCCATCCCGTCTCATGAATCCCCCTTTAGAGATGAGAGGGGTTGTCATGGAAACTGGAGGAGCAGCAGTGGTTATTCTGGTTTGTGATGTCACAGGCACATTCGGGGAGATGCTGGAGGGTGTCAGCTGCACAGGGCTGGGCGCTCTGTGGGCCTGGCTGTCGAGGGTCTTTTTGCTGGGGGTGCGGTAGTCGAGACAGTCTGGGCCGTTCATGACCAGCACACTCTGGAGGGTGGCAGGGGTGACCTCAGGTTTGGAGGGGGAGAGGTTAACTGGGATTTCAGTCGCCGGGTCTGAGGTGTTTGGTCTCAGCTCTCTCTCTGGAGTTGATGGTTCTGTTGTTTTGAGTTCTGTTGTTTTGTTTTTTTCACAGGGATCTGACTTTAGGTGATCTGAAAGCTGATTTTCACGTTTCTGGGATGTCAAAGCATCGCTATGCTGCTCTTGTGCAGAATAGCTGATAACTGAAACAGAGAGCGCGCTGGGAATCTGTCCTTTATCTGAATCTTTACAGAGAGAGTTGGAAAACGTCTGAGATGTCTTTGGCTCGGACTCATCATTTTCTCTCTCTGGAGAGCTGCTCAGCTCATGGCGGCGGATATGCCGAGTTAGAGCCGAAGACGTCTTGCACACCTTGTAGCACTGAGGACAGGTGTGTCGAGACAAGGCTCTTCTGCTCAGGCGACTCGGACTCCCCGCCAAGCGAACGTTCCCCCCTCTGTCTTCATCATATTTTGCAGTCTCGGTTGCCGATTTGACCCCGCCCCCAAGAAAGTGTTCCCCTTTCGGAGGCCCGGAGGACGGATCGGTCGGCTTCGGATGCTGGGCTCTCTGGTGGTCCTCCAATTTGTCCCTTGAGGGAAAAGTGGCTCGACAGAAGAGGCAAACGAACTCCAGCAGGTGGTTGAGTTCGTGCTTGTCCCTTTTACGAGGGCTGGAAAACCAGCGGCCACACGTGCTGCACTCGGCCGCGTTCCCGTTAGACCAAGGTCGCCTTTTGATTCCTGCAGGTGGCGCTGAGGTAGACAGAGAAGGCTTTGGAGGGTGCAGCTGGGGAGGGTCCTCTTTGACCGGCTTTTCTGCATCTTTACTGTTCTCCTTCAGAGGAGCTTCTTTCTGCTTTTCTTCCTTCTCGTCTCTGCTAGCTGTTGACGATCTCTCAGCCTCTTCGGTCGGCCGGTCCTCTTCCTCGTCCTGTAACTTCTTGGTTTGTTTACTCAGAAGGCTCTTAAGTCTCTCTGCTCTCTTCTTCAGTCGGATGGAACGCTTGTACTTGAGTTTCCGTTGCCAGCTCTTTACTCTCTGTAGATGTGCTTGGGCCTTCCTCTTAGGCTTGTAGGAGTAGTAGGGTCGCCATAAATTATCCTCGGTGTCATTGTCGCTGTCCTGCTCACGCACCTCTTTACGGAAGAAGTACTCCCTCACCCGGTCAGGAGGTTTGGGGCTCTTTTGTCTGCCCTCCTCCTCCTCTTCCTCCTCGTCCTCTTCACAGTCTCCTGCATTTTTATTCCTCTCTTGGTCCAGGCTGGCTTTGCTCTGAAGGCGGTGTTTGTTGTGGTGGTGGTGCGAGTGAGCCGGGCGTGGCTCCTTGGCTCCAGAAGCCGTTTCGCTCCGTTTGGTTTTCGGAGGGGAGAGGCCCTTGTCTCTCCTCAGGTCTGTCTCGGAGATGCTGCGCTTCACGATGGCCTCCTCCCCGATGCGCACAGTGATCTGACACAGCGACCCTGCCTCTCTGACCTGTGACCCCGCAGATGCCGACAGCTGCTTTGAGATGGAAATGCTACTCTTGCTGTGGGACTTGCGTGTTTTGTGAACTAATCGGCCTGTCTCTGCCTCCCGCCTGTCTCTTGAAGAACCCTCGTCTCGTGTGTCTGAACCCTCTCTTGACCTCTTCCTATGATTATCTGCGCTGTGCCTTTGCTTTTTGTTTGACCGAGGACCTGCTTTAAGTGCAGCCTGGCTGCTTTCTGTTTCGGGGGACGGGCTGCTCACAGGACTTTTTTCACTCCCTGAGGTCACCTGGTTGCTATGCACAATAACAGAGGATGACACTGCGGTGCCGTGAACTATGACGGAGGGTTTCGTGTGGCCGTACGTGATCACAGAGGGCATGCTCGCTTCTGTAACTCTGCTACTTTTGACGCTTTTGGTTTTGGTGCTGTTCGACGGTCTGTAGCTGCTAACGCCTTTCCCTTGCTCTGACTCTGACTCTAGTACCTCGCATTCCTCTCTTCTAACTTGGGGCACGTTCGCTTGGGGGAGGGACGTTAGCGGGGAGTGGTCAGCAGCGATGGAAACATGGAAACCGTCAGGAAAAGCATCTGGATCAGGCTTTAGGGTCTGATGCGAGGCCCCGGCGATGAGGCTCTGTAGTTCTCCTGGGCTTAAAGGACAACCCAGGCCGGGCAGAGAGAGGGCAGAGGCTTCAGCTGAGGGCAGTAGAAGCCCGTTGTGTAAGCTGTCACTGTAGGTCTTGTAGGGTCTCTTCTGAGAGCGCATGGGAAGAAGGCGGTAAAGCTTGAGGGCGTTGGCTTTCTGCTTATAGCCCCCGTTGGCTGTTTTTTCACTGGAGATGAGGCTGGGATTGATCCCGTGAATCGTCTTCTGGTGTGTTTTCAGGTTGTAGTAGGTGGCGAAAGCATCCCAGCAGAAGATGCACTGGTACCGCCTCTCCCCCGTGTGCCACACCTCGTGCTTTGTGCGGTACTCGGCCAAGGCGAAGACCTTGTCGCAGTAGTGGCACGGGTATTTGCGGCGCCACGAGTGCACGTTGGAATGACGCTTCAGGCTGGATAAAGTCATGTAGGAGCGCTCGCACACGGAGCAGAAGTAAATGACGGTGCCATCCACCACCTTCACAAAATGGCTCTCGTCGCCAGCCAGCCGCTCCGCGCCTGCTGCATCATCACCTTGGATACGAGCCAGGAGGCTCCTCACTTTCTTCCCGGGCCGTGCCTCACTGCTGCCTCCCTGTTCCACGATCACTCCCCCCTCCACTCTCACCTCGCCCTCCTCCAGAGGTTCTTCTTTTGGCTTTACGGTAAGAGGAGGGCGCAGGCTGCCGGAGGACAGGCCGGGCAGCCTGCAGGAGGCCTCGTGGGAATGCAGTCTCTTGCTGTGGATGAAAACTTTCCCACAGTATTGGCAGCTGAGGCCACGGCTGCCGCGATGCAGCCTCATGTGGACCGTGAGGGAGGACGCCGAGCTGAACAGCCGGTGGCAGACTCCGCAAATCAACTCCGGCTTCAGGCTGTTGGTAGGAGAATAGGAGGAAGAGTGTGGCGGCGCGGTCAAACCCTCGGATGGTGGGGGAGGCGGAGGGGGTAAGGGAGGAGGGAGTTGGAGGGTGGGCGGATGGAGGCTGGGCCCATGGGGACTTCCCGCTTTCCCAGCTGGCCTCCCAGTCAGCTTCTCTTTCCTCTCTGCCTCCCCCCTCGGATAGGCTGGCGTGCCCAGGCTGAAGAGAATCTGAGCGGTCTGGGAGGGCGAGACGGTCCCGTTGGTCACTCTCTGCCTCTCATCCCATCCATCTCCAGGAAAACAACCCCCTAACAGCCCACTGGAGGACCGCGGGGGTGACCTGTGAATCTGTGTCTCTGAATTGATTTTGGAGCACTTAAGGGGAGGGGGTGATTTTATGTCCTTTCTGGTAAACGCCGGAACAGTCATGGGGGACGAGGAGGAGGAGGGAGAGGAGGACGGAGAGCTGTCGTGTCTCGGGGGCTTAAAGGGTCTGTGCTTTACGTCCATGGTGGCATCCAGTTTCCACAGCACCCCCTTGTCTGAGCTCTTGGAGGATGGTCGCCGCCGGTGAGGGGAAGAGGAAGACGAGGAAGAGCCGTGACAGTGGTTTGGTGAGGTCAGAGATGTCGGGAGGGGGGCTGCACTAAGCGGGAAGCTTAGAGTGATTTTTGCATTTTTGGGTCCATCGCCCACGTCCTCCAGCTTGTCTTCCATGGTGGCCTCTCCGCGGAGTCTTTTCCCCTTCATGTCCAGCTGCTCTTCTTCCTCTTGGGCACAGTGGAGGGGCCCGTGTCGTCCTCGTTCCGCCTTGTAGACTTGAGCAGAATGAGCGCCACTGAAAGCCACCGAAGGCGGCGACAGGGAAGACGCAGGGGACGGCCAGCGACGCTGGTGGATCGTGGCGCCCTTAGGTGCAATAAGTGCGGGGTTGGAGGGGGGAGAAGGGCTAGGAGCCAGGTGCCGTTCACTTAGATGTGATGGAATATGGCCCGCATGATGGGGGTCCCACACCTTTTCACTGGACACCATGACCTGCTCCCACAATCTGCAACAAAACGGCAGAAGAGAAACTTTCAGTTTAGCTAGAAACAACAAACTCATTGTTTTCTAAGAACTTTGCACAAGCAACAAAATATCAAAATATATATTTGATCACTTGATTTAGCTTTGCCCATCTGAAGAGAAACTGACATCCTAATAGTTCATTTGAACAATGAGAAATAGCAAATTACAACCTAAATTAAAAAAAAGAATTTATATAAATTTATTTGCATTTCATCGAGGGCAATACGTACTTGATCCCCTAGTAACCAATAAGAGTTCTAGTTTACACAGACCAGTTGTGTCCGTCTCCACTCACACAAAAAATGAGGACGTTAATTGATCAATCGGAGTGTTTACGTCGCCTCCATTATGTCTGACGCCCGTCCCTCTGCAACACAATGCAAGCTTTACGCAGGACTTCTATTTCAGTCCGTTGACGCGTCAATTTTGTGGCCAAAAGTTGGAAAAACAGTCCCGGGTTTCAAAATAAAAACCTTTGTCATACTTGCAAAATCAAAATGTATAAAATTTTATTTTATATTTAATGCACATATGATATTGAATGTAAACACTTCACATTTTCTTCAGGGACGATGAAAGTTGAATTTTTGAAGTACAAAAAAACATAATATATGACACAAAACAGGTGTTTTACATGGACTCAGTGAGGAAAAAGAGGGCATGGGGCCTGATTGGCAAAGTTTTGGATGAACTGCTTGACATAGGGGTGGCAGGACAAACCCTTCCTCTGGGAAGCCAGGAGAGGAGGGGGGACAGACTGGACACGCAATAGAGGTGATGTAAACTAACTGACGGTCCTAGGCGGACTCTCCACGCGACAAAAGGAAGATGTACCGCAGACGGACTATCCAGGGTTACACTCTTCTTATCAACCTGTGGCCTGAATAGAAGAAACCTGCCTGAACTATTCACCCGTAGAAAAGGCACCTGTCCACAGACTCCAAACTCTCCAACACAAGAGACTAAAGAGCTTTTAGTTGATTGAAGGGAAAAATTGTAGACCTGAACAAGACCAGAAAGGACTACAAAAAAAGGAAGCAAGAAGCTGGAGGTTAAGGTGACAACTGTTGGTGCCACTGTGCCAACATGACCATCAATGGACCTATAGGTCTGGGGCTCCGGACACGATCTCACCTGGTGGGGTTTCCGTGATCATGAGAACAGTGACAAACCACATAAGCAAACGGGAGAGAGCGTAAACAAAGGGATGATGGGATATGGGGACAGGCTCACGCTCCCCTTACAGTCCTGACCACAGCTCAGAGGTGAAATTCTCATCTCCAGTGAAGGGGGCCTAAAACAGACAGGATGGATGATCTAAAAGCAGCTGGAACCAGAGTCACCATGACAACCATTGGGAATACTTTATGCCACAGTGGCTAAATGTCTTGCAGTCCTTGTAAAGTCCCCCCTGCTTAGGAAAGGCTCATGTGGAGATCCACCTTAAGTTTGCCAATGAGCGCTTTCATGATTTAGAGCAGGCATGTCCAAAGCCAGGCCCGTAGGGCTAATGTAGCCCGCATTCAAATTGCTTCTGCAGGTTCCTGTCATTAAAATCAATAAAATGTAGACCCCTGCACTTTCTAAGAGCCAGTACTTCTTTAATGGGGATTGGCTGAATTACAGTTATAAGGCATAGTAAACCAGAGGCAACAACGTATGCTATTTGACCTTCAGACCCTAAAGGGCAGAACAACAAGAACAGATTTGTTTCTTTGCTTCTGCTCTCATAATTTAAATTTAGATGTTTACAGTCAGCATTTAATTGTGAATAATATGGAACTTATTTAACTAAATAGTTTATTTGCATTTAATGTTATTATAAGCTTTCAAAGAATGCAGGCCGAGTCTTTGGCCCTCCTTAAATATGGCCTTCTGCGCAAAAATGTGCACACCTCTGATTTAGAGTGTTTGGGAGACGGTGCTGTGGTCAGATGAGACTGAGCTTTATTGCATCAACTGCTGTCAAGCATGGAGGTGGAAACATTATGCTTTGGGAGTGTTTCTCTGCACAGGGCTAGTGGATGGGAGGATGGACGGAGCTCACCAAGAGGTTCAAAATGGGTCGTGGATGGGTTAACGACCCAAAAGGCGACCAAGGAATGGATGAAGAAGAAGCATATCAAGGTCACGGAGTGGACATCAATCCTATAGAAAACCTATGCTAAGAGTTGAAGCTCAGAGTTGCTAAGCAGCAGCCACCAAATCTTAATGATTTAGAAGTCATTAGCAAAGGAGAGTGGACCAAAAAATATGTGCAAGAACCTGATAACCAACTAACTATAAGACACACCTCACCTCTGTGCTGCTAATAAGTACTAAGTCTTTCCAGCAAAGGTGTTCAAATACTTTTTTCCCCTCAATGGAATGCAAATAAATGTCTATTAATTCTTGTGATTTTCTATCTTTTACTGTTCAAATGAACCTCCCATTAAGATTACAGATGGTGGGCAAACCTACAACACCCCCAAGGGTTCAAATACTTATTTTCTCCACTGTAATTTCCCATCATCAGGACTGGTGAGCAAAAGGGCAGGGGGAAGGAACGACTCTGCGGCGGTGCTGGTTTCGATTTCAGCGTGCCGAAGCCGAGCTTTCAGGAACGCATTCCACGGATCCATCTCACTCGACGATGACACAACAATCCCTGCGCCTGATTGGAAGATGCTCAGATTTAATCAAGATTCCCTCCGAGTTCGGCCCTAAAACACGCTTAAGAGAAGCAGTTCTGAGCGAGACCGCTGTCGGTCTAAGATGCACCAGGCGTGATTGTCTGAGAAGGTGGAGGGAAGAAGGGAGGGAGAGTGTTCGCATGTGCCCAGAGAAGGGGTGTTTTTCATCTCCTTGCATCTGGTGTGATCTCGGCTAAGCTGCAGGAGATGAGTGACAGACTCTTCTCATTTACATTCTAATTTGACTGGTATGTCGGTGCATGAAGCGCTGCGGCGGGATCCCATGAGGAGGCGGCGCGTGCAGCTGTTTGCTTCTCAAACCGGGTCTGTGTGTTGAAGCCGGGGCGGCTAATGACGAGAGCGGAGGGGGGCACAGAATGATGCGACTGGACGAGAAACAAACAAACCGAAAAAAAGAAGAAGAAAAAAATACTCAGTCATGCTTTTCTGCCGTCATTTTCCAGCTGCAAAGCGGCCAGGAAGGCAGGCCGCTGTAAAATTCCACAGGCGGCCCTGAACAGGCAGAAACTAGGTCAGCACTGTTATTGCAGAGGAAAGAGGAGGGAGAGAAGTGGTGGTGGGGGGAATGAAAGGGTGACGGAGGGAGAGAAAAAGAGTGAGGGTTTGTGAGTGAGGAGAGCACAGGAACAGGAACAGTCGAGCACCAACTGCACCTCCATGCACAGACGTGTGCTCACAGAAGCAAAGTGGTTCAATATGAGCTTGCCCTTTTTGTGAAAGATATTCAGAAGTGAAAGGTGAACCGGAGTGCAGCGCGGCCCGCCGCGGCCGGACTCCAGCTGGCGGGATGGTGCAGCCAACAAAGGGTGAACACAAGCGTCTTTGAGGCGCCGCTCAGACGAGCCGTTTGAAATCCACGCAGGGACGGAGCGAAGATTCCCGTCTCACCGGGCTTTTAGTGTTTGGCTGTGACTTCATGAGGGCTTTTATTGTCCCTCGCTTCTGCTGTGCAATAGACGTTGGTAGGAAATCCCTCACGGCAGGAGCCAGCCTGCCACAAGTAGGCGGGAAACAGCGAGACGGCGCTAAAAATTTCTCATCTGATGCCTGTTCCGCGGACAGGAAGATGCGTACGACGCCCACTCGCTCTTAGTCTTCATCTCCCTGTGACGCACGCAGACGCTGCACAGTCAGAGGCAGCACGACACGCCGTCCGACTGTGACAGGCGGCTTTCTAACGCGCATTTAGATTTGCCAAGTTCGTGTGCAGGCACACACGACGACGGGGCGACGCGTGGAGGAAGCGCTCCCCGCCTCGTCTGCGCAAACTAGCGGATCCGGGCGTTAAGCTGTCGGTGCAACTCGACACATGTGACCACGAGGCCCTTTGGGCGAGATCACAATTCTGCGGGCGCATCCACAACAGGATGCTCTGCAACAAATAAATGTGGTGGCTGGTCTGCAAAAGGGTGCATCTATTTCAGCTTGCTGCTCTGCAAAATAAAAAAAATAAAAAAAAGAATGCAATGTGAGCAGGTGCTCAGCTGGTGCAGGACAGATTACAAGCTGGATGCATGTAAATAAAACGCCAAGCACTTTCATTTTGCAGACTCTTCGGCGAGAGCTGATTGAATTTGTGCTCCAAATCTGATGACAAATAGAAGGGAGCCGTTGTCAGATTTCTGCAAAAAAAAAAACCTGTCAAAACAGTTCAAATAGGAAAAGGAGTCTCCTTTTCTTCCTCACACCCCATTGTACACATGATAGCTTTTGTTTTGGTTTGGTTTGGTTGGAACAACGGTTTTGCGATGGTCACTTCTAACCAGTCGGGGAGAAAAAGCCAGGCTCCTCCAGTCGACTTTCACAACAGAAGGCAGGACAGCAGAAGAGTTTGTGCTCAAGGCCTTGAACCAGACGTTGAGCAATCTGTTTATGCCTCTTGAAACTGACAGACAAATTGCTGTTAGGACTCCATAACCCTTTTTTTTTGGTCTTCTCGCCTCTCAAAGGAAGCGACGCTGGAGCCAAACATATTTTGATTCAGGGCTTTCCAAACAGAAGCCTGAGCTGAGACGTACAGCTGAACAGTTTTACATCCTATAAGTAACAATTAATGACAGGATTACAGCAAATTTGATTTTAATTGTGCTTTAAATTGACTAAATGTGAAGCATTATGAAAGAAATAAGACTGGAAAGTTTCAAACTCCCACTCAGACCACCTTTTTAGCCAAAATTATAAAACCTGTGTCGTTTTCTAGGACATAGTTGCTCCAGAGCGGCAGTAAATCATTAGAAATTCACCTCTGAGTTGTGGGCGGGACTGTTGGCAGAGAGTAAGCCTGCCCCCATACCCCATCATCCCTTTGTTTACACTTTCTCCCGCTAGCCTACAGCTCCTAACAACCCCAACCTAATATTTTCGGTGCAACAAAAATGGCGAGCAATGTCTGCAGTTCTGAGCCAGACGCCATATCAGACATGGAAAACAAAACATACATGATCACAAATTCCCTCTTGTTTAAATAGCATTACTTTCGTCTGCTCCTGATTCACAGCAACTTGAATATATAAATGCATAGAAATGCAAGTTTAAGCTTAATCTTCTTCATACATGTCCTCCATTGTCATAAAAATGCTACAAGAACATGTTAAAAAAAACAAGACAATTTTCATCGGAGTGGATCTTTAAACAGGCGACTGCTCCAGTAATTCAGCTGCTGATTATTGTGATTTGCATTTTCTAAGAGGTACGGAAATGCAATTATTCTCCAGAAATACATTCGATTTTAAGCATTTTTATTTTTACATTTATTGTAAAGATAGAAAGGAAGTGCTTTATGGATATAAACTGCAGCACCTTATAGAGTTTGATGAATTATAAAACCCAAAAACTCCTCCAAACTGGATGCTGGATCCAATTTCACAGTAACAGCTCCGGCAAGGAAAAGTCTTTAATGTCAAGTTGAGCTCGTGTGAGACGAGAGCCGACAACCGCCTGGAATTCGAGGCGAGCATCATGTCCTGCTTCCAGAACGCTCTGACAAGGCACCACCCTCGCCTAAACCAAACAGAGGCGTTCCAGCCGTGAGAACATGTCTGACACGCACAATCACCTGCTGTGTGCTGCATGCGTGTGAAAAACCTTCAGCTGGCGTCTGGACCTGAGCTTCCTTCCATGCCTCCTGTCCGTCACAGACAGTGAACAAGCATGAAGGTATCCCTCACGGAGCTGCAGTGAGCTAGCAGGCTAAGCTGCAGGTCAAACGGGGGGAGGACAGATGCTTTTTTTTTTCTTTTTCTTTACATAAAAGACAAACAAACTTGTGTTAAAGGGCTGCAATAACTGTGAGATAGGAATCAGGAAGAAAAACACACACGAGGAGCTAGCAAGTAGCATTTGAGAAGAAGGAGGTGTTAGCTTAGCTTTCTCTCTACTGAGGGCCAACGAGAAGGGCCCAGCTATGTAGGCAGCAGTTTGCATGTGTGTGTGTGTGTACATATGAGATTGTGGGTGTGTAAATGGGTGTGGGCGTGTGTGTGTGGGGGGGGGTCATTGTTGAGCAGCCGCTACTGAACTCTCCACAACCCTCAGGCCAGGAGAGCATGCTGGAGCCAGCCAGATGGGATAGAGGGGGAAGGAGGGGAAGGAGGGGGGGGGGCGAGGCTGGTATCGGTCAGGGAGTGGTTGTGGTGGCTGAGGTGGCACGGGAAGAGAGTGTGTGCGTAGAGAGGGGGGGGGGTGTCTATATTGTGTTCAGTTTTTATGGTCTTCCTCGTCTTTCTGATCTCCCTCAGTGTGACTGACCGCCTGCTCTGGCCTCACATATAAACGGCCCTGTTGCGGTGCGTTCGAATGTAAGGCCACACACCAACATGTCGAAAAACCGCCGCCTCTCCACGCTCCGTTAGCTCTCAGCACAGCACCAAATTCCCATAATTCCCCTCCAGGCAAGAGACAGCTAAACGTTTTTGTTTATTTGTTTGGCATTGCCATCCCAAATCAAAGTTTACACTCAGCCAAAGCAGCATAGAAGCATTCAGCAACATTGTGGATGAAAACATCTGCAAGCCTTCCTGAATTATTATTACCGTATTTTCCACGCTACAAGGCGCACTTAAGTCTCACCAAACGACTGCGCATTATCATCTGGAGCACCTAATATATGGATTAAATCCTGGTTGAGCTTACTGGGGTCGCAGGGATTTTGAGAGGAACCAAGCACTCTGTCAATGTGTTTTTCCTTTACGTGTTGTAAACAAGGTTGGATGTGTTTGCAAATTGCAAATATGCTAATGCTCCTAATGCATAGCGGTACCAGACTGTATTTTTGTTAGGTTAGTAACAAGGCTGAGAGTTAGCGCAGTCACGGTAACATTTGTTTTAGCTGTATTAGTTTGATTTTTTATGAGTAGCAAACAAGGTTGGATGCTATTGTAATTACGCTTATGTGGCTAACATGTAGCTTTGACAAACTTCGTTTTTTTTACGTGTTACTAACAGCTTTGGGAGCTAATGTAGTCACAGTAATGCTTTTTTTCTGGGTTCAATCTGAATTTTGTTTGTGTTGCAAAAATTGTCGGGAGTTAAAAGTATTTTTAAAAGAAAATACTCTAACGCTGTTAGCGCTTGCTTCTAACGTGTAGGTGTGTCAGACTGTTTTTTTGCACTTTAGCGTAGTCATGCTAACTTTTCATTTAGCGGTATCAGTCTGGTTTTTTAAATGCTGTAGATAGTGCTGTTATGCACATATTTTTTTGTTCTATTAATTGATCGTGACCTGTAATTAATCTAATTAATCTATTGTTATGGCAGATATTTTTAACTTAATATTTGCTGCAAAACTCTGTTTCTGAGGTGTTTTTGTTACATTTTGTGACAATAAGTCGCAGTAAAAAATCAAATTACAACTAAAAACTGGCTTTATGATGTTTTCTTACTATAACAGACTTCCAATCTTTATTCTTATACCAACAATGATTTTTTTAAAATCTTGAACAATAAAGAAAAAGAAAAACACAAGATCAAAACATCAGGTCTAGACTGCTCTAATTTAACATATAAAGTATGAGCAATCCAAACAATATTGACCACAAACCGCCTATTAATACTATAATACATATGTTAACATACATTATTCCACAGTATACCATCTGATGCAATCAGTCCTCCGCATACCCCGTTAATTTATGATAACACCTTGTAGGGCCTTTATACCTTACATAATAGAGTAATAGTTGAGGCGTTGTGGGGTTGTTTGCGTTAGTTTTGTATGGAACTACAAAGTGGCACATTGCCAACATCACAGCAGTAATGCGTAAACGGACATCAAGACCTGCAACGGGAGCAATGTAAAATGCGTTTTCAGCCGAGTTCAGATAAAACATTCATGCAAGTTGGACCTTTGTTTTATGTCAGAACACGACAATAGTTAGATTAAAAATAAGATTAACGCAATAAAAAAAATAACATGCTAATTTGTGAGTAATTAATTAATCGAGATTAACGCAACTATTTGACATTCCTAGTATTAACAGGATTGGGAGCTACAGTTATTTTGAATATGCTAGCACCTTTAGACATGTCTAAACTGTAGCATTATATCAGTCTGTTTATTTCCGTATTACAAACAACAATGCAAGTTAGCATAGTTCCAATGAAGTTTAGTTTAGCAGTGTCAGTCTGTTTTTTTACATGATGCAAACTAGGTTAGGAGTTACAGGTGTTGTGAAAATGCTAACGTGGCTAACATGTAGCAGTATCAGGCTATGTCCGAAGTCCCACCCTGACCCCTACCTACTAAAAAAATATATAGTGTGGCAGTATTAAGTGCCCTGAATTTTAAAACAATTTGGACACCATGCTCACTACTTTTGTTTTTTAAACAGCAGATATGACGTCATCGATTTCACAAAGTTAAAATCGAATTGATGTGAGCGTTTTGCGACAATCATTTATGAGTCCACTGTCTTTTGAAGATGAAAACGTTGATGGTTTATTAAAAAAATACATTCAAACAAATTAATTTGGTAAAAATTGTTCCGACGCAATGCATTGTGGTCTATATTCGCCGATCTAGTGAGCATCGATGCACACTGGTTTTTGGCAGAGACTTCTGGGAAATTTCTAGGCCACTCAATTTTGGAATTGTAGATTTGGACAGCACTACAAAACGGCGAACGCACTACATAGTGCTCTATATAGCGAGTAGTGAAGGAAATCGGAAACGACCTCTGTCTGTTTTTTTACGTGTTACTTGCAAGGTTGGGAGTTAGCGGCGTCACAGTAATGTTTGTTTTAGCTGTATAAGTTTGTTTACGAGTTGCAAACAAGGTTCGGTGGCTAAAGAGGGTAATGTGGTTAACATGTAGTGGTGTTAGATGTTTTTTTTAAATTACATGTTACTAGCAAGGTGCGTAGCGTAGCATAGTGGTCTGTTTTTTTACGTGTTACTTACAAGGTTGGGAGTTAGCATGGTCACAGTTTGTTTTGGCAGCATCACTTTATTTTTATTTATTTTTTTACATGTTACAAGGTTGAGAGTCACAGGTATTGGGATTACCCAAACCCGGCTAACGTGTCGCGTGTCACAAACAAGTTCTAGAATTACTGTGAACGCAGATAATAGACCTACTGATGGACTTTTTGTGACTATTTTGTCTCTCTCAATGCACCTTATAGCTTGGTGCGCCTTATATATGACATAAGTTCAAAAATAGACCAATCACTGACGGTGCACCCTATAGTGCGGAAAATAAAGTACACATTCATTTCACTCGAATAAGGCAACAAGTGTGTTCTACAAGAAAAACAAGGCCTAAGAAGTGTTTTTTTTTAAATATTTTTTTTATTCTAGTATCCTGTTTGTCACAGACAGAAGCGGGAAGCTACACCTTCTCTTGCTTGACCTATGACCCTGACCCTCAGGCGTAGGCTCTATACGTCAAAGCTCAGGAGCTTGGCATTCTTAAAAATGAGGAATGTGAAGTAGCTGGCAGCAGAGCCTCAGCTGTTTTGGAAAAATAATCAGGCTTAAGGCAACAGGGTTAGGGACATCACAAACTGCAGCCTGCTGCTGAAACTACAAGGCTGGTAAAATGGAGGACGAGCGGGGCAGTCCACAACTGACAGAAAAAAAAACAAAAACAACAAAAAGACACAGAACCAGCCGGCAGATATAATTTACCAGTCTACAGAGCAACTTTTTATATATTTTTTTAGCTCACACTTCCTCTGTTGTTATTGGTAAGTTCTCAGGTAAGGGAGTCATGCCCACCACAGAAATAAAAATAAAAATTAAAAAAACAAAAACCCCGTTAACGCCTGTTTTTAGCGCGCGCCCCAACACAACATCACCTGCGGTGAATCACGCAGACGCAGACGGCTTTAATAAATTAAAAGTTTCATCCCTATCTCAGAGCGAGTCATCGCTCTTGAAAAAGAACTGCGTGGTGCGTCAGAGGGGAGGATGAGGGAGACAAGGCCTCTTACTGGCACACGCAGACCGAAATGCACGCACTCCTGAAACGCTCTTCCACGAACGCACAACACACAGACACAAGCACGCAGCAACCTTCACACCCCCGACACACGCAGAGTGAAATAAAAACCTTTTTTTCCCCCTCTCCCTCCTCTTCACGCCCGGAGCGACCGCGCGGCAGCGGAGGGAAGCAGAACAACAACACGCAGGAAAAAAGCGCAGAATTCCGCCTCGGATTCTCCGGCTCTCATGGAAGGAAGGGCGAGCAGACAAGAGAACGTACCTCGGAAAACCTCCCGCTGCATCTCTGCTGCGATGTGTCCTCTCCCCTCACACTCCCCTATCTCCCCCTTTCGGTCGTTGTGTGCGCGCGCGGCGGCGTGTGTGTGAGGGCGAGCGCAGGGAGAGGCGGTGCGCACGCACACACATCCACAGGCGGCAGTGTGTGAAGACAGAGGGCAGGAGCGATTCTCACACTCCAACTTGCTTGCTCTCCTTCACTCTCTCCTCCTTTCTTGCTTTTCTCTTCACTTACACCAGTTTTTTTGCCCCTGAAACACGATTCTTGGTGTTTTCTGCCTAATTTTTTTCCAGGCAAAAGACCCCCCCCCTCCTTCTTTCTCTTGCACTGCAATCCCTAAACTGACACCCCCACTGAATCCAATCTTCTTTTTATTTGGAAGTGTTGTTCCCCTCTCTGTAACACACACAGACACACGCAGACACTACTTTATATACACAAAGCCCAGTGATAGGGAGAGGGAGGGGGAGGCAGAGGGAGACAGAGTGGGAGAGCAAGCAAGCAAGCAAGCAAGAGGACGCCATTTAAGCAGTTTGTTACGAGCACTGCAAGTCCCCAAAATGGCTGAAAACAAACAGGAACCGTGCCAACTACAAAAAACCTGGGCACAACGACAGACCCACGGACAGACACCGAGGGGGCGAGACAGGGCGCAAGCCGGAGAGGAGGCCGGAAAGTGAGACCAAACTGGCGGAAGTCAAACGGCCGGCCCGAGGAAAGCGTTGAAACCAGTCCAGTTACTGAAAAATTAGATGAGTGACAGTGGCACTGCAGCTAGTCCACACTCGGCTTTGGTTGGTTTGAGAAGTTGACCACAAACACTATGAAACTCGAAGTGGTGGAGGCCGAAACATCCCAACTTTAAGTCCTTGTGGGTCATCCTCTGCACTTTTATACCTTCCTCGAAGGCCCAAAGCGCTTTACAGTCACAGCCCAAATCACCCATTAATACACACATTCACACCAGAGGCAAAGTGGGGTTTGGTGTCTCCTCCAAGGACACGATACAGCCGCGGGCAAGGTGAGAATCACACCTGCAATCTTCCCATCAGAGGTCGACCACCCTACCTCTGCGCCACGGCTGCCCCTGTGACCTATGTTCAAGAAATCGCCATACGGGCATACTTGAAAACGGTTTCAGCATACGGTGTTGCTACCCGATACTGGTGCATGTACTCACAGTTGGAAGAGGCTTGGTGCGAAATTTTAAAGCGGTGCAAATCTTCGCTTTTTTTTTGCACAGCTCTGTTCCGATACATCAAAGACTTGATGTTGTATAATTCCACTCAGGCACAGACCGCAATTATTAAGTTCTCCTTCATGATCAATTTTCAAATGGTTGGCACTTCCATGAAGTGAAATGGACACTACCATGGGTCACCACCAAATCAGTGTCCCTGATTGGTCAAAGTTCAAATGGTTTAACTTTCAAAGTGCGTTCATTGGCCGTGCATTTTTTATGTAGAGACCAAAAACAGACTCAAATACGTGCATAGCGACACCTGAACGTGAAAATTTTGAATGGGTCAGCATTTATGCACGTTTACATAAGCTTTTCATTGGAAGTGTCCCCTTGAATGTGTATCTCTAAGCTAGTTGCGAACATAGCAACAAAGTTCTTGAAACTGACAGGATCCAGAACTGCACACTTTCAGGTTACCTACAGCAGGGTTGGGCAACTCCAGGCTTGCCTGTTTTCCAGATTTCCTTGCCTCACTCATAGCTGGTTACCCGGACCAGGTGTGTCCAGCTATTCAGGACATGCCAGATCAGGGTGTGTTGGAAAAATAGCAGGAATGCTGCCCTAAGTGGCTCTAAGCACATCCCTGTCCTAGAGACAGTGAATCAATGTCACCCTGAACCTAAACTTTTAATTGGAAAGTTTCAGTGACCAAAGGATCCAGATTGGTTGGCATAAGAGTTTGTTTGCCCAGATGGTTTCTCATGTTTCTGAGAGCTGTGCTGTGGTTCAAGCAAGTTGATTCTGTTCTGTCCGATAATCAGGGTCTTGCAAGTGAACCCTGGTGCGGTGCACAACAGTGTGAATAAAACTGGACAACCCAGCCAACCATCAAAAACCATCCATCTATCTTCAGAACCTGCTGAATCCCTTTTTGGGTCATGGGGTAGTTGTAGCCAACCTGGCTACTGCTGGGCAAAGTACACCCTGAACAGGTTGCCAGTCCGTTGCAGGGCCACACACACACACACGCACGCACGCACGCACGCACGCACGCACGCACGCACGCACGCACGCACGCACGCACGCACGCACACACGCACGCACGCTCACACACACACACACACACACACACACACACACACACACACACACACACATTCATACCCAGCGGACAATTTAGAATCACCAATCAACCAATAAAGCATGTTTTTGAACTGCAGGAGGAACCCGGTGGTCCCAGAGAAAACCCGCGCATGCATGGGGGAGGAAAAGCAAACTCCAGACAGAAAGGACCCAGCTCTCTGTGAGGCAAGAGCACTAGCAACTGCGCCACCGTGCAGCCCGCAACAAAACCAAACGATACCAAATAAAGAAAGTGATGTACACTCTGTGCATTTAAAGTATAGAAATAAATAAAATATTTGAAGCACAAATCCCAAAAACGGCAAAATGTCAGAAGACACGGTATAGTGGGGAAATGAAGGCCCTCAACAATATACAATGGTCAGAGGAAAAGCTGGCATTCCAAGAAGTACTGGCCCTAAATAAGCTACTGCTCTAACTGCAAGATGTTACATAATTCCAATCTAATTTAACCCTTTAACGTCTGAGCTGTAGCTTCAGTGTTTACATACTTTGACTACCGTAACTTCTCAACCGTTTTCGCCATTGTTCTGATTTGGAGAAAAGCGGCCTTGTGCCCTTATGAAACACATTACTAATGTAAAGTGTTGCATATCGGTGCAAAGCCGGTATGATTTGCCGTTTTTATTCCCATGTCAGAGTGGCTGATTCCCGTTAATCCCGTTAGATGTCGGCGGCGACATCTCTGGTGTTAAAGGGGTAACTATTTAGGTCTGCCGGACTTTCATAATTAGTTTGATCCAAAGGAGGCTGTGACCCACAGTCGTCAAAGCTGTCAGGGACTGCTTTGACGATTTAACCTCCCCTAGAGTTAGCCCCTGATATACTGTGCGAGCATCAAATTTCATATTTAAAGTCTTTGGCATGATCATGGCAGACACTCTTTCACTGTGCCACTAAAACAGTCTACCAGAGAAGCATATACATTTTTCTTTCCCCTGCTTTAACTTCTAAAACCTTGCTAATATGGGGACGTTGCCATGGTAGCATAAGTGGAAACTTAAAATGATATGACAGAGATACGTGTACAGAGACCGAGTAAGCTTAGCGGAAACCTCTGAGCTGTGGAAGCTGGTCAAAGTGGAGGCAAATGCCAAAAAAGTGACACATTGCTGAATGGGAACTCTGGAAAATGCAAAGGAATTTGCGGGAAATCTATAATTTTCCACTGTTTCAGTATGGTTACGCATTTTACAGGACTTTCTCTGCCATTTGATCACAGCTGGAGATACACTGGAGGCGTTTTTCATGTATTTTCTGCATACACAGAACACACGCTAACTAGCCATTGCAGCTGGGGGTTATGAACACACTGACCGCCGTTCAGCTCACAGCATCAGAGAACATACTGGCTATTTATGTTCTGACATGCCGCTCGTCTGGAACATGCCATGAACCATGCCATGAACCATGCCAACAAATGCCAGCAGAGTGTGTTGGTGATGATGCAAACTGGTGATACTTTTAGTGACAATCCCAGCTTTAAACACTTTTTTTTCTCCTTTTTAATGTCTGAAAGACCTCCGTTTCTAACCACAAGGAGTCTTTACAATTAAAGTTGGACCACATACAAACATGAAAAAGATTATTAAAATGTTCTAGAGACTAAGACTAAGAATTCTTTTTTGCGTGAGCAGTCGTCACAGCAACAAAAATGGCGTTCGAGGTTTCAAAGTGCTGCTGCACTCGGCTGGCTCGCTGTGAGACGACATTGCTGCCGGTTGCAGGAAAAGTTGGAGATGGCGTCAGATTACACTGACGCCTGCTGACTGCTGCTTTGCTCAATAGGGCACCTGCAGGCATTCATTGGAGTACACAGTACAGAGTTGGAATTGGACAGGGGTTCCATTTTTTCCATTTTGATCCGATGCATTTTAGTGATTTAAATTCAGACATAAATATTGATGCTTCTCTTTTTGCTCCTGTGAACAAAAAATGTTTGTCATTTGGTCTCTGTATCTTTATAAGGTATTTTTTTGTTCCTTTAATGCTTAGGTCCCACTTTGATCATCTTTTGATATATATTCCCAGTTGTCTGTTAATTATATTTATGCCAACATAAAACAAAAAAGACTGTTGTTTCTAGGACATTGTTTCTGCAGAGCGGCAATAGTTCATTAGAAATTCCCCCTTTGAGTTGTGGACTTCACTGATGAAGAGCCACTCCACCCCCACTTCCCGTCACCTATCTGTTTATAGGTAAACTGCTACTAGTGCATGCTAAAAACAACAAAAAGGTAATTTTCATCAGGGGGAGTCTTTAAAGGTTTGATTCCTACCTTGCCTGCCCACGTGTCAAAGTGTGTTTGGGCAAGGCACCGAACCCCCATTTTGCCTCTGGTGTGAATGTGTGTGTTTGAATGGGTGAATGGGGCTGTGACTGTAAATTTTCTGTATTTTTGGGGTTTGCTCAACACTCAGATTCTTGTGGGTTTAGCTGTGTTACCATAGCATCACAGTTATCAACTGTCGAAATAATGGTTTTCCCTTTTACCTGAGGTCTCACGTCCCAGAGTTACTTGCACAATAAAAAAAAAAAACTGCAAGCTCAGAGGTAAGTTAAAAACACATAGCTGATAACTTTATTTGGTACAGGCTCAAAAGAAAACTCATAAAACTAAAAAGAAAAGCTTTATATTCCTTTATTTATTAGGTTTAGAGTTATGCTTTTATTAAAAATCATGTATTTGTGTTAGGCCAGTGACAGACTTAGAAGATTTTATATGTTTGGGCAGAAAACTTTGGAAGGAAGACAAATGAGAACAGAAGAATGGAAGGCCATTACAAATGAGGGATCAGAAATATGAATTTCGAAGTGTTGTTTATATAATGCTTCTTTTAAATATTTGCAATGCCTAAAGAAGCTTTTATTGATGTTTTTTTTATCTTCATCAATAACAACACAAGTTTTGACTCAAAAATGGGGGGGGCGGGCAAAGCTTTTTGCTCAGGGGGCAGCTGTCCCCCTGTAGCTCTGGCCTTGAAAGAGGCTTTGGAAAAGCATCGGGTTGACTCACAGACATGACAGCGATGTTTTCTTTTTCCTGACATAACAGGAAAGTTGAAGTAGCAAGAAACATTGCCAGAATGCGGTCTCACCTACCGTCCATGACCTCCACCCGAAAGCTCAAGTGCAACCAGCTACGATGCTGGTGATGTCAGTGACCTTCGTTCAGGTCGACAGCTTGATCGTCTCCAATGCCTTTCCTTCTGTTTGTTCTGATTGCTCCACTCCAGTTATTGTAAGTGGAAATGCCATTTTTTGGTCCTTCCACAACTCGCTCTGCATCGCCAGATCCTTAGCTGTAACGGGGGGGGGGGGGGGGGGGGGGGGGGCAGGGCAGAAAAGTGGTGGAGGTGGAGAACCGTTCCAGTCCTGTCAAGCCATACGGCACCACCACCACTGCTATTTTAAGTGGGAACCACTCTGTAATGTCCCCCAAGCCCACCCAAACACACACAGCAACTCTCCCACAAGTACACGGCAACTGAACCTTGACGCCAACAACCTGCAGCCCCCCCCCCGCCATTTTCCCCTCTCCCTTTCTTTCATCACTCTCTCACCCTCATTGTACGTTGCAACTCTGGTCTCCATGGGAACCGCTCTGGGATTGGGTGTTGTTCCTGTGACCTCTTTGGCTCCCGGAGTTGGACCAACTTTTTTTTTGTTTTTTTTTCTCAAACCCCTCTACCACCACCACCACAACCACCATTGCCCCAACCGCACTGCCCCTCCATCCTCAATCTGGTCTCATGCATGCTGGGGTTGCGCGCGAAGGAGAAAACCAAAATTGGAAATAAAATTAAGTCGGCTTGAGGAGACAAAGGCTAAAGGGGGAACTTTCTGTGTGAGAGACAAGACCTGCCCACTGGAGAAGACAATAATGTGTGTGTGTGTGTTTCAGCCGCCCTGCCGTCACATGTGTGCCGGCATTGTTCTGCGGCTGCAGCCAGTCACCAGCTCTGTGTTCTGAGGCGCCCAGTTGTCCATCTACTCCTATTCAACGCTGTTTGGCTGAACGTGATGGCAGCTTTTCACGCTGTGCTATCAAGCGATGCAGCGGTTCCACATGGACTAAGAAATCCACCACCTTTGTATATCAGAGCATCGAACATTAGCATGTGTTTGAACTCTTTTCAGTGTAAAAAGATAAATACATAAATAAACTTTTCTGGGATCTGAAACGAGATTCACCAGAAATAAAAGTTAATTAAAGTGTGTTCATCCTATTCATTTTTTCAATACACTATAATCTTAAAGACCCATTCTGATGAAAATTGTGTTTTATGTTCTTTTAGCATTTTTTCTGATAGTGGAGGACATATGTAAAGAAAATTACATTTCAAAGTATTTCTTTATTCACATTAGTGTGAATCAGGAGCAGATGAAAAAATGCCGTTGGAAAAAGTTTGTATTTGTGACACAGAAATGATGCTGGGTGGGTCATAAGCTCCCTGCTGATGCATCCACTTGCAGACAATTAGATCTTCGTATATCTTTGTTCTCCTCGTCTGAGCTGGAATCTGGATCAAAACTGTACGGCTGGATAGCTCCAATACTCCTCACTGTTTTTGTTGCATCAGTAATGTTAGGTTAGGAGGTGTGAAGGGCTGTAAGCTAGCGAGAGAGCGTGTAAACAAAAGGGGTGATGGGAAATGGAAGCTGGGTTGCCCCACCCCACCCGCAACTTGGAGGAAAATTTCTAATGAACTCCTGCTGCTCTGCAGAAACTATGTCGTAGAAAATGACACAGTTTGTTTTCATATTAAAACTGCACCGTCATAATTAAAAGACGACTGATAACGATTTAAAAATTGATTAAGCAATGATCAGAGTGCGTCTTTAAATCAACAACAAACACAAAAAACATGATTGGGCTCACACAGACCTGCCGTGACGTCATTTTGTTCACATATTGGTGCATCAGACATGGAAACATGACTGAAAACTGCAGCTCTCACACAATGCTTGGGTCTAGGACTAGGTGTGTGTATTTTATACAATCTATGAACATACCACAAGTAAGCAAATGTTTATTTCTATAGCGCCTTTCTCAGATAAAAATCACAAAGGCTTTGCAATGGTAAAAACACATGAACTAGAAACAATCATCGCACATGTATTACGGACTAAACAAAGTAAAAGACAATAAAAACAAAGAAAAACACAGTAAAAGGCAAAATTAGATCAATTAAACTACTAAAACGTCTTCACCTGGCTTTTAAAACACTCGATCTGTCCCAGTGGCAAAATTAAGTAATTAGTTTTCCAAGATAAATCATTTATAAAATGAACAAAATAGGGCCCAGAATTGAACCCTGGGAAATGCCACAAGATCATAAATAAGAAAGAAAAAAACATTAATTTAGATTATTAAATCTAAATAATGCTAGGATAGAGCAAACATTTTGATAATTAAGGTAAAATAAAATAAAGTTTTTTCTAAAGAGAGATCTAATACTGAAAAAATGTGAGTTATAAAATTGAAAGAACAAACTTTGAAAGCTTGAAATTTAAAGACAGAATTTAAGTGAAAACAATTGAATTTTAGAGATTAAATTTAATCTTGGCATTAAACATAATTTAACACAATTAAAAAAGTGAACCCTAACATTAAATTAGAAATAGAAATGTAAAATCGCAAAATTTAAATGGAAAAAATTCCAATCAAAAATCTGATTTAGAGCAAAAATTATAAAATAATAGGTAAAATTTTAGGAAAAAAAAACTTTTGGTGAAAAACAACAAAGGCAGGCAAAACAGTAAACATAAAGAAGAGAAACAAAATTCCAAATTAAACGGATATTCTCACAGGAAAAGGCAGAATCTGGAAATTATAGAAAAATTAAAGACAAAATAAAAAAATTATAGACAAAGTTCTAAACAAAACGGGAAAAATATTAAATTAAAAATTCTGGGGGGGGGGGTCTAAATTGGGAATTGGTTCTGGGCATTAGATAAAAAGTCAAAATTCTGTTTTCAAATTTAAATTTCCAATTTATATACCTAATTTTTGAGAGGTCCTATGAATAAGAGCAACTTTTTGAGAAAAGTTGTGGGGGGAAAAAAATCTGAATTATCATCCTGGTTTTTATGTGGAAAATGAGCATAATTCTTTGATTTATTGATTCAACTTTTCTATCGTAGATCCGATCATCTTCTGTAGTTTTCTAACATAAGAGGTTTATTTTCATGTCTTACAGTGGAAAACAGGAACCTTTCATTAGTGAACCTGCTGACCTGCACTCTGCGCTCCGTGGTTCCGGTTCGGCAGCTGCATGACGCAGCCGTCCAGACTGTGAGGAGGAGGAGGAGGAGGAAGGAAAAGTTCTTCATGCTGTCAGTTCCCGCAAAGCCCAGTCACGCCTGCAGTCAGCCGGTTCCTCTTAGCGGATGTGATTCTCCACCCCCCACCCCCCCTCTCGCCGCTCCCGCCCCGAGCATGGCCTTGCACGTTCCCTGTCACATGTCTATCTCTCCACCCAAACGCAGCCACCAGCACCACCCCTCCTCCACCTCCTTCGCTGCGATACTCGTGGGAATCTCGTTCAAGTGTTGGTAAACATCCTCCGTCCTGTCAGGAAAAGTGGATGACTCACCTGCCGACTTGGACTCGGATCAAAGAGTCTGCAGAGGAGTTCAAATGTCAGCGGCGTCTTCAAGAGGAAGCGGCGGCCGCGCAAGGTCAAAGCCAGCCATGCGTCTGCAGGTCCGCGGCGCGCGCGCGAGCCCTGGCAGGAGCAGATGTTGACGATTGATGTCACACATGAATGCAGGATGAAAGGAAAGGCCGGATATTCCCTCGGCGCTGTCTTGCAGGCACACGAGGAGCGTAGGGGCGAGCGTGCCGGGGCACGCCATGCGCTCACACTCCTCTGCTGTTCACAGAAACGTGTGCTGGGTGTCTGCAGACATGGGAATTTTCTAGCAAAACCTCAATTCCTCGAGCTAATTAGAACTAAAAAGCGGGAAACATGCTTAAATTATCACACAATTATATCACAAAGTCAGCAATAAGATTTGGATAACATTTTACACTGAAATTGATGATTACACTTAAGCATGTTTACATGGTTTATCCATTGACTGCATTTGAGAACTGGACTGAGCGACTCCTCCCCTCTGGCGTTCCTAAGAGTAACTGGCTCCAAGAAGCCAAAAATCCTACAGACCTCTTTTGTCAGAGTAATATTTATTGCTCTACTACTATTTTTAAACATGTTCTTGCTTGTCCTAATTTTTTTAAATCACATTTTGTCTGTAGTGAAAGTTATTCAAGTTATAAACTGACCAATTAGAAGACTCAATAAAAGTATTTGGTGCCTCTTGACAGTATGTGAGAACTGGAACAAGTGAGAGTGACATCATCCAAAAAAAATGGCTAACTTTCAGCTCCAACCAAATGAGGTTGATGCAGTCGCTACATTTTCGCCATACTGGAGCCAGACGATGTCAGTGAGCAGTGATGGGTCTGAGTCAGTCTGAGTCAACATTTTGATGGCACCCAGTCTCACCAATCAGGAGTGAGATTGTTGGAAGCCCACACCCCTACCACTTGAAAATGGGCTCTGTAGAATCTGTCAGTCAAACGTATGACGTTAAATCACGTATTTTTATTGAGTCATGTCATTGGCCAGTTTATAACTTCGAATAACTATCACTTGAGAAATAAATATATAATGAAGAAAAATTAGGATTGGCAAGAAAACATTTAAAAAAAAGGTAGTGGAGGAAGAATGGTGGTGCAGCGGTCGACCTGTGATCAGAAGATTACAAATTTGTTTCTTGCCTTGGGATAGGATACAAGGATACACCTTTTACCATTCTGACAAACAGAATGATTGAATAATGGCTGTTTATTTCTCCATGGGATTTTGGCTTCTTGGACCCACCGGGTACTTACTATTTGGAAAGTGAGGGAGGGGGAGTCGCTCAGTCCACTACTCATATACAGTCAACAGCTCGCCCGTCATGTTCAACGTTCGAAACATTTGATTGACAGATTCTCCTGGGCCCGCTTTCAAGTGGTGAGGTTGTTGATTTCCACGAAGCTCACTCCTGATCGGCGAGAGTGTTTGCCATGAAACGGTGACTTAGGCTGAATCCAAGTTCTTTCCCTAACCCTCTAGCTACTCCCTATTGCTCCAATTGTAGGGACATTTGGAGCTGTAGCGGTGTCCGAACTTTTTTACGGAGGAGCCTTAGGGACGAAGGACTGGACATTCCTCCGCTAGTAGGGTGATCCCAAGAGAAATGCATTTCTTCGCGTGGGTGGGCTCTGAGGCACAGAAGTTAACACTTTAATGTAAGTAGTGATGTATTGTTTTAGCATGAGTTTTTGAAGTTATAAAACTGTTGTTATGTATTTTTCGAGCACTGGCAACTATCTATTGATGCTATCATCAAGTGGTAGTAACGTCAGAATTTGAAGACACTATTTTTCCATCACTCTCAGCTTGGAGGGCTACATGTAGCAGTAAAGAGAAGCTGAGGGGGTAGGGGAAGAAATCAGATTTGGCTTTACACAGACTCGGACCAATTGCAGCTCACTGACGGCGCCTGGCTCCAACATGGCGGTGACCGTACAATGAAAAAACAGCGACTAAATTTACTTCATTTAGTTTGGAGCCAGAAGTAATTCATTTTCTATGGACATCACTTGCTCCAGTTCTCTTATGCAGTCAATGGTTTTATCATAATCCTGAAGCCATGAAGCTTACATAACTGCATCGAAGGTTAAAACAGTGAATAGGTTAGGACAAAAGGTAGCTTCTGGTCAGAAATGGACATTTTCAAGAACTAGCATAAATGAGGGGTTCAGCCAGAAAGTTGACTCCCTTTTCAGTAATAAACCTGCAGAAAAAAGGGGAAAGTTTAGAGGGTAGAAAGGCTTAGGAGGAACTCTGGAGGCCTGAAACGCCATCACATGGCATCACATTAGCGTCTCCACACTCGCGTACATCCAAACAGAAGCTCTTCTGTGGAACTACGAGGCTTAAATCTGACTTTGACATCTCAACCGAGAGTTTGGGGTTGTTGCTTCAATTTAAATTGAGTTTGATTTGCAGGCAGATGATCGCCGTCAGAGATGTTTGGACGGGAACAAAAAGGAGAGCTGAGAAGATAGATGGAAAATCCTCTGGGAGGGGGTTGGTGGCAGGATTGGCGTGGAGGAGATGAGAAGGTGGCGTGGACGGCTGCTTTTTCCACTGTCTAAAAGGGAGATGGGGGGGCTAAATCAAATTAATTAGCTCCTCCATCTCCAGGCAGCAAACCTAGGCATGCTGTGCTGGCAGGGAGAAGGACGTTTGGACTGGGGGGGGGGGGGGGGTCTGTGGGCACCAGAGAATGGGAGAAGGCGAGATAGGGCCGGCTGAAAGGCCTGCTGCGTATGTGCGCCATTCAGGCGGACGGCAGCAGAGGGGAGGGGTGTATAATTCTCTGATAAGCATGAGGGCTGTTTTCTTTTTTTCTGCTGCTGCTGCTGAGCCGTGAGGAAGAGGAGGAAGTGGCTGCATGTTGGCTGAGGACTGCTGCGCTTCAGGGCAATGGTGCTTCCGGTTTCTAGACAGCCTGCATTTTTGAGGGCGCAGTAAACATCCCTGTTTTGCTGCACGCCCATATACACGGGGCACCAAGATGAGAACCTCCCAGAAGAAAAAATATGAGATCTAAAGACCAATAAATAACAGTGATAATGTGAATGATATAAGCTGAGTGTGGCTGATGAAAATGCTGAAGCTAAGAGCTAAAAATGTTTAAGCTAATAACTAAAAACACTGGAAATAAAGAACACTAAAGCAATTTTGTTGACTCCAAAGTAATTCAAGAAGTTGATGTTTGCTTAATGTTTGTTTAATAGCTGCAAATAATTTTTCAAAATGCTAAAGCAATCTAACTGAAAAAAGTCTAAATGCTAGGATAGCTTAAAACTAGTCCTAAATTGGCAAAAGAGCTAGCATAAGAAAAAGACAATAGTTAAATACCAAATTAGCGTGAAAATTGAAGAATGTCTAAATTTGCCTTAAAACGATATTGTGAAAATTTTACCTAAATCCCAAATGATCTTAAAATATTTTTAAACAAAAACAAAATTAGCTCAACAAGCTACGATATTGTAAATATAACTAAGGGTTAAACGTTAAAAGAGTTGAATAGGTGAAGGGGTTAAGGAGTCATGGATGTCCAGCAAGTGTACGGATGAAGAAAAAAAGAACAGGAAGTCAAACAGAGGAAGAGGTGGCAGGAGAAACCTGATTTTAGCAGGGATTGGCATCATGACAGAGGAAACAGAGGACCATTTCCTCGCACCGAGAAACGGGAGACATCGCGTGTCCACTTAGGTTTAGAGGAGGTAAGACGGAGACAGGAAAGGGCACCAAAGTTTGATTTGCGAGATTTAAAAAGAATGGAGGTAAATGTGAGTGAAAAGCAGCGTCAGGGGTTAAATTCTTGGAAGGAGAGGACGGCTCGGAGCGGCGGCGTTGCCTAGACGGGCTGGCTGCTCTGTGAGAACCCGAGATTACCACTAAGCCGATTGCAGCACAAGTTGGGATAAGGAGCAATTAATTTAGCACCCAGATAATTCCAGGAAAAGGAGCTGAAAGGACCTTAACAAAACACAGATCTTCCAGAAAATTCTTGTGTCTCCCACGTGTCAAATCACTTCACATTCCTGCCCCCCCCCCCCTCCTTTTTTCTTCTTCTTCTACTTCTGCAAATGAGCTGCTTGAATAGTAAATCTGGAATAAAAGACAGAAGCTGAGAACACATCAAAGGCTGTTTGGGAAGGATGAATGAAAAATGAAGATGCTTGGCGGAGGCTGACGTGGGCCAAAACAAACACCCCAAAGAACAGGACATTCTCTGGTGGAAAGACGCGATCCGGCCCGTTCCAAAGGACTCTTAGGATCCTCTTTTAATTGCAAAACAGTCTTGGTGTGTAGTTTATTAAAAAAAGAAAACATTATTCTTTTTACTTCCTGTCACAGACTTCAGGTTGCCTAAAATGTACCCAAATATTTGAGGAAATTATGGAGTTTTTGACCACATTTGTCATATACTTGGGTTTTATTTATAGTTTTCATAAGGATTTTCTGCTTCTACACCCTCAGAAGCTAAGTTAAATTAGCCAACAACATAAACATTTGCTCCTCCTACCTCACCCCGGCCTTGTTCCTCCTCTTTCCACTTGTTTGCCGACCTCCCTGCGCTCCTCCTCCTCTTGACTGCGCTCCAACCCATGAAAGCAAACACTCACTGTCAAGGCTGCCATCCCCAGACAACAGCTCCCCCTATATATGCACATCTTCACCTCCTCTGATCGGTCCTTTCACTAGGAATCAACTCCAAACAAAAATATCTATAATAAAACAAAAACAAAAAACATTTTTGTATAAAATCCCTACAGATTTCCTATTCTTTCTTGGAAAATCCATTTGAGGTCACACATTGCTTTCATTATTTTAAGTCCCTTTTAAGTAAACCAGACGATTAATAAAGAAATTAGCATTAATATAAGTAGTAGTATAAAAAAAGTGTTAGTGCTGAAATCTGACACAAAGCTTAAGCCCTCTAAAAAAAAAAACTATGGTCCAAAAAAATGCTACAAGAATGTAGTAAAAAGAAAAACAGCACATAATCACTTTGTTATTTTTTTGTGACATAAGACTTACACTCCAGCTTTGATTTGGTTATATTTATCTCAGAAATGTTACTTAAAAAAACGAGTGTATTACCTTTGTGGACCTTTGGGAATTAATAAAACAACTTTGACTTGTTATATCATCAAATTCAGCCCAAACCTGTTCATAACAGACATGATATCCTACAAAAAGTATTCCAAAGGCCTTCCTGGATTGGCATTTAAAGCATAGTTGTGCAATATTTCAGTATATCCCCTTTTACACCACCAGAGGGCGCCAACTAGCCAATCGGGAACCGTGTACTGATGGCACATGGTGAACAAAGTGATGTACTGTCACTAGTTTCCATGCGGCTTTTCTATAATAATGCTAAACAGAGGCTTCTTTAAGTACCTGTAGAACCTACAGATGACACATTTATCCAATTTCTGAGCCTCGGTTTTTTTTAATGAATCTGTTTAGAGAGAAAACAAAAAGATTATTTACAGATTATAACAGTAAAGTGTGGTTCTCACTGTCAAACCTTTATCTAGTGTAATCCCCGGAGGATGAAACACATGAACCACCATCATTGTTTAGTGTCTTTATTGTCACAAAAGACTGTAGAACAATACAATGTTCTGACATTCATACAGACACCATTTATTTTATGTAATTACATAAAATACACAATTCAATAAGAAAGGATTAAGTAAAAATGGCTTCAGATTATTCTTTTATTAATTCATATTTGAGAATCTCAATGAAATGTAATAAAAACATTATAACTCTATGTCAATAACTCACCTTGATAGTCATAGTTTGGGTGGTGGAAAGTGAATAGACATGAATTGTCATTAATAAGTAGCCTGGTTCATTTTATGAGATATATTTTAAAAAAATAACAGCAAAAAAGCTGCTTCTTTTGACAAGATTTATATCCATTTATTAAGACTAACTTTACGAACGCCCTAAAGATGTCCAACGGGGAAATATGGAGAAGATTGCCAGCTGTTTTTGTAGATGTCAAACGTAAACAATAGCCCTTATTTTGTGGATAACAGCCCCGAAATGAACGTAGCTAACAAAATGGCCCCAAGTTTCGACACCGAGAGAAACGAAACAAATGAACTAATCGCTCGTACATTTAAACTTTCCGTTGACGCTATGAAAAACGTCAGAAAACGTTTTAATAAATTTAAATGTTCTCAAGTTAATGTGGGTTTAATAGGCCTAATGTGACGGGTTTTTTGAGTCGAGGTGATAGGGCCAAAGCCGAAAAATGCCAGGCTCCATCTTTCTTCGTTCACAACAAGAAGCCTACCGCTTAACGCCGCCATGTTGAGTGCTAAAGGAGAAGATGCTAATAGCAGCAGCCTTCGCAACGATCCTTAAAAAATAGACATTTTCAAACGAATTTGACCATTGCGTCGATGTAAACAACAAAAGATTGTTATATTTGAAGCATATTAATGTTTTTTTTTTTTTTTACAAATAAAGACAAAAGTAAATAAACACGATAAAAATGTCGGCTAACGACGTGGCTAGCTAAGCTGTCAGGCCTCGACAGTACGAGATATAGTGTAGGCCTTATTTATTGTTAATAAATAAAACAACTCGAATACATTAAACAATTAAGCTAATTTACAATCAAAGGCATAATAGTCAATGTTTAAAATAATATATTTATCGACATTGTTAAGACTCCAAGCTATTTAAATTAATTGCTAGCGCAAATAAAGTATAATATATCTGCAAAAAGAAGAGTAGACTTAAAAATAGAAGCTGAATATTTGTTTTAAAGATAACATGTTTAGTTATAAGTTATGTCGCTGTGTAATGACAAAAGTACTACTAAGTATTACTCGACCGCCAAAACCTTAGCATTTCTGCCTGCTTTCGCAACATGGCCTAACACTATCCAAACGATTTTAAACAAAAAAAGACGTAATAAATACAACAAGTCAATCATTCTTAACAGAGAAAAAACTATTCCAGACATCTGAAATTCGTAATAGTCCAACCTCCGAAAAAATATTCGTCTTCAACGAAGAGCTGAGGCTTCTCCCGGACTTTCCTGTGAGGCGAGCTGCCAATCTTGTCCACCAGCTGGTGAGGGGTTGCACTCGAGTCCGGTGCTTTAAGCTGAGTCCCAGTGATCATAAAAACGCATCAAAAGCCGAAACAAAAAAAATCGCCCGCTGTAAAAATTTCATTAAAAATAATCCAGTGTGCCATGTTTTGAGAATAAAATGTTATGTTTTAGGCTATTTCCTGGTTTCCTATAAGCCCTTAACAGGCCTCAACTCTGAGCCTCTTTTCATAGAGCCCAGGCTGATCCAGAGCGAGACGAAGGAAGGGACAGAGATTTTTTTATTTTTGCTCTGAGGGTAGAAAGGAACATCGGCCATGCTCGGGCAACATCGGAAAAAGGGTGGACTTTCTATAAATTATACAAATGAGGTAGCGTTCATCGTAGCTATTGGGTATCTCATTGTCAGCACTGAATATTAACAACAGGAGGGACCAATCCAAAAAGGCCGAGCTGAATATTTTAACTCTCCATGCAAAATACACTGAGCACCGCCCAAATTGAGTCAGTAGAGCCAATAGGAATCCGGTAAAATAAAGTGAATGCCCGCCCACACTTCTGATTCGTTGAGGACAGAACCGTGCTCTTTAATTGGCTGTGCGCACGACAGTATTAATTATTTATATAGCTGTCTGGAGTGGCCAATGAGCGTTATACTACTATGTTTCATGTCCCACCTTCCGAAGAGAAAGTCCCTGCTGTTTTGGGTATGTAACCCCGTGCAACGCTCTCGGTCTATATAAACGGGAGCTGGGCACCTCAACGCTCAGAAGCGCTATAAGCGCTCCGGAGTGTAGATCGGAAAAGGGGAAGGGAGTAGTTCAGGTTCAGCTCAAGTGGGACCAAAGTGTAAAAAATCCCGCATTTTAAGTATCCGACAGCAGGGGTCCCGGAACATCGCCTTCGGATACTTTGCGGTCGCCGTTGGCGCCCAGAGCGGAGTCGTGGTGGCATTTTTTAAGGCTGTTCCTGTTCTCAAAGCAGCGTGCCGAGGAAGGACGCGTCTCTTTGAATAGACAGGATGCACGGACCGCCCTCCGGCGACAGCGCATGCCCACTGCGCACGATCAAGAGAGTACAATTCGGCATCATCAGTCCCGATGAGCTTGTAGGTTATCTTTTTGAAGGGGTTGGGTTTTTTATGAATTAATTAACTCACGGTTAACACATGGCCTATAGCTAACTGATGTATTGAGTAGTGTAACCGTAACAACCAATAAATGTATCTTTTGACAACTGGCAAATCTTGTTAGCCTAGCCTAGCCTAGCCTAGCTAGTCGTGTCAGGCTAGAGCTAACTGTCATGTTGCAGGAAGTTCGGGGGAAAAACCTTTAAGCACAACATATTCTTAAATGATTTATGCTATCACATGAATTAAACCCCTTGTATATCAATGTAATGCAACATATTTGCCCACCATGAGGTCGTGATTTCGATTATTTTGTGCAGTTTTGTTGTTTATGTATACGTGTTGGGTCTCTAAACGAATAAAATCTATTGCTTTTTTAACAATTCGAAAATACATGTCTTTTGATTGACCAAAATTTGAAGTGCTGAAGTTACTTGTTTTTTGTAAGTCATGTAACATATTTTAGATTTAGCAGCTTTATTTCTACCTTTG
This sequence comes from Oryzias latipes, assembly GCF_053564925.1. Taxonomy (NCBI): domain Eukaryota; kingdom Metazoa; phylum Chordata; class Actinopteri; order Beloniformes; family Adrianichthyidae; genus Oryzias; species Oryzias latipes. Next base: position 20,820,488 of record NC_136254.1, read on the forward strand.
GGTTACAGATTAATGCATTGATATCTCAAAAAAAGTTCAGATAAATATATAATTATTGCAATTATTCCCATTTGTGTTATTTATTAAGAAATGTATCAAAATGTTATGTATTTCTTCAGAAACGGATGTCAGTCACCACTGAGGGGATCAAATACCCCGAGACAACAGAAGGAGGACGTCCTAAACTCTGTGGCCTTATGGACCCAAGACAAGGGGTGATCGAGCGCTCCGGGAGATGTCAGACATGTGCAGGTACGGTTTTAGAATGCATCCCATCACCTGTTGGGTTAGGGATCTTTTCCTTACCTGATTTTAGGGGCGACTATAATATATTTGTTGTTTTTAGGGAACATGACAGAATGTCCTGGCCATTTTGGGCACATAGAATTGGCAAAGCCCGTTTTCCACGTCGGGTTCATATCAAAGATCATGAAGGTTCTCCGGTGTGTCTGCTTCTTCTGCTCCAAGCTGTTGGTGGACTCGGTAGGTGCTTTTTACAGTAAATAAAGTATAATTTTATTTAAATTTTGCAAGAGTTTAGCCTCTGACTTTTAAATATGGCTTTTTTGTTTTTGCTTCTAATATAATCTTTGCATTTGGTTGCAGAATAATCCCAAGATCAAAGACATTTTGACAAAATCCAAAGGCCAGCCGAGGAAGCGATTAACCCATGTTTATGAGCTGTGCAAAGGCAAAAACATCTGTGAAGGAGGGGAGGAAATGGACAACAAGTTTGGGGTGGAGCAGCAGGACACCGAGGAGGACATTACCAAGGAGAAGGTACCTCTTTGTCACTACTAGCTCATATGAAACTCCAAATGTTCCTGTGAAATCTAATCCATTCTTTGTTGGTACTTATCTGTATCACAGGGTCACGGTGGCTGTGGACGCTACCAGCCTCGCATTCGCCGCTCCGGCTTGGAGCTCTTTGCCGAGTGGAAACACGTCAACGAGGATTCGCAGGAAAAGAAAATCCTGCTGAGTCCAGAGCGCGTCCACGAGATCTTTAAACGCATCTCGGATGAAGAAGACCTCATCTTGGGCATGGATCCCAAGTTCGCTCGGCCAGAGTGGATGATTGTGACCGTGCTGCCTGTGCCGCCACTGGCTGTGAGGCCTGCCGTGGTCATGCAGGGGTCTGCTCGCAACCAGGTACTGAGACATGAACCCATGTGGAATCTTTCTTTTGTTGTTCCTTTGTGTGGGGTGACGTTTGAGATTCTTAACTTATTTTCTAAAGGACGACTTGACCCACAAACTGGCTGACATCGTCAAGATCAACAACCAGCTGAGACGAAACGAACAGAGCGGCGCTGCTGCGCACGTCATTGCTGAAGACGTGAAGCTGCTTCAGTTCCACGTCGCCACCATGGTTGACAACGAGTTGCCAGGCTTACCAAGGGTACTTTAACATTGGGAGAATACGGTGTACCGCCTCTGTTCCACTTGGCTGCTTAGTTTCAACCTGTTTTCTCTCCCAGGCGATGCAAAAGTCTGGCCGGCCTCTGAAATCTATAAAGCAGCGCCTAAAGGGAAAGGAAGGCCGCGTGAGAGGAAACCTGATGGGCAAACGTGTGGACTTCTCAGCTCGAACTGTCATCACCCCAGACCCTAACCTGCAAATCGACCAAGTGGGCGTGCCGCGATCCATCGCAGCCAACATGACCTTCCCCGAAATAGTCACGCCCTTTAATATTGACAGGCAAGGAAGTCTGACAAATTAAAGAGGCGGTTTAAGGAGCAAATGAGGTGAAACTAATGGGTTTTCTTGTTTTTAGATTGCAAGAACTGGTACGGAGAGGCAACAGTCAGTATCCGGGCGCCAAATACATCATTCGGGACAACGGAGACAGAATCGACCTGCGATTCCATCCCAAACCAAGTGACCTTCATTTGCAAATTGGCTACAAGGTCAGATTTATTTCTTCTTTTCACAAGAAACTTTTTTTTATTGGATTAAAAAGACATTGTTCTGATAAAAAACTGTTGTTTTTTTTAGGTGGAAAGGCACATGTGTGACGGAGACATCGTTATTTTCAACCGACAACCTACACTACATAAAATGTCCATGATGGGGCACAGAGTGCGGATTCTGCCCTGGTCCACATTTCGACTCAACCTCAGGTACCAAAGTTAGACCCGACCATCCAACAAAAAACAATAGAGATTTTTTAATAAAAATAAATTCTTTAAAAATTAAACACGATATCCTGGATTACTTTACATTTTATGTCCCACAGTTAAAGGGATATACATTGAAAATTAAACTTTTCTCATCTTTTTAAGTTGGAAAAAATTAAGAGTCTGAGACTTTCTGCTGTATTATTTTAGCCATTTGCTGGTTTTGTGAAAAAATAGAAGTTTTTTTTTTTTTTTTTTTTAAAGGTTTGTTTTTCTTTATATCCTCAAAAAAGAAAAAAAAACCTTAAACTTCCCCTTTTAATTAAACAAATACACAATACAGGATGAAAAACAAAAACAACTTTGTTTGTCAAAAAGAACTACTAGAAAGTAAATGGACTCCCCAACAAAGATTTTTTCCCTGATATTTACGCCGATATGATCTGATATTGCGCTTCTTAAGAACAAATGGCACAAATGTTAGGGGGAAAAAGAAGTTCACAAATAAAACCCTTTTCTGAAATCGATCCAGGAAATCTGTGGACCATGATAATGATTGTGTTTGTTGGTTTAAAGAGTAAAACCAAAGTTGCACACATGGTCTCAAATGTCACACCACCTTCTCTTCATCCAGTGTCACCACCCCGTACAACGCCGACTTTGACGGCGATGAGATGAACCTCCACCTGCCTCAGTCGTTGGAGACCAGAGCAGAGATCCAGGAGCTCGCCATGGTGCCTCGCATGATCGTCACTCCGCAGTCAAACAGGCCGGTCATGGGTATCGTGCAGGACACGCTCACAGCCGTGCGCAAATTCACAAAGAGGGACGTCTTCTTGGAGAGGGTAAGGCGTTGTCGCCGCGGGAACAGCAGGTGGCGAGTCGTCTTCACTTCCGTTGACCCCTGCGTTGTTCCGCCTGGCAGGGGGAAGTGATGAACCTCCTCATGTTCCTCTCCACTTGGGACGGGAAGATGCCCCAGCCCGCCATCCTCAAGCCGCGGCCTCTGTGGACGGGGAAGCAGATCTTCAGCCTCATCATTCCAGGACACATCAACGTGATCCGCACGCACAGCACCCACCCCGACGACGAGGACAGCGGGCCTTACAAACACATTTCACCCGGAGACACCAAGGTACACGACGTGGACCATTTCACACATGGGCCGAAGACGGTAACAACGACAACAACAGCCCTAATCTGAGAACGGCCTTTTTCTGAAGGTTATCGTGGAGAACGGGGAGCTGATCATGGGGATCCTCTGTAAGAAGTCTTTAGGAACTTCAGCCGGCTCCCTGGTCCACATTTCCTACCTGGAGATGGGCCACGACATCACCAGACTCTTCTACTCCAACATCCAGACTGTGGTCAACAACTGGCTGCTCATTGAGGGTAAGGAATCAGGAAAAAAAATGGCTTCTTAACTCAAGAAATGTCAGGCGGTGGATCGGCTCTGATCCTACGAATCGATGTCTTCCATTTATAGGCCACTCTATCGGTATTGGAGACTCCATCGCTGATGCAAAGACGTACCTGGACATCCAGAACACAATCAAGAAAGCCAAGCAGGATGTGATAGAAGTGAGAATACTGACGGTCTGCAGCCGTCCTGGATCACGAGGACCAGATAGTTTTGCAGTTCTTCTTTCTTACGGCGCCTTTCAGCCAAACTTTAGCTCCTGCCACATTATCAAAAACTCACCAAAATGTGCCCCAGTACCTGGGGAAAATGAAATTTTGATGACATCACAGAGGGCGTAAGCGTCAAAAAATGAACAGGATTTATGAACAGTATGTGGCAAAGTGTGAGATTTGCTGATTTTTCTCATTTTCCTAGAACACAGAGAAAGAAAACGTTTGTTTTAGTGAAATTTCACACACGCCACCAGGTTAAGTCTACAACCACAAGTGCAGTTTAGACATTCAGGGATTTCCATCTATCGCCTCCTAGCTCCTCGAGCATTATTGGCAAGCCACAAAGGGGGGGGGGGGGGGGGAATTTGAAGTTGTAGATTTATTACATAAATCACTGACAAAACAATAGACATTCAAGATGGACATATTAGGAATGTGGGCGTGGTTAACCAAAACGTCCGTTGCTAAGGAAATCTGAAAGGTTACTTTTCCAGATTCTTCCAAAGATTAAATCTTACTTTATTTTTCTGTTTTTACCCTTCTAGGTCATTGAGAAGGCGCACAACAACGAGCTGGAGCCAACCCCTGGAAACACTCTGAGGCAGACCTTTGAGAACCAGGTGAACCGCATCCTCAACGACGCCCGTGACAAAACCGGGTCCTCGGCCCAGAAGTCGCTGTCTGAATACAACAACTTCAAGTCCATGGTGGTAGCCGGCTCCAAAGGATCAAAGATCAACATCTCGCAGGTTCGATTTCTGCCTGAATGTCTTCAAACCCAACTGGTGGAGTCTGGGTAGCGGTGGCCTGATGGCGTTCCTCCCTCCTCGTGCAGGTCATCGCCGTGGTGGGGCAGCAGAACGTGGAGGGTAAGCGGATCCCCTTCGGCTTCAAGCACCGCACGCTGCCTCACTTCATCAAGGACGACTACGGTCCCGAGAGCAGAGGCTTTGTGGAGAACTCCTACCTGGCAGGACTCACGCCCACAGAGTTCTTCTTCCACGCCATGGGAGGCAGAGAGGGTCTGATCGACACAGCTGTCAAGACGGCTGAGACCGGTGAGTCTGGAGCTGCAGCAGCTTGTCGTTTTCGTTCTCTGAGATGCCTAAAGCAATTTCTATGCTCTTAATTCCAGGTTATATCCAGCGCCGTCTGATCAAATCCATGGAGTCTGTCATGGTGAAATATGATGCCACCGTGCGGAACTCCATCAACCAGGTGGTGCAGCTGCGTTACGGCGAGGACGGCCTGGCAGGAGAGAACGTGGAGTTCCAAAACCTGGCGTCTCTGAAACCCTCCAACAAGGCTTTCGAAAAGAAGTAGGTCCCGTCACGGACCCGGGAACCCTCAGCGGTTTTTCATGGTTGAAACCCATCCCCCTCCTCTCGTCTTCTGCTTAGGTTCAAGTTTGATTGCACCAATGACCGCGCGCTGAGGAGGGTCCTGCAGGAGGACGTGGTCAAAGACGTGATGACAAACGCTCACGTTCAAAGCGTGCTGGAGAAGGAGTTTGACAAGATGAAGGAGGACAGAGAGATCCTCAGAGCCATCTTTCCCACCGGAGACAGCAAGGTGAGTCGACCTGAGTTCAGAGGACTTCGTCTCAGCAGAATCTTCATCATAAAGACTCAAAAGATTCAACAAGAAACGCTCCAAAGGACGGCCTCTCTCATCATATTCTATTTGTCTATTGTCAAAGTGTTCACATTGGTATTTAAGCTTTGAACTGTTTTTATACAAAATCTAAAAACCTGTGCCATTTTCTAGGACATAGTTTCTGCAGAGCAGCAGCAGTTTATCAGAAATTCACCTTGGAGTTGTGGGCGGAGCAACCCCTCCCTATTGCTGAGAGTTCTCTGTTTACACGCCACCTTGTAGTGAAGTAGGCCGTTTTCTGCGTCAAAAATATAATTTTATTCAAAAAAGATTATTTTCATCTGCTCCGGATTCACAACAATTCGAATAAATAAATACTTAGAAATGCAATTTTAATCCTAGTTTTCTATCTAAATATATATATCTATATCTATCTATCAATCTATCGATAGATACATAGATATGTAGATATAGATAGAAAATATGCCACAAAAATACAATTTGCATTTATTTGACAAAATGAAAAACCCACATAAAATGCTTTTATCTTAAAACAAAAAAGGGATTTTAAAAATGCAAAAAAGAGGATATAATATGAAATATATTTTCATTCCAATTCCAGGAGCAGCATATTTGCTATATAACAAGTATATTTTTTCAATGATTTGAATTAAAGAAATGCAGTTTTAATCTCAATTTTCTTTACATTTGTCATCCATCATGAGAAAAATCCCACAAAAGTGTATCCAGTGTTAAAAACACAATTTTCATCAGTGGGTCTTCTAAAGGATTCTGTTTAATTGGATCTGCTGTGTTAGGAAAATGACCAGATTTCAGCACCTCGTGTGATGCCTCTTCTGTCCTGCAGGTGGTGCTGCCGTGCAATCTGGCCAGAATGATCTGGAACGCCCAGAAGATTTTTCGAATTAACCCTCGTACCCCGACGGACCTGAACCCGTTGAGAGTGGTCGAGGGTACGCTGATATTTATTTTCTTGGGTTTCCTTTTTGGTTTTGGAGGCGGAGCTTGGAGGTGACCTCACACGCCGAGTAAAACCACCAGATTAAATCCTCAGCTGTTGCGTAACACACACAGCAAATCTGTCTGCGGAAGCTTATTAAACACCCCGGACATAAAAAGTGGTTCCACGCCTCACGCGTTTCTCCGTCTTCTGCTCTCAGGGGTTCAGGAGCTGAGCAAGAAGCTGATTATTGTGAACGGCGATGACCCTCTGAGTCGACAGGCTCAGGAGAACGCCACCCTGCTCTTCAACATCCACCTGCGCTCAACGCTCTGCTCCAAGCGCATGACGGAGGAGTTCCGCCTCTCCACGGAAGCTTTCGATTGGCTGTTAGGAGAGATCGAGACCAAGTTCAACCAGTCCATCGTACGTCTGTTTCCGTAAAGTCACTACATCAGAGCGCAGGCGGGAAAATGATGAGAAACTGTGGCTCCCCTTTAGGCCCATCCAGGCGAAATGGTCGGCGCGCTCGCCGCCCAGTCTTTAGGAGAGCCGGCCACACAGATGACCCTGAACACCTTCCACTACGCCGGCGTGTCGGCCAAGAACGTGACTCTGGGTGTGCCCCGTCTGAAGGAGTTGATCAACATCTCCAAGAGGCCCAAGACGCCTTCGCTCACCGTCTTCCTGCTGGGTCAGGCGGCACGCGACGCCGAGAGAGCCAAGGACATCCTGTGCCGACTGGAACACACCACGCTGCGCAAAGTAAGAGAAGACGCCGCCGCCGTGGTTTCAGTCCTGCACATCAACTCTTTCTGTTTTTTGCGTTTGAAGTTGATCATCTAACACTTTCTCTGTTGTAGGTGACGGCCAACACCGCCATCTACTACGACCCGAACCCGCAGAACACGGTGGTGGCCGAGGACCAGGAGTGGGTGAACGTCTACTACGAGATGCCCGACTTCGACGTGACTCGGATTTCCCCGTGGCTGCTGCGCATCGAGCTCGACAGGAAGCACATGACTGACCGCAAGCTGACCATGGAGCAAATCGCCGAGAAGATCAACGCAGGTAGATCATCCGACTCGGCTCTGTTTTTACGAAAAAAGGAGCCCCAATAACGCCGTTTTCTCATTTTAAGGTTTTGGGGATGACCTGAACTGTATTTTTAATGACGACAACGCGGAGAAGCTGGTGCTGCGAATCCGAATCATGAACAGCGATGAAAACAAGTTCCAGGAGGTGAATAAAGATGATTTCAAGTCCCATTCCGATTGATCTATTGTCAAAACATTTCCAGTGGTCTCTTAACTATGAAGATTCAGCTTTTAGCTAAATCAAAACAAAAGGCTCTGTTGTTTTCTCAGACATAGTTTCTGCAGAATTTCATCAGAAAGTTGCCTCCGAGTTGTGGGCAGGACTGCTGCCCGCCGCCCCCCTTTCCTCTCCCCATTGCTGAGAGCTCTCTGTTTACACCTTCTCTTGCTTAGCGGAGACGGTTTGGTTAATAGTTTAGACAAATCGTGCGTTTTTATGGCACAAGCACTAAATTTGACAAGCATGTACCTTACGATCCCGTCTTTCAGAAGAGCGTGTTCGCCACAAGGAAAACCCAAAATGGCGGCTAGTTCAGTGTCTATTTACCTGAAGTTTCAACAATCTGGGCTGTTTATAAGCAAAATAGACGATTATTTTAAAAACCGGCGCCACTCTAGCTTACAGCCCCTCACACCCCCAACCTAACGTTAGCAGTGCAACAAAAATGGCGAGCAACGTCGGAGCTATCCAGCCGGGGAAAACGCACACCTGTGTTTGCGTGGGATGGGGGAGGAGCTTGTGACTCGCCCAGCGTATTTTCCTCATCACAAATCTGTTTTTCAAACTGCCGTTTGTGTCACGATTTGAATAAAGACAGACTCAGAAATGTAATTTTAAGCTGAATTTTCTTTCCATAAGTCCCCCATCATCATTAAAAATGCTACAAGAACACGTTCAAAACACCAAAAGCAACTTTTTCTTTGATCTTTACGCTAATTAAAGCTTGTACTTGGGGTGTTCTCGTCCAGGATGAGGAGGTGGTGGACAAAATGGACGACGACGTGTTTCTGCGGTGCATCGAGTCCAACATGCTGACGGACATGACTCTGCAGGGCATCGAGCAGATCAGCAAGGTACCAGGATGGACATTTCCTCCGCAGCGTCTCCCACTGAGTCAGGAGCAGCTAAGAAAACTGGAGTTCTGCCCCCTTTTCCCCTTCAGGTCTACATGCACTTACCCCAGACGGACAATAAGAAGAAGATCATCATCACCGAGGACGGAGAGTTCAAGGCCCTGCAGGAGTGGATCCTGGAGACGGACGGCGTGAGCCTCATGAGGGTGCTGAGCGAGAAGGACGTGGATCCCGTCAGGACCACGTCCAACGACATCGTGGAGATCTTTACGGTACTATTGGCGTCGCTGCATCGTGGCGTTCTGAAGGCATCCCCTCCACGCGGCTGTAACCCGAAGGCGTTCTTCACCGGCAGGTTTTGGGGATCGAGGCCGTGCGGAAGGCGCTGGAGAGGGAGTTGTACCACGTCATCTCCTTTGACGGTTCCTACGTCAACTACCGCCACTTGGCTCTGCTCTGCGACACCATGACCTGCCGCGGCCACCTGATGGCCATCACGCGTCACGGCATCAACCGGCAGGACACGGGACCGCTCATGAAGTGTTCCTTTGAGGAAACGGTAAAAAAAAGATTTGCTTCAAGTTTGAAGGAAGTCTTCAATTTGGAAACATTTTCTACACCTTTCTCCGTGTTTGTCTTTAGGTGGATGTGCTGATGGAGGCGGCGTCCCACGGCGAGTGTGACCCCATGAAGGGCGTATCGGAGAACATCATGCTGGGCCAGTTGGCCCCAGCGGGGACGGGCTGCTTCGACTTGCTGCTGGATGCAGAGAAGTGCAAGTACGGCATGGAGATCCCAACAAACATTCCTGGCATCAGCGTAGCCGGACGTAAGTGAAGAAAAGGACGGAAACGACACCGCGGTCATGAAAGAAAAAAACTCACCTTTATTCAAATCCACAGCCACTGGAATGTTCTTCGGCTCCGTGCCGAGCCCCATGAGCGGGATGTCTCCTGCCATGACGCCTTGGAACACAGGAGCCACTCCAGCCTACGGCGCCTGGTCCCCCAGTGTCGGTGCGTGACCCCCCCTCCTGCTTTTTGTCATCATCACTATTCTTTTTTTACGTTTCCGCTCATGTTTTGATTTATGCCCAACAGGAAGCGGCATGACTCCCGGAGCTGCTGGTTTCTCCCCCAGCGCGGCGTCGGACGCCAGTGGATTCTCTCCTGGTTACTCCCCCGCCTGGTCTCCCACTCCTGGTTCCCCAGGATCCCCGGGGCCGCTCAGTCCGTACATCCCATCTCCAGGTAAAAGCCCCTTTTATCACCACACCCATCACCTGAGTAACCCCAGATGACCACGATCCACATTTGACCCGTTTTCTTTAACCAAAAATGTAGCGTTTCATTTGCTGCTTTTGAGTCTTGGCAACGATTCTTTTAAAAATGTAAACAATTAAAATATATAAAGTATAAAGCAGATATAAAATATTTTGAGAATAATCTTAATTTTTTTGTCTTTATTTATTTGACCTTTTTTTGTTATTTCTGTAATTGTTAAAGATTACTGCCGCATTGAGTAGAGCTGGATTTAGTGAATCCTGTCCTTTGAAGTCTCCAATCACCTTTTGATCTGTTTTCTAAGCGCCCCAGTCGTCTTCGACTTATGCTTATGCTGTTTTTAGACAAAAAACAAAAAACCGTCACTTTTTCCTGAACGTAGTTTCTGAAGTTCATTAGAAATGTTTGAGTTGTGGGAGTAACCCCGCCCCCCTCCCCGTTGCTGATAGCCCAGAGGAAGGACAAATATGCCCTTACCAACGACATTCACACGATTTACATAAAGAAATACTCAGAAATGTAATTTCTAATTTTTTTTCTGTCCATCATGAGGAAAACGCTACAAGAACACGTGAAAACACCATTTTGATTGAAGTGAAATTCAATTCAATTTTCTTTTTTTAATGCAAAATAACAGATTTTCTTTTAGTTTTTAATTTGAGAATTTTTAATTTGGTAAGAAAGTTTCACCTTTGTTCGGCTTGAAACCCAAAACAGCCGTTGTAAACTACAGCAAAAGGCTTTGGAGATGGAAATTTTAACGAAAATCAGTGCTTCCAGTTGTGATCGAGGTTCTGCTGGAACATTTTTGGTGGTGTTTTTACAAAACTGGGGGCTGCAGAGACAATAAAACATTTTCTGATCCGTTTGTCATAAAAGCTGACTAACTCTTGGAATCATGACTCAGCGTTTTAGCAGAAATCTGTTCTTTTTTCTTTTTTTCTCACAAAAGTCTGTTTTTTGTCTTCAGGCGGAGCGATGTCACCAAACTACTCGCCCACCTCACCCGCTTACGAGCCTCGTTCCCCAGGAGGCTACACCCCTCAGAGCCCCGGCTACTCCCCGACCTCCCCATCCTACTCCCCGACCTCCCCCTCCTACTCCCCCACCAGCCCCAACTACAGCCCAACCTCTCCTTCTTACTCACCCACGTCTCCCAGCTACTCCCCGACGTCTCCTTCCTACTCGCCCACGTCCCCCTCCTACTCCCCTACATCCCCCTCCTACTCCCCTACGTCCCCCTCCTACTCTCCAACGTCTCCCTCGTACTCTCCCACCTCCCCGAGCTACAGCCCAACGTCGCCGAGCTACAGCCCCACATCCCCCAGCTACTCGCCCACATCCCCTTCTTATTCCCCCACCTCACCCTCTTACTCCCCCACATCTCCGTCCTACTCCCCTACCTCCCCATCCTACTCCCCCACCTCTCCTTCGTACTCACCCACCAGCCCAAGCTACAGCCCCACGTCCCCGAACTACACCCCTACGTCGCCCAGCTACTCCCCAACGTCTCCTTCCTACTCGCCCACGTCTCCCTCTTACTCCCCAACGTCTCCTAACTACACCCCAACCAGTCCCAACTACTCCCCTACCTCTCCATCCTATTCCCCCACTTCTCCATCCTACTCCCCCTCCAGTCCGCGCTACACCCCGCAGTCGCCCACCTACACGCCCAGCTCCCCCTCATACAGCCCCAGTTCTCCCTCATACTCGCCCACCTCGCCCAAATACACCCCCACTTCACCGTCGTACAGCCCGAGCTCTCCCGAGTACACCCCCACCTCGCCCAAATACTCCCCCACTTCACCGAAGTACTCCCCAACGTCACCCAAATACTCGCCGACCTCTCCCACCTACTCCCCGACGACTCCAAAGTACAGCCCCACGTCTCCCACCTACTCCCCCACATCCCCCACGTACACCCCCACCAGCCCCAAGTATTCCCCAACCTCCCCCACCTACTCCCCAACCTCCCCCAAGTACTCCCCCACATCCCCGACATACTCGCCAACTAGTCCCAAAGGCTCCACCTACAGCCCCACCTCCCCCGGCTACAGCCCCACCTCCCCCACCTACAGCCCGGCCATCAGCCCCGACGACAGCGACGAGGAGAACAACTGATGTGCCCCGGAGGAGGAGGAGGGAGGGCAGCTGAGGAGCAGACATGAAGGACGGCACACTGGTGGCACCGCAGAGGTCTCATCTGACATCATTCACCCCGTGCAAGAAGGGGGGGGGGGGGACTCTGCTTTCCAACTTGACCCCCTCCTGAAATGTTAGAACTGAAAGACTAAAACTGAAGAGGAAAAAAAAAAGGTTGCCTTTTGAGAAAATCTTTTCTTAACACGAGATGTTTAAACAAACTGGGAACCCTGAGTGGAGGAAAAAAGATGTGGACAATGCGGGTCGGATACATGGATTCCCGCTTCCCGTCTTTCTCTCGTTCTCTGACGCCGGTTGCTTCTGTCTCTCCTTGAAAAGGTCCTACTTGTTCCCAGCAGCTTTTCTGAGAAAGTAGATTGTATTTATTGAACATTAACACCCAAGATCTTGAGGCAATACGAGTGAAAACCGTGTCTATCGAGGAGTCTCTAGTTCCACCTTTTGGCTGCTTTCGTCACTTCCTGTTTCCTTTATTTTAAAGAATAAAAGTTCTTGGAGAAAGAAAGTGGTTTGCAGGAAGAAGGCCTGAGTTGGAGTAGACTTCATAGATGAGCCGCCTCTCCCTTCAGTGAGCTGAAAGACGACGACACCCACCAGCATCGTCTGCTGGTCCAATAGCAGTTTTCAGACTTATTCATAAAAAGATAATAAAAAAAGAAAAATCTTTTTCATGTTTAAAAACATAAGAAGTAGTTTGAATTATCATTCTCTTTTTGAAAAAAATGTTTTTTTTGTTTTTTTGAGCAAGCCGCTTTCGTTTGATCATTTTTGTCCCATTTCTAAGAGAAACATTTCATCCTCCTGTTGGCCTTTTATTCACAACATAGAGGCTGGATTTTTTTTTGTGTTTTTTTGGGCCTCAAACTTTACCCACTACATTAGTGTGAACATGATTTTCCAAGCAGCATTTTTTTTTAATCCAAACAGTGGGACTGTCAGGTAGCCGTCTGTGCACCTGGAAGAGAAAGCATCTTTCTTTCTTTTTTCCCCATCACAACATTCAACACGGTTGGAGTTTGCTGAACTTTCTGATCCCCTCCCTTTACTTCCACAAGTGATCCTCATTTCTTTAAAAAAAAATATAAAAAAATCAGTGTTTTCCTTGTATTTTTCTACTCGTCTGTACCTGTGATGAGGGGAACCGTTGTGTGTTGTGAGACTGGGAGTCCTGCAGAAGTGAAACACATCCTGACGTTCTTTAGTTCTGAAAAGCCTTGAACTTCTTCAGATTTATTTGTTTCTACCTGCTCAGACTGGAGTTGAACGAGCTCCTCTCTTTCTGTGCTGGCGCTGTCTTCACCTCAGCTCAGGCCATCCGGACTCCCAGAAGATGCTTGTTTGTTTTTTTTGTTTTTTTTTTTTGGTCTGATGGCGATTCAGGGTTTCAAGCTGAGGAAGAAGTTGATGTTAAGCAAAATAATTAACTTAAAAGTTGCCACTGTATAGCAATGGAATCATTATCTCATTCTCTTTATCTGTTTGTTTTTGAAAACAAAATAAAAATTTTAATACACCTGTCTGATTTGTCATTGAAGGTTGAGTAGTTCTTTATTTACAGTCTTAAGACATTACCTTATAAACTGCTTAGTCAGTGATTGATTTCTAATCTACCTAAAAATCTACTTTGTGGCTTTTTTCTAATTATGACTTCTGCAAATCAGATCATGTCATTGGTTTATAGTCCAGGAGAAAAAGTAAAACATTTATATGCAAATATTTAAACTTTACTGAGGATTTTTTGTGCAACCAAAGAGGATGTGCTTTACTCTAGTAACAGAATTTTAAATGTTTTAACCAAAATGTTGCTCACCGTTTCAAATTTTCGCACTCTGTAAATCACACTAAACCTCTTGATCTAGTGTACAAACACGTTACAGGAACGCCTTTGGCATAAATACATAAATCCAATATTCATGCTATATGATTGTCATTTATTGGAAGTCTGTAAATGAAATGAACTTTTAAAAGTAATTTTTACAAAAATAAAAGCTCTATGCTTTATTTTTTCTAGATTATTTTAAAAAGTCTGTCTTGGGATGAAAACGTTTTTTCCCCCTCAATATTTATACAACAACTGTAGTTTAAACATTTGTGAATTTATTGTTTTCAAAGGAAAGTATGCCAAAAACAAACGCTTTTGTGTCATATTTCTGAAAACATGTTCAAAAATGCTATTACTGACTAAAAAGGTTTTTTAGAAACACTTAAATTAGAGAAATGATAATTGGATAAAACAATAGAATGTGTCTAACATCTAACCAAATTCTGTTTAAAAAATAAAACTTAAACTAAGTGACATGCAAGTTTTTTAAAAACCATAGTTCAAGCAGATGTTCAAATATCAATTGACAGTTTTATCACGGAATCAGAAAAAAACGCAAGTTTAGGATTTATTATTAAAATGCCTATTCAAACGTACATATTTTGTGTTAAAGCTATGACTCTTGTGCTATCCTAGGTACTTTAACGTTGGAAGTTGGGTCATCTAGACCCACTAGACAGTGCTCTGAACCTTTTTTTTTCAATGATTTGTGATCTTCACTGGTGTCCATGGATTACATGAAATCTTTCCACCTTTATCCACCTTTGTCATGGTAGGGAGAACACGTCAATGTAAGGGTGGGGTCATCCAAGATAGCACAAGGGTTAAATAAAGAAATGAAGTTTTTTTTTTTTTAATAATCTTATTTCAAATTATTTAAATCTTATTGTAAAACATTTTTCATGTTTAATTCTAAATTGCACAATGCATTTTCAAGTTTCAAGCTTTACTTGAATTGTTTCTGGAGGTTGTAATAGCAGACATTCAACTCCTGGGGGCGCTCTTTCAACACTACCAACCTGCTCCCAGACAGGAAGTTGTTCATCGAATAATGTGAACAAGTTTAATTTAAAGAAAGGCTCTTTACATAAAATAAAATCAAATAAAATAAAAATCATCCTTTCTCTATGTTTGCATTATAAAAATATTCCTAATAAAGAAAAAAATAAGTTATCTTTAGTATGATTTCAAAACTAACCACATTAAAACATTATCCCAGTCGGGCATTAAAATAAATAAATAAATAAATAAAAATAAATATTTCTAACTAAAATTAATGGTAAGAATAAACAAAAATAAAGAACTTTGTTACATTTAAATCTAATTTATGATTTAAAAATAATTCCATAAAGAAGGTTTCATCAATTGTGTGATATCCTCACAGGCTCACAGAGATGCTTGGGTCAGTACTAAACATGGAATGTTTTCAAAAATCTTATACAATGATTCCATAGAAGTTTGAATTCATTTTCTTTCTTTTTTACAATATGTCAGTCTTTCCAGGTTTAGACCTGTCATCGGTTCATTTGTCCACATTTAAATAGATTTGCTTTTCCACAGCAATGCAAACAAAATTTGTGGTGGAACTCAATCTTCTTTGCTTCCTTTTGGCTTCCCCCTTCAGGGATTGCCACAGCGAACGAGCTTCCTCCATCTAACCCTGTTTTCTGCATCCTCTACTCTAACATCAGCTACATTTATCTCTTCGTTCATTGCATCCATTAACCTCCTCTTTGGTCTTCCACTAGACCTCTGTTCTGGCAGCTCTAGACTCAGCATCCTTCTACCAATACATTCTCTGTCTCTCTTCTGGACATGTCTGAATCATCTCAGCCTGGCCTCTCTGACTTTATCTCCTAAACCTTTAAAATATACAGTACTGTCCATCTTATGCACTTATTCTGGTCACTCCCAAAGAGAACCTCAGCATCTTCATCTCTGCTATCTCAAGCTCTCCTTCCTGTCTTTTCCTCAGTACCGCTGTCTTTTGGAACCAACATACCCAGAGTAAGCAAGTTCAGGCGGATTTCAGCCAGACTTCAGGGTTAAAGTCAGGGTAGTGTAAACATGCTTTCTGGAACACCCCCCTGTGTTCCTCTCATGCACACACATGTACTCTATCTTGCTCCGGATAACTTTCATTCCGCTCCACTTCTTTAGCTTCTCCTCCACCTGTTCTCTGCTCTCACTACAAATCACAATGTCATCTGCAAACATTATAGTCCTTGGCGATTCCTGTCTGACCTCATCTGTCAGCCTATCCATCACCATTGCAAACAGGAAGGGCCTCAGAGCTGATCCCTGATCTAATCCCACCTCCTCACCACTGTCTTACAGCCCTTCAACATGTCCTGCACTGCTCCAACGTACTTCTCTGTCACTCCAACCCCACAGTTCCTCTCTGGCCATCACTTCACAAGCTTTCTCCAGATCTACAAACACTTGTTGAGGAACTCCAACACAAGACTTTAAATATATAAAAGTACAGAAGAGGTTACTTCTACGTTTCAGGAAGACTGGTATAGTTCCAGAAAGTGGTTTTAACCTGATGACACCCCAACCGGGAGTTAGTGTCCTTCGTGAAAACTTTATTTATTTAAAGTGAAAGATTTAATTTGGTTGAACTCGTTAAGCAACAGGAGGACGTTTCTGAGAACTAATACTGATAAAGTTCTGGAAATTTTTATAGACGAATTGTGGATAAGTTCAAGCATCTCATTAGATTAGATTAGTTGATTTGAATCAGGGCAGCTCAGGTTAACAGAATACACTACTCTAAATTAAAAAAGAAATCCTTGCAGCCAAAAGATTACTTGATCTAGGAACCTGACCTGGATCAGTTAAACATTAAAATACTATAAATGTAATGTGGAAAATGAGGACCGTTAGTGAAGAAATTACAAATCAAACTACACAAAAACATCACAATGAGTAAGGCTAATTTTGTACTTCAAAATGTAAAATATCTCATATAATACACCAGAACAAGTATCTTGTTACGTCCGTTTAACCCTTGTGCTATCCTAGGCACTTTAACATTGGGAGCTGGGTCATCTAGACCCACTAGACAGTGCTCTGAACCTTTTTTCTTCATTGATTTGTGATCTTCACTGGTGTCCATGGATTACATGAAATCTTTCCACCTTTATCCACCTTTGTCATGGTAGGGAGAACACGTCAATGTAAGGGTAGGGTCATAGGATAGCACAAGGGTTAAATGCTTTTCATGAAATTTTAGACGATTTGATCTAAATCGAGTGTTTTTAGTTTAAATTTGTGGATTTTAAGATTTAATTGGCTGCTAATAATTGGACACAAGCCTGCAGATAGATGGAACATTAAGTTGGTTACATAAGTAAAGAGGTCCAAACGAATAAAACTCCAAAACCCATCAAGTGTTTTGGCAGCAGATCAGGATCAGATGAAAGACAAAGGTCTTAATGTCATAAAGCTAATCTCAAACTTTCGCAACTGTCTCTGGTTCTGGGTCAGCGCTCTTCACTTGGACCAGCAGATGGAGGGAAATCCCGCCATGATGGTGTGCCATGCAGGTCTCCACAGCAATCTCCACTCACTGACGCAGCCATCTGTGGATTTAAATACACCTTTTTGCGTTGTTTAATTTTTAGTTTGAATATTTGTTATATAGAAACCTTTTTCCATTTCTCTTTACACACATACCTGCCATCGAAAGGGTGGACTGATGTTTTATAAAGGTTTTGGTAAAAGAGGACTAATGCAATTGTTAACATTTAACATAGAATTATTTGGGAGATTCAGGCTTTCTAGGAAACATTAGAAGTTATTGCCATTCCTCAGAAGTTTGGTTCTGTCTCCAGATTGCTCTCACATTGTTCGTTTGGTGGCTGCTCGCCCTCTTTTGACGTCATTTGCATATGTGTTGTCCTGTGGAGCGTGTTGGTTGTCGTTTAAGGGTCGGCGTGACTCTTCCTTCACTTTCCCGTAAAGCCAACTCTGCACAAAGGTTACCTACACCGACTCATCAGCAGATGGGAGGACAGAGCAAAGGGCTGAGAAAGCCCAACCACAGAACGCAACAAGAAGCTTCCATGGAGCTATAAATGTGTCCGGCCCACATTTTCCTTTCATTTTAAGTGACTGAAGCAGAAGTGTCACACTCCAGAACTCGAGGGCCGGCTTCCTTCTGATTTTCTAGAAATCCTGCCTTATCTGCTGCTGTTCACCTGGATCAGGTGTGTTTAGCCAATGAGGAGCTTCGATGGCAGGATGGTTGGAAACCATGTTGGCCCTCAAAGCCTGGATTCTCACATCCCAGCTCTAAAGCTTCAAAAGTGTGTTATATAAAACAGTGACGTGCGGCAATGCCCTGCGACCGACTGGCGACTTATCCAGAGTGTACCCCACCTTTTATCAACAGTAGCCGGCCCGTGGACAGGCCCTGGTGACCCCATGACCCTGAAAGGGGTTGAGTAAATGGTTGGAGGAATGGATGTCTGGAGAAGGTTGTCAGTGGTGAGGCCTGGACTATTTCACAGAAACAAACCCAATAAATTCACCAAAAACTGATTATGTTTCATATCTCAAATCAGCCTTTTTTTAGTAGGTTCATATTGGGCCAGTGAAGAAAGTACAAGGGTAAACTCTCTACCAAACCGCCTGTGTGGATCGGTGAACGCTGATTTGCACCTAGTGTCATATTTTAAAAATTATTTCAATGGATTTTGTTATTTTCCTGCTCAATGTGCTTTTTCCACCCCCATTTGTCTATAATCCTTATACCTAAAAAAAACGTACTTTTGAAACGCTTATGTTTATTTTATTCACGTTGCCTTTACCTAAGCCACACAATCAATCCAGTTTGCATGGGATTGCACAATCTGCCTTCACCTCTCAGCCTAATTAAACCCCAAAAAACAGCGATGATGATCACAGAAATGAAAACCGCTTCTGTCACTCCTTGCTTCAGCCATGAAAACAGGATGAGTCACAGTCTTCAGGTTGAGAAAGTGCAGGAGGGCAAGTTTTGACACATGCGCGGCAGCCTCACCCCTGACGGGTGTGTCTTATCTGGAGGTGGGAGAATCCCATCATGACTAAAGCAGCGTTTTTGTCCCCGTTGCTATGGTGATGGAAGCCAAGTTTTTAATGTAAAACACAGAACAAAGCAATCCTTTGATGATTATATTTCTGCAAGAATACTCACATACACTGTTACTTTTTTTTGAAGTTTTTGCACAGATCTCCACTTTCCACGAAAGGCTTGAATGTAAATCTGTGAAATGAGAGATGAGCATGTGGTTCCTGTTTCATCATTTCCTTCACTTGAAGAGCTGATTCAATCAAGTTTCCGTTTTGTTTTTTTCTTTTTTCTTTTTCTGTGGTGAAGTCAAGGGGCTGGGCGTCAGCAGCCACAGGCCAAGTCAGGAAATCTGTTTTTTTTTGTGTGAGACTGCTCCCTTGTGTGAAAGAATTTGCCCTTGTGTGTTTAGGGACGAGTTTCTCTTCTCTCCACTGCATTCCTGCTCATTCACAGCTCAAGCGTGTTCCTTTACCCAACCAACTAACCTTCCAGGTAAGTCTGATCTAAACTCCCTAACTATACTGCTGTATGGGTTCCTCCTGGTTTGTTCTTCTTTGCTTACTTTTTCTTTGCAACAGCTAGAAATAAGAAAAGAAGTTAAAACAAAAGCTTCTTTTTCCTCACATTCTTTCTCACTAGGGCTGCAGAGGAAACTCTCAACCAGACTCTTTAGTTTCCTTTTGTGTGTCTGGTACCTCGTCCATCTTTTCCTATCAAGCCTGCATATTGATATTTTGGTGGGGTGTGGTTTTTATGAAGCTGTTTGTGCCTCAAGTCTCAGCCTAAACTCTGGTTTCTTCCTGCCTCTTTCCCCCTTTTGGAGACCAGCTCAAACAGTTTGACTAAGTTTTTCCGATTCATCTCAAAAGGACATCATTACGGCTCAACTATCAGACACATTGACTGCATATAAATGACTGAGTGGCCCCTCCCTCCTCGTGTTCCTAACAGGAAGTAGCTTCAAGAAGCCAAAATCCCATAGACCTCTATGGAGAAATAAACAACTGTTACTCAGTCATTCTATTTGTCAGAAGAGCCATTCTTGCTCTACTACCCTTTTTAAACATGTTCTCGCTAATCCTCATTTACTTTCATGATATTTTTTATTTATTGCAAGTTATTTGAGTTATAAACTGACCAATCAGATGCCTCAGTAAAAGTATGTTGTCTCACGTTGAACATTTAAAACATTTTAAATGCTCACTGACATCTTCTGGCTCCAACATGTCAGTGTCTGTATCCCAAAATAATGGTCACTGAAGTGACTTAATCTGGTCGGAACTTGCAATAAATCCTTTTCTATGGATGATGCCACACTCACTCGGTTCAGTTCTCATTTACAGTCAATGATCAACGTTTCCTCACAGGAAATGACTTGATTGAACTGCATTAAGTAAAGTAGGACTACTAAGCTCTATTTATGTCTTTTTTAATCCAGTGGCTCTAACAGTTTGACCCGTAAATGAAAAGAAAATACAATCTTAGTACAAGTTGGGCAACCTCCTCATAAAGTTTAAAACAAGCACTTACTGTATTCTTACAACAAAAATCCATATTTTGTTCTCCTAAATACTGACACTGAATGCCAGTCTAACTTGTGAACATTTATTAAATTTTGAAGTAAAACATCTTTAAAACTGAACCAAAAAATACAGTGACATGTGAGTTTTTTAAAGCAAGTTTTTTTTTTTATTAATAATGTCCTTATTTCTAGATTCTAGCTTGTAATGAGTCAAAATATTCTCAGGTGGGGATAGAGCAACGATAAGTTAAAACAACGTAAAAACATCCTAAAAATATCCGTCAAATATGGTAAAATATCCTAAACGTCTAAAAAACTAGGGGTTTAAATCTTTGCAAATGGGAAATAGGCATGCCTCTGTGTAAGACTAGACGGCATATTTCACAAATGTTGAAATGATCCTTTTGTTCACTATCCAGTAATCTAAGAACTAGTCCAGACTGGAGAAGTGCTGATGCATCGACGGTTTCAGCATCATGTATCATGTAAAAGTCCCACTTGATTGCTTTGCTGCATTAATGTTAACAATGACTCACAACAATACAGCAAAGGTGGCAAATCATTAACAGAAATTTTAGATTTAAAATCTCCAAAACTAAATGAATACATAAATAACACTGCAGGCCAATCTGTTCCTATGAATACATTTCTTTTCTTCTAACATAAAATATTAGAAACTGAAAACAAGACCAGTTACAGGACAGTAAAACTATGATAAAAAAATAAGAGGATATTTTATAAAAAGTATTCCTGTTAATGGAATTATCTAGTTGTTGAAAAAAATATTGTAAGAAGTTCTTGGAAGCTACATATATTTATGTTTTATTATCATATTTCCTCAGCTTTTACTTAAAAATGTTCTCCAAAGTGTTTTTTTAATATAGTTAAACAAATCCTCTCCATATTTGGTCATTCTCGATCAATCAAAGAAAACAAGGTGTGTGACGGACTACTCCTTTTTTCTCAGACAAAACAACATGTTTTTCTTTTCGATCCCTGCTCCTGCGCTGTCCTGATGGTCAGAGGGACCGTAGGCGTGACTGACAGCCACACCTCTGTCATCACCAAATATGAATGAGGACACATTGTAAGCGCTTTGAGTGTCTAGAAAAGCACAGATCAATCTAATCCCCTATTATTAATATTATTTCCCAGAATCCCCTGCAAAAAACTAGCATGTATCAATGCTCACCAGATTGCTGGAGCACGTTTGAAAGATTTATCATTTATGTATTTAACAATTGTCGCAACTTAATTTGGATTTGGATGCATCAGAATGGAACTGAGCTTGTGGCCTGAGGTTGTGGGTTCTACATCCCACCTACAAGCCTTTTCAAACTGCACTTTTTCGTCTGCTCCTGATTCACATTTCAACAAAGAAATACTCAGAAATGCATTTTTAAGCTTAATTTTCTTCATTTATGTCCTTCATTATCAAAAAACACCAAAAGCACAAAATTCATTGGAGTGGGTCTTTAAAAGTATCTTAACTTTACATACTAGTAATAATAAGTTGAATCTAAAAATAACTTCCACAGTCTTTAGTTTAAGCCCACTACCAGTGGGAATCAAACTCTCCCTTCCTCCGTGAGAAGCTGGATCCACAGGCCGCAGGTAAGATTTCATCCATGCGGCTCCAGTTTCCTCCCATATATAAGCTTACCGGGCCAGGTAAGCTCAGACGCTGGTCCACACCCGGTCTCTCCATACCTCACCACTTCAGCACACACAGCACAGGACCCACAGAATGGAGCCGGAGGCAGACAGCATGCCTGAGGTTCCGGAGGAGATCTTACAGTTAAGTGGGCTCTTCTTTGTGTTCTCTCTGAGGAGCTGACGGCTGTGTAACCCTAACCAGGTGGCCTCTGCACATGCAGCTTCAGGCCCTCGCTTGTTTACTTCACTGCAACCTGCAGTATGGGGGGGGGGGGGGGGGGTGTGTTTAGTTGAAGAGCTAAGGGTGGACGGGGCTATGATAACTTTTTGTTTTCATGGCTCAATGCTGATAAAATACAATCAACACTTATAGAGTTCTCTGCCGATGAGTCACTTTTACACAACAAGTTTTAGGTTCATCTGTTTTCTTTAACATTTTCATTTTTGTCTTTTAATTTAAAAAAAAGAAGGATTTTTTTGTAGAGATGAGAAACCTGCACATTTGCAGGTAGCTGCAAAGTCTTCATAAGGAGGTCTTTAAATGTTTATTAAGCCGTCAACTGTAAGGCTTTCTTAGTTTATCTGACAAAAAACAGCAGCTATCACTCTATCATCACGTAAAGACACCATGAGCACAAAATGCTGAAGTGAATCAAGTCTCTTTGCTGTTGTGTGACGAGTCCGTATTGACAGAAAACCCTATTTAAAGACCCACTCCAATGTTAACTGTGTTTTGGGTGTTTTTAACATGATCTTGTGGCATTTTCCTCATGATGGAGGACATATATCAAGTTTAAAAATTACGTTTAAAATTGCGTTTCTGAGTATTTCTTTATTCAAATCATTGTGAATCAGGAGCAAACAAAAGAATTGCCGTTTGAATAAGCTTATATTAGCTAAATCTACAATCTAAAGTTGTGGGTCACAAGCTCCCAGCTCCGCTCCATTCTGATGTATCCACTTGCAGACAAATAGATCCACGTGCGTCTCTGTTTTCCTTGTCTGAGGTGGAATCTGGATCTAAAGTGTACGGCTGGATGGCTTCATTATTACTAGCCTTTTTTTTGCACCATTAATGTTAGTTTGGGGTTGTGATGTCCTGGAAGACGGCTGATTTTTTTGTCTTGTACAAAAAGGCATAATCAAAAGGCCAATGGGAAAGATCAAAAGATCATGGGATTTTAAGATTAAAGTTCATAAAAAGGACAAACCCAAAAGAGAAAAAGTATGGTTCATGACTACAAATAAAACTTTTCTAAATTCAAAGAGAAGTTTGTGATGCCAAGGGAAATCTGTGACTGTTTTAAGTCCCTCCAGGAGCTCATATTGAAATATTTTACAACATGGTTTAGTGAAACATAAATAACAGTAGCTAAAAATCCAGCAAAATGGTGTTGTTTTTTTGCTAAAATATCTCTGGTTTTCTTATTTACAAGAAACGCAGGTTTCAAATACAGACAGTTTGGAAAGGGTCATGCTTTTAGGCCCATTGACATTAATTTGCAGAACCCGGACAGTATGTACAAATAAAATTGCATCAGTTACATCTGCATTTCCTTTGCCGTTTCCTTTCAGAATCATTGTTTGTAAAGTTGTCTGCGAATTTGCAGACAAACCCTGCAGAAGCAGCTTTTTTGAGATTTTCAATTTGTCTTACAGATAACAAAAATATCTATGCATATAAATTAGCTTATTCTGGATTCTTTTAAACATAAACTAAATAAACGTGTTTTTATTTTTCAAGACGCCCCTAAACATAGTGTATTCTCCTTCCTCTGCTGCAAAGTAGGAATGTGGAAATTTGAAGACACAAAGACCACCTTTTTCCTGTTTTCCTAACATTTTACAAAAGCTGGATTTTAATCAATACTCGGATTTGTCTTTTTACCAAAAACCTATGATTGTAAAAATGTTTAAAGATTGCAGCTATTTTGCAATTGTAGACTAACTTGATCACCAATTCATGAGATTGTAAAAAGAATAATTTAGATTGAAAGCAGAATGAAAGCTGTGTACCGGAACTGTGGTGGCTTGACCCACTTTTGTTGCTACCGTCTGCAGGCGCTGCTGGGTCGGCATTTTTTTTTTTGTGCGTGGACACATGTTCAGAAAGAGAAAATGAGGATCTACCTGAGTAGTTCTGACCTTTGACACCATGAGGCTCACATTCACTCAAAGACAAATACTCACATTTACGCCTTAGAGACCATTTAGCGTCTCAAATCAACCTAAGAAGCATGCTCTTGGACTGTGAGAGGAAGCTGGAGAAAACCAATGCATGTACGAGGAGAACATGCAAAGTCCACACAGGAAAGACCCAGCTGGGATTTGAACCAGGGCCTTCTCCCCCCCACCTGTTTGAGTTGAAACGTGTGACTGTGAATGTTTGAATCATGGTCATGCTTCCTTGCACAGATTTTGTGTTTCACTTCCCCTTCGTTAAATCATCAACCAGACATCTATGCGTGCAGATCCGTGTTTCCCACTTCCTGTTTCAGCCATGTTTTTAGGGACATGTGTATGTGACTCACGTCACACGACTGTTTGTCATAAATTCATTTTTTCTTGTGCCCTTACCAGTTGGTTTTCCTCTTTCCATGCAGCATGCTCCACTTCCAGCCAGCACCTGGTCAGTTCGGCCCTGAAGTCCGTGATCCGGGTTTGTGGGTGTGGAGGGTGGAGAAGATGAAGGCGGTGCTGCTGGATCCCTCCGAGGTGGGGTCTTTCTATAACGGGGACTCGTATTTGGTGCTCAAAAACGACGGCGAGCAGGGAGCAGACCTCCACATGTGGATAGGTGAGACTGGAGCGTCCAGTTCATTAAATGTGTATCTGAACTCTGAAGAATAAAACTTCCCTTTAGCAAAAAGAAGTACTCTTGAAGTCTATGTATACTTGAATATAGCAAGTACAATAACTCCCTTTTATAGCTGAAATCTCGCAGATGGTCATAATTGTGCATCTAAGTTTGTTCTTAGAACAAAACAATATTTGTGATGTTTTCCAAATCCGGTTTTAGAGAAAAAAAGTTCTCCTCTGAAACAACACCAACTTTTCAATGATGTGCTTAAAGCTGCAGATTCAGAAAATTATGAACAAATGTAGTATTTCTTTATTCAAACCGTGGAGAAGCAGGAGGAGACAAAAAAATGTTTGAAAAAGCTAGTAGTTTTTACGGACGAACTACAATCGGGAAGCCAGCTTATGTTAGCTTTGGGTTGTGAGGGGCTGTAAGCTAGCAAGAGAGAGTACAACCAAAGGGTTGATGGGATATCAGTGCAGGCTAACTCCTCACCAACAGTCCCGCCCAAAACTCAGAGGCTAGTTTCTGATGAACTCCTGAAGCTCTGCAGAATCTGTGTCCTAGAAAACGATACCGGTTTGTAGACTTTGGCTAAAAATTGGCATAATCATAATTAAAAGACCACTGGAAATGCTTTCACAATAGATTAAAAGATGATCAGAGTGGGACTTTAACGTCGCTTTTGACTCTTTATTGCCCACAACAAAAATCCTGTCTTGTGGTGTTCCCCAAGGCTCTGTTCTGGGCCCTATTTTATTTTATCTCTATGATCCCTTTTGGAAAACTTCTCAGCTAATTCAGACACATTTTGTATCACTTACCGGTATATGCGGATGACATTTAACTTTTTTGTTGCTTAAGTGAAAACGACTACAATAATCTGTCTTACCTATTTGATTGTTTGGCCAGCAGTGCAAGTGTGCTTACATGACAATCACTTACTTTTAAACTCTCAAAAGAGAGAAACATAAATGTTTGCCTTAGACTCTAAAATACCCACCATCATAAGATTCACAGAGCTTTTCCGCCCAGCCTCGTCTCAGTAACCTCAGTGTCTCTTGATTCCTGTTCAGAACTCCTGGTAAAAAACTGTTTTTATTACCTGAAGAGTGGGACTAAACTAAAAGCAAAGTTTATCCGATCTGACCTCAAGCGTTTAGACTACTGTAATTTTCTTTTTACTTATTTTAACAAATAATCTCTTTGATGGCTCCAAATTGTCCAAAATTCTGCAGCAATGCTTGTTTCATGTCACCCGTCTGCTTTATGGCCACAATGGGTTCCTCTTAAATATAAACTAGATTTTAATTTGAGTTTTCAGAGCCTAAACTCCTAAATATGTTTCTGACCTTTTAATTCTCTACACTTCTGTACGATTCTTGAGGTCCACACAGAAGCTTTCCAAACTCTCATTTCCAGGTTTCCACTTTGGTTTCTATTTCTATCTATACCCCTTGTGCTATCTTAGATGACCCCACCCTCACATTGACGTGTTCTTCCTACCATGACAAAGGTGGATAAAGGTGGAAAGATTCCATGTAATCCATGGACACCAGTGAAGATCACAAATCATTGAAGAAAAAAGGTTCAGTGCACTGTCTAGTGGGTCTAGATGACCCAACTCCCAATGTTAAAGTGCCTAGGATAGCACAAGGGTTACAAATAGGGGAGATCTTGCCTGTCATGCCGCCGCTCCCTGACTCTGGAACGCCCTCCCAGTGTCTCTGCATCAGAGACAAATTTTTAAATCTCAAGTTTAGATGTTTTTATTTAGGAGAGCATTTAGCTGACATGCCTTATCGTTTACTTGTGTTTCTTATCTTGTTAGACCATGTTTTATTGTGTTAACTTATGTGCAGCTACTATTATCACTTGTTTTAACTTTGTGAAGCACAAATATACTAACTTCTGAATTAAATGGAACATTTTCAGTTTACAATATTTAGATAGTATATAAAAAATCAACTTCAAGCATACTGCCTAATTAGGGTTTGGGTGTGATGGTTAAACAAATGGGGGAATAAAAATCAACAACAAAAATGAATAATCAAAATTAAAGACAATGCAAAGTTGAGGGTTAAAAACTCGTGAACCTGAGCCTTCTTTTATTACTTTTTCTCTCTGTCCAACAAAAGCTGTGGCTGTTGTGCAGTGCTTAACCCTGCAGCAGATGAATAACTCCGCCTGTAATGCAGATGACACAGGAGTCGCAGCGCTAACCTGCTGCACCGTTGATGTGAGCGAAGAGGCTGCAGTCACAGAGATGATGGGGTGATGAAAAGGGTGGAGGTGGGGGGTCCCGTAGGGAAAACAAGGAAGAATTTTGAGCAGATTGCATTAAAAATGCATGAAGTGCTGTTACACCGATCAATTGTGTCTGTTGTTTCCAGTACTTGGGTAACACTAAGCTGTGGTGGCTTGGAGAGCGCTCTTTCTGCTGGAGCATGAATCGCTCAGGTCACTGATCGTCACTGTTCGTGAACAGATGATGAACTGAAAGGTACTTAGCTAATTAGCTAATTCATCACATAATGCTTCTCGGATGCTGAGAGCTGCAGACTCCCTTCAGGAACTGCAAGTCAACAACGGAAAAGATGACGGCCCAGTGAGGTCTCTGATGATGATGATTGGAGGCAGATCACTTGCTGCAAAGCTAGACCAGATCAAACGGCTGTCACCACTCTTGTTGATGTGTTAAGATGCTGAAAGGAGGAAGTGATTGGCCTGTGCCATTTTTAGTTTTGACCACTGATTCTGTTCAGAGACAAAGCGTCTGCTTGAAGTAGATGTTTTTGCTGGGCTAATTTGAAACCAGCTTTTATTAGTTTCATGGTCGTTTCCTCATAGTTGTCTAACCACAGAAATAAAAAAAAGTATATGAAACCGAAAGGGTGTTTGTTTCTGTTGTAAGTTAAGGATCAGACACACTTCCTGCAGTTGTGTTTAAGTCTCACTCTGCTCATCTTTTGAAATATTGTCAAGAGCGTTCCCAGCGTGGTGTTTTAATTATATTAGCCAAAATCTAAAAACCTGTGTCCTTGGACATAGTTTCTGCAGAGCAGCAGTTGGTTACTAGAAATTCATCTCTGAGTTGTGGGCGAAACAGTAGGTGCAGAGTAAGCCCGCCCCCATTTCCTGTCATCCATCTGTTTACACGCTCTCTCCAAGTGGTGAGACAAAAAAGGCGAGCACTATTGGAGCCATCAAGCCGTACAGTTTTGAGCCAGATACCAGTTCAGACGAGGAAAACAAAGACGTTGATGGAATTAGTCGTCTACAAGTGTATGCATCGAGATGTAGCGGAGCAGGGAGCTTGTGGCCTGCCCGGCGTATTTTCCATGCCACAAATAAGCTGCTTCTGATTCACAATTTAAATAAAACTATACTCAATAAAAGCAATTTTACGTTCAATTTACTTAATATTTGTTCTCCTTCATCAGAAAAATGCCATAAGAGCATTTTAAAAACAACAAAACATGTTATATGTAGATGACACAGTTCTTTATCTTCAAGCACAAACAAAGGATGAAGCTGCTGCAATTCTATCTAAAGTCAAAAGTCAGGGCTCCACCTCAGTACAAAATTTTTTTCACGTTTTGTGGTCCTTTCTACTCTTTGTTGTATAAGCTCTGTGCCTCTCTCTTTGTTTGTTTACAATGACTGAATGTTTCTTTTTTTTTTACCTGCGGAAGTACAACAGATTTAGTTTAGCTTTTATGCCAATTCTGACCTATTTATGTTGTATCTAAGCTTAAACTTTGATTAAAATACATTGGCATAATTACGTTTTTTTTTTTTTTTTAAATCAGAGTGGGTCTTAAAAAGGAAATTAGGCGTTCCTACGAAATAAGATTTTGCTTCATTGTCTCCCGCTGTTACCTCATTGTGTAATATGTAAATGCAAAGACATCATTAGGTTTTGCTATTTTCCAGGAGAGAAGTCGTCTCGGGATGAGCAGGTTGCATGTGCCATGCTGGCCACCCAGCTAGACAACTTTCTGGGCGGTGACCCCGTTCAGCATCGACAGGTTCAGGGCTTTGAGACGCCAGAGTTCATGGCGCTCTTCCCTAGAGGAATCAGCTACAAGGTAAGCAGGATTGACAACCCTGCTCTCGCAAAGTGGTTTATATAACTCTCCCTATAAAGTACAGATGCCGCTTTCCTGCTAAGAGGCCCGAACATTCACTATAAAACTGTATGAAGCTTTAAAAAAAACTAACAGACCTTTTATTTTAAGTTTGCATCTAAACTAGATTTCTGTTTACATGGAGTAATCATGGGTTTATCTTTAGGTTTTCTGTAAGGCTTGCTCAAGATAAGGCACAATTTACATTAGATAAACATCTAACAGGAAATTTTAAAGCCTGCGTGATAACGCTGCAGAGTTTATCTTAAATCTTTTATAGCTGAATTCCATCTTATCAGCTGTGACAAAGTTCACGTTAGTGTAATCTAATGGTTGATTACTTTGGCCTGCTGTTAAATGAAACAGCAAGTCTCTGTTGGAACCCCCCTTTTGCTGAGCGCCCCTTTCCCATTGCAGGATGGCGGAGTGGAGTCGGGCTTTAGGAGGACTCAGGGGTCCGGACCGGTGCACAGGTTGTACCAGATCAAAGGGAAACGCAACATCCGTGCCAAGGAGGTGGAGCTGAGCTGGAGCAGCTTCAACAAGGGCGACTGCTTCATCCTTGATCTTGGAGAGGTGATTTATTTCACCACACAGTGATATATTTGAAACAGGGGCGGAGCCACAAGGGGAAAAGGAAAACAGAAAAACAGTTTGCCCCCCCCCCCCCTTCCCATTTTGGAGTCAATACTAGTTTAATAATTGACAAACATTAAGAAATCAACACAACCTTCTCAAAGCACTGCAAAAATAACAAAAGCAACATTTTTATTTTTGATCCTGTCATTTGTAATGGCCGTCCACTCTGCTGTTCTCTTTTGCTACCCTTCTGGAGTCTTGTGCCCCCCCCCACATAAAATGTTCCTTCCACGGCTTAGGAAGATGATCAATCATCTGTTCTCCAGATTATCGTGTCGTGGATTGGATCGCAGGCCAACATCTTCGAGAAACAGAAAGTGCGTGAAATTGCTTCGTTGATCCGTGACACCGACCGACATGGCAAAGCTCGAATTGTGGACATCACTGAGGGGGAGGAGCCGGAGGAGATGCTTAAGGTACAACCCAAAAAACGTTTGAATCTTTTGAAAACAGGACAGTTTAAATTCCCAAGATAATTTTGGAAGTTTCTTCGTTTTTAGGTGCTGGGACAGAAGCCGGAGCTCGCAGAGAGCACGCCAGAGGAAGACAGCAAAGCGGACGCTTCCAATTCTGCTGCTCTTTACAAGGTAACTTCCCTGTCCAAAAACGTGAAGTATTAGCAAAACTAAAACAAAACTAAAACAAAACTGTCCCTAAGGTGTCTGATGCAACCGGTTCCATGACGATGACCAAAATCTCAGAGAAGAGCCCGTTTGCCCAGGAGCTGCTTGTCCGTGATGACTGCTTCATCCTAGACAACGGAGCCAACGGAAAAATCTTCGTCTGGAAAGGTGATAAAGAACCGCCCACCTCAGATCCACAGAACACACTGCTAAAATGCCAAAGGGGATCAGCCCTTGAGTCCGTACCCAAGCACGCCAAATGTTACCGGAGATGAAATTCACATGAAAATCTGGGCAGTGATGCGTATCCATAGCAACTGCCCTTTCTTGCTTCTGGAATGGAGATGGGAGATGTGTTAGTTCCCACGTTAGCAAAGTTAATGCTACAATGGTTTAAAAAATAACCAGAAGTTGGAATGTCATGTCGTTCCATATGCACTGACGTTCTATAAGATAAATCAGATCATTTAGATCAGGATTTTCCTTCCTATTGTACATGTTTCTGTGTCTTCAGTTATAAGATTTTAGTGGGCATGTGATCAGGCTCATCACTACAGCCCACAGATACTGGACAATGAGTCTTGCAATTATCATCTTGGAGTGTGATAATGGAAAAACCATATGCCAGGGTGTACTCTGCCTTTACCCCACAGCAGCTAGGATAGGCTCCAGCAACCCTTTGATAGGTGTAACCCTTGTGCTATCCTAGGCCTTTTAACGTTGGGAGTTGGGTCATCTAGACCCACTAGACAGTGCTCTGAACCTTTTTTCTTCAATGATTTGTGAACCTCACTGGTGTCCATAGATTACATGAAATCTTTCCACATTTATCCACCTTTGTCATGGTAGGGAGAACACGTCAATGTAAGGGTGGGGTCATAGGATAGCACAAAGGTTAAGCAGGTTTAAAAAATGGATGGAACAACCTGGATTTCCACATTTTCAGGTCATCAACTGAGCTCCTCCTTGTGTCATAACACTACCTCCCTCCACAGGCCTTATATGCTTTTCCTTTTGACCTGATGCACTCATCAGTGTGGAACAGTGTAGAATGTGGACTCAGCAGACCAAATGAGCTCCTTCCACTCCTCCAGACTCCTGTATTTATGTTTTACATAGAAATGTAAGTCTGTTTGCAAAAAGGCTAAACAGAAAGCAAGTTTTTTAGGCCGTGGAGTTGATTAGCCCCAACTTTTTGAGTTTCTGTTGCATTTTGTGTTTCTCTTTCAAACATTCAGATTATACAATCATACATGGAGTTAATGTTTAACCGGCAGCTTTTGGTTGTTTTTTTCAATTAGTGTTTTCATCTCATCAGTAAGCTAATTTCATAAATGAAAGCTCCTTTACAGCTTCAGAGCTGCACTGACTGCGTGTATATGTGACGATTTCAGGTAACGGAGCGAACGCCGAGGAGAAGAGGGTGGCCCTGCAGATGGCCGACAGCTTCATCCAGCAAATGAAGTACCCCATAATGAAGACGCAGGTGCTGCTTGCAAACATGAGCGTGAAGATTTTCTGTGCCGTGGAGGCAAACGCTGCTTCAGTGTGTCTTTATGTGTCACTCTGCAGGTGGAAATTCTGCCACAAGGGAAGGAGACCATCATCTTCAAGCAGTTCTTCAAGAACTGGAATTGAACCTTCGACAAAGAAGCTGAAGAATCTCCCTCTGATTTTTTTATACACATTTCTCTCTGGATTTCAGCTGAATCAGAGACATGATGCCACTTTTGTAAAAATTCCAAAAATTGTTTCATGTGGGGAAAATTTCAAGCATCATCAGAGTTATTTGTTAATATACAACATAAAAACTTTACAGAAGAGCAAGATATTAAACATGGGTGCGGATCCACTGAAATAATAAATCCTGAAAGTTATTGTTCCGCTTGTTTTTCTTTCTGTTAAACATCACTTGGAGGGCAAAGGTTCACACACACGCATCCACCTCCTACAACGAGTTTTTACGTAATCAGGTAAACCATGCCCTCCTTGTTGCCACGGCTGCATTAATATTAGAAGCAGCAAATGAAAACTCATTGATTAGCATTAGAGCTTTTATCAGTGGTTTTACATCGTTTGGCATTCATGCCAAAAGGCTATAACCTCTCTGCGTCTGTCGGTATCGAGTATTGTCACGCAACACCAAAGTAAATGTGATTGTGGTCTCGGAGAGTAGGAGGTCACCAAATTACATTATTTTTTTCTGATCGAAAAATCTCACCTTATTATTTCTTTTCTGATCGTAAAATCTATTAAATCAAATCACTTTAAGTAAAATCAAATCAAATCAAGACAAGTCAAATTAAATACTTTACAAGCACTTTTACAACTTAGGCGACTCAAAGTGCTTCACATAAAACTATAATCGAATTTAAAAAAAAAGGGGAAGGGAAACAAAAGTTTTGTTTAAAACCTGTGCAATGCCGACCCCCCCCCGCACACACACACACACACACACACGCACACGCACACACACACACCATAAAATAAAGAGTGACAAAATGATGCAGTGTACAAACCTGGCTTTGTACTGAAATGGGGGATTGTTTTGTCCACATCAGTGACCCCCCCACTCTATTTCACAGAATACACTACTAGAACCCCCCAGAATACAGAACCCCCCCATCCCTAGGCAAAAGAGCCAGACCTGGGAGATCCCATTGCAGCATTCACCATTCACTGAGAAGAGTCAGTCATTGATGTGCAGGATCCCTCTGAGGAAAACACTTTTAGTTACAACTAAAATTTAAAAGGAATAAAATAAATGAATGAATCATTAAAATAGATAAATTACCATATAAGTACATAAATAAACCTTAATAGATAGATATAAAATAGTAAATGTGAATAAAAATAAATGTATATTCATACACATATATCAAACGGGTAAAAAGAAAACATAAAAATATCAAATAAGTTCCTAAATTTCAACTAAAAGTTAGATTACCCTTGTGCTATCTTAGATGACCCCATCCTTACTTTGACGTGTTCTTCCTACCATGACAAAGGTGGATAAAGGTGGAAAGATTTCATGTAATCCATGGACACCAGTGAAGATCACAAATCATTGAAGAAAAAAGGTTCAGACCACTGTCTAGTGGGTCTAGATGACCCCACTCTTAATGTCAAAGTGCCTAGGATAGCAAAAGGGTTAACAAGGTACTGTAGGTCTTAAGCCTTCTTTCAAAACATGAACAGTCTCTGCGGCTCTGAGGCTCTCTGGGAGGCAAGTATAGATAGAAATAGAAACCAAAGTGAAAAACTGTCTTGATGCTGATGTGAAGAAATTATATTTTAAGGATCTGTCCACACCAACGACCGGACCGGTCATGATGACAAAGAACGTCACCATGGGATACGTTTGAAACGTTTGTAACAAATTCTTTCATTGACTGTTTAAAACACACCAAGATCATTTTATTGATATAAAAATTTGATATTTGAATAAAAGCATTCTCACATTCTTACACAACCTACATTTTTTGCTTTGATGATATAACAAAATAAATGTAATTAGAGTACATATGTACTGAATTACACATTAATGGATGCCTGTTTTGTTTAGAAATGCTGTTTTTGTGGTTGAATGGTTTGTTGTTCCACATTATTTTTAATTGTTCTGCAGTAGAAAACAGTAGAAAGTATTCCTGCATTACACAACTTCACATTTAGAAAACATAATATCCTTTTTCTTGTTAATTTGGAGAAGAAGAAAAAACTTCAAAATAAATGTATAATTTATTATTTGTCCGTTTTTGGTTTTTAATATGTTTGGTAATCCATATTTTAACAGTCAGAATATTTTTTGTAACAGTGAAGTTTGTCTCTCCCTCATTCTCTCCTTCCTGGTTAATTCAATGATTTTTTTTTAACTCAGTTGTAGACATTCAAGTCTTTTCTTTCCCCTTTTCTTTTCTTTTGAATTAACAAATTATTGCTGCTATGGAAGATGGTTAAAATAGCAGTCAGGTGGACTTGGTATGTTCTTTATTACTGAGGACCAGGGGCGGCGCTAAAAGATTTTATTTGGAGGGCGCGAGAGGGGGCAGAAGACTTTAGAAGGTGGGCAAATGAAAATAACAGTGTGTAAAGCCATTACAAATGAAAAGATCAAGATACATATTTCAACAGTTTTATTATTATGAAGATTAAAACAGCAATTATTGTTGCAGAGGTGCCATTAATAATGTAAAGCTGTAGCAAAAAAATTGAAAAATGGAAAATAGAAAAATGAAAGCCCAGATGGGCTGGCAATCACAGTACAGGGGTGTAGCAAATATTTTGAGGGTTTTTAAGATTTCATTTAAAAATGTTGTTTTGGTTATTTTTGCAACGATTAAAGAAGCTTGTATTGTTGATTGAAAAATAAATCTTTTTGCTGGAGGAGCAGCTGCCACCCTTGTCCCCATGTAGCTCCGCCCCTGTTGAAGAGGTTTCTGCCTTTATTTCTAAATATTCTCTCAATCCTGAAATACAGACGTACAAGAGCTGGTTCATAATGGAAGAAGGTCCTTTGGTCATGACCCCTCATTTGACCTCATCCTGACCTTCTGTCCTCAGATGAGGGTTTTAGTCCGTCAGGTGCAGGTGTACTGTGGTAGTGTGCTGGTTTTACTGGTGTACTGTGGATGGAATAGGCCCACACCACATCACTCTGTTTCAACAATGACAGACAAACCAGTTGATTGTTTTTATCGTCCACTTTGCTGGAATCAGCCTGGGTGAAGGAGACATGAATCGCTGATAACAGATTTAGACAGAGTTCATCAGGCTCTGATTTCACATGCAGCTGAGGAAAGAGGTCAATGACTGCAGGTGATAGGAAGCTAAAGAAGGGGGGGGGGGGGCACAGCATGATTAATTGAGGTTAATGTCAGCTGTTTTCTGAGTTTCTGTTTTAAATTATTATTTTTTTTAATCAAGGAAAAATTTGAAAATGTAATTTTAGAACATTAATAGCAAGAAAGCTAAAACTATACTAACTAAAGGATCGTTTAATGTTTAAAAAGGTAAATTTTAAGTTCATTTGTTTAACAATTTTTTTCTTATCACCTGCTCAACGTACATAAAGGGCAAATAATAATTTTCTTTAACTTGTCCTGTCCAGCTGAGCAAACGGAAACCTCAGATTTAATTATTGTAACAGACATTTGTGCACACACATATGTTTAAAACCCACTTTGTATACCAGATTAAACAGGTTCATTTTCATTTATTTATCCTTATTTGGGAAACTTTAAATTAAAACTGAAAATGAATCCTGATGGTTTTTAAAATAAATCAATAAAAGTCAAAAATACTTTTTTTTTCTACATCATTTGCTCCACGTTTGGATGTAGTTCCATTATTACAACAAAAAATGAATCAACATTTATTCTTCAGAGTGGTATTTGTGGATGGATTTTTCACAAACACACTGCCAAACTTCAATTCTGCACATATTTTAATGACGTGATGAATCAGCCGGCATCACTATGGGGGTGCACAGAATATCAATGGGGGGGACAAATTTTGGTATGCTGAGACTTTGGTGGTCAGGCACCTCCAAGCCCTTAAAATGTTTAGAAAACCATCATATCAGTTCTACTATCTACATATCTGTCTTCTGATTTGACATGTCTTTTATATTGAATGCTCTTTCTGACACTATTCTCTGCATTTACCGGTCGGGGACAAGCTGGACACTGGTTTGTGGCCTGTTGAGGCTGTCTGTCTTTCCCTTCATCCTTTCATGTTTTTGTCCTCTATTTCATTTTACTGTTAATTTTTTGGGGTTTATTTATTTATTTCTTTATTGGGGGGGGGGGGGGGGGGGTAATTATTTCAGCCAAATGTGGACTTTTTCGAGCCCTTCTCTGTTTGTGTCTCTGTCCGAACTGTTTTAACAGAACTTTTAAGGCTTTTTAAAAGCATAGAATAGAATAAGACAACAACAGGTACATGTTTAATCTATAAATGTTTTAATTGTGCAACAAATTCTTATTTAAAAACAAGAATTTTAATAGTGTGAGGTATTTTTCTGATTTGACACCATGAATTGGCAGGGGCGGAGCTATGTAGGGGCATGACACACACTTACCCGCCCAAGTTTTTGAGTCAGTACTAGTTTTATTATTGACAAAGTAAAAAAAGTGCCTATATATATATATATATATATATATATATATATATATATATATATATATATATATATATATATATATATATATATATATATATATATATATATATATATATATATATATATATATACACACACACACACATATATATATAAATAGTCACTCCTCTGGAGTTTACAGACTCACCTCAGGACAATAAGCGTAATTTATCTTTATAAGCAGGATTGTCTCTTCAGTCCAAAGTCACCGCTCCCCGCCCTCCTCCCGGTAACTGCAGAGGCGACTGCCAGGAAGCGGACAGTTTTTATGAAGGAGCGCTCATGCAGGGAGAGGATGGGTTTGTCATCTGAGGCCATAAATGGTCCAAAGATCAGGGAGGAACAGAAGGAGACAAAAAGACTGGACAAGCAGGGCTGCCCCTCCACTTCTCCTCAGCTGCAGAGCTGCAACGAAGCTCCGCCGGGCTCCAGGTAATCAGCTCCTGCTTAATGGACCTTAAATAAATACATAATTGTTCTGATTTTTATTGTTGTTTTTGTAATTTGTTTGGGATTTTGGTCCTTTAGATTGTTTCTGTGCCTTATTTTAAAGGAAACCATTTGATAGTTTATTTCTTTCTGTATCATTTAGATTGTACATGTGTATTACACTAAAGATGAACATTCTGTTTGAGAACTAAAAGCACTGGATTTTGAAAATCTTTAAAATATTCTTGGTATTTGTATTACTATAAACGTTTTGTTTTACTCATTGTCATTTTGTTTCACAGCAATGGGTGAGGAAAAAGCCATAGAAATGAAAACCATGTCAAGACGGGAAAGAAGTAGGTTATTTTAATTGCTGATTGTTTTTGTGTGTTCATTTGTTTTAAAATAAAATACTTAAAAAAACACATTGATTTTAACCCTGACTGGCTTCTGTATCTTCCTACCTTCACAGAGGTGAAAATTCTGCTGAACTCAGAGAGCGGCAGCACCACACAGAACAGCTCCATTGGTGTGGTTCGGTGGAATCTGCCTGATGAGGACATCCAGACTCACAGCTCGGCCCCCAGCATCCCGGCCAACTCCAACAACCTCCCACATCGCTCGCAGGTGAACGGAACAACCAGCGATTCAGTTTGTGTCACAGTTTGGTAATGGATTCACGAGCCAAAGGCTTTGCTCTCTGCTTGGACAGACCAGCCTGAGGAACCTGCGCAGCCTGCAGGAGTGCATAGAGTTCATCAAACACTGGAAAGAACAAGTGGACCAAGTGTGCAAGGTAAACCCTGAGAAAAAAAAACTTTATTTAAAACATTGGAAAGTAACAATATATAAAGGCATCCTACAAAAACAGAAATACGTCAAAACTTCTTCTCCTATTGGCAGATTTTCTTTAAATAGATGAAAAAAATCTGCCAATAGGGTAAGAAAAAAATTCAAGGCTATGTCAGAATTCCTTCACTACTCACCACATAGTGCACTGTAGTCCACTATATAGTGCGTTCGCCATTTTGTAGTACTGTCCGAATCAACAACTAAAAAATTGAGTGCGCTAGAAATTTCCCAGAAGTCTCTGTAAAATCCAATGTGTATTGATGCTCACTAGATTAGCGAATATAAACCACAACGCATTGCATTTGAACATTTTTTGTGAAAAAAATATATTTAAATTATATATTTTTTTGTGCAAAACTATCAAGGTTTTCATCATCAGAACACAGGGGATTCTTAAAAAGTCGTTGTAAAACGCTCATATGGATTAGATTTTCACTTTGTAAATTTAGTGATGTAATATTCGCCATTTGAGAAATGAAAAAGTAGCGAGCATGGAGACTGAATTGTTTTTAAAATCCAGGACTCTACATACTATATAATTTTTTAGTAGTTAGGGCTTAGGGTGGGAATTCGGACACAGTCCAAGTCATTAAAACAAGTTTTTCTCAAACTAAGGCTATTTTGCTTTTGAAAAACATTATTGATAAGATTATTTGTCTAGCAGAAAAAACTTTAATTTTATTTAAATAAGGCTATTTTTACTTTTCTCTAGATTAATTTGGTGCAGGTTTTTAGCCTGACTTGAGAAACTCATCGAACTTACGTCACAAATTTGGCAAAAAGTCCCGGGTCTGAGGAGATCAAAGGTTGTGAACTGAAGATATCTTATCATTTATATCATAGATATTTATCCAAGTTAAACTCTAACAAACTTATCACACTTGAATGAAAATGACCTATTGTAGACATTATATCTTAAATTCACATTTGTTCTATTGACTTCATAATTGTACCAAAAACAAGTCACTCTATCCAAATGAAATGTCTCAGATACAGGGGATTTCAAAGAAAAAAAAATAACTCAGTAGGATTCATGCTTTTTGTTAAAGATTTGATTTTTTTTCAGTATCTCTTCAATTTTATGGGTTTTTGGAAAAATAACTTGAAAAGTATAATTTAGCACTTTCTCTTTTTTATTTAAAGTGTGGTTAACTCTGAAAACCAAAGTCAAAGACACACAAATGTTGATAAAAGTCACACTAAATAATTAAAGCTTTGTTTTCAAATAAAAAAAAACTCCAAAATGATGATTAGAACTAGGATGGAATTGTCTACGGAGTTCAAAGAGGGCTTGTCAGCTTCTTTTAGAAGGATAAGTACGGAACAGCATGTCGTCTCATATGGTTAATCATTTTACTCATATATGGAGTCACCGCTGACGTGTGCTGCACTTTTTTCTCATTTTTTTCTTCCAAAGACGCAGTCTTGTACGTATAGAAATCATGAGTCAAGCTTTATGGCTGTACTGATTCTGAAGGCGTTGAAAACACCTGGATGTTGTGTAAAAAGTGCATGACTTATCAGGGAGGAGCAGGTTGATGACCCCTATGCATCAAGAGACAGTGACATAATCTGCAGCAGCTGGTGTCCTTCGTTTTTTTTTCCGGGGCGAGCTCTTCATCCGTTTGTGTGGTGTTTGACAGGGGTCTTCAGATCCAGGGGAGGGGAGCAGCAGAAGAGGGTCTCCCAGCTCCGACCGGCGCGCTGAACGCAGCCTGGAGGAGAGCAGGAAACTGATCCTGGAGTGGGCCGACGAGCTCCGCCACGTTGACAAGGTCAGAGGTCAAACTGACACGCATGGAAATGGAGGAAAGGATTTGAGCATCAGATTCTTACATTTTTATTTCTTATTTCTCCTCCAACCTGCTGCGTTTAGCTTTTACAGGCGTCACCTTGGACATCAGAGAACGAAGAGAAGGAAAACCAAAAAGCTGGATTTGGCAGAGAAGAGGGACAGCTGAAGATCATGGAGTGGGCAAAAGAGCTTCAGACCGCGTCTGAGGTGAGGAGACTGGACAAGCCTTAGCAAAAAGTTGAACCCTGAAGTTGACTGTATTAAGTATACTAGAGTAATCGCACATATGTGTAGTACTTATACTCACTAAAAAGTCTTAAATTGAAACAATGTAAATAATTTTTAATAAACTGCCAACTATTTGATTTAAAATCTAATTTTTAGACATTGGAGAAATTAAATTAGGTTTAAAGTTTTAAGTCTTATCAGCACAGTCAACAATTTTTTTTTTCTTATTAAGAGCTAGGATCTAGTAACAAGGTAATTATTAATCAAATGAGTCCAAATCCTTTTAATTTAAGCTCTCGACAATAGAAAAAGTAGATTTAAGACCCCAAAAAACTCAAATTTCACTGTATTTCTGGTTAAATTCTAATTTGAAATTCAATTTATGTTGACAGGTTTTAGATTTTATCAGGATTTTTTTAAGGCGGGGCAATTTATACTGAGATCACATTCTCCTTTTGTTCTGGAATTAGTCATTCCCACTTACTAGAGTAGTTTTTCGTCACTGTAATAAAAATAAACTGCCATTAGATACTCAAAAAATGCAAACTATTTGCGTAGAAGTAGCAAAAAACATGTATTGGACTATCTAACATTCAATCTGAAGTGATTATATTTAACATTTTGCTTTTTATGCTCATTTTTTCCTTGCTGAATGCTTGTGTGGAACTTTTTCATTCTAGATTTTGATACATTTTTTATTAAATTTCTTGTTAAGTGTTCTTTTGCCAATAGACAACCGTAATAAACTAGTATTCTTACATAGACCGCTTTTTGTCACGGGGAAAACCCAGAACTGCTGGATTTGAAGGAGTCTATTTGTGCAGTGAAATCCATCGTTTGCAGAAGTCTCTTCAGCCGAAGTTTTTGTCTGCAGAGCTTCGGAGTGGAAAGTGATGAGCTCGGCAAAATGCTCCGTCTGCTGGGACTGAAGAAGAAGCGCTTGGTCAGGCTGCTGCCCCTGCTGGAGTTCATCACCTGGTCACTTCTCAAGGAGGAAAGCACGGTGAGCACTAAACTCTCAAGGAACTGGGACATTCATGATGGGAAACTCAAATGATGGGAAAATCATAAACAGAACATCTAAAGACATAAAACAGAGCGGGATCAGATTTTATTTTCAGCTCTGAACAACACTGAGAGTGAACCCTGCTCTCTGCCTGCGTGGTAGGGTTCAATAAATTAAGCACAGATTCCGGTTACATGACCCTGAACGGGCGCAATGCTGATAAAAAGGCCGTCTGATAAAAAAGGACTGTTGTGTTGATTCACCACCACAACTTTGCTGATGATACTGTGATGTAAAATTACAGAAACATTGCAGAAAATTAAAAGTGTAAACAAAAAACGTTAAAAAATTTGAATTTTTTTTTTTTAGTAAAGGCCTTTAAATAAAAAGATCTCACACAATTTTTTTCTAATGAGCAGTCCAAGAGTTTTGTAAAATTTAGACAAGTTGTTTTCTTTGCCTCAAAAAAAGAAGTGACTTATGGTTTACCCTTTCATGTTGTTAATTCAGCATTTAGCCCAGGACTCTGCTTAATTTAGGAATCCCCTTAAACGGAAAAAACATTCATAATTGTACCAGAAACAAATAACAAATAAATTCAGGCAAGAAAGGGTTAAAGCCTTGCCTCAATGCAGCGTGGTTGCTCAGAAGTTTCGTTTTTATTGTGCCAAAAGTTTAACGAGACTTAGATGTGACAGTAAATGTAGTTTATATCCTGGTAGAAGTGA
Source organism: Oryzias latipes (assembly GCF_053564925.1). Taxonomy (NCBI): domain Eukaryota; kingdom Metazoa; phylum Chordata; class Actinopteri; order Beloniformes; family Adrianichthyidae; genus Oryzias; species Oryzias latipes. The sequence goes on from NC_136254.1 coordinate 20,861,870, forward strand.
GCCAAGACAATCACTTTCAGGTAGAAGTAGTTCCTTCAAAGGTTGATGCACTGTCAGTTTTTTAGATTTTGCTTTTTCCTGGAATTGATGCCAGCATTATGTCATATGAGAGTGTGATTTTTATTTGATTTTATTTTTGCCATCAGGCAACAATTTCACAGCTGTGGCTTCTGGCAAAGCAAAGGACCTGGAAAGCTGGAATTTCAAGATACATCCCCAACTCAGGTACAGACGTTTAAACACGTATGATAACTTTATGTACATTTTTGCATTATTGGAGATATTTGAAAGAAGATAAAAAAAATGTCTAAAGACCCTCTTTGACCATCATTTGAACTACTGTAAAATCGTTCCCTGTGGTCTTTTTAATTCTGAATAATCCATTTTTAGTGTCACTCACTAAGACAGTGGCAGGAGTTTATTAGAAATTCACCTCTGAGTTGTAGGTGGAACTGTTGATGCAGAGTGAGTTTTCCTCCTTTTCCCAACATCCTCTGTTTACAAGATCTGCTGCTATCTTACAGCAACAACCCAAATCTAACATTAGAGGTGCAACAAAAATGGCGAGCAATATTGGAGCACAGTTTTGAGACAGATACCAGCTCAGATGAGAAAAACAAAGACATTCGTGGATCTAGTCGTCCATAAGTGGATTAATCGGAATGGAATGGAGCAGGGAGCTTGTGGCTCACTGACTAGATTTTGCATCACAACTACAAACTTTTTCAAACTGCATTTTTTTTGTGATTCACAACAATTTGAATAAAGAAATGCTCAGAAATTGAATTTTGAGCTTGCATTTCTTCATATATGTCATTTATTATGATAAAAATGCCACAAGAACATGTTAAAAACAGCCTTTTCATTGGTGTGGACCTTTAAAAAAGCTTTTTCTTAGCTGCTGCTAACTAAACTCTCTGCATCTCTTTTCAGTGTGGAGTTGGATTTGCTCTGCAGCAGGTAACGCTGTTTTCCATTACAATCAAGGACATCATTATCTGCAGTTACATGTAGCTGATTTTCCCGTTTTTTCCTGCTAGCTGATGTAATCCTGGACCCCAACACCAACCATCCCTGGCTGCAGCTGTCAGATGACCAGCGTAAAGTCCAAGAGGGCCTGTCGGAGTCCGACCTGCCTCACACCCCACAGCGCTTTGACAGCTGGCCCTGTGTGCTGGGCTGGGAAGGCTACAGCAGCGGACGCCATTACTGGGAGGTGGACATAGCAAACAACGGCTACTGGCGCATTGGAATGACGGCCATTGACTCCAAACGGCAAGGCCGCTTCTCCATGTCCCCAAAGGAGGGCTACTGGGTCTTGTGGCGCAGCACGCACCACTTCTACGCCTGCACCCAGCCGGAGACGCAGCTGCCACTCGGGCTGGTGCCCCGCCGCGTGGGCGTCTATTTAGACCACGAGGAAGGCCAGATCTCCTTCTACAACGCAGAAACCAAATCTCACATCTTCACCTTCACCGGTTACTTTAAAGACAAACTGTACCCTCTGTTTGCTCCGATGGACGGCCGCACACTCATGACAGTCATCGAGCCACAGAAAATCCCCCAAAACTGACACAAACAATCCAAACTGGACGCTCAGGATAATCCAACCAAAAAATGAAGTTTAAAGGTCTGGCTTCACCAGAAATGAGATGAAGAGGAGAAAACCAGATATTTAGCTTTTAAAGCGTTACTTGGGTCTGACTTGTATATATATATAATGTATATAGACTGTCAAAGTTCTAATCCACTGTGTTCTAGCTGATAGACTCATCCAATGGTAGCACTTTAAATGTAATGTGTTTGGAAAAATGTTATGTGACCTTAAGTACAGAAACTGTGTGACTCAGCTTTAAGTTAAATTTGATGCAAATGTAGCTTAAAATGTAAAAATTAAGCTGTTTTTTAAAGGCTAAAGCTAACAGCTAGAATACTTGATGTGGGTGATCGAGCATCTTTTTTGTATTTCTAAGTGGAGTTTCTGATTTGCACAGTAAAAAGGATGAGTGCATTAAGCTGAAAGTCTTTATTCTATAGAAACGTATTGTATTCAATAAAAAAATTGTTCTCGTCCTAACTCTTGCGTTTTTTGTGCAAGTTGTTTTAATGAACTACAAACAGGATGGGCTCTAACCTCATCTGCTCATGAAAACTAGAAGAGCTGCAATGAAAAGCTGAGAAGCTACAATGTGTCATCAATCTGTCATACGTTTTGTTTATCACCAAAATATCACCAGTCTGTTTTTTTTTTCTGCTTACTTTTTATCCGTATACATTGCGGCTGAGTAGCTCGGTTGGTAAGGTAAGGGCTGCCACGCAGGAATCCAGGGTTCTATTCCTGGAGGGGAATAAACAATAGCTATATTGTATATCAATGACGAGCAATTCACATCACTCAGTGAGGGTCCTTGGATAAGACCCCTAAATGCTACTGACTCCCGGGCGTGGCTCGTCTGCAGCTCACTGCTCCCCCAGGGGATGGGTCAAATGCGGAGAACAAATTTTGCACACTTAGGTGTGTGACAGAAAGTAACTATTTCTTTCTCGTAGAGCAAAACACTTGGGAAGTATGGGGTGGCCGTAGTGCAGTGGGCACTTGGGCAAGACACTGAACCTGAACCCCACCTTGCCTCTGGTGGAAGGTTGGCGCCAGTGTTCGGCAGCGGAGCCGCCACCAGTGGGTGAATGGGTCTGTGACTGTAAAGCCCTTTGAGCCTTCGAAGAAGGTAGAAAAACGCTATATAAATATACGCCATTTAACACCAACTCAAGTCTTAAATATAGACCAGTAGTTAGGATCCTGGTCTCCTCCAACACCTACCAGGAGATGATCTTCGCATCTGCTACCAATCAGCCATCAGCCTGCAGCCTTTATCTGGATTCCTCACCCTTTAGCCGACGTCAGTCCGTATGCTTTCTGTGGTAGAGTACTGACTCATGCTAAGCTCTCAAGCCAAGCTTTATGCCGAGTGCCATGTTTTACCTGCATGCTTACCCACTCTGTGTTTTGCCTCTTCAGGAGTGAGCTGCTACCAGCTTCCTCTCCACCACTGGCCACCAATTGTCATCCAACGGGACACCAATCGAGGCTCCACTCTTCAGTCTTCACAGTTCCACCAGACCAGCACCTCATCCATTTTATCATCCATCCAAGGCAGAACCATCTACCACCACTGGGACTATTAAGACTTTAAAGACTGTTATTTCATCCAACTACAAATGAGTTTATAGCAGTTGATGTCTTAGTAGTTATTTATTTTGACAGCAGAGGGCGCTCTGCCGCAGTGCTACCTAAAACGTTTTTAATTATTTTTCTTTAATTTGTAGATTTAAATATTTGTATTTTCTACATTTTATATCACACCTATGAAGCTTTAGGAGCAGTAAGATTTAATTTTGAAGAGTTTTTAATGTTTAGTTTACCTGAGTTCAGTTACAGGTTGTAATAGGCACTTCCTGTTTCCTATAAGAGCAGCACATGCAAAGTCAGCACGACAGACGGCAATAAGAGAACAATTAAGAAGAATTTTTGTGTTTTAGTTCACCGGTTGGTTCATTAGCAGGCCAAAGTGTTCTACGGATGTTGATGCGGTGTAAAGTTTAAAGAAAGGAACACCACATTAAACAGCAGTACAAGGAACTCGAACGCCTCTCGTCTGTGTGAAAAAATGACCAAGCCGGCACAGTAGAACACTTCACTGCCCCGGAGAAGGCAAAGCACTGTCGGGACTGAAGCAAGCTGCAAGCAAGAAGCTGCAAATAAAAGGGAAGGATCACATGCTCAAACGAAGCACTGCAAAATCTAAGGTAAAGTGATCAAGTGAGAGTTAGACAAACAAGAACCAAAGTGCATTTTTTTGGAGCAGCACAAAACTAGACAGCTGCATGTGAAAGCTAAAGATAGAGAGCTGAGGCATCAAAAAGTGAATGCATATCAAGCTTAAGACAACTACAAGCTACAATTTACACTCAAAATGGCAGATGAGGAGAAGGATACAGAAGGGCGCACTAAGGAAGACGGTGCAGAATGTAAAACACAAGATGATGATAATGAGCAGTCAGATGGAGAAGAAACTCTGCAAACATCAGTATCAGCTGAAAGTAAACAAACAGCAGTTCGCAAAAGTCAGCGCAAACGCACACTAACTGAAAAGGGAAAATCTCTGCAAGAAGCTCACCTGACTGATTTAACAAAAGAATTTGAGTGTCTATACAAAAAGTGGAAGTATCACATAAACTGTTTCAGGAGATTTATGAGAGGTAAAGACATAGAAATAATCGCTGAAGCTGTGGACACAATAGACACGTTTCAAAAAGACATCTGCAATATCTATGATTCAATAAGACAAATTAGAAGTCCAGACATTGAAATAAGAAGAATTTCAATGTCTGGCCATACGATCAGTCACACAGCCAAAGCTAAAGCACAGTGTTTACTCGAACAAGATGGCAATCCAGAAGATATTCCTTGGCCAGATTCTGAATCAGTGTTTCACAGTAGTTCAAGTAGTACTTCTTCAAGCATGTCTTACAAATCAAAGGTCATGTCTGATATGTCCAAGCGGTCATCTTCTGACACAGTACAAAGACAACTAGCAGCAGCTGAAGTAGCCGCCTCAGAAGAAGTCATCAAAATAATGAAAACCCAACATCAACGTGAAGAAGAAATCAGAGAACTAGAAGTTGAAGATGCGAAAAAACGAGCACAGTTTCTAATAGAAAGTGCAACAATAAAAAATAGGTTGGAGGAGAAAAGAAAAGAAGTGGAACTATTAAAAGAGATGCAAAAGCATAACGCAGCACAAGCAAGGTTAAGAGTTTACGCTGAAAGTATTAAAGATGAGGATGAAGAAAAGCCTCTTATGCACACACAAGTAAAAGAGGACAGTTCTCTCCTACTACCAAGTTTCCTTAATGTGCATTCACGACCTTTCATCCCATCTAAACCCATGATTCCTTCAAGCTGCCATGCTCCTCCTCAAGCATCTGTAACACAAATTGCAGCTTCTTCTTCTGAACAAGTGGCTTCCATCGAACTTGTAAAGACACTCGCTGAAGCTATCACGGCTAACAGAATTCCAATTCCTGAACCAGCAGTGTTTACAGGCGATCCGCTGCAGTATAATGATTGGAAGCTGTCCTTTCAAACATTAGTGGACCGTAAAAACCTGCCCATACATGAAAAGCTCTTTTTCTTAAGAAAGTATGTTGGAGGTTCAGCAAAAAAGGCTATTGAAGGTCACTTTTTAGTTGGAACAGACACAGCATATCTTGCAGCCTGGGACACACTTGAAGATCGATTTGGAAATCCCTTTGTAATAGGCAAGGCATATCGAGACAAGATTCAAATGTGGCCAAAAATAACTAAAGACAGCAAAGATCTACGTGAGTTTGCAGACTTTTTGAGCAGTGTCGAGTCCGCAATTCCGTACGTACAAGGCTTACAAATGCTGAATGACTGTGTTGAAAACATGAGAATCGCAGCAAAATTACCAGATTGGCTGAGTGCACGTTGGAATAGAACAGTGACAAAATTCCTGGACGAACATAAAGTGTTCCCTGATTTCAGTTATTTTGTCAAGTTTCTGAACAAAGAAGCAAGAATCGCATGCAATCCTATAACCTCACTGCAAGCACTAAAGCCATCTGACATAGAACAACACCACTTCCTTAGAGACAAGCCAAAAAGAAGTCACGCTTTGAATACTAAAACTCTGAGTACAAGTACCAGTGAAAAGCCAAATAAGACGTGTCTTTTCTGTAAGAAACCAGGTCATTCACTCCACAAATGTCGGAAATTAATGGAAAACCCAGTCGAAGAGAGAATCAAGTTTGTGCAGTCTGAGAAGTTGTGTTTTGGCTGTCTCAAGTCAGGCCATAACTCCAAAAGCTGTTATTCCAGAAGCGTGTGTGATAAATGCCAAAAGCCACACCCAACATGTTTACACCAAGAAAGAGAGAAAAGAGATAAAGAACAAAATCCAAAGACAAATCAAGAAGCTCTAAAGACTAATCAAGTGAAAGAAAATGTGCCTAATCCACGGGAACAAGAAACCAAGCAAGAGTCTAAGGAAGTCACATCGAACAGAGTGGTGCAACAACAGTTACAAGGTTGCACTTCCTCAGTCATTCCAGTTTATATCTCTACCAAAGACAACCCACAAGAGGAGAGGTTGGTGTATGCATTGCTTGACACTCAAAGCGATACAACCTTCATTCTAAAGGACACAGCAGAGTCACTCAATACAACATCAGAGCCAGTCAAGCTCAAGATCTCCACAATAACATCTAAAACTAAGGTTGTGTCCAGTCACAAGCTGAATGACCTACAAGTACGAGGCATGAACTCAGAATTGAGAGTCAAGTTACCAACGACCTACACCAGAGACTATATTCCTGCCAACAGATCTCATATTCCCACAAACAAGACAGCAGAGAATTGGCCCCATCTAAAGCATTTGTCGAAGGAAATGGCTCCCAAGCTTGATTGTGAAGTTGGCTTGCTCATAGGATATAATTGTCCTCAAGCGTTACTTCCCATAGAAGTAATCAGCGGGGAGAGAGACCAGCCTTTCGCACAAAAGTCTCTGCTTGGTTGGAGCATTATTGGTTACAGCTGTTCTGCAAGCGACTATGAAGATGAGATCGGAGTCAGTCATCGTGTTATTGTAAAACAAGTCTTACCAGTAATTGAGTCATCTCCAGAAATTAAAACTCAAGTCCACTTTGTAAAGAGAAGCAAAGTAAGGGAAATGATTGTTCCAGCTGAGATAATCCAAGCATTGGAAAAGGACTTTGTTGAAAACATGGCTGAAGAAGAATCAATGTCACAAGAAGACATGATGTTCTTGGCTAAAGTAAAGGAAGGCATAAGGCAAAAGGCAGACGGTCATTTTGAAATGCCGTTACCCTTTAAAGAAGAAAGACCTGACCTACCCAACAACAAGGCTTGTGCAGAACACAGACTGAAGTGCTTAGAAAGACGTTTGAGAAAGGATCAACATTATTACAACGACTATGTGGCGTTTATGCAAGACATAATAGTCAGAGGAGATGCTGAGAAAGTTCCGGAAGATGAAATAAACAACCTACCAGCTTGGTATATCCCTCACCATGGCATCTATCATCCCCAGAAGCCGAATAAGATCAGAGTTGTTTTTTGACGCATCAGCCAAGTACCAAAACACATCACTGAACGAGCAGCTCTTGACAGGACCAGATCTAACTAACACTTTAGTGGGAGTTTTGTGTCGTTTTAGGAAAGGACGGGTGGCCATCATGTGTGACGTCGAACGCATGTTCCACCAATTTCATGTTGCTCCACAAGACCAAGATTACTTTCGTTTCCTATGGTGGGAAAACGGCAACATGGAACATCCAGCATCTGTGTTTCGCATGAAAGTCCACTTGTTTGGTGCAGCCTCCTCACCTGGATGTGCAAACTTCGGGCTCAAGCATCTAGCCACACAGGGAGCAAGCAAGTTTAGTCAAGCTGTTGTGAAGTTCATACAACGTAACTTCTATGTAGATGATGGTTTGGCTGCTGTAGACTCAGAGCAAGAAGCGATTCACCTTGTGAAAGAAGCCAGAGAACTTTGTGACACAGGAAAGTTGCACCTGCACAAGTTCATCAGTAACAGCAAAGAAGTGATCGCCACAATCCCCAAAGAAGAACGTGCAGCAGGAGATACTGATCTGGACCTGGCTTTGGGAGAACCAAAGATGGAACGGGCCTTAGGAGTCCAGTGGTGCGTAACGTCTGACACATTTAGCTTCAAAGTTGATGTAAAGAACAATCCCTTCACTAGAAGAGGCATCTATATTTGATCCACTTGGATTTGTCGCCCCATTCATTCTGGTCGGCAAAAGAATTTTACAAAGGATGTGTCAAGAAAAGCTGGGTTGGGATGAGCCGCTCCCTCTAGACCTCAAACCACAATGGGAAGCCTGGCTCAAAGACCTCAAGAACTTGCCAACCATAAACATACCTCGATGCTACATCACCTCAACATTCAAACACGTTCAGCAGTGTGAGCTACACAGTTTTTCTGATGCCAGTGTATCCGGTTACGGCGTGTGCTCATACCTCAGGACTGTAACTAAGACAGGAGAAATACAATGCAACTTCATAATGGGAAAGGCCAGAGTAGCTCCCACAAAGGTGACAACCATCCCAAGATTGGAGCTCACAGCTGCAGTAGTAGCTGTCAGAACTGCGAGTTTCCTAAAAAAGGAGTTGGACATTCAAGGTTTAAAAGAATACTACTGGACCGATTCCAAGGTTGTCCTTGGTTACATTAACAATGACGCCAGACGGTTCCATGTATTTGTTGCCAACAGAATACAGAGAATCAGGTCAACTACAGAACCAAGTCAATGGCGATATGTTGCCTCTGAACAAAACCCTGCTGATAGGGCATCTCGAGGAGAAATGACAAAACAATTAGCGGAGTCTAATTGGTTCACAGGACCAAGTTTTTTATGGCAAAAAGAACTGCCTCAAGAAGAAGTTGAAATGAAAGAGATCAACTCAGAAGATCCGGAATTCAAGGTCACGCAAGTCTTCACAGTTGAAGCAAGAGAAGAAAAGTCAGTTGTTGACAGACTACAAAGAATTTCTGACTGGAAAAGAGTTGTGAAAGCAATAGCAAGATTGAAGCGACAAGCCAAATATGCAACAAACCACAAGGCAATGTCCAATGAAAGTAGCACGCTGGAAGAAAGGAAAGAAGCGGAGGAGTTCATAATACGCTCTGTGCAGAAGGAAGCATTTGACGAGGAAATCAAGTCTTTAAAGCAAAATAAAGAAGTGGAGGGTTCTCACTCACTCTCACAAGCTTCATCAATTAAGCCCATTCCTCGACGAGCACAATGTCTTGAGGGTGGGAGGAAGACTCTCGCAAGCATCACTCCATCCACACGTCAAACACCCAGCCATACTTCCAAAGGGACATCATGTGTCACGTCTACTTATAAAGCACTTCCATGAAAAGATTCATCATCAGGGAAGGGGTATGACGGTCAATGAAATACGTGCTAATGGCATTTGGATCATTAGCTGCAGTAGTGAAGTTGCATCATTTATACGCAAGTGTGTCAAGTGCAGAAAATATCGACAAAACAGTCAGGAGCAGAAGATGTCCGACCTCCCATCAGAAAGAACGGAAGCTATGTCTCCATTCACATACAGCGGAATGGATTGCTTTGGACCATTCTATGTGAAGGAAGGAAAGAAGGAGATGAAGAGGTATGGACTTTTGTTTACATGCATGTGCTCCAGAGCTATTCATATTGAAGTTCTGGACGATCTCAGCACAGATTGTTTCCTCAATGCACTACGTTGTTTCATTTCGATAAGGGGCAATGTCAGTCAACTCCATTGTGATCAAGGAAATAACTTCGTTGGTGCCAAGAATGAGTTCCTGAGCTTAACACAAGCTTCTAAAGAGAAGGCGAAAGAGTTGGGTATAAGTTTCATCTTTAACCCACCTGCTTCCAGCCACATGGGAGGTGTCTGGGAGAGGCAAATTCGGACAATAAGAAATGTTTTGAGTTCTATTCTTGATGAGTCTGCCTCAAGATTAGATACTTCATCACTGAGAACATTCTTGTATGAGAATATGTCTGTGGTGAATAGTCGACCACTAACTGTGGAGTTCCTCAACGATCCTGTTGGACCTGAGGCGCTGACCCCGAATCACATCTTGACGATGAAATCAACAGTAATCTCACCACCACCTGGAGAATTCGTTAAAGAGGATCTCTACTTGCAGAGAAGATGGAAAAGAGTGCAGTATTTGACAAATGTGTTCTGGACTAGATGGAGAAAGGAATATTTGTTAAATCTGCAACAGAGAAGTAAGTGGAACAAGACCAGGAGAAATGCAAAGGTGGACGACATCGTTTTGTTACAAGATGAGTGTGTTCCAAGAAACCAGTGGAAGCTCGCCAGAGTCATAGAAGTCATTCCAGGAGCCGACGGCAAGGTCAGAAGGGTTAAACTTCTTCTTGGTGACTCTACTGAAGATAAAGGAGGAACACGCACCAACAAGACTGTTCTGGAAAGACCAGTCCACAAGACTGTTCTCTTACTTGAAGCAGAGTAGTATTTGTTAATGCTTATTTATAGTATTAGCTTCTATTCAGAATCACATACTGTTAGTATTGTGATGGTGGGAGTATAGCAGTTGATGTCTTAGTAGTTATTTATTTTGACAGCAGAGGGCGCTCTGCCGCAGTGCTACCTAAAACGTTTTTAATTATTTTTCTTTAATTTGTAGATTTAAATATTTGTATTTTCTACATTTTATATCACACCTATGAAGCTTTAGGAGCAGTAAGATTTAATTTTGAAGAGTTTTTAATGTTTAGTTTACCTGAGTTCAGTTACAGGTTGTAATAGGCACTTCCTGTTTCCTATAAGAGCAGCACATGCAAAGTCAGCACGACAGACGGCAATAAGAGAACAATTAAGAAGAATTTTTGTGTTTTAGTTCACCGGTTGGTTCATTAGCAGGCCAAAGTGTTCTACGGATGTTGATGCGGTGTAAAGTTTAAAGAAAGGAACACCACATTAAACAGCAGTACAAGGAACTCGAACGCCTCTCGTCTGTGTGAAAAAATGACCAAGCCGGCACAGAGTTTGAATGGGCTTGGAAAATGGATGGATTGAAATTACATAAAGACCTTCTCAGAAGGGATGTTTCATCTAAACTAAAAGATTATAGACAACATTCAAAATAGTATTTCCTTTATTAGTTACATTTTATGGACAAAGTTTACATAATTTTGAAGATTTGAAAAAAAAAACAGCATTCACATCTTTTTTTTATCTTTACATGTCACATTTGGGCGTAACGTAATGCAAACCCTCACCAAATATATAGCATAACTACATATATGTCAAAATGCATAGAAACAATTGATGAAAATTAAATTTTCACAACATTAAAGGAAAAAAAAAGACCAAACACTTTCGAAATAGTGAAAATGTCTCAAAACAATGAAATATGGAAAAGCTACATAGTATTGATTTTTAAAAGAAATGATGAAATAAAGGTAAAAAAACACGTACAGGTACATACAAATGTATGTAGAGTTAAAGAGAAATAGTTGCTCTATGTTGTGTTGCACTGATTCCCAATAGATTTTTAAAATAATATTGGCTTAAAAATTACTTTGAGTAATTAAATCATACCGAAAACATTAAAAGTTTGGGCTAATCATATCCTCTGGCAGAGTCCAAAAGATGTCATCTTTATATTTGTCTTTGAGCATACTTTTAATCTGCAATGTAAAACCAGAAAATCCCATCATTAACAAGTCAATCAAAAGTTTATTTCAAATAACGTCTGTAAAGAAACAGTTGATTTTGCCAAACGTTAATATTTGAGTGTATGTCCAACCTGTTCAAGCACAGATTTTCTTTGTGTGTTTTTTGCACAGTAGAGAGGTTGGATTGAGTTGCACAGCATTGACAGGGTGATGTCAATCTTCTCTGGTTCTGTGGAAAAAATAGCAAGAAATAACTAATTTAAAAAGGGAGGAAAAGAACAGCCATGACACGTCTGAAATGCCAGAAGAAGCTTGTTTGCCAGCACAATTAGCTTGAAACAACAGTTGCACAAACAAACAAAGCAGCACATAGTTCATCTGTTTTACCAAAAAGCCAAGTTGACAGAAAGAAGCTGAACAAACACAGATTATTCAAATGAGGCCAAAGGATGTGTTCTAAATCATAACTATTGGTTTATATTAGTGAGCAACAGCATCTAAAAAAGACTTTTTAGTGTGTAAAAACTAAAATGCGTTTCTGCCAATCCAAACATGGAACTGTGGGGTCCCTACCTGTTTGGATGCTGTAATTGACCGATCCACTTGTGACGTTCCCAGCCTCGGCATGGACTGTAAAATCGTACCTGGTTCCTGATACCAAGTTTTCAAAGGTATAACTGGTTTTTCTTTCAACTCTTTCTGTATAAGTCTTATTCCAGTGACTGGAAACATTAAATATAAATGTAGCGCTTGTTATTTCTTCAGGGACCTTCCATGTCAGGGTGATGGTATTTTTTGTGATGATGGTTGCTTTGAGATCAGTGGGAGCTGTAGGCACTTGAAAATGAGAAAAAAAGTGACTTAAACTCAGGACTTAGCATGCTAATACACAATACCGCACGCACGTGAATATTAAATCCATTTATTTAACTTTGTTATTTTAAACTTACGTGTAAAGATGGAGCGTGTCTCTTTTGGGCTTGAAACATTTCCTTTGACAACGGTGACTTCAACAGTGTAGTTGGTTGCAGTCTTTAGATTGGAAAATTCAATTGCAGTATTGTTTAATGTTTCGTTTTTAATCTCTGTATTGCTTAGGTAAAGTTTAGCAATGAACTTTGTATCACTGCCTATTACTGTATAATTCCATGTAGCAGTGATGGTGGTTTGCCCTGCTGTCAACTCCAGGTTTCTAACCCGCCCAGGAACTGTTCAAGAGTGAAAAACAAATCACGTTGGTTGCGTTACAGCAAAAGCACGACAGGTTAACGGTGAACAACGTGTAACCGGAGCTGGAGTTACCAGTGTATGTAGAGATTTCTGTGACGTCTCCCATCAGGTTGTGAATGGACAGCACTACCACCTGAATGGTTGTTTTAGTTCCCTCCTGCAGATCCGTTAATGTCAGCTTGGTTTCGCTCACAATATAGGTTTGTCTGTCAGAGACATACAGATATGAACTCATAATCATTGTTTGCTGAAACATTGCTCCACTTTGGGAGAATTAAAAGCTCGAGTCTGTGCGCTGTCACTGAGAGTTTATTGGCTAAAACATTGAAGATTCTTTCAAATTAGCCAGTAAAATCCTCCTTAAACAGGACAGCAGTAAAAAATCACTTACTCTTTGTCACTGAATTTTACAGTCACGTTGAAACCTATGAACTTTCCCTCTGGATTTTCCCAACTGACAGTGAGTGAAGTGTCTTCAATTTTAGTCGCATTCAGATTAGACACTTTGCCTGGTTCTGAAAAAAAACAAAACAAAGAAAAAATATAACATTTTTCCGTCTCAACTCCAGAATCCTTCATGTAAAAAGCTTTTGAAAATAAAAGTTTCAGGGTGCCTTTACACTGGGCCATTTGGTCTGAACCAGAGTTTGAGTACACTAACCATAACTTTGAGATGCATATTTTTTCTGAAGCTACAAACCAAATTTAGCCCATGGTGTTCACACTGAGCAAGCAGGGAGGGGCTTCTTTTTCTTTTTCTATTCATTACTGAAAGCTTCCGCATAGATGATGGAGTTTGCTCAACAGTCCTGCTGAGCATTTATTATACAGGAGACGGTATGTAGACTTACTGCTCCATCCAGCAGTCAAGACTAAACAGTACTGTTACACTCAGCACAGTTCCTAAAAGTCACTTTCAAAATAAAAACACTTCTGTTTTTTTACAATAAAGTTATTCTCTGCATTTTTAAAAATACATTTCACTGTACAAGTTAAATCCAACCAAATCTTACATTGTTATTTAAACTAGCACAACCCTACTGTTTACTAGTGAATATCCGCCACTTGCAAGCTCACTCCAGATTGGCATCCAGTCACCATTTTTTTCGCAATACGAAAACCGCAATATTGGAACTTGAATTTGAATACTTGAACTGTCAATCAAACGTTCACATTTTTGACGTGCAACCACCTGCTTTTATTGAGACGGTTTATGGCATGTCCCGGGAAAGACACAGGACATGCTGGAGAGAATACGTCTCTCGGCTGGCCTGGGAACATCTCCCCAGAAGAGCTGGAGGAAGAGGCCAGTTGGCGAAAGAAATTTGGACATCTTTGCTTAGACTGCTGCCCCCGCGACCCGGTCCCAGATAAGTGGAATAAGATGGATGGATGGTTAATGTTGGTCAGTTTATAACCTAAATAACTTGATGGAAAATAAATAAATAAGCAAGACAATGTTTGAAAAAAAAGGTCAAAGTAATAGAGCAATAATGGTTACTCCGACCAATACAGTAGAATGACTGACAGCTGTCTCTTCCTCTATAGAAGTCTATGGGATTTTGGCATCTTGGAGCCAGCTGCTACTTCCTTTTGGAATGCCTGGAGGGAGGGGATCACTCAGTCCAGTTCTCATTTGCAGTCACAGGTCAACACTGTTTTTGAGCTATACAGCCCCCTGAGGAGCAGCTTGAGATACTGCATACTGTTTGATGTGCTTTTTACAGTGAAAGCAAACCGAACCAAATGAAGGTGGGAAACTTTGTAATGTTTTTTTTAAATTAATGAATCCTGGTGAGACATTACTTTTAGTTAACATTTACTTACTGGTGCAGCTTGAAATGTTAGCTTCCTTGCTCCACTGGGTCGGGACTCCAGATTTGACGGTGAATGTGTAGCAGTTCCCAGGCATCAATCCATCAAACGTTAGATCTGTCGTGTTCACTTGTTTTTTCAGATTTTCCGTCTCTACAAGGTAAAAATCCGCCTTTCCGTCCAGCTTGCTCCACATCAGAAAGACAGATTTTTCTGTGACGTTGTCGACTCTTAGATCAATAACTTTATAAGGAACTGAAAAAGTGAGAAAACTGCATTAGCTTTGCACTGTGGCTTAAAACAAAAAAAAAGAAAAACATTATGGCATGTAGGATATGTTTGAATTTCTTTGGACCTCTTTGTAGCGCAAAAAGCAGTCGTGTGTTTTTTTACACAGTTTCTAAATGTTTAGGAATAGACATAGAAATTAAAAGTTGAGCTGCTCGAAAACGTGACTTGACAAAACCACAACGGCTACAGTCAAATTTACATCAAATTGATGCAAAATTCCAATATTTCAAATTATGAACCAACAAAATAAAAATGAAGGAAATTAAATAATTTTAATGTTTAGATAAATAAATAAAATGTAAAAGAACACTGGTTGAAATGTGTCAAACTCTGGGCCTTGAGAGCCATTGACCTACACTTTTTTTAAATATTCTTTGTTTTTATGTGTTCTTATTGGTGCAACACACTTTGTCCAGGTTGTGAGTCATATAGAAGGTATAACTAAAGAAAATCAAAAAGTATGGTGACCCTGGAAGACTGAACACACTAATAGGTTTAAAAACAAATACAAAGATTTCTAATTGCCTGTTTGAACAAGTTTTGTCAGTGCATACTTTTCAAAATGAACAAAGATGTGTGTGTGTAAGTAATTTCAAACTGTTGTAATCTTAATTTTTGCATACGTAAATTGCATTTTCTTTTTTTTCATTTTATATTTTTTTAACTTATACACAAAACGTACTATGTGAGTAACAAATCACGCACAAATCCAAATTTATGCACAAATCCTAATTTACAAATGCATAAAGCAAGAATATGCATACACAAATCCTAATTTTTGCACAAATCAAGAACTACGCACGCACAAATCCGACTGAGTCTAATTTCTCTCCATATATACGGCACACATGTTACATTCAAATTGTGTAATTGATCCACAAATTTCAGTTTAGATTAGGCTTTTACGTTGATTTACATGTTCTTTGCGTGGTTTATTCGTACTTATTCCATGATTTTAATGTGGTTCATTCGTGATAAATCTGTGAAAATTTCATGTAAAAGACCCCAGCTTCTCGCACTTTTTCCATGTATACATTCTTCACTTATAACCATTTTTCATTCGTGCACAATGCACAAAATGTACGTAATGGCTGTGTGACACGGCCTTAAAGTGCGATTAGTTTGGTCACTCTGTTCTTCTTTGGTTCTCATTGCACTTCTCGAAGTGGGTTGAGTGCAGAAAGCTTGACCTGCTTGCAGAAGAGTAAAACATCACTGCTGCGACATTAGACAGTGAACATTTCACTGCTGACAAAAGGATTAAACACCAACTGTTCTGTTCTTGTTTAAACAGTACCTGTGCACTGGCACAAATCCACTCCTCCTTTCTGGCTTTTCAAAATTAAACGTGCAGCTGAAAACTAAACTAAAGATTCTTTTGTCCAAATACACTGTCCAGGGTTGAAAGTATTGAGATTGAAACACAGTCAAGTTGCGCATGAAAAGAACTTTACATTACAAAAATTCTAATTGAATGAATTTAAAGTGAAAATATTAAACGTGTTCAACTTACTGGTGTAGAAGGAGGCATTCTGAGGGTTGAGGCGTCGGTCACACTTAACAGGAAACACCTGAACTTTGTAGTGGCCGCCTGCCGTGAGGTTAAAAAGGTCAAGGGTCAAATCTGTCATATTTTCGTTCAGTTCGATGTCACCTGTGACCTCAACATCATAATGACTGATGCCACCGGGTCCAGGCAGCCAGGTCAGAGTGGCACTCTCTGACGTTACGTTCGTCACATTGACTTGGCCCAAAAATCTGTCTGTTTATAAAGAAAAAGTACATTAACAGATGCAAAGAAAATACAGTTCAACAAGAAGTTATCAAGGAAATAAACTGTATTTCTCTGTCAAACTAAGAGCTGAGCAGACATATTTATGGTCTAAAAATATTCTAGTGAGATTTTGTTAAAGAAAATGAATAAATACATGAAATGATGGCTTCATGAACAATCCAAACATTGTTTTATTATATATGTACAAATATTATAATAAAGTCAAATGTGTATGCAGCTTTTAGTATGTAGATACCTTCATAACAAATAAAAGGAAGAATCTCTGAGCATCTCCTTTCAACCCAAAGCCCAAAACGGAGAATGACCACGCAGGAGTCCTCAATGTAGTTTTCGTTGATCTCAGAGAGAACTGGAATCTCCATAGGAGATTGTTCACATGTTGATTCTATTGATGGCTGTGCGGATGTCCATTGTGACCCAGTAGAAGACTTGTGAACATCAAAAGTTGTTGTGCTTATTGTTGAGGTTTCCGTTGGTCCCCGTTGAGTTGTTGTCTTTACAGTTGTTGGGCTGTCAGTTGTTTTGTCAGTGGTCATAGAAGGGCCCTCCATTTTTGTTGTGTAATCTTTTGTTGAGGTAAATTCAGATTGGTTGGTAGACTTAATTAGGTCGTGTGTGTTTGTTATCGTACTTGATGTAGTGTTCACTGTACTTTGGTCTGGGGTGTTTAAGAAGCTTTTTGTGTTGCTTGTTGTGCTTGTTGTTGTGGTAACTGTTGTTGGAGTTGTGGTACTAAGAAAGTTGTGCATGTTGGTTGTACTTTCTTGAGTTGAGTTAACTGTTGTTTGGTCTGTGGTGTGTAGAAAACTTTCCATGTGCGTTGCGTTCCCTGCAGTTGTGCTAACTGTTGTGGGAGTTGTGGTACTAAGAAAGTTGTGCATGTTGGTTGTACTTTCTTGAGTTGTGTTAACTGTAGTTTGGTCTGTGGTGTGTAGAAAACTTTCCATGTGCGTTGCGTTCCCTGCAGTTGTGCTAACTGTTGTGGGAGTTGTGGTACTAAGAAAGTTGTGCATGTTGGTTGTACTTTCTTGAGTTGTGTTAACTGTAGTTTGGTCTGTGGTGTGTAGAAAACTTTCCATGTGGGTTGCGTTCCCTACAGTTGTCCTAACTGTAGTGGGAGTTGTGGTACTAAGAAAGTTGTGCATGTTGGTTGTACTTTCTTGAGTTGTGTTAACTGTAGTTTGGTCTGTGGTGTGTAGAAAACTTTCCATGTGGGTTGTGTTCCCTGCAGTTGTGGTAACTGTTGTGGGAGTTGCAGTGCTAAGAGGCTGTCCTGTGATGGTTGTGCTGAGTTGGATTTCGGTCGTGGTTTTTCCAGTTGTCTCAAATCTTGATGTGGTTGTGGTTGTTAAATCTGTGAAGGGGGCAAAGCTTGTCATGATGCTGGTGGGTTTTGCTGGGCATGTGCAGGAGCAACTGCAACAGGTAATGTTTGGGATGGCGGATTTAAAGTTTGGCATGCCAGGATACCAGTTTTGGTAGATAACAGGGTCCCCATTGGCCCATCTGGACCAGGCGTCATAGAGGGTCTCGGTAGAATTGCTGGTGATATTACTGTTACTGATGTCACTGTTGTTACTGATGATGCTAAAGATGCTGTTGTCAGTTTGGATTAAACTCTTGCTGGTTTTGGTTAAACTGGTGCTGGAGCTGGATAAACTGTTGTTGTTAGTTAAAATGCTGTTGTTGTTGGTTAAACTGTCAACAGGTTTGATTAAATTATTGCTGGTGTTAAATAAATTGTCGTTGATGTTGGTCACGTTGTTGTCAGTGATGTTGCTGGGAAAGTGCTTGCGAAGGCCAATCCAGTGAGCAGTGTCAAGCCTTTGGACGATGATCTGGCTATTTTCTGGGGTCAGAGTCACCAGATCCTTAAAGCAGACCTAAGGAAACACAAGAGCACAAATACTTTACAATTTTTTTTTTCTAATGATAAACACAAATACCGTACTCAACCTGGTAAATTATGTAAATTACAACACAACAATGCCTTAAAAATCTAAAGAAGAACGTCAATGTTTCTTATTGTAACCTTGCTATATATTACCACCTCATGTCCTCACTGTCTGATTTGGAGAAAAAACCCATTACCTATTAATTAAATTTTCCTTTTGAAATCAATGTATAAAGAATTATGACATCCAAAACTATTTTTCAAGCTCATTGTCTCAATGTAACAGTAATTTTGGCTATTCAAAAGGTATTTTCTTGATGGCATTAATGGACTGGGATCATGTGGGGTCACAGTAACTTACATCTAAGCATCATCTGCATAACTATGAAATAAAATGTTGTATCTGATCAGATCCAAATGAAGGCAGGGCAAAAAGCAGAGGTCCAGGAATCCAACCATGAGGGACCCCGAAAGCCACGGTAAATCTACGTATTCAAGATAACAATTATTGTTGACAAATAATATTGATAAAATAGGCTTTGTAACTTTGCTCATGGTCTGGTTATGATCTGACCTTTACCACTTTGATCTCATCCCCTTATCCAGCCTGACTAGAATTTTAAGACAGTTTTTACCTTTAAAAATTAAAATAAAGCAAAACTACCAACCAGGTGGTGTAAAAGAGTTCTAAATTAAAAATAAATGTCAATAGAAAAATCGATAACACAGGTATAATTCAGTAAAACGTGCTTTAATAGGCTGCCTCTACAGATATGTTGAGTACGGTACATTTTAAGTAATTTTTCCAACTTGAAACAAAATATCGAGCTTTTAAGCAAAAAAACAATTGCACAATCATGTCATGAGTGAGTTGTTGTTTTGCATGGGCACCAACAGATGCATTATGAAAATAAAGGAGTTTCTATGAACAAGGTTTTGTCATGAAAGGTGGAGCAGAGCTGAGGCGGGAAGCAGGGTACAATCATTAAATGAGGATAGGCTGCAACCAAGAGAGTCAGAAAACATAAAACTGAACAAAAAACACCTGAACCAGGCGGCCAACCGGGCAAGCCCCCACCTCAACTGTTTCACACAGGAGATGTCACAGACGACACCTAAATGACCCATACTCTTTGATATACTCTAACTCCTCGACTATTTCCGCAATCAATGTGAATCCGCTGATTCTGACGCGGAAAAAAGCAACTTAGTTACTAGCAATGGGCTGGTGCATCATCTTGGAGAACAAACAGGGATGGTCTCATCGGCAGACCTCTTGCTTTTGTCTTTCTACTTGGTGCCCAAAGCAGCAATGCAACTTATAAGGGAGCACAATCCGGCGCTATTGTGTGCTGGTCCCAAGTCTGAGCAAGGGAGTGCAACCGAAAACTGGACAGAAAAATAACAGGACAGAAAAATAACTACAGTTGGACAATGCAGCAGTTGTCTGATGCAGCAATTTGCTAGTTAAAGCAGCAGTGTAAGCATAATCCCACGCTACTACTTTGAATAAGTCTGACTCCTGCAGGAAAAAGTAAACTGTCAATGATCCAATTGGTTTCTGAATACGTGCGACCAGTGCTGAACTTTTTAGCTGGCCGCAATGACCCGGAGGAAGGGTTACGGTTAGGATTACGGTACGGATAATGGTTCCTGAGTGAAGCTGTGTCTGCAGTTCACTGCTCGCCCATGAGATGGATCAAATGCACAGAACACATTTCACACACCTAGGAGCGTGACAGCTAGTAGGACTTTAACTTTAAGTTTAACTTTAAATATGTGTGGCCAACAACAACATTTAGCATGGGACACACTTAAAATACATGTGGGCAATGCAGCAATGTGCACCTTGGCTGCAGGTATTACATGTGGTCAACATGTAATACCTGCAACCAAGGCTGGATTGCCCCACGGGCAGATTCCCTCGATCTGCTGTACCGTGCTGGTGTTGGGGGGGGGGCGCTGTGGTTTTGACAGGGGCCTTGGGGTGGGGACAGCCGAGCTCTCTCCCTCTTGTTACAATCCATCATTCACCTCAGCAGAATTATAAACACCCACCTGAGCACAGGTGTCAGCTCACCTTTGCACAAACAGTATGTGTGACAGATTGAAAGGCTTTACATGTGTTGGTTTGTATGCATGTGTGTGTGTGTGTGTATGTGTGTGTGAACTGTAGTTGTGTTGAGTACATGGCGAAATGCCTGTATGTGAAGATTTTTGTAGTCAACAGGTGTGTTGTAGCACTTAAGTATTTGTGTGGACAGGCCCCGCCCCTTTTGACTTACATTTACACCAGACAATAATAATGATAATCCTCCCGTATCTTGTTGTTTTATGATTGTACCCCACCACCACTTCTGTAATCATCCTGCAGATATCCTTAACTCCCCCTTTCTTCTGTGCCCTTACCCCCTGTCTCAAACATCCCTCCGTTCTTTCCTCTTCTTTTTCCTGGTTTAAGATTTACAAGATTTGCACCGCTTTGACATTTTGCACCAAGCCTCTTCCAACTGTGAGTACGTGTGCCAGTATTGGGTAGCGACAGGGCAGAGTGACCACCACATGCTAAAAGCGCTTTCAAGAGTGCCTGAATAAGTGCGCTCTTGAATGTGCATCATGTGCACGGTGCGCACGTAGCACAACACTGTGAGTAAAGCATGAAATAGTTGGTAAAGTGAAATGGACGTTGTGGACATCCAAAAATACCTGGCAGTGGCTCCTGGCCTCATCCCAGGTGAGAGGCTTGGGCAAGACAAAGTACTCCCTCTCTGCCGCGGTGAAGATCAGTAGCAGAGCTAAAGAAGCAAGACACAGGTCAGGCTGCAAATGTACAATGGTGTGAAAAACAGTTTGTTTTCATGTTGACATGCATGTTTTTGAATACAGCAATTACAGCCCCTAAACAAATATCTCTATCAGACGAAGACAGACTGAGCAAAGTGGATGCTGTTTCAGAATGATGCGTTAGGCACCTGGGAGAAGACAGTTCTAAAACCTACTTGAGTTTCCGTTCAATTTAAGTTTAGCTTAAGTGTAAGAAAATAAAACAATACCAAGTTTAGGACTTTTATTTAGAAATAAAATAAAAATAAAACTGGATGAAAAAATTGGCTAAATATTTTCCATCATAGGTGTACCTGAACAATGAGACAAAATGGGGGGGAAAATCCAGAAGAATACATTGTCTGATTTTTAAGAATTTATTTGTAAAGTATGGTGGAAAATAAGTATTTGGTCACTTACAAACAAGCAAGATTTCTGGCTTTCACAGAACTTTTTCCGTAAGAAGATATTCTTTCCTCCACTGTTACCTGTATGAATGGCACCTGTTTGAACTCGTTATCTGTTAAAAAGCCACATCCTCAAACAGTGACTACGGCCATGACCAAAGAGCTGTCTAAGGACACCAGATACACAATTGTTGACCTGAATCTGCAATAGGTAAAGTTTGGTGTGAAGAAATCAACTATGGGAGCAATTAGTAGGAAATGGAAAACATATAAGACCACTGATAATCTCCCTCCATCTGGTGCTCCCCGCAAGATCTCACCCCGTGGGGTCAAAATGATCACAAGAACAGCGAGCAAAAATCCCAGAATCACATGGGGGACCTTGTGAATGACCTGCAGAGAGCTGGGACCAAACTAACAAAGGCTACCATCAGTAATACATTATGCCGCCAGAGACTCAAGTCCTGCAGGGCTGGATAGTTCTGATATTGTTCACCATTTTTGTTGCACTGGTAATGTTAGTTGGGGGTGTGAGGGGCTGTGAGCTAGCGGGAGAGTGTGTAAGCATTAAGCTCAGTTATGGGTGACGGGAAAGGGTGGGTGGCCTTATTCCATGCCACCTCAGAACAACAAGTCCTAGAATACGACAATTTAAAAAAAAAATTCTAGCTAAATACAGCATAATAATAATTAAAAGACCACAGGGAATGCTTTTAAGATAGATCAAAAGATTATCGGAGTGGGAATTTAAAGCTAAATATGTTTCTAGACTGTTGAATTGTCACGTTTTGTGATTGTTTGCTCCACAGACTGCCAAACTCTCATACATTTAACCCAATTTCTAAAAATATGATTAAAAAACAAAAAAACAAAAGAATAGAACCAAGAAAATTGAGCCAAAGACTCAGATCCTCTCAATGTGACTGACAGTTCCTGTTGAGGTTTAGACTTATGTCCTTAATAAACAAATAAAAAACTATGTCAAAAACAAAGACTTACCGCAACAGATGAAAAGACTTGCTTTGTCCAAAGGTGACATTTCAAAAATCTTTGCAGAAACAGGTAGAAAAAGTCAACTTATCCTATGACTGAGAATAGCATCCCTCGGCGGATTGACTCACTCTTCTGAGTTTAGAAGACTTGAGCTCAAATGAGGCGTTGCCTCCTCAATTAAAACACATCTGATTTGAATAAGGTCAATAGGCTTCATTTGGAAAAAACTGATCCGTCTGTCGGATGTGTCTGAGCTCTCTGATGTGCAGACAGCCACATGCAAAACCCATATTTGGTTCAGTCAGCCGTACACAATGAGCTTTACTGATACCTATTAGGGAGGAAAAAAGCTTTATTTAAATATGCTGTTGGGTTTGTTTCACTGGAACTGAAAAGCAACCCCGCACCATGATACCCCCTCTACCAAACTTTTTTGGGGTCGTCTGACTCCTCATTGCAGAGAAAGCCTGCTTGAGGCTCTATAGTCCAGGCGGCCTTTTTGCATCCCTGCCTATAGATGTTTTGCATTGCACTTCACGATGCACGGCTGTTGTGCAACTGCTCATCCATGAAAATCCCATCCGGCTCTTAAGCTAATCTGAATGCCACGTGAAGCTTTGTGCTTTGTGTCGTGACTAGCGGCACAAAGGTGGAGGACATTTGTTGTTTTGTTCTGTGGTTTGGAATCCGCAGGCTGTCAGTTGACCCACTCCTCCATTTCTTGACTGAGTTGATGTTCGCAATCAACCCCTCTTTGTCTGACAGTTGACAGTGGAATATTTGGGAACTTTATGATTGCACTTTGTACACGGCGAGGGCTGCACGGTGGCGCAGTGGTTAGCGCTCTTGCCTCAGAGCAAGAAGGCCCCCGGTTCAAGTTCCAGCCGGGGGACCTGAATTAGAACATCAATGGGAGACATTTCTGTGGGGAGTTTGTATGTGTGGGTTCTCTCCGGGGTCTCCGGCTTCCTCCCACCATCCAAAAACATGCTACATAGGTCAATTGGCAACTCTAAATTGTCCCTAGGTGTGAATGTGAGAGTGAATGGATGTGTGATTGAGGCCCTGCGACACTGGCGACCTGTACAGGGCATCCCCTGCCTTCACCCACAAGTGGCCGGGATACTTTCAGGCAGCCCTATGACACCGAAAGGGGACAAACGGAAGAAGATAAATGAATGACTTTGTGCACAGGGGACATCCAATCGAAGCTACTCATCTTTTTACAAATGTTTTTGAAAGTTTTCCGCCTCTTTTTTGTTCTTTTACTTGGCTAACCTTGACTCAAAGGATTCTAGTGATGATGTAATGAAGCCATTATAACTGTGTGCGTCGCAGCAGGTCATAGGTTCACTCAAGTACTGGTTCTGTTAAAAAGACCGTCCTTGTAATGTCAAAACCATGACAGTACGGCCCACTGCCACTTAATTCTGTTCTGATGCATCTGCTTGTAGACGTCAAGATCCACGTACGTCTTTGTTTTCCTCGTCCGTGATGGCATCTGGCTAAAACTGTGTGGCTGGATTGATTCAATATTGCTTAACATTTTTCTTACACCAGTAATGTTGGGTTGGGAGTGTGAGGTGCTGTAAGGTAGCTAGAGATCGTGTAAACAGACAGCTCTCATCAACAGGGAAGGGATGGGGATGCGGGGCCGCTCCCAACATCTGAAGTGATTATTCATTATGTGGAACACCAAACTTCTTCTTGTATAGTTTTTTTTCCTAAAAGGAGTGAACACTCCTTGCTAATAGTCCATCTTTGTCACTAGCAATGGCCGGCTGCCTTTTCCCGGAGAAGACACAGGTATGGACTCATCTCCAGACCTCTAATAGTCCGATTAGAGAAATTCTTTCACTTTAACAGCTCCTTCGGTGCCCAAAGCAGTAATGCAACCTCGACGGAGCACAATCCAGCCTATTGTGTGCTCGTCCCAAGTCTGGATAAGAAGCTGCAACCCAAGCTAAACTAGACAGGAAAATGGAAAAAAACTGTCTGCCAATACAGCAGCAATCTGGTGTAGTAATTTGCAAGATAAACCAGGAGTTGGGATGCTTTAATATCAGTTCAGAAGATGATCAAAGTGTAGTGGTGCAATGATTAATCAACTTCATTGATAAATCAATTTGTATTCCAACAACCCAACCAGATCGATCCGTCTGAGGCAAGTTATTATTTGAAGCAATACCATTATACAATCTTATCTAACTGAAACAAATTGATTGTAACCAATGTTGGAAAAAAACAATTGGATTGAGGCAAAGTAGGTTAATTTTACTATAATGTAAAAATGATCAAGTGCATTACAGTCCAAAGTGTGGAAACACTGAATCCAGCAAAGACGTGTGACCACACAGTGTGCTAGAATGTTCTAATAAAGTTCTCTTTGGATTATTTTGATGTGGAAAGACAACAGTGGGCTGAACTTTATGAAACTAGAATGTGAATGGATTTTTGTTTGTTTGTTTGATGTACATATATTTATTTTACACTTGATTATCTTGCAAGAAATACAAGGACTCTGGAACACTTCACCTGTTCAGCACCAGGTTTTTATCTCTGAGACACACTGATTGAATTTTTGGCTAAAGATGTCCTGGATCAATTTTAGGTCAGTGAATCAGATCGTTCAATATGAACCAATATCGACTATGACCCGTATTGTCAATCACATATTATGAAATGAGTTGAATTTTTGTTTAAAGCAATAGCTAAACCCACAATGATCAGATTGTGACTTAAAGACGATTTCCTTATTTTTTATTTTTTCAAAGACAAAAATAAGTCAAATTTGTATTAGTTTTTGTAAAATACAATTTAATAATCAATTGTGCAAAGAGACACAACCTGCAAAGGTTTGGAAAAAGTCGACAAACCCTCATTTTCCTCTATCTTGTTTTTTTTTCTTTTAGCATGCATCTATCGTGCCTAAAAAGTCTGTGATGCATGTTAAGGTCTCAAATTATAATGTAAGCAAACTCACCTCTGATAAATTTCCATTTCCGGATCCAATATTCATTTAAGTTTCTATTACAGAATTTTACATCACACCTTCATTAGAACTCAATTTGTTAAAGCGGCCTCTAACGTTTTTATTTTGACGTGTTCCTATTCCCGATACCCCACATTCCACTGGCTTCCTGCTTGTTGAATTTGCAAAATGTTCCTGTCAGGCTCTCAAACTAGGCACTAACAAAGAGTTTTGTCTTTTTATTCTGAACATATAGTTAAATTTGACCTTCTATCTGTCTGACAAGAAGAAAAAACTCTGTGTGGTAGAAAGACCAAAAAACTTGAATTTATAGGTAGCATCTTGTCTGTACTCATGTAGGTTTTTGGGACATTTTTGACAAGTTTGATGGATAATATGCTGATTATTTCAAATTTAGAGCAATTTATGATTGGAGACCAAAAAAAGTCATAAATTCAGGTTTGTTTTGGTTTATTTTAATCCCACTCCAACAAAGTGTTCCCAGTGGTCTTTTAATAATGATTATAGAGTTTTTAGCAAAAAACAACAACACCAAAAGGCGCAGAAGTAACCCTCCCCTGATATCCCAGAATGCCTTTGTTTACTCTCTGTCCCACTAGCTTACAGCCCCCTTGCAACCCCAACCCAAACATTTATTTATTTATTTATTTATTTATTTATTTATTGTTTTTTTTTTTTTTTTACAGGAACATTGCATATTAAAAAGCATTGCTGCCTCTGCACTATAGTTGAAGTAAACCTATGATGGAAATTACAGGCTTCTCTAATCTTTTTAAGTGGGAGAACTTGCACAATTAGTTCCTGACTGAATACTTTTTTGGCCCCTTGTGTATGTTGACATGTCAGCCAGTTCTTAATGTTTTTTTTAAAAACAATCTGTTTGAGTCCAGTTCTCTGATGTTCTGACTGAATACTTCTTCTAAATTCATGCATTTAGGTTTGCAAAAAAGACAGAGTATATAAAGAGTAAACTTTGAGTAAACTACTTCATTTTACTGTTTCATTACTGTTATTTATCTATTTGATTGTAATTTATTTTATTATTTTATAAGCTGATTACACTGTGGGGCGAGAGGAAAGTAACTTCATCTGTGCTGTATATCTTGTGTATGCAGCATATTTGACAATAAACCTAACTTTGACTTATAGGATATTCTAAGAAGTATACTTGTAGTACACTTATATCAGGGGTCCCCAAACCCCAAACACTTTTTTTGGGTATTATCATTATTATTTTTTTAGGCTGGTCACGTAATCAAGACTCATGGAAGCATGGAAAATCGAATCCCTGGTAAGATGTTTCACCTCTTATCCAAAAGGCTTTGTCAATTCTGAAATAGCTGGTAAAAGAGCTGGTTTACAGGTGCTCATGGGGGAGAAGTCAGACCTGAAACTGGATAGTATTGTTTCCGTAGACTACATGGTTTCGGATCGTTAGGAGTCCTTTGTTATCAGGTGGAGTTGGGGAGACAGTGACTCCCTCCCCAACCTGGTCATCTCTTTCAGCTGTTAATGACCCAGGTGGACCTGGTTTGGTTTGTTTGGGTATCAGAACATTGCTGTAAATGCAGTTTCAGGTCTGACACCTCCCCCATGAGCACATGTAAACCAGCTCTTTTACCAGCTATTTCAGAACTGACAAAGCCTTTTGGATAAGAGGTGAAACCTTTAAACCTACTAATATGATGGAATCAACCTGGATGAATGAGAGTCTTTAAAAAGCTTGTTTGAATTGAAATGTGAGCCAAGCTAAAAATGTTGCTACTGCAACCTCACTTTGCCCCAGTCATAGAACCCATCAGAACGGAAAAATGACAAAAAGGTTAGGTCAGGTTAGGTATTTAACCTTGATCAGAGAGAACAAACAGTGGTGTCTCTTAGGGTAGCCTCCTGGAACCTCCAAAACTGGATTATAAGGAAAGAACACAAAAAGCTTTAGACGGCTCATTTGAGTCATTTTAGAGATTCTGCACCTACAACTGAAGTTGAACATTTACCTGAGATTGTACAACAGAAGCTTTATTTGTGTGAGCAACCCACACAGATTCATTTGGTCATTATTGATTTTCTAAAATCTAAAATACTGTTTCTATATATTTCCTGACTTTTCATTTTAAGAACCCAGAGAGGGTGATATGTTTTTTACTGATTTCATAAAATAGTCTTATTACACTCGCTGATTATCATTTTATTTTTTTGGTGAAGAACCCAGAGAGGGTTATTTAATGTCATATTTGGTTATTAATATTTGTTTAAGTGTGGCTTTCAGTTTACACTTAGGCACCCCTGCTATCGTCAAACTTTTTCTGTTTCGAACTGACCCCGGTACCCGATCAGAGAATGGAAACGTCAAGTGGCCCTTGGAGGGAAAAGTTTGGGGACCCCTATATGCTTATATAAGTTACTTTTTGCTGAGGGACACACACATGTATGTTAAACAGCAAAGGATGACAGAGCTAATATGATCAAAACGTTTTAATGTTGTTAAGAGTAGAAAAAAATTGTTCAAAGTAAGGTGGTTGAAAAAAACAAATTTCAATTCTCATCACTTAAAAAAAATGGATTTTGATCATTTTTATTTAAAATCTGTTCTCAACAGGTCAAGAAAAGGAAAAAACATTCATTAAAGGTAAAGTTTGCTTTAAATTGAATTCGTTTTAATTGAGTGTTATCTAAATCTTCTACAAAGTATAAAACTATTTTATTCCTGCCTGAACTTGCACATATAGGGTTTCTTCCTCTTATTAAAAGCCTTGGATCCTTAACTCATTTTCATGTTTTTGTTCAAAAGTATTTCAGACTCATGAGGTGAACACCAAAGAAGAAAGATTTCCCAAATCTGTTTTATTTAGATTTTATCACAATAATAATAATCATAATAATAATTATGACTATTATTAATGATATGTAATAATAATTAGTATTACATATCATTCATTATACTTTCAATAATTATTATTTAAGCTAATCCATTGGCAGAAAAGCACATCTTGCCTCACAAGTGCCCTCTAAAGGTGTAGAGTACTGTCACACCTTAATTTAATAATTTTCTTTGCCTTCAGATGATAATTAAGGTATTTGTGACAGACACATTAAAAAACAGGATTAAACAGGTTGAAGAAAGCTGTCATGGCGCACAAAAATCTGCCAAACATGGAAACATGCTGTGAAGAAGGAGGGTGGATGAACTGTGAGAGTTTGTCTAATTGAGGGAAGGCAGTTGCCTCATTTTAGGTATTAGGTATTTTATGTCCTCAACAAATCAGGAAATCAGTTAAAAAAAATCAAAACAAAAAAAGCTTGTTTTCTGTAGTAAAATGTTGTCATTCTTTTTATTCTTACAATTATGGAGAAAAAACAACTCTAACAGATCAACAGACATACTTTAGTTCCATCAAACCAAAGAGGATGAGATGATAAATACAGAATAAGAGAACCTTAATATGTAAAGTAACAAACCAACAAAATATTGAAGCAAAAAAAAAAAAAAACAATAAAAACTGAACACATTAATGTTACCCATGTCGGACAGAAATATTAATGTTGAATAGATTTAAGCTGATTATGTCATTCTTTACAGTCATAAAAGGGTAATTCAGGTTTTTATAACTTTTAGTTTGAAATGTCACATTCGTACAAAAGCCTGACAACAGTCATACTCGGTTTTTACTGTTTTATTATTTCTATATATTTTATTATATATTATATTATATAAAAAGAACTAATAAGCAAAAGAAAGAAAAAAACGGATAATATTCATTATTCATATGAATAATTCTACAGATTACACTAAGAAATCACTTTTCATGAATACCTGTTTGTACATTTAGATCCCAAAATATGCATATTAAGTACCTTTTTGTAAGGAGAAAGGAAAAACTCAAACTCTTTTACGTAATATATTGCAGAGATAATGTTCACATCACAAAAATAGTGTACTGTTCACAGAGGGTAAAACAAAACATGTTTGTGCCATTTTAAATATCCAGTTTGTCGAACTCCCAGAATATGTTAGAACCCAGTGTACTGTTGAAATGGTCACGTAGCTGCAACACAAAAGCAGAAAAAGTCAAATTTAAACCATGTTTTCTTGTTGTTATTTGTCATAAAATAACATGGGATGTTACCTGCTTAAGCACCATTTTCTTTTGGGTGACATCTGCACAGAAGAGCGATTGTGGCGAGGAGCACAGCATGGACAGAGTGATTTCCATTTTGACTGGATCTGTGGAGAAACCAGACACCATGATGGAAAGTTTAGTTTATTTTTATTTTATTTTATTTTTCCACAATGTGTCAAAAGCAAACAAATCCCCTCACAATACAGAATGTGGAAAAAATGGACGTCCCCGAAGCAGCTGCTTATTATTAGGGGTCCAGCATATTAAACAAGCATAAAAGTAAAGAAGGTGAGTGGCGGAAGAAAAAAGAAAAGAAAAGGAAAAGAAAATAATTACATAAATAAAATACAATAATAGTATGAGAAAATGATGGTAATATAGTGGAAAGCGTTGGACAATGGAACAATGAATTCGAACAACATAAACTCAGGCGTGTGGCCATATAAGTGTCAACAGAGAGAAATCACGAACATATTAATAGGTGGTTATAGGTGGTAATAGGTGGTGATAGCAATTTCAGTTTCCTTTTAAACATATATATTGTAGCAGATTGTTTAACGTCACTGTCTAAAGTATTCCGAGTTTGTGGACCTCTGGTACAGACAGAGAAGCTTGTGCATTGTAACTTTCTGTTTTTGCCTTTTAGCATATGCTTTTCCTGGTGTCATGGTGATAAGAGGGCGAATAAAGTGGTATGAGGTCACACAAACGACTATTTAATTTATTAACAACACTGTACATTGTGCATGCATTATGAAACGTGTTGTGTTCCGGTAACTTAAGGTAAAGTCTAAGCAGGAAGCTCATCTGTTTGGTTTGCAAGAGGATGGCATTGCATTTTTATGTGCTGTTTCCCACGGTCGTGAAAGCTGTATAACCTTATGCATCGATGTTGCACCGATTGTAAAATTGCAAATGTTAGGGACATACTTTGGCATTATAGGGCACACCGGACCGACTATAAGGAGCACTGTCAATGAATGGTCTATTATTAAAACTATGATACAAGGGGCATCGAACTATACAGCCTTGTTTACACCACTTTCAATAAAAAGTCACATATACGCTCATTCTAGGCTTCTGCATTAACATTTTTGTGTTCACGTTTCGGCACACAAGTTTCTACAACTGTTTTTGGGCTCTACATACAAAACGCGTGGCCATTGAATGTCCGGTGAAAGTTAACCCAGTTTGACCAATCAGGGACTCGGTTTTGGTATTGACGTATGGATGGGATCCCTTTAGATTACAGTTTGTGTACGGCTGAATTTCTGTCACACCAAGTCTTTCATATTTCAGAATAGAGCTGTGAAAAAGAAACGTCTGGAGCAAGATATGTGAGATTTGCACCACTTCCACATTTTACACCAAGCCTCTGACAACTGTAGGTGCCGGAAATGTGCTAGTATAAGGTAGCAACGGTCCAAAACGGGCGGACCAGAACGGGCTTTTTGTGCTTTTCTAAACGTACATCACACACCCAGTAGCATAAGGCACATTAAGCGAAACAAAAGAGTCAAACATGAGTCTGTCATTCAGTCAGACTTCATTAATTTAGTCACAGTAAATCGCTTTTAACACGTTAGTGTGTTCACCTGTAAATACCAGCTTTGTTTGCAACACGGAAAAAAAACAGACGGATTCCGCTAAAACGAATGTCACTGTGACTACGCTAACTACCAACCTTGTTGGTAACACATAAAAAATACACAGTCCGTCACTGCTATATTTGGCCATGTAGCATATTCACAACCGTGTTTGCAACTCGTCTTTAACAGAGCGCCGTTAATCGCTTTGACACCGGTAAACACAACCAGAGTTTATCCATAAAAGGCAGTCCAGATTATAGAAGGCACTGTTGTTTTTTTGAAAAAAAAATTAAGGCTTTTAATTGCGCCTTATAGTGCGGAAAATATGGAATACTTCTCTTTATTGATCTTAATTGAAAAAAATGCTTAAAAAGTTGTACTTCAAGGTAAAAAAACAACATTTTTCTTAGCTTCAGAAAATAGTAAAACTCAGAGCTTAAGACTTCAGTCATGAAGTTCTCACCTGTAGAAACATTGTAGATTGCCGGTAAACTTAGGAAGCTTCCAGCCTTGTTGTAGACTTTATAAAAGTACCTGGTTCCTGATTTTAAGTTTGTAAATTCGTATTTGGTGTTGTCTACGACTTCTACTGTTACTTTATCTCCCCAGAAATTGGTGAAATTAACGATGTATGTGGCTTTTGTTATGCCGTCAGGGGCGTCCCACTCCAATGTGATGTTGTTTGTTGACATGTTTGTTGCTCTGATGTTTAAGGGAGTCCCAGGCACTGGTAGATGAAAAAAGAAACATAATTTTCCTCATTTGATTTCTAAGTTGGACACAATTGGCTTGTAAGTCATCATAAAGCAGTTTTTTAGATTACATCAATCCATATTTAAAGGCTTTATAAACTTACAGGTAAACTCTGAGGCTGACTCATGTATTCCTGGATGTGTGCCACTAACAGCATAGACTTGCACAGTGTAATTGGTTGCAGACTTCAGGTCCTGAAACTTAATCTGCTTTTCCGTGGTGGTGGCATTTTTCATGAATTTATCATCCTTCCACAGCTCAGCAGTGAATGTCACATCGGCACTGTCTGAGTAGCTCCATGTGACTGTGAGCTCTTTGTTCCCAGGCTGCAACTTCAGGTTCAAGACTGGTTCAGGAACTGTTCAAAGGATCCAAAACGGTCACATCAAGAGCCAGCAGGCCAACTGAACAGCATCAAAGCAGGAAAACAAATGGATTTTTTTTTTTGACTTGCCAGTGTAAGCAAGGATGACGGTGGCGTCTCCCATCACGTCGCTGTTGGCTTTCACTCTCACTTCGATGGTTATATAGGAGCCACTTGGCAAAGCAGTAACTATCTTTTCGGTCTCAGATTGGTTTGCATCAAGAAGTTGGCTGTAAGAAGAGCAATAAAGCGTTACCTTTAAATAAAAAAGTGCTTTCAAAGTCTTCAAGAAAAAACAAACTTGTGCGTCAGCATCAACAGCTTAGCATTAAACTAAGCCTACAAAGGGCTGAATCCGAATTCTACCCCTACCCCTCCGGCTTCTACCTGCCCCTCCAATTGTAGGGGCATTTGGAGCTGTAGTGGTGTCTGAACTTGGTTTTTAAGGGGTAGCCATAGTGACTTAGGGCTGAATATCCCTCCGCTGGGAGGGGGATCCGTATGCCGTATTGCTGTGCCGTTTTGAACTTTTGTTTTAGTACTTTTAAAATTATTAATAATTCTGTTATGTATTTTTCCATAACTCTTTGAGGGATAAATGTGGGGGTAGGGGGAAAATTTTGATTTGGCAAAAGAGACAAGCAAGGTCAACAAATGGCTGTTAAAGTATTTATAATAAATATTTAGTGACTAAAAGCAACAAATCTTTAGTTTTCTAAAGAAACAAACTAGTAAATATTACTCACGTTGTGTTCCTGCTGCTAACTTTTATAAAGAAGCCTGCAAAATTTCCATCAGGTTTATTCCACCTTAGTGTGAGCTGGTTGTTTGTTACATCATAAACGTTCAGGTTGGACACTTTGCCGGGCCCTGCAGGAGACGACCACCCGTCAAACACAAAACGCAATCTCAGCGTCACACAAGACACTTGGCGGCTCACGTTTCTGCAGATTTAAGGACCAGAAAAACGTGAAACCTTAAACTCACTTGTACAGTTGCTGACTACAGATCCTTCACTCCACTTGGACCTGTCCTGGACTCCAGACTGCACAGTGAATGTGAAACAGCTCCCGGGGATCAATCCATTAAAGTCTAACTCTGTTGCGTTCACTTCCCTCTGCTGAGTTCCCGTCTTCACCAAGTACATACTGACATTTCCATCTGGCACATCCCATCTCAGAAAGATGGACGTGTCTGTTGTGTAGTCCACTCTGAGATCCTTGACTTTGTTAGGCACTAAAAAAGAGAAATGCTTCCTTGTTATTTTTAGTCTTAGTCTTAGTAGAGTAGTATTTAGCATAAATCATGAAATTGGAATTCTCTGCAACAAAATCCAAATCAAATCAGCAGATCCACCTTAAATTTGTTGTGTGTAGAAAAACTGCAAATCTGTTTTTTTTTCACTGTAAAACTTAATTTTATCAATACTTATTAATTTATTTCTAATCAGATAATAATAATCATCAATTCTGCTTTTCATCATCTGAACCTCATTTCATAGGCAACTAAAACAGGCTCATAGTTATGAGGAGAAAGTCGGCTTTTTCAGTTACATGCATTTCACTTTGCTCGAAAAGTTTCCTCAAAAATGGAGGCTAAATTAAATCCTATTAGTACAGGTTTGTAATTAAAATTCAAGCTTTGCCCCAATTCCCTCACGTCTCACTACTTAGTGCACCTCAGGGTCGTCATCATTTCCTAAGTGTTAGATGTTACAACTGTTATTCTGTTGGCAACCACAAGGGGGCGCCTGTGTGTTTGAAGGAACTGTCCAGCAAGATGAGTAAAAGTGTGTTGAGGCTGTGGAGCATGAATAAAACGTACTGAGCTTCCAAGTGCGCCTGATGATTCATTTGTGCAGCACCAAAGGCCACACACACAATACTAAGGGCGTCTGAATCAACAATTCCTAAATCTACCAGGAGGCTGCAGACATCATTGTCTAGAACCGAAAGTTGTAGAAGTCGACCAGAACCGGTAGTACCCTCATATCACTTGAAAACAAACCTGTGACCCTAACAGTTAAGGTTTTTCACATTTCAAGCATTTAATAAAAGCTTTACAATTCTGAACCCGTTTTGGGTTATGGTAAGAGTTGTGGTTAGGGTTACAGTTGAGGCTAGGGTAAGCTGTATAAGTTATTGTCTATAATGTTAAGTTTTCTCAGAAGCTTACAAAAAAAACAGTGTGCATCGATGCTCACTGGATTGATTAATGTAGACCACAATGTACTCACTGTGTTTGAACTACTTGACACTTAAAAAATATATATATATACGTGAATGTTTTTTTTTATATCATCAACATTTTTATCAGCAGAGCACAGTGGATTCCAAAGATCAAAAGTGTTCATATTTACTGGGTTTTTACTTCTGCAAATGGGTTATGTCACATTTTTTGTTTCAAAAAATGAAAACGTGAGCACGAAAAAAGTTAGAATTTAAACACCTTCTTGGATGTTCCTCACCTGTGTAGAAAGAAGCGAGCTGGGGGTTGAGGAATCGTTGGCATTTTACAGCAGAGACATTGACTTCATAGTAGTTGCCTCCAGTAAGACCATTAAGAGAGAGGCTTAGGCCGAAAACAGGTTGGGGTTGTTGTGACAAGGGCACTCCTTTAATCTCTACTTGGTAATACTCGACATTACCAGGCCCAGGTTGCCACTTCAGGAAGGCGCTCTGAGACGTGTTGCACGCAATATCCACACGCCCGATGAATTTGTCTGTTTGGATTAAAAAAAGACCAGAAAATAAAAAAACACAACATTTGCTCTCAGTAACACGATGTTACATAAATATTACAACAAGAACAAAATGACACTTTTGCTGGAATCTTCAGAAGCCGAAATCTAAAAACATGCCCTCATTTCCCATGTTTACACTCTCTCCCACTAGTTTGCAGCCCTTCACAACCCCAACCTGACATCATCGCTGCAACCAAAATGGCGAGCAAAGCTGGAGTAATCCAGGTGTACAGTTTAGAGCCAGATGTGGCTCAGACGAGGAAAACGAAGACGAACATGGATCTGTTTGTCTGCAAGTGGATGCATCAGGAGGGAGCTTGTTGCTCATCCAGTTCTACATCACAAATAAGCTCTTTTTCATATTTTAGTTGGTTGTCTTCTCCTGGTTTGCAATAATCTGAATAAGGAAATACTCAATTTTGAGCTTAGTATTCTTTTAGGGCCTACATCATTCTTTTATTAAACCTTTCAGAGTACCTTTGGCACACTAAAGAACGATTTTTTTTTAAATTTGTTTTCTTTCCCTGAGCTCTTTTCCAATCTGGAAGTAAGACGACTCAATCTCTGAGGCTCCACCTTTCACGCCATGTGGGTGCCGCCCATTTCATGACGTCAACCTAGAATCGGCCTCAGCAGCGTGTCTGCGTTTTGCCCACAACCGTGAACAACATCTGAACTTTTGCAAAGATGGATGTGCATATTGTGCTTAAGAAGGACGGCATTTTTACCAATCACCGCTAGCACCACGGAGAAAGTGTGTTTGTGTGTTTGCTTGGGGGCGATGCTGACAGTGCAGACTCTTCCTGGAAGGGGCTGTTCCTCACTTATGGACGTCACCTAGTGAGAACCCACTCGTTTCCGTGGATTGGGAGGGGCTGGTGCAGGTTTTTAGTGGGATTCTCAGAAATACCACTTTGGGTTGTTTTTTGTGAGGAATTAACACTTAAAAGCTAAAAAAGTTTATATTTGTTTGTTAAAAACACCCAAAACACACTTTTCATCTGTGTTTTGGTCTTTAAGTACACTTACATTTTACTAGTGAACCAGGTCACAATTATTATTTTGTATATAAAGAATCTGGGAAGGGTGTTAGAGAAATCAAGTCTTCTAAGAAAACAATCTTTAAGATTAAATTTGCTCTTTTGCCTTTAAATAATAAAGTGTGAAATTTCGTACGTTTCTTGAGGTGAAAGAAACCAGAATCCTTTTTGTGTGTGTGGCAGTTTTTTTAAAAATTGAATTAGCTGAAGCCAGATCAGTTCATCTATTTACCACTAGGGGGCTCATTACACAAACACACCCCACTGTAAAGTAAACATGTGTTGTCTCTGTGAGTTTAATGAATGTCTAAAACTGAGCACTGAGGTACCTTCATAACAAATGAAGGGGAGTTTGTCTGTGCAGTTCCTCTCAGCCCAAAGCCCAAAGCGAAGCATGACGACGCAGGAGTCCTCAATGTACAACTTATTTGTCTCTGGGATCACTGGGGGAAATATAGGAGCTCGCTCGCACGTTGCATTCAGCGGCGGCGACTTTGTCACCCCAGATCCCACAGAGGTAAAGTTTGTCACCGGCTCTGTGGTTAAAATGGTTGAAAAGATGCCGGCGGTGGTAGCTGGGCAAGTGCAGGAGCAGCTGCAGCAGTCTATCTTTGGGAGGGGAAATTTAGAGACTGGCATGTCGGGATGCCAGTTCTGGAAGACGACCGGATCCCCGTTTGCCCACTGGATCCAAGTGGAGCCGTCGGTGTTACTGATGTTGGGGAAGTACTTGCGAAGACCAATCCAGTGCTCGGATTTCAGCATGTGGACAATGATCTGGATGTTTTCTGGAGTCAGACTCACTAGATCCTTATAGCAGGCCTGAACATGAATAAAAAACAAATGTCACATCTTTGTATTAAAAAAATAAATACATAAAGAAGAAAAAAGCCATATTTTTTCAATTTACATTCTCATACAAATGACTGATGCAAAGCAGCTGTAAACATTTCTTTTAGTGCATAAATATCATACAACTCATTTGCAAAAACATTTTTATGGCCAGCAGCTGCAGCAGCAACCGTGTTTGTGTTGTGTTTTCACAAAGAAGGAAAAAAATTTGTCAAAAGGTCCAAAATGTTTTCAAAAGAAAGGAAATTGCCCCAACAGGCAATTATAATTATAACTCTTTCCCGCAGCAGTCCTGTCCTGCAACAACCATATTGTTTTAAATTTCCTCCGCCACACACACACAAAAAAATCACCAAAGTTTGCATGTGCCCAACACCCCTAGTAACCAGTAAAAATGAATTTTGGGCATAGTGAATGACCCCCCCCCCAAAAAAAAACAAAAAAACAACAACAAAAAACAACGATGACATCACAGCAGAAGAAAACCATCAAAAAAGAAAAAAGGAACCGCCACCCTGGCCCTGGCCTGGGTGGCGGTCTTGGTCTTGTTCCCTGCCTGTTCCCGTGTGGCGTTGGGGGAATTCTGGCTGCCGCTGCTGCTGCGGCGGGGGTCTGGGTGTGGGGGTGGCTGGGCGCTCCTCCTCCTTCTTTTCACATTCCACCATCCATTTTAGAAGAACATAAACACTCACCTGAGCACAGGTGTTAGCTCACCTTTGCACTAATAGTTTGCATGATTGAATGAATGAAAGATTTCACACTAGTTGGTTTAAAGGCATAGGTATGCGTTCGTGAACACTATCTGTTTTGTGTACATGTTGACATGTGAACATTTTTTTGCAGCTAGCAGGTGTGTTGATAATATTTGAGTGTGTGTGAACAGGCCCCGCCCTTTTTGTACTACATTTGAACTGTACCGTAATGATAAACAACCAGTAAACCTGTCTGCTCTATGCTGCTTCATGGTCTTACCCCCCTTCCCCTCCTATTATCACCCTCCTACCCCCCCCTCTCTCTAACGTCCCTCTCTCTTCTTCCCCTCTTTCCTTTTCCGTCCGGTCCAACACCAAAGGTTTTCAAACATGGTTGAAATTAATAAAGTTTGGCCTCAATTACAAAAGGGGTTTATTCAGACATACCTTTGGTTTGTCTGAAGATGAATAACCCCTATTGTTAAAATAAAATATGTCCAACACAAGAGGCCCTCAGCTCTCATCTGTTTGCCTAGCTGTTGGACAGGACAAGTTAAAAAAAAAAGAAAAAAAAAAAAAAAAAAAAAAGAAAAAAGGAATGGGGCCAAAAATATCTTTTGGAGGTCTAAAACAATTTTAAGATCAAGTCTGGGGAAAAAATGTTACAAATAAAGTTTGTTGATTTTGAACGGCATTTGCTAGCAAGCTTGCAAAAGTGGCGTTTTCCTGTTAGTTGCACATATCTTATTTCTGTATCGAAGGGATTAATGTAGAAATTGTCTCGTCCTACAAGTTCCTGGGAGTCCGTCTGGACAATAAACTGGAGTGGTCCACTGACACTGAGGGGGTTTACAAGAAGGACATGAGTCTACTTTACTTCCTGAGGAGACTCAGGTCCTTCAACGTTTGCAGCAGGATGCGCCACATGTTTTACCAGTCTGTCGCGGCGAGGACCATCTTCTTTGCTGTAGTGTGCTGAGGTGCTGGCATTAAAGCAAAGGACGCCAACAGACTGGACAAACTCGTCCAAAAAACAGGGTCTGTTATTGGCTTCAAGATGGCCAATCTGGAGGAGGTGGTGGGGGACAGACTGCTGGCTAAACTGGGGACCATCATGGACAACCCCTCCCATCCTCTCTACAATGTGGTGGACAACCTGAGAAGTAGCGTTAGCAGCAGACTTATACACCCCCGCTGTACAAAGGAACAGTACTGTAAGGATTCAGTGGTTTGGTTTTCTTTGTCATGTTTTTAGTTTCCTTGTCAGTCACACCAGTTTCTGGTTCATGATCCACAGCTGTCTTCAGTTCAGTTATGACCCTCAGCCTATTTAAGTGTCTTGGTTTCTGTTCATCCTTGTCAGGTCATCTGCTCTGTTTTGTCACTGGTTTGTTTCTCCCCATAGTTTTGTCATGTTTCAGTTTGTTTATTAAATGTTTTATTTCCTGTCACAAAGCTTGGTCTCCTGCATTTTGGGTCCTCCACCACCAATTCCTGACAGGTACAGGAAGTCATTCCTGCCATTAGCCATTGGAATAAACAATTCATTCATGAATGGACGTGTAAATATGAGTCTTGAGAGCTTTTAGAGTTTCTGTCTGTATATTTTTCTTCCCAGCATATTTTGTGTATATTTTGTTTTATGTCATGGAGCTGCCAACTACAACTGAATTTCCCTACGGGGGTTAATAAAGTTAATCTAATCTAATCTAATGAGGGTTAGGAAAATCCCTCTGTAGCCAAGGAAATCCCAATGATAACTTTTGCAAATTCTTCAAAATAATTACACACTTTAAGGCGATCAAAACATAAAATGGTTGCTATGGAGAGGAAACCATAAGAAAAGCCACCATTGTGGATAAATTTTTTTTATTTTGGAATAAATTGTTCACATGCTGGACTGACAAGGTTGGCAGATTCAGAGGGGGGAGGCAGGGAGCTTTGTGTGGGCGGTGGGGACGGGGGCGTGTAGCGGCTGCTCAGCAGGTGAGGCAGGGCAGGTAATGAATGGGAACCAAACAACGCTGCACGCAGCTTTAATTTAGATTTATTTTATCATACTTGAATGTTTTACAGTCAAATGTTTTTTTGCTAGTTCTTAGCAAATGGTTTGCTTAGAACCATTGGCCAATTATAATAAATCCTTATAAAATCTAAAAATAGCACTTTTTCTTACAACATTAAATTAAATTTTTTTGGGTTCAAAATACTGAGAATGAATTCCAGTCTAAGATTGTATATATTTGTTGAACTTTAAAATAACCTATTTGAAACTGAACCAAAAATTACAATGAAATATGTATTTTTTTCAGTCTTAAATCAAGTTTTTTTTAATGTCAAGAGTTTGGAGCAAAATAATTTTGGTTCATTTTAATAATAATCTCCTTATTTCTAGATTGTAGCTCTTAAAAGAAAATTCTGCACTACATTGATTTTGAAAAAAAGTTTGGAAAAGGTGTAGAAAAAACATTATAACAACTTTAAACCTGTTCAAAAATCATGAATGTCTAAAGACAAGGTTTTACATTTTTGCAAGTCTCGAATAGTTTGCAGTTTGCTTGCATCACACGGAAACTTTTTGTGACTTGAAGGGTTTTAAGGATGAAAATACTTTTAATAAACTATTTCTATTATGTTTTACTGTGTATTTCAGCAGGACAGTTGACTTGATGGTATAACCATCAGTGGAATCTACAAGGAAACATAAACAGTGACTTCTACAATGCCACAGCCTTCTCTAGTGCAGCTTATTCCACTGAACCTGTGACAGGTAGGACTGTTTGGGTTTTTAAAGACAGGATAAATGTGTGTGGGCACCTGGCAATGGTCCCTGGCTTCCACCCAGCTGAGATTTTGGGATGGGATGAAATACTCCCTCTGTGTAGCAGCACAGATCAGCAGCAAAGCTAATAAGAAGGAGAAGAAGAAAAAAAGGCAAACTTGATTCCCATTTTCAGAAAAGCAGCAGCTAGTTCCACTCTCCTAAACCTTTACATTATGTCATTTTATTACACATTTGTTTTATTTATTTTTTCTTTTAAACTGAATTTGCAATAGTTAAAAGTATCTGTGGAAATTTAATAAAATTTAATTTAACAAAATGCACAAAAAAAGACTCACCCCAGCTAATCAAAAACAAGGCATTTTCCAGAAACATCACTGCCATCTTGGTATTTCTTCACCAGAGTCCAATAAACCTTAGAAAAAATAAAGAGCATGAGAAAACTTTATCACTGATTGGATTCAAGCCTGGAGAACTAGTGGCCACTCGCACACAGTAAAGCCTCAACTGTTTCTGACCTCGGTTTTAACGACTATACCTGGCTGTTCAACGATGAGGAACCCCCCCCCCCCCCCCCCCCTTTCAAAAGGGTCCATTCAACCAGAGACAGCTGATCACATTTACGGGCAGGGAATTTACATCAATTTGCATTTATTTACTGTATATGTAAAGCACTCAAATAGCAACATGGCAACATGATGTATAAACATTGGAAGCAAAATTTTAAAGCTCATTATTCCCAAATGTAACTATAAAAAGCAATATTTCCATTGAAATAAAAACATGTATCAATGAAAAAAAGTCTTGAAAAACCAAAAATGTAATTTTAATTCACAAGGAAAAGCCGTGAATGTGAAATAATACAAGGCCCATTTCTCAAGTTACCCCGACCAAAACAAAATCAATTTAAAAACACACACAGATATATATATATATATATATATATATATATATATATATATATATATATACACATATGCTTAGTACCTAGGAAAGATATACACATAATCAATGTTTTTCAAAATGGGTTTTCTAAACGTGTTCAACTGTTTGGTTGAGTAGGCAGTTACAGGCTCGACACTTTTTTTCTCTTTAGTTTCCATAGTTAAAGTTTAAAAAAACTTGTTACAGGGCACTGATACGCCAAATGTCTTTTTATACTATGATAAATGATTCTGTAAAAAAAACAAAAAACAAATCAATAGTCTAAAGAATTGCCTCTGTCCACATTGCGTGCCAACTAAACCATCAATGCAGCCATTTATGGTGATGTCATAAGGCTTCAGTTTATCATAAGAATCTATGATAACTATGATAATTTTACAACTTTATTGTAATAAAACTTTTTCTAATAATTTTAATATTTTATACTTGTAATTTTCTGACTTTTTTTTTACTTCTCGTAAAATTATGAAATTCTTCACATAATTTCAGACTTTATTGTATTTTTATTTTTATCGCTTGGTGACCGAAATACTTGCAGTAAAATATATATTTTCATAGATAGAAGAAATATCATATTACCTTCTTTGTGTTTCATATGGTAGAAAGAAATGGTATCGCTTCTTGGTACCGGTTTTGCATTTGATTACATTCCTAGAACTGTGCTGACTTTGGTCAACATTTAAAAGATAACATGAAAATTTTCCGTGCCGGAAAACTGCCCGAGAAGTGATTGCAACCAAGAGATATCGTTAGCAAACTTTTCTCCTCATTGCGAGCGGATTTACCCCAAAGAGAGTACTTTTTATTTCTGTATACTGGGATATAATTAATAATTAATTTTAGACCGGTAAAAATAGAATAATGAGTTCCATATAAGAACTAATGCACACAAAGCTCACCAGAACAGTGGCATTTTGTCAGCATGGCTGAAACACACAAAGGAAAAATGTTAATATTTAGCAATCTCGATGGACAGAAAGTTGAGACTTGAATTATTTATTCTACTGATTTTTTCCCCCTAAATTATGGCAGTTTAATTTGCAGACAGCATGTCCCACTTTCAGTTAAGACTGGGATGAAATTAGTGCTTAAATGAAATGGAAAAATTAGCACATGCAATGTTTTCTTCATCCAATGCCTTAGTCACATGCATCCGAACGAGCGCTGCAGGTTTTGAGTTGTCTGGGCCTGTGGAGGGTCGTAGATAGGTATGGCCCCATCTAAAATGGAGAACAGGTGTGTCTTGCAGTCCCATTGCGGCCCTTACAGCCACCTTTAGGGACTTTCTAAAAATGGAACGTACCATTGTCGTGCATGTAGTAAGTGTACCATGAACTTTTTTGTGAGGGTCATTCAAGTTACCGGTACGTGAACCTATGACTTCATGACATCCGGGTGATGCTGTTATACGGCGTTCATCAGTTCAGCTGTGACAGAATTTCTAGGGAAACCAGTGACTAGATTGTAGACCTGAACAAGACTGGGATTAACCAATCTACAAAAAACAAGAAGCTTTATGAGAAGAGAGAAAATATTGGAGCAATTATTAAAAGATAAAAGAAATACAAGATCTTTGATGATTTCCCTCCACCAGGGGCTTCACGCAAAACCTCACCTGGTGGGGTACAAACAATTTAGATAATGGTGAGGAAACAGCTACATGGGAGGAAACTGGTCAATGGTCTGAAGAAAGCTGGGACCACAGTGACTAAAACTACTGTAGTAACACACAACAT